>NC_136057.1:88185146-88924643 GCF_964261635.1 Lissotriton helveticus
CTAGTTGGCAGAGGTAGGTACCTTTGACCAAATAGGGACCCTTCCTCTAGTCAGGGTACAGGGCTACACTTCTAACATAACCCCTGCTCACCCCCTTGGTAGCTTGGCATGAGCAGACAAGCTTATCTCAGAGGCAGTGTGAAATTCAGGGGGAGCTGGTGGTGAAGTCTTTGTGTCCCTGAGACTTCAGAACAGGAGGCAAGCTCAGCTTCAAGCCCTTGGAAATCGTCCTCAAGATAGTAAAAGTATACATAAAGTTCCTTTTCTCCTTTCCTTGGCAGTAAAGTAACCACTGCAGGCCAACCCCAACAGCACTCCTCCTTCAGCTTCCTTGGTTCTTCTCCTTGGCAAAGGTGGGCCCCGATTCCCAGTAGTGATATAAAGTTCTGGGGCCTGGCCCCCAATATTTATACTGCAAAATCCTTTGTCCTCTAAATGCAGAGGGTGCCTGTGTTCAGCCAAAACCAGTTCTGGGTGCACTCTGCCAGTGCACAACTTCTTCCTTTGTCAGTGTGGGCCAGGGTCATTAGACGCACCACAGGAGGTGGAGCCAGCATTGTGGAAGGCAGGCACAGCCCTATTCAGGCCCGGGTGGTACTCCTCCAACCACTCCCAATGCATATAGGTCTATTCAGCCCAGTGCTGACTCACCCTCTCTCCTGGAGCCACCCCAGCCTCTGTCACTCACAAACCAGACATGGAATACACAACCTAGCAGAGGCAGGCTGGATGGTTAGGCAAGAAAATACCTTCTTTCTAAAAGTGGCATTTTCAAACACAGAATGTTAAAACCAGCTTCACGAAAAGGTGTATTTTATCATTCTGAGTTCAGGCATATAAAACTCCAATTTCTACCTAGTTCCCTGGGTCAGTTAGGATTATAACTTGTTATAATCAAGCTGCCCATTCTGGCCTATGGGAGCAGGTAGCATTGCAATAGTGAAAAACGAAATTGGCTGTAATTCACTATCAGGACATGCCACACACATCACGGCAAATCCTACCTTTTACATACAATGCACCATGACCATGGGGGTACCTTGGGCCTACCTTAGGGGTGGCTAATATGTAGAAAAGGGGAAGTTTAGGGACTGGCAAGTGAGTGCACTTGCCAAATCGACATTGTAACCCCAGGCATGCCAACAGGCTCTGCAATGGCAGGCCTGAGTCACATTGTACTATATTCATGCCACTCCTAAATGCACCAAGAGAATTAGAGGGGGCCAGACCGGAAGAACAAATCTGATACTAGAGGGATAGACATGAGGGAGAGCAGCACCTGCCAACTTAAGAGGCTAGAGATATTGACTTGTTTTTGATTAATGTAGTATGTAGTACTGGGTGCAACTGAGAGAGTAAAGCACATTTTTTTGGCAAGATAAGCAGTGTGCTGGTCATTCATTCTATTGCGACTCTTGGTTTATTGCTTAGCGCTGAGTTCAAGCAGCCGACAATACCTAGCTGAGAATTCTGCAACTGCTCGCCCTCGTTACCTTGAGAGTCAAGTACAAAAAGGATTTACTCAGTCCAGTTTGCACAGTCATTCTGGGAAATGACCTCAACCCAGTAGCCCCTGCCTACACCGTGCCTCCGGAACTGGATTGAACATAGAGGCTGGAAAAAAAATCCCTTGCTAGGGTTTGTCAAGCTAAGGCCTTTGATCCTTGGCAAGGGACATAGCAGTGTCTTGTCATTTACTTATTCCTATGCAGAAGGTCACATACAAACAGCCTTCTAACTATCTTTTTCTTTTCTCTCCTCTTCTATTTATCAATGATCAATACTGTAGGCCTGATTTTAGGTCCAACGGGCTGCCTACTTCGTGTCGAGATTTTTACTGGCCCTGTCAGTTCAGAGGAGCCACAGTGGTTTCTCTGAAGGCATGGAAAGATGGGTGAGCGACTGCCATGTTTCAGGCGGCCACTCACCAACGTTGGTATTTTTTATAAACACGCTTCCAAAGTGGGTGTTTGTTTCTACAAACAAATAACTACTCACCCTTGACATTTTCTCCCAGGGAGTGGGGTTAATTTTAAAGTTTTTCTGTTCATGACCGCCACGTTTTCCCTGGTAGTCCCCAAGAAGAAAAAAATACAGACAGCCCGATCTAAAGAGGATGGGCAGCCCTATGTATTTACACCGACGGCACCCAAGTAAGGCTGGGCGTAAAACAATCCACCGGACTTGCACTAGGTCAGGCAGACGATCCGTTTGTTGGACAGGATACTCCACCACGCTTGTGAAGGAGTACCCAGCTCACCAAACTCTAAATCAAGACCTTGATCTTGTCTGTGCTATGCATGTATCTCTAGGTCTGCTTCATTATGTCCATCAGTCTTTGTATGATCTACCTGTTATTGAGGCCTGTGTGTTTAGTACAGGTTTAATCTTGATGTGTGTGTGTGTATGAGAATGTAGGTGTATTGATACACTGCGTTTTAATATACACTTGTTTATGCCCTTATTATTATAAAGTGTTACGTGCAACCAGATGTCTCCTGTTCGTGACTTTTGAGGAACCCACAGGTTCCTAACAGTACTATAAATGCTTGGGGTCCCGCAGGTAAACCTAACAGTGCTACAAAGGCTTAGGGGCCCTACAGGTAAACCTTTCCTAACCCAGTGCTACAAATGCTATGTGCTCAGTGCAGCAGGACTGGGCGCTCTAGGGGCGCAATTAAGTTGCTTGGCATTCATCTACCCTTAGCTAAGCCACGTGATAAAGGCAGTAGATCAGAAGTAGCTCTCACTATTGAAAAGGTGGAGACCCTGGTATAACACAAACGCAGACATGCGGTTAGGCTCAACCAGGACATGTAGTAAACTATTAATTTATGTATCTGTAGGATTAGATTGCATTGCAAGTTAATTCTTATGGCACTATTTTCCGCACACAACATACAACATAGATTCCTTGCATGCATACCCTGATGAAGGGAGAACCCCCAAAATGAATGTAGTTGAATTTGAATTTACTTGCGGAACAGTGGATGTTGAAAGTGATTCTATGAGAATAAATATGCTTAAACTGGAATACAGGTGGATTTGCTTCCAAGGGAAGGAGACATTGATGCACTTTTACGGGTACAAGCTGTGGAGCAGGAGACACAGATCAGATCTAGTCTGGCGCTATATAAACAACTTTAGCCAAATACATCTCCCTTCTGGCATGCGATGAGTGGATTACAAAAACACTACAATAACTGTAGGAGAGTAGGGTCTGCTATCCTATGGTCACCCCAAATTTTTGCTTTTGCTTCACTGGTTTTCGACTACTGAGGCTGTGGGCCTGCTGATCAGACCCCCAGCCTGCTGTTCTCTCACTAAATTCCTGACACATGTGCTATAGGCACATACCACAATTGGAAATGGACTCCTTTTCAGCCCCTGTATAATGCACTATAGGTGCCCAGGGCATAGGGGCCACCAAGGCCTACCAGGGGCTGCAGCATATCTTTTGCCACCCCTGGCTGGTTCTTAAATTAACACAACTGGCTGATTCACTCAGCTGGGGTAAGGTGGTGTAATCGCCCCTTGCTTAGATATAGTATACCTATATCTAAACCTATATCTGGACACATATAAACCTGTGAGCCACTCCTATGGAAGGCCTCATCAATCCTGGAGGCAGAGTGCGTGGTTTTATGTGAGATGGAGCTCTAGCATGAGCTGAGCCTGTCTGCAGCTGTCGGGAACAACTCCCTAACCTGTTTCAGGATAATGCCATACCATATACTCTTAAGTGCCTTATAATCCTCGCGGTTATATAGCAACTTTGGTTTGGCTTTATCAAAACATGTCGTGTAAGGTGTCATACGATTTGGAATACTATCCCCTCGCCAGTTCTGGCGACGGGGATAGCATTCCACCCCTCTAGAGGGGTAGGACATGTTGCTTTACTTAAATGCGGTTAATTTCTACAAAGACCTTAGATCCACAAAATGGATGCCTCTGCCACAGAGTCTGGACCCCTGCAGCTGACCGAAACTCAGCCAAATGGGGCCTGGACAAAGGGTTTCCTGTCACAGGAGGGTGTCACCGCCCTCCAGACAGGAGATAGTGGATTGTAGCAGGGAGGTTTGAAAGAAACCAGACACTGCTTGGGGCGCACAAGGCTGCCCCTTGCATAATCCGGCCAAACCGGTTCTGGGGCACTCCAGCCCTCGTGCCAGGGCGGCCTGGATCAAAGGAAGGGGGTGTATCCACCCACTTCCTGGGTCCCACCCATAGGGGGGGACCTAGCAGGTAATCACGCCCCCCAGATTCGAATAAGAGTGGGAGCAGTGCCAATGCACATCAGATTTCCTGGAAGAAACATAAGAAACGAAACTCTGGACCCTTGGACCTCCTACTCAACGTGGAAGCCCGAAGAATCTCCCTTGTGGTCAAGGAGTGACCACCCTGCACCAGCAGGCACCATCCAGCCCTCGACGTCTACTTTGTTGCAGTTCCCGCCGGAACTCGAGCGACAGAGATCGACGAGATCAAGCTTGCCTGCCTTCCAACAGCCCGATCCACAGTCCCTGCAGAGCTGAGACCCGTGGAGGCGACCGGAAGCGTGGGGCACGCCATCTTGAATTGACCACGAGACGCTGACCGTGCAGCCCACGAGTGACCCTCGAAGCTGTGCACCAGGGTTTGAGAAGCCCCCACCCTGAGCCACTCTTGCAACGAAGTTCAGCCCCCCACACTCGACGAGTGCTGCGTGGGGCCCTTCTGCTCCATTTGGCTCAACGCGTTGGCCCGGTCACTTGCCAGCTGGCTAGTGGTACCTGTGCCGACGAAACTACGAAGACGACTTGTGAATCTGGTTGCTCCAGATCTACACCAGCTCCCCTGAAAAGGAGCACCCACTCTGACCTTCCTGGTTCGAGTGAGAAGCAATCTCCCGGTTCCGCGTGGATTGCTTTTGCCAAGTGTTGTTTGCTCCAATCTTGAAGCCGACAGCGCCGACGGCGAGAGCCTACGTGGACAGATCGTGACCTGCTCCTGGACGTCGCAGATGCCCCAGAGCCCACGTGACAGCGGAGAGAAGCTCCTCGACGACAACCTGATTGAGCCCGACATTGCCTGGTTCCGTCCTGGTTCCACCCTGGTCACTGCTGAGTGACCCAGACTCTGTCCCCTCTGCTTTCAGGTACTCTTCAACTTGAGTCCACCCTTGGACTCCACCGGACACTTCACTTTCACCCCGCCTGCAGCCCTTTCAGCTTCAAGCATCAAGAGCCTGCGTGTCAAAACCCGACGCCACTTCGACCCTGTGCACCCGCTTCCTGTGGGTGAGGTAACTTTGCTCCGCCGGTGTTCCCACACTGGTACACATCTCTAGGGTCTGTGTCTTAAGTTTTGTTCCTCTAGGTTCAGCGGAAGTGTCCTTAAACTCTAACTTTACACTTTTTACCCACCATTGGTTAACATTGGTGCATGCGTGCGCTTTCCGCACTGCTCCCGAATCCCGTGGGCCGTTCCCGACTTCAGCATTGCTTGTCCCGACTGCTCCCAGCGATTCCCTAGGCCCTAGGCCTAACCACTGCTCGAGTGGCATCTCTTATACCACTTGTTTAGTATATGGTTTGAGTGGCCCCCTGCCCTCATCCATAATTGTGCAACTTTGTATGTTTAAACAGTGCTTTTGATTTAACGCTTGTGCCCCTTTATTCATAAAGAATACTGGGGATTGTTTTTAGTAATAAACACATATATTTTTATAATATATACTTGTGTGGTGTCCTTTCATTTGATATTACAGGATTGTATGTGGTAAAACAGCTCGCTTAACACGACCTCTTAAGTTAAGCCTTTAGGCTGCTTAGTCCATGCTACCCCTAGGATAGCTTGTCTAATAAGGTTGACTTACAACCAGACACCATAAGGGATTGTTTGGTCTGATAATAGGTGGTTCCAGAATTGGAAACATCACCTATCAGGCCAACTTCTCACATTGGTGAGCAGCGGTGCGGATTTGAGCTTGCTGTTGTTTTACCATTGCAATCTTTGTATCAAATTGAAAGATCACATCAAGTACCTCTAGGTACATATAAATCAAAAGCTTAGCATATTAAGTTCTACTGAACTTAGTAGTTGTAGATTAAAGGGATTAGCACACCCTGACTACAACTCACTAGCAAGGTACAGTAGGAAAACACTTAGTGTAGGTAAGTGCACCACTTACACCTCACTAGCAGTCATGTCTGACACAGGAAAAGCCTCAGGGTCTGCTCCTGTGACAGTTGACCTTACCAAGGCAACTTCCAGCTATGACAAGTTAACCCGAAAGGACTTGATTGCCTTGTGCATTTCAAGAGGGTTAAAAAGGGGCAGAAGTCCCACCTGCCAGATCCTGATAGACATCCTAGAACAGGATGACTTAGAGGGCGAAGGAAGCTTCCCTAGAGTCAGGAGATGGAGTGAACCCCCCCTGTAACTGATCCCCCTCAGGAGGAAGGAGAAGAGGAAGAAGAAGAGGAGGAGGAGGACTCAGAAGTAGAGGACCCAGAAGATCAGGATCAGAGGGGTAGCCAGGTCCCAGTTGCCAGGCTTAACCAGGCCAACTTAGACCTACTGGGGAATGGAGAGGGCCAGCACCTCCCCAGATCCCACCATGTCATTCTCCCAGGCAACAGAAGAGTGAGATCTCCCTCAGGGGACTCTCATATTTTAGTGCCTCAAGGGAATCACAGAGAGGCATGACTGCTTCTCAAAAGCTAGAGCATAGGGCCAGAATGAGTGCTGTCAAACTCCAGATAGAGAGGGAGGAGGTAGCCTTGGCTCAAGCTAGACTTGCCTTGGCAAGAGAGCAGAAATTAAGTGGCTTAGATGCCACTGGTGGCAGCAATTGTCCAAGAGAAAAAGACAGGGGCTATGACAATAGAAACCTGACAAAAATTGTGCCCCCCTGCAAAGAAGGGGATGCCATCCACAAATGGATGACTGCTCTGGAAAGAGCCTGCATGGTACAGCAGGTTCCTCAGGATCAGTGGGCTGCAATTTTATGGTACTCCTTTTCTGAGAAAGGGAGGGACAGGCTCCTCACAGTTAGACCTGAGGATGCCAAAAACTACTCTGTTTTGAAGAGTGCTCTTATTGAAGGGTTTGGCCTAACCACTGAGCAATACAGGTTGTTGTTCAGAGACACCCAAAAAGCACAGACTCAAGACTGGACTGATTTCGTTGAGTGTGCCACTAAGGCTTTGGAGGGTTGGTTGCAGGGAAGTAAAGTTTCAGACTATACAGGATTGTACAATCTTATAATGAGAGAGCAGATCCTTAATGACTGTACAAACCAGCTGTTGCATCAATACCTTATTGACTCTGATCTGACCTCTCCCCAAGAATTGGGAAAGAAGGCGGACAAATGGGTCAGAATAAGGATTAAGCAGAAACCCCAGAACCAAGGTGGTGACCAGAAGAAAACAGACCAGAAGGGTGGAAATCAGAAAGATAAAGAAAAAGACCAGAAGTCTTCAGGCCCCCAAACTAATAGTAAGGAGGGTGGTTCCCAAAATGGAAACAAGAAGAAGAAGAACAAAGGTCCAAAGACACCTTGGTGTAATACCTGCAAATCAGTTTCACACTGGGGCAGTGAATGCACCAAGGCAAATCCAGTCCCCACCACTCCAGCTCCTAAAGCAACTGCAACCCCTAGTACAGTAAGCAGTGGTGGAACACAGTCCAAGGGTGTAGCTGGGTTGACCCTGGGTATTGAAGTAGGATCTGGCCTAGTCAGAATCCCTACACAGGCAGTTCTCCTATATGATGTGGACATAGATTTGCCCACTGCAGTGAGTCCCAGTAACCTGGGCAAATATAGGCAGACGCCTTTAATTAATGAGAAACTGGCTCAGGCCTACAGGGACACATGTGCCAGTGTCACAATGGTGACACCTGACTTTGTGGACCCTGGACACATTGTACTAGGTGAAAGTTACCTAGTGACCAATGCAAGCAACTGCACTACTTCCCATAGTGTGGCAGTTGTGAACTTCTCCTTGGGAGGGGTAAATGGCCTAAAGAAAGTTGTTGTGAGTGCAGACCTTCCAGTAGACTGTCTGTTAGGCAATGACCTTGAAAGCTCAGCATGGTCAGAAGTGGAGTACAGGACTCATGCAGAAATGCTACGGATTTCAGAGCATGTCCTTGCAGTGACAAGGTCTCAGGCTAAGAAGTGCCTTCCTGAACCAGTGGTGTATCTTGGAACAATAGACCAACCACAACCCAAGAGAAGGAGCAAGAGAGGAAAGGCTGAGCCTTCCACCTTGCCCCAGGTTGAGGATCAAGTTTCAGAGGAAACTGATTCTGCAGTCCAAGAGGAGACTGTCTCTGAGGAACTTGAACCTGACCAGGTTGAGTTTCTGGGGACAGGGGGACCCTCAAGGGCAGACCTGAGGCAGGCTCAATTAGATTGCCCTTCCCTTGAACCCCTCAGACAGCAGGCTGCTGCTGAGGCTGCTGGGGATGCCCAAGGTACCCATACTGTGTATTGGGATGATGAACTCCTTTACTCAGAGGCTAGAGACCCCAAGCCTGGCATGACCAGGATGTTGGTCATACCTCTGCAGTTTAGGGGGTTCCTTCTTACCTTGGCCCATGATATTCCCCTTGCAGGACACTTAGGCCAGAACAAGACGTGGGACAGGCTTGTTTCACACTTTCACTGGCCTCATATGTCAGAA
This sequence comes from Lissotriton helveticus, assembly GCF_964261635.1. NCBI lineage: Eukaryota > Metazoa > Chordata > Amphibia > Caudata > Salamandridae > Lissotriton > Lissotriton helveticus. The sequence continues at coordinate 88,193,819 of NC_136057.1, forward strand.
AATGTCAAGGAGTTTTGTCGCTCCTGTGTCACTTGCCAAGCCAGTGGTAAGTCAGGTGGCACACCAAAGGCCCCCCTAATACCACTACCTGTGGTGGGGGTTCCCTTTGAAAGAGTTGGAATTGATATTGTGGGTCCAATGGACCCCCAAACAGCATCTGGGAACAGATTTATACTGGTGGTAGTGGATCATGCCACCAGGTATCCAGAGGCTATTCCCCTAAGGACCACCACAGCACCTGTGGTGGCAAAAGCCCTCATTGCAGTTTTCTCAAGAGTGGGCTTTCCAAAGGAGGTACTATCAGATAGAGGCACGAACTTTATGTCTAGCTATCTGAAAGCAATGTGGAAGGAGTGTGGAGTAAACTATACGTTTACCACCCCCTATCATCCACAGTGCAATGGGCTTGTGGAGAGATTTAACAAGACCCTTAAAGGCATGATAAAAGGATTACCAGAGAAGCTCAGGCGGAAATGGGACATTCTTTTACCTTGCCTGCTCTTTGCTTACAGAGAGGTCCCACAGAAGGGGGTTGGCTACAGCCCTTTTGAACTTTTGTTTGGCCACCCTGTGAGAGGTCCATTGTGTTTGGTGAAGGAAGGATGGGAGTTACCTCTCAAAAAGCCCAAACTAGACATAGTGGACTATGTACTTGGTCTCCGCTCCAGGATGGCTGAATACATAGAGAGAGCATCCAAAAACCTGGAGGCCAGCCAAGAATTACAAAAAGCTTGGCATGACCAAAAGGCTGTACTGGTAGAGTTCCAACCAGGACAGCAGGTGTGGGTACTGGAGCCAGTGGCCCCAGCAGCACTCCAGGACAAATGGAGTGGACCCTATCCTATCATTGAAAAGAAGGGAGAGGTCACCTACTTGGTTGACTTTGGAACACCCAGGAGCCCTCACAGGGTAATCCATGTGAATCGCTTGAAAGCATTTGTGGACAGGGAGGACATGAGCTTGCTCATGGCCACAGATGGGGATCAGGAGGAAGAGAGTGACCCTCTCCCAGACCTGCTTTCTCAGAACCCTGATGATGGTTCAGTTGATGGAGTAGCCTTGGCGGGCAGCCTCACTGACCAGCAACAGATGGACTGCAGACAAGTTTTGCAGGCCCACAGGCATTTGTTTTCACTCACACCCAGCCAGACTGACTGGTGTACCCATGTGGTGGACACTGGTGACAGTCTGCCTGTGAAGAATAAGATCTACAGGCAACCTGACCATGTCAGGGATTGCATCAAGGCTGAGGTGCAAAAGATGTTGGAGCTTGGAGTGATTGAGCAATCAGAGAGCCCATGGGCCAGCCCAGTAGTCCTGGTGCCAAAACCTCATACCCAAGATGGAAAGAGAGAAATGAGATTTTGCGTGGACTACAGGGGTCTCAATGCTGTCACTAGGACAGATGCTCACCCCATTCCAAGAGCAGATGAGCTCATTGACAGATTGGCTTCTGCCAAGTTTCTGAGCACATTTGATTTGACAGCTGGCTACTGGCAAATCAGACTAGCTGAAGAGTCAAAAGCCAAAACAGCATTCTCTACCCCTAGTGGACATTATCAGTTTGTGGTAATGCCCTTTGGCTTGAAGAATGCACCTGCCACTTTCCAAAGGTTGGTGAACCAAGTCCTTACTGGGTTGGATGACTTTTGTGCAGCATATCTAGATGATATTGCTGTCTTTAGCTCCACCTGGGAGGATCACCTGATCCACCTGAAGAAAGTTTTGGAGGCCCTGCAAAAGGCAGGCCTAACTATCAAGGCTACTAAGTGCCAGATAGGGCAGAGTAAGGTTGTATACCTGGGCCACCTAGTAGGTGGAGGCCAGGTTCAGCCACTGGAGAGCAAAATCCAGGCCATACAGGACTGGGCTCCTCCAGTTACCCAGACACAAGTCAGAGCCTTCTTGGGCCTGACTGGGTATTACAGAAAGTTTGTGAAAAACTATGGGTCTATAGTGACACCATTAAATGACTTGACATCCAAGAAGATGCCAAAAAAGGTTCAGTGGACAGTTAGCTGTCAGAAGGCATTTGATGACCTGAAGAAGGCCATGTGCTCTGCACCTATCCTGAAGAGTCCTGACTACTCCAAACAGTTCATTGTACAGACAGATGCTTCTGAGTTGGGGGTGGGAGCTGTGCTCTCACAACTTAATCAAGATGGTCAAGACCAGCCCATTGCTTTCATTAGCAGAAGGCTGACCCCTAGAGAGAAACGTTGGTCAGCCATTGAGAGGGAGGCCTTTGCTGTGGTTTGGGCCCTGAAGAAGTTGAGGTCCTACTTGTTTGGAACTCACTTCCTAGTTCAGACAGACCATAAGCCCCTCTTGTGGCTTAATCAGATGAAGGGTGAAAATCCCAAACTGCTCAGGTGGTCCATTTCCCTACAGGGGATGGACTTTACAGTGGAGCACCGCCCAGGGACTGACCATGGTAATGCAGATGGTCTCTCCCGGTACTTCCACTTAGAACATGAAGACTTATCTGGTCAAGGTTAGTTTAATGTCCCTGCGTTTGGGGGGGGGGGGGGTTGTGTAGGAGAGTAGGGTCTGCTATCCTATGGTCACCCCAAATTTTTGCTTTTGCTTCACTGGTTTTCGACTACTGAGGCTGTGGGCCTGCTGATCAGACCCCCAGCCTGCTGTTCTCTCACTAAATTCCTGACACATGTGCTATAGGCACATACCACAATTGGAAATGGACTCCTTGTCAGCCCCTGTATAATGCACTATAGGTGCCCAGGGCATAGGGGCCACCAAGGCCTACCAGGGGCTGCAGCATATCTTTTGCCACCCCTGGCTGGTTCTTAAATTAACACAACTGGCTGATTCACTCAGCTGGGGTAAGGTGGTGTAATCGCCCCTTGCTTAGATATAGTATACCTATATCTAAACCTATATCTGGACACATATAAACCTGTGAGCCACTCCTATGGAAGGCCTCATCAATCCTGGAGGCAGAGTGCGTGGTTTTATGTGAGATGGAGCTCTAGCATGAGCTGAGCCTGGCCCCCTGCAGCTGACCGAAACTCAGCCAAATGGGGCCTGGACAAAGGGTTTCCTGTCACAGGAGGGTGTCACCGCCCTCCAGACAGGAGATAGTGGATTGTAGCAGGGAGGTTTGAAAGAAACCAGACACTGCTTGGGGCGCACAAGGCTGCCCCTTGCATAATCCGGCCAAACCGGTTCTGGGGCACTCCAGCCCTCGTGCCAGGGCGGCCTGGATCAAAGGAAGGGGGTGTATCCACCCACTTCCTGGGTCCCACCCATAGGGGGGACCTAGCAGGTAATCACGCCCCCCAGATTCGAATAAGAGTGGGAGCAGTGCCAATGCACATCAGATTTCCTGGAAGAAACATAAGAAACGAAACTCTGGACCCTTGGACCTCCTACTCAACGTGGAAGCCCGAAGAATCTCCCTTGTGGTCAAGGAGTGACCACCCTGCACCAGCAGGCACCATCCAGCCCTCGACGTCTACTTTGTTGCAGTTCCCGCCGGAACTCGAGCGACAGAGATCGACGAGATCAAGCTTGCCTGCTTTCCAACAGCCCGATCCACAGTCCCTGCAGAGCTGAGACCCGTGGAGGCGACCGGAAGCGTGGGGCACGCCATCTTGAATTGACCACGAGACGCTGACCGTGCAGCCCACGAGTGACCCTCGAAGCTGTGCACCAGGGTTTGAGAAGCCCCCACCCTGAGCCACTCTTGCAACGAAGTTCAGCCCCCCACACTCGACGAGTGCTGCGTGGGGCCCTTCTGCTCCATTTGGCTCAACGCGTTGGCTCGGTCACTTGCCAGCTGGCTAGTGGTCCCTGTGCCGACTAAACTACAAAGACGACTTGTGAATCTGGTTGCTCCAGATCTACACCAGCTCCCCTGAAAAGGAGCACCCACTCTGACCTTCCTGGTTTGAGTGAGAAGCAATCTCCCGGTTCCGCTGTGGTAAATAAATAAATAATACCCTATTTTTGACTAAGCATATAGTATAACAGATAGCTCAATAAATAAGAGTCAAGATTCGAGGTAGTAGGAGTTTCTGCAGGTTTATTACAGCATAAGGACAGGATCAGGACAACCTGCATAGGAACAGAGTGATAGGGCCCAGCAGGACAACTGGGGCCCAGCAGCTGCCGGGGCTTGATCTGGGATGAGCGCGCGCTAACGTTTAATAACAATACATCAACTTATATACATAGCGCAAACACATAGCATTACATTGCAGTAGGCGTAGCAGTGGGTGGAGCAGAAGGTGTGACGCGTAGCAGTCGCGAAAGATAACAGTGAAAAGAGGTGTAACTGGGAGTATACATAGACATGTGGTGCAAACGTAACAGAATATGTCATGAATGGGCGGAAACATTGGAGGGGGCTACCTAAGGAGCCGGGACCTCTAACCTAATGGTGCGCGAAAACTGGCAATGACGTGTTACTAGGAGAAGCTGGGGGCTATGAACTCTGTGCTAGGAGCAGAGACTAGAGTCTGGAGGGTCGGAGCGACATGTACCTAAACCCTATCTGGTATCTGATGTTTAGGGAACATGTTGATATAAACTAGGAGTCATGAGGGGAAAAGTTAACTTGATTCTAAGACTGGACCATACATTATTCTACATGTAGTGCGTGATGAGGAATATTAAATGACCATTAAATACAGTATTTCTCTAACATGGAGACGAGAAGGCTAGACAATGACGGAAACTATTGATGCAGTTCAGTAGCTTAGGAATGCAGAGAAGAAGGACTGAACTGATAGCTGGAATCATAACATACTCTTGGCAGACTCAGAGGCAGAGCCAAGCTGCACCGGGCACTGCGAGGCAGGAAGTAAGTGAAGGGTCGAGGATACAGGTGGGGGCTGTATCGCTCCTCAGCGAGGCTTTCAGGAGACAGGAGCTGAATCTGATGTCCGGGCCCTTTTGAGGCCTGGAAACGGGGACTTTATAATGGAATAATGTGCACACTGGGAAACGTGGCAACGTAACTTTACATAGGCCTGATATTCGTAGTATTCACGAAGACTGGAAACTAGCATACTAAAGGTGGACACAACTGGAATTGCGTCATTAATCGGACATGGGGAATAACATATGCATATTGGTCATGCACACATAACATATGATGGATGAGGCGTAGGGACACAGAACATGGCAAAATTTACTTTTCCACATTCCCTCCTTGTCACTACGTTTCCATCAGGAAACATCAATATTCATGATACCGTCTATCATTTCATACAGTACCATTTGCTCGTCTCGAATTATCTTGGAACGGGACTTAGAACGGGGCTTGGGACTAGGAATACAAGAGGTAGCACACATGCTGCAAATCGCAGGGCCACATTGTATACAGAGGCAGCAGCTAAATATGATCGCTACTGCAATACCTAGAAAGGACAGGACTTTCCATCCCCATGCGGAAATTATATTCCAGAACCAACCTGACCATGTCCAGGTGCCTGGATCTTGGTGTAACAGATGGGCAATTTTATGGAGTCTGGTTATAGCTGAATAAACAGACGGCGCGTTATTTGGAATGAAAATGCAGCAACTAGATCCGATGACTCTACAGGCCCCGCCCCTATCGGCCAGTATGACGTCAAGGACGAGACGATTTTGCAAAACGACAAATCTCATAGCAGATTGTTCTTCGGTTAGGTTACCTAGAGCAGAGGCAGTCTCATTTACTACAGCTTCAAGGGTTCTTGTTAACCTACGGATCAGTTTACTATTCTGGACAGGTCCTACAAAGAAGAAGAAACCTTTATTGAAATCTGTATACTGTTCTAGAGTAGTTTCAGTATAATCGACAATTGGGGACTCCCTTCTATGTCTAATGTGTACTAGATGTGTGTTTCTGTGATAATCAGATGGGGCTAGGAAAACAGGTGGCAGTAGGAAAGCAATGTAACAGGTTCCCTCCCAATCGAGGGGCAGACGGACATATGCAGTTTGACCACAAATAAAATAAGAATGACGTGAAGCTTTGAAAACAGATTTCCCACTGTTACTATACTTGATAACAGCAGTACATTCACTATGTCCTACGTGTACAGAACCATAATTACGGACACATAATTCGCCTTTGACAGGTAGTACTGAAATAGCAGGTAAGTCTGGAGTAGTATCAGACTGAACATTCAGGACCATGAAATTCGACGAATAATTACCTAAATTATATACTTCGTTTTCTAGATCTAAACCTGTTCTGTGGGGAAGACCTTGCTTGTCTGGGAAACAAGTACTGTTAAGAAAAGACATATCTGTTGAGGATGACGTTAGCGTGGACCATGCTCCACACGAACCATTATGTGAGAATGGATAAGGAAAGAGTGGCAGAACTCCCTTCGGTGTCTGGAAAGGGGGGAGTCGACCACACACCCAACAATTAGTGGCATTGCTGGTCTGGTGTGAATAATGTAACATACGGATAAATGTGTTGTTGCGCATAGCAAGGCGGTAAGAATATTCGTGAGGAGGCAGATCACTAAACGTGTGCTCTACTGTAGCATTAGCAGACATATTTACATGAGGAACTGGAAAATACAGATAGAACGCATAGCTGGTGCAGGAAATCAAAATGCTGGTGAATAATACGAAACTCAGAAAAACGATACATCGGTTTGCGTTTAGACTGACTCTCTCACTATGGGGGTCTATTTTATACATGTCAGAAACAGTCTAACCGTTTCACCTAGGGGAGGACTTATACAATCAAACTGACTGACTTATTTTACTAGACCTGAGCTTTAACTTATACTCCTGCTGCGGAGTTTTCTCTAACAAGGAAGGGGTTGTAATAATGTCTTTTGCGGGACAGTCCTTTAAAACAATGTCTTGACAGTTTTTAAAATCCTGGGAATCCTGGGAAATGTTCTTAGAAACTGGTTTCAATCCTTTAAAAAGTTTAACATGAGAAAGGTGAATCCATCCTTTTCTGCCTTCCAACTTGACGGCAGTACGGGTGGTCAAGAGGACCTGACGTGGCTCCTTCCAACGTGGTTCCAGCGGACTTGATCTGTCAAAATTTCTGATCATCACCAAGGAGCCTGGAACGATCTCGTGCGGTGCCACCTCGGTATTGTCTGGAAATGCGGCGGCAACCTGTGAACGACATGAGTTGAGGGCAGACATCAAGGAAGCTAGGTAATCTGTCAGCATATTACATGAAACATCGGTAATACTTCGGGGTCTAGGAGTACCCCACATGTTAGGGGGGCGGCCGAATACGACCTCATACGGGGACAGACCTGATCTGGAATGTGCGACCATGCGCATATAAAATAAAGCGACTGGCAGAGCTACTAGCCAGTCCACACCTTTTTCCTTACAGACTTTTGCAATGCGGATTTTCAGAGTCTGATTATGTCTCTCGACCAGACCGGCTGCTTCAGGATGGCGTACACAATGAAACTTCCACTGGTACCCTAACAAAAGGGAAACGTGCTTCATGAGTTCAGATGAGAATGGCTGACCGTTATCAGAATATACGACTCTAGGGAGTCCGTATCTAGGGAAAAATTCACGAACCAACTGCTTGGCAGTGGTCGCGGCTGTGTAATCTGGGACTGGATATGCTTCTGTCCATCTGGACAAAGCGCATACAACTACAAGGACATACTTGAAACCTCGACATCGCTCCATCTGAATATAATCCATCTGGAGGACCTCAAAAGGGTGGTCAGGGGGCTGGAAACCACCTTGTTCCACCGGGACACTTTTACCTGGATTAAACTGACAACATATCATACAGGTACGGACTTTCTGCTTGGCTGCAGCTCGTAAATGCTTGTTGAACCAAATGTTCTGGATACTGTCTAACATAGCTTTTTCTCCTAAATGTGCTGGACTATGTGTGGTATTGATAATGACTTGAACCATAGAGTCGGGGAGAAACCATGTGGCTCTACCCTTCGTTAACCATCCTTGATCTGTCTGGACCCCTCCTTGTTCAGACCATTTCTTGATTTCATCGGGAGTAGCATGTAACTGGATATCTATGACGTCTTGTGTGGGGTCCTTAACTGTCATGCATGTAATCGGATCTGGAGTATGTGTATTGTTAACTGGAATGTCTGGAGTCTGTGCTGTAAGCTTGGCTGTGCGGTCTGCTAGATCATTACCTTGGGAAATAATGTCAGTAACTTTCGTATGTGCTTTGCATTTCATGATAGCGATGGATGCCGGTAAATGTATGGCATCTAACAGGGCTTGAATAAGGAGACCATGCTGAATCTTGGTTCCATGAGAAGTCATGAAACCTCTCTCCTGCCAGAGCACTCCGAAGTCGTGTACAACTCCGAATGCATAACGTGAATCTGTGTAAACATTAACTTTCAGGTTCTTGGCGTGTATACAGGCTTGTGTCAGAGCAACTAGCTCTGCTGCTTGAGCGGACAGGGTATCAATACGGTGTGTTTCAATAACTTCAGTGTCAGTAGTCACTGCATACGCGGCGACTAGTTCTCCTGTACTAGTTCTCATACATGAACCATCCACATAAAGTGTCAGGTCAGGATCTGGTAACGGAATGTCTGTCAGGTCTTGTCTTGGCTTTGTCGTAATATTAACTACTTCCACACAGTCATGTGGGTCAGAATTTGAACTAACTGATGGTAACAGTGTAGCAGGATTCAGGACGTTGCAGCGTCTAATTTCTATGTGTGGCTGGAACAGTGTCAATTCATAACCCGTTAAACGTGCAATTGTCAAGTGCTGAGTTTGTGTTCGGTTTAAAAGAACTTCTACTGAATGTGGGACTTGTACTGTCAGGGAATGTCCTAAAACTATGGAATCACTTTGTCTGATAGCTAGTGCTGTGGCTGCAACTGACTTGAGGCACGCAGGCAACGCCTGGGCGACTGGATCTAATGTGCTCGAAAAATAAGCACAGGGCTTGTATTGTCCTGCTTGATCTTGTGTGAGAACAGATAATGCTGTACCTTCGCGTTCAGTAACGAAAAGTGTAAAAGGCTTACTGTAGTTCGGTGTAGCCAGAACTGGAGCTTGACATAGGGCTTTCTTTAACTCGTTGAAACTAAGTGTATGTTCAGATGTCCAAGGGAGGACAGTCGACACGGCTGCCTCCTGTGTCGTTAACTGTATCAGTGGCTTGGCTAGAAATGCATACTGGGGAATCCATTGTCTACAATAAGAAGTAAGGCCGATAAAGGCACGTACCTCCTTCTGGGTTCTGGGCTGGGGAAGACTCGCTATTAACTGGATACGGTCGGGTGTCAACTGCCTACCCCTCTTGGACAGCAAGTGTCCTAAGTATACCACTTGCTGGACACAGAATTGAAGCTTCGAAGGTGACACCTTGTGCCCCATCTCGGCAAGGAAATACAGAACTGTAAGTGACGCTCGTTCGCAGTCACGTTCAGAACGGGCTGTGATCAGTAGATCATCGACATACTGGAGCAGGGCAGTGTCAGTTGGCATATGAATGTTGTCTAGTTGTCTCTTGAGTGCTTGACTGTAAATACTAGGGCTTTCTGTGAAACCTTGAGGAGCGCGTGTGAACATATAGCTCCTTCCATTTAAACAAAATCCGAAAAGAAACTGGCTGTCTGGATGAATTGGAACACTAAAAAATGCATTCTTAAGGTCTATGACAGTGAAAAACATGGCTTCGTAATCAATAGCGGTTAACAGGGAAGAAATATCTGGGACAACTGGGTACTGAGGAATAATACATTTGTTAAGCTCTCGTAAATCAATCACTAATCGATATACTGGGGGTGCATTTGAATCAGTACGTTTCATGACTGGAATGATCGGAGAATTACATACGTTGGAGTCAGTTTCTACAACTACTCCTTGAGCCATGAGCTCATCTATAATTTTGGATAAGGCTGCTACAGCCTCAGGTGGCAATCTGTACTGTCTGATTCGGGGTAACACTACACCTGGTTTGAGAGTCACACGATGGGGTGTGATTTGCATGTAACCTACATCAGTTGGACCTTGCGCCCATAAGTGCTGCGGAACATTAGACAATCTTGAATCAAAATCTCGTAATACATAGTGACCCTTAAAGTCACGTAGGAACAGACGTATTCCCTCTGGGGAACAGCAAATAACTGCACCTAATTCTTTCAGTGTCTTAATGCCTAACAGATTTTCTGGACATGACTTAGTAAGTAACAGATCAGTAGTACGGGACAATGGACCTACTTCTAGAGTGACTGGCTTTGATATCTCGTTAACGATGGGTTTTCCTGAAAATCCAAGGGAAACATTTCTTGAGCCTGAGAGCGGAGCCCCTGGAACTTCGGCATGACTAATTGTGGTCCTACTTGCCCCTGTATCAATCAAAAACTTTCTGTCTTTCCCTAATACTTGACTGTGAACATAGGGACCTTCTTGATCTACAGGTATCTCGATGAGAGGCAAGCCTACCTCCCTCTCTAGGCTGTTTCATGAATATGGCTGGTACTCTGGATACTCAGACTGTGCATACTGGTACATCTGCGATGTGACATGCTGTGTTGCAGCTATAGGCTGCGGTGCGGGAACTGTCTGTTGTGCATTCTGTGACTGAGGAATCTGTGAGACTTGTTCTTGTCTAGGCGGACGTGGTCTTTCTTTAGTCTTACCAGTAGCTATGTTGTGTTTCAGGACTGCACACTCATTTATAAAATGACCTGGCTGTTTACAATAATTGCAGTTCCCTTTAACGGGAGCTGCAGGATGACTGGCTTGATTCGGACCCCTCTTCTGACTGTCTTGAGGAACAGATTGTGCAACTAGCACTTTCATTTTCGTGTCTTTCATACGTTTTCTTTCGTGCTCTTGCTCTTCTCTGATTCTATTCTGGTGGTACTGGAGCATCTGGAGCATCTGGGACGGAGTATTTGCTTGCCAGGTGCTTTCGACTTTCAAAACTCGATTTTTAATTTGTGGACTTGAATTCTCGACTAATTTGGTAACGAATAGGTGAGGGTATGACTCATTACTTGTCTTGAGACCACTGTTGATACTGAAACATTTTTCAAATCTAGAATAAAAATCACTAATATCTTCATCTTGTTTCTGTTTACAGGCTGAGATTGCATCCCAGTCTTCTTTTCTCGTTGTCAATAATCTGGGTAAAACTTGAATCAATAATTCTGGTAATTCTCTACATTTATCTCCAAGACCGGTACCCGGTACTCGTGCCTTGTCTTCAGCTTCTAGAGCTGTCCAATCGATCTTTTTCTCTCCCACCTCCCATTCTTTTTCCTTTAACTTTTCATACACCCCTGCGGGCAGCAGGACTTTTAACATTTTAATGATATCTGGGTAAGTGTATTCTCCCATACGGAGCATGTCTTTTAATTCTCTATGGAACCCTGCTGGATCTTTGTCATGACAGGGAATTAATTTCTTCATTTCAAGAAGTTCCATCTTTGAAATTGGAGTGTATACAAACACTCGTTGCATTTCGCCACCCGCCCCTTGGACTGGGTGGACTTCTCGTAACGGATTCTGTCTGTCTATGTAGAATGGCTTATTTTCTGGGGGTGAGACATGAACAAAATGCGGGTTCAGGAACGTTCTATATTTGTGGCGCTGTTCTAGAATGACACTAATTAAATCGGTACCTAGACCTCTCCATCTATACTGGAGTAACTCGTTCAGGATATCATGCAACGGACCTGGATCAGAATGTTGACCCTCATACAGAGTAATGAGGTGCTGGATCATATACATACCCACCAGTCGTTGCTCGGCTGGGGGCAGTTTCAGAAACATTTGTGCCACTATTTCGTCTGGAAAAGTGGTAGAATCAGTAATCCATCGGACTGCTGATCGGGCTAGTTCTTGTTCATGCATGGTACTTAATTCGCTATAACCGATTCGTGATTTCAGAATGTGATCGGTAGCTTGAAATACTTGCTCTAGAGAACCTTGTTCTGGTGCTGGATGATGAAAAATAGACTTGTGTTCTAGACGTAAATGGCGATCTGGAAATCTGGATTTTCCTACATACGCTATTCTGTCGGAATTCTCGTCTTCCTCTTCAGGATCAGAGATACTTTCTTTCTCGCTTACTTGTGCTGCTTTACGCTGTTCGTGTAACCTTATTATTTCTTTACGAATTTTCTTGTACATACTCTCCATGGCACTGACGGTCTTGTGCTTACCCTCGGCTATATTATCACTCCACCTTGTCAGGATTCTCATTTCGGCGGGATCTTTAGACGGGTAATCTTGTTCTCTTATTAGACAATTGATCAGGAACTTTAATATCATGAGCTGGATCTCGGCTTTCCTTTGAGACATAATCTCGCCAATACTTTCTGGATCATCCCCTGTACGGATGAAACGGTATATTCTGTCTAGATCTTCTTTCATATTCGGTAAGGTGACTAGATACTCGGTCACCCTCCTTACACGTAAGGAATATAAAACCATATTATACTCGCCTGCGACCGGATCATAAACACATTCGTTAAGGGCTTGTCTGATTTCTGTGACAGACTTATTACTTTTAGGAGTACGCTGTGATGCTTGAGCATGTAATTCGAGTGCTGATAAACGTTTGTGTGGCGGTGGGGTTTGAGGAGTAGCTCCTCCTGCGGCCCCTAGACTGGAGTCGTCTACTGAGGCTCTACGTCCTGGCAGAGTGGGAAATGGAACTGTAGGCTGGACCGGGGGTACCGTAACAGGTACTCCGGTGTCTGGAGGAGCGGGAAGTGCCTGATTTGCAGGGACTGGCGGAGCGCGAACAGGATTTGCATATTCGGGGACTGTGTCGTCCAGATAGGACGAAATAAAAATATCAGCTGCGGTCGGTTTGTGACGTAGCTTGGTCGGAATTAATGGTGGCGGGAAATTACTAGATGCCTCTGGGGTCGCTTTTGGCAAGCCTTCGGCAAGGAGAGGATACATACCCTTAATAAGGGCATGCCTCTGTCTGTCTGACTGTTCGGCTTTGACTTGTTCACCTATCTCGATTAATTCTCTTTCTTGGGCTCGTTCTTGGGATTCTCTACTTAACTCTGACTTTCTGACTTCCTTTTCGGTTCTTTTATGAGCTTCTTTACGCCATAACTCGATGGCATCTTTCTGTGACTGTCTGGCTTTCTTTTTCCATAATGCTTCTTCTACTCGCATGATACATTCGGCATCCCATGTACCCGATACGGGCCATCTATACTTTTCTTCTAACTGTTTGGTATACTCTACCCATAAATCTAGATACAATATGGCGCTTATGCCATGTTTCTGATACATAAAGTGACCTGGACTGTCCCTAGGCGGGACAGGAACTGCTGCTTCCAGCAGACCCTTTCTAGTTTTTAACTGACGTAACTTGGAAAATATAGGCATGACTGAACTGTAATCTGGACACAATGCAATATACAATGAAAACACGAAATCACATCACACTCATACCACAACATTAAAATACATAAAGAACATTATAAATAACAGTTCGAGCAGAATATTACCTGAAATACTGAGAACGGAAACACAAGAATTTTCTCGAGAACGGAACAGACTAGAATTACTGGATGCACTGCTGTAACAGTACGGAACATACCGGTCCCATAAAGGGACGCATCAAGACCCGTATCCACCTAGGTGAACACTTCGTTTGTGAGTCTGGGCACCACCAACCCACGGACCAGGAGTCAATTTAGATTGGTCCTGTCTAGATACTACCCCAGCAATGGTACTCACCGGGCAGCACGGAACGGAAAGCCTCGGACGGGACTGGACTGCTACGACGACGGACTTCGGACTTCGGACTTCAGTTACGGGTGGGCCTCCGGATACCTCGGACCTTGGACTCTCGGCTTGGGCTCTGGTCGGGACTCGCCGCGTTCCTCCACCGTCTCGTTTGGATGCTGGACCGCCTCCTCCGTCTCCTCCGTGGGCCTGAGGGATACTTGAAGCAGAAATATCTGCACGTGGCCGGTATGGTTCCGTCACGGCTGCAGAGGGTCAGGGGGTCGGCGTGGCTTCACCGACGCGTGGGGAAAGGGCAAGTCCCTATTCGGGCGCCATTATGTGGTAAATAAATAAATAATACCCTATTTTTGACTAAGCATATAGTATAACAGATAGCTCAATAAATAAGAGTCAAGATTCGAGGTAGTAGGAGTTTCTGCAGGTTTATTACAGCATAAGGACAGGATCAGGACAACCTGCATAGGAACAGAGTGATAGGGCCCAGCAGGACAACTGGGGCCCAGCAGCTGCCGGGGCTTGATCTGGGATGAGCGCGCGCTAACGTTTAATAACAATACATCAACTTATATACATAGCGCAAACACATAGCATTACATTGCAGTAGGCGTAGCAGTGGGTGGAGCAGAAGGTGTGACGCGTAGCAGTCGCGAAAGATAACAGTGAAAAGAGGTGTAACTGGGAGTATACATAGACATGTGGTGCAAACGTAACAGAATATGTCATGAATGGGCGGAAACATTGGAGGGGGCTACCTAAGGAGCCGGGACCTCTAACCTAATGGTGCGCGAAAACTGGCAATGACGTGTTACTAGGAGAAGCTGGGGGCTATGAACTCTGTGCTAGGAGCAGAGACTAGAGTCTGGAGGGTCGGAGCGACATGTACCTAAACCCTATCTGGTATCTGATGTTTAGGGAACATGTTGATATAAACTAGGAGTCATGAGGGGAAAAGTTAACTTGATTCTAAGACTGGACCATACATTATTCTACATGTAGTGCGTGATGAGGAATATTAAATGACCATTAAATACAGTATTTCTCTAACATGGAGACGAGAAGGCTAGACAATGACGGAAACTATTGATGCAGTTCAGTAGCTTAGGAATGCAGAGAAGAAGGACTGAACTGATAGCTGGAATCATAACATACTCTTGGCAGACTCAGAGGCAGAGCCAAGCTGCACCGGGCACTGCGAGGCAGGAAGTAAGTGAAGGGTCGAGGATACAGGTGGGGGCTGTATCGCTCCTCAGCGAGGCTTTCAGGAGACAGGAGCTGAATCTGATGTCCGGGCCCTTTTGAGGCCTGGAAACGGGGACTTTATAATGGAATAATGTGCACACTGGGAAACGTGGCAACGTAACTTTACATAGGCCTGATATTCGTAGTATTCACGAAGACTGGAAACTAGCATACTAAAGGTGGACACAACTGGAATTGCGTCATTAATCGGACATGGGGAATAACATATGCATATTGGTCATGCACACATAACATATGATGGATGAGGCGTAGGGACACAGAACATGGCAAAATTTACTTTTCCACACCGCGTGGATTGCTTTTGCCAAGTGTTGTTTGCTCCAATCTTGAAGCCGACAGTGCCGACGGCGAGAGCCTACGTGGGACAAATCGTGACCTGCTCCTGGACGTCGCAGATGCCCCAGAGCCCACGTGACAGCGGAGAGAAGCTCCTCGACGACCACCTGATTGCGCCCGACATTGCCTAGTTCCGTCCTGGTTCCACCCTGGTCACTGCTGAGTGACCCAGACTCTGTCCCCTCTGCTTTCAGGTACTCTTCAACTTGAGTCCACCCTTGGACTCCACCGGACACTTCACTTTCACCCCGCCTGCAGCCCTTTCAGCTTCAAGCACCAAGAGCCTGCGTGTCAAAACCCGACGCCACTTCGACCCTGTGCACCCGCTTCCTGTGGGTTATGTAACTTTGCTCCGCCGGTGTTCCCACACTGGTACACATCTCTAGGGTCTGTGTCTTAAGTTTTGTTCCTCTAGGTTCAGCGGAAGTGTCCTTAAACTCTAACTTTACACTTTTTACGCACCATTGGTTAACATTGGTGCATGCGTGCGTTTTCCGCACTGCTCCCGAATCCCGTGGGCCGTTCCCGACTTCAGCATTGCTTGTCCCGACTGCTCCCAGCGATTCCCTAGGCCCTAGGCCTAACCACTGCTCGAGTGGCATCTCTTATACCACTTGTTTAGTATATGGTTTGAGTGGCCCCCTGCCCTCATCCATAATTGTGCAACTTTGTATGTTTAAACAGTGCATTTGATTTAACGCTTGTGCCCCTTTATTCATAAAGAATACTGGGGATTGTTTTTAGTAATAAACACATATATTTTTATAATATATACTTGTGTGGTGTCCTTTCATTTGATATTACAGGATTGTATGTGGTAAAACAGCTCGCTTAACACGACCTCTTAAGTTAAGCCTTTAGGCTGCTTAGTCCATGCTACCCCTAGGATAGCTTGTCTAATAAGGTTGACTTACAACCAGACACCATAAGGGATTGTTTGGTCTGATAATAGGTGGTTCCAGAATTGGAAACATCACCTATCAGGCCAACTTCTCACAATAACGAATTAAAAATACACGGCATGCATAGACAAGGTTTGCTATGTAACATCTGGACTTCTGTGAACCTAAACAAACACCAGTAATCAGACACGAGGGACATCACCTGAAGCTCCTAAGATTTTCCTTTTGTTTGGTATCTTGTTTTTGGGAGGTGTGTTTTTAGGATAAGCTATTTTGGGTGTGTGTGGGGTGTGTCAGGTAGCCCCTGTGGTAGACGATGGGATAGAGGATAAGGAGTGCCATGCCATCCCTTCATATATTTCTCCCCTCCTATATTCACAGTCCCCTTTAACCAGTTGTCTGATTTGCTGTTATCAAGAAGTGGAGAGTGGGGAATCGGCAGGCGGCCCCTTTAAGCTGGAGCTGAGGACGGACATCAGAGGATACACACTTGAAGAAGGTGGGGGCGGAGAGCGTGTCAGGTTGGTCAGTAGTTAGTCCAGCTACACGTGGCATGGGAACGCGAGGCGGAAAAACCAGCGGGGAAGACCGGAAAGACAGAGAAGGACTAACAGGCTTACGAGAGAGAGAACCGGAGCCCAGGGGAGGTCACAGCTTGTCGGCGAGCAGAACACCCGAACCTGGCGGAGGAGGGAAAGCCGAAGCAGAAGACCAGACCTCACTGAAGGACACGGAGTCACCACGCCATGGCCCCGGAGGGACATGGCTCTTCCAGGTGCGTGGGCGTCTTTGGGGCTTTTGGAAAGGGGCTGAGTCAGAGAGGGACGGGAGGGGAGGCTGAGGGGTGAAAGGGACCAAAGGAAAAGGAAATAAGTGAGATGGAAACAAAGACAAGAGCAGAAATCATCGGCTACTCTTTTTGTTTTGGTTGCTCCAACCTCTACACCCTCCCTTGACATTTATGCATGGCTATTATTTATCCCTCACATCCTCCCTTGACTAAACCATAAAGCAAAAACACTTACCTGGGTCTTTTCCTTCTGTCCGAGGGACGACGGCGGCCGAGGCTCACCAAAGGGACTGAAGAGAAAGACCCTGTGGGAAAGAAGAATATAACAGAGACAATCAATCATTGTGATTTCCTGTAATACTAATAAAAAGTGCATAACAAGAAATTATTCAATGCAGTGTGCTCCTTCTTGACCGACTCTTCTACAATGGGGAGCTACATACTTTCCCTACAGGGAATGGGAGACAGAAACACAGAGACCAACAGACACACACAGACACACACACACACGGGAAAGCATAGTAGGAAAACGCTATATACAGTTTTTATACGCTTGCATATGTACATTGTTTAGAAAGATGGTGGAACAATTTATTCTGTTCAATGTGCTTATTTTGCTAATTACTTTTATCTGCTTCTATTATCATTGCAGTTCAGGTTGGACTGTTCCCATGAGGCACAGGGTCAAGACTGATTTGCATATGGCCATGTCTGAACTGGGGTGGCATGGTGAGCAAAATAATGATGGATTTACCCAGATCTCTTGACTGAGGGTGAATGTTTTGATTTGTTCTGCATTCCGTCCATCAATTGTGTGTCTTTTGCATTATTATAATTGCAGCACATAAATTCTATACAAGAATTACGATGGTTAAATTAATAATGAAAATGCTAATGTTATGTTACTTTAATTTGATTTTGCATACGAATTACCCCTAAGCAGAAACTACTTTAAGGAGAAATTTAGGATTGGTACGTAGAACCACTCAATTTTTGTGAAGTTGAAAGAAAGGCTCTTGTATAGGTAATGCCTGAAGTTCATCAACTCTCCTTAGTGAATTTATCGTTCTGAGGAAAGCAACTTTCCATGATAGGAATTGTAGCGGACATTTGTGCATTGATCAAAAGGCGGGCCCATTAGCCTTGCTGTCATCAAGAAGTGGAGAGAGGGGAATCGGCAGGCGGCCCCCTTAAGCCGAAGCTGAGGAAGGACATCAGAGGATACACGCTTCAAGAAGGCGGGGTGGAGAGCGCGTCAGGTAGGTCACTAGTTGGTCCAGCTACACACAGCACGGGAACGCGAGGTGGAGAAACCAGCGGGGGAAGACCGGAAAGACGGAGAAGACCTAACAGCCTTCCGAGAGAGAAAGCCAGAGCCCAGGGGAGGTCACAGCTTGTCAACAAGCGGAACACTCGAACCTGGCGGAGGAGGGAAAGCCGAAACAGAAGGAGACCAGACCTCACTGAAGGACGCAGAGTCACCACGCCACGGCCCCGGAGGGACGTGGCTCTTCCAGGTGCGTGGGCGTCTATGGTGCTTTTGGAAAGGGGCTGAGTCAGAGAGGGACGGGAGGGGAGGCTGAGAGGTGAAATGGACCCAGGGAAAAGGAAATAAGTGAGACGGAAAAGAAAGACAAGAGCAGAAATCATCGGCTACGTTTTTTTCTTTTGGATGCTCCAACCTCTAACCCTCCCTTCACATTTATGCATAGCTACTATTTATCCCTCACATCCTCCCTTGATTAAACCATGAAGCAAAAACACTTACCTGAGTCTTTTCCTTCTGTCCGAGGGGCGACGGTGGCCGAGGCTCACCTAAGGGACTGAAGTGGAAGACCCTGTCGGAAAGAAGAATATAACAGAGACAATCAATCATTGTGATTTCCTGTAATACTAATAAAAAGTGCATACCAAGAAATTATGTAATGCAGTGTGCTCCTTCTTGGCTGACTCTTCTAAAACGGGGAGCTACATACTTTCCCTACAGGAAATGGGAGACAGAAACACAGAGATCAACAGACACAGACAGACACACACACACGGGAAAGCATAGTAGGAAAACGCTCTATACAGTTGTTCTATGCTTGCATATGTACATTGTTTTAGAAAGATGGTGGAACTATTTATTCTGTTCAATGTGCTTATTTTGCTAATTACTTTGATCTGCTTCTATTATCATTGCAGTTGGGGCTGGACTGTTCCCATGAGGCACAGGGTCAAGACTGATTTGCATATGGCCATGTCTGAACTGGGGTGGCATGGTGAGCAAAATAATGACGGATTTAACCCAGATCTCTTGACTGGGGGTGAATGTTTTGATAAGTTCTGCATTCCGTCCATCAATTGTGTGTCTTTTGCTCTATTATCATTGCAGCACATCAATTCTATACAATTACGATGGTTCAATTAATAATGAAAATGCTAATGATATATTATTTTAATTTGATTTCGCACATGAATTACCCCTAAGCAGAAACTACTTTAAGGAGAAATTTAGGATTGGTACGTAGAACCCCTCAATCTTTGTGAAGTTGAAAGAAAGGCTCTTGTATAGTTAATGCCTGAAGTTCATCAACTCTCCTTAGAGAGTTTATCGTTATGGGGAAAGCAACTTTCCATGATAGGAATTGTAACTGACATTTGTGCATTGGTTCTAAAAGGCGGGCCCATTAGCCTTGGAAGAACTATGTTTAAGTTCCACTCTGGAGCAGGGGGAATACTTGGCGGTATAACCCTTTTTAATCCTTCCATGAAGGCTTTAATCACTGGTACTCTGAAGAGAGATAGGTGTTGTCTATTTTGCAAGTATGCAGCTACGACTCCCAGGTGTAAACAAATGTAAATGTAAATGTGTAAATGTATTGCGACTTATATAGCGCACGTATCACCCGAAGGCATCAAGGCGCTTGCTTAGGGAACCCGTCCTGGTATTCCCCTGTGAGATACCCCGGCAGGGTATCCACAAGGTGAAAGCCAGGCATCCCGCCGCGAGGGGCCGTAGTGGAGATTAAGCAAGCTATTGCCCAGAGTCGCAGAGTGTGACCCCGTGAGTCGAGTAGGCACCAGAGCGAGAATTGTCGAGTCGTGGAATTTTTGAGCCCGAGACCCGCCGAAGCGGGGAATCGAACCCTGGTCCACGGCCAATCTCAGCTTCCGGGTCTGCCGCCTCTAACCACTGAGCCACGCTTCTCCACTATGTGGATGTGGAGACCGCATTTTTCTACCTGCCACATCCGTACAGAGACTGCTGCCTGTTCGGGGACAGAGGAAACTCTACCGCTGGGGTCCGCGCTACTGAGAGCGCTGCTGCCTTGATCTGCAAGTCCCCCCCACCGCCGCTTTGCACATCGGACGCGGCTGACGAGCAGGGGGACTACCGGCACCATAATCCCTGGCTGGGCTAGCTCCGCCCACCCACGCCACTTGACCCGACCGGAGGCGCACAAAACAGCGCGGCTTCCACATAGGAGTGGGAGACCGCATTTTCTACCTGCCACATCCGTACAGAGACTGCTGCCTGTTCGGGGACAGAGGAAACTCTACCGCTGGGGTCCGCGCTACTGAGAGCGCTGCTGCCTTGATCTGCAAGTCCCCCCCACCGCCGCTTTGCACATCGGACGCGGCTGACGAGCAGGGGGACTACCGGCACCATAATCCCTGGCTGGGCTAGCTCCGCCCACCCACGCCACTTGACCCGACCGGAGGCGCACAAAACAGCGCGGCTTCCACATAGGAGTGGGAGACCGCATTTTCTACCTGCCACATCCGTACAGAGACTGCTGCCTGTTCGGGGACAGAGGAAACTCTACCGCTGGGGTCCGCGCTACTGAGAGCGCTGCTGCCTTGATCTGCAAGTCCCCCCCACCGCCGCTTTGCACATCGGACGCGGCTGACGAGCAGGGGGACTACCGGCACCATAATCCCTGGCTGGGCTAGCTCCGCCCACCCACACCACTTGACCCGACCGGAGGCGCACAAAACAGCGCGGCTTCCACATGGGAGTGGGAGACCGCATTTTCTACCTGCCACATCCGTACAGAGACTGCTGCCTGTTCGGGGACAGAGGAAACTCTACCGCTGGGGTCCGCGCTACTGAGAGCGCTGCTGCCTTGATCTGCAAGTCCCCCCCACCGCCGCTTTGCACATCGGACGCGGCTGACGAGCAGGGGGACTACCGGCACCATAATCCCTGGCTGGGCTAGCTCCGCCCACCCACGCCACTTGACCCGACCGGAGGCGCACAAAACAGCGCGGCTTCCACATGGGAGTGGGAGACCGCATTTTCTACCTGCCACATCCGTACAGAGACTGCTGCCTGTTCGGGGACAGAGGAAACTCTACCGCTGGGGTCCGCGCTACTGAGAGCGCTGCTGCCTTGATCTGCAAGTCCCCCCCACCGCCGCTTTGCACATCGGACGCGGCTGACGAGCAGGGGGACTACCGGCACCATAATCCCTGGCTGGGCTAGCTCCGTCCACCCACGCCACTTGACCCGACCGGAGGCGCACAAAACAGCGCGGCTTCCTCCGCGTCGCGGGACGCGCGCGGGCGGCGCCGGGCTAAGCCCGTTCCAGACCGAACCAGGCTGGGCTGGGCCACCCCCCTTTCCTATCACCTCCCGGGCCGTGCCCCAAAGGTACTGTTTATCATCTATCTGACTTTGGACTTCTGATTATCTTATTGGGAGACCAAAATTGTTTTAACCATGACTAGGGGTTCAAGAAGTAAAACTGCTTCTAAAGCTGCCTCATTTACTGGTCCTATTGATTGATTTATCTCTAAAACTACTGAGGCCATTAACCAGAATATCGCAGTTTTAGAACGAAGGGTCTCTCAGGACCTTGCGATTGCCCGGAGATCCTCTCTGGGTCTCATAGCGTCTGCCCTAACCCCATTGCCATCAGTTACTCCAATTCCTATTCTAATACAATCTGGGACCACGGCACAAGTACATTCCATCCCTAGTGCAGTGGACTTATCAGCCACTAACTTGTCATCAGAATTGGACCTAACTGAGAACCTTGAGACAACACCTGACCTTGAACATATCCTATCGGAAGATCCGGCACAGGATCTAGCACAGGCAAACAAGCTAAAAGGGGTCAGAGAAGGTGCTGTTCCAAAGCAGCCCGATGAATATAAAAAGGGGAGTATCAAATCAAACCCCAATATTACCAGCAATAATAATGGGCCTAGTGTCCCACCATCTAAAACTATCCCCCCAGTAACAATGTTGTTGTACCGGATCTACCTAGCTTACAATGTCCTAACTTGGTTAATGTCCCAGAAGCCGAACTCAACTCACCTGACAGTGTTACATCACAACTCGTTGCTAGTTTCAGGGATTTATTAAAATACCATCTTCAACCTTTAGAGAAGAGCATTATGGCAATAGAAAAGCAGCTCGCCATCCTCCTCACTAAAATACCCAATCAGACCGGGGCGGGTATTATTAAAACAGGAGGGGCACCAATCATAACTAATTCAGGGACCACTCCAGCTAACTCTTTTAGACCGCTGGTCACACCCATAGCACAGGCAAAAACCAAAGAGCCCCTTATCAACACCTTAGCCCCTGCTTCGATTAAGAGTGTACCCTCTAAACCTAATGCAACACCCACATCACAGTCCACATCTCAGTCACTTATAACAAGTCAACAAAATCCTATTCAACCTTCCCCTGCAGTTATACCCCCAGTTGCGAATGTCACCAGAGCACAGGGGTCACTGCAGCCGTCCCAAGATAAACCCGTGGTCACCCAAAAACCACATCATACAGACGCCAAGAGGGGGCCCAGGCCCAAACGTCCGGTTCATCTTCCACCGGAGGTCTCCCCATTCACGGTAATCTTAACGGGAGTCCCGGAACTTCCAGCAGGTACCGATGAACCTTCCTGGTCCCTTTTGAATAAAATCCTTCAATGGCTTAGTATTAACAGGCCACTACAGCCTGCTAATACTTGTAGAATATCTTCTGTCCGCAGGGTTCCATGGGTAGGGGCGAGCCCTAAGAGTATTCAGGGGGATTGCGTCATCGTCACCTGTGTAGACGCATCCTCGGTGAATCATATTTGTTCATGGCCAGAGCTGGAGAAGAAAGGAGGAATTGATACCCAGAGGCTTTCTTTTTTCTATCCACCAGTACTAAATTTTCATGCTCCAATACTAGCCCCCAACTGGGTTATCCCCCAAGAACAATCCTGGAACTATGGCGGCCCCTGGATGACACAAAAGAGCAGGAATAGGGATTGGCCACCCCGCCCATGGTATCCCAATAAAGTTCAACCCATGGGGAATGGATGGCAAGGCATACATACCAGCAATAGGTTTGACTGTCTGGAGATGGTCGACTGACACAGTGCCCCATTACTCCCCAGTCAGTTTGTCATCAAGCAGGTTGGGTTACCCTATGATCACAAGTTGTTTGCGAATGATATAGTTAGGGCATCTTGTACGTCGGGCTGTGTACCCACCGCTAATCTGGCGGACAGACGATATGTTACTGATAAAGAGGGAAGCCCCATAGATTCCCCCCCATTATATAACATTACTAGTACTAATCCAACCACTTATTCCTGTAAAGGAGCCCTTTGTAACAGTCCTGAAGTGAGTATATCTATCGATGCCCCTAGTCCAGACTCAGTTGTGAGCACCAAGGCTGCCAGTCCAACTGTACCTTGTGCCACCCAGCCGGTGACGGCCACTCTTGACACAACTAAGTCTGTTGGTCTCACCCTTATCTCCTGGAACATTGCAGGCATTGCCAGAAAAATAGATTCACCCTTTTGGTCCAGGTTTATTGGGGAAGGATTTGACCTAATCCTCCTCCAGGAAACCTGGTGCCTGGATCATATCAATATCGAAGGATATTCATCGCACTGCCTTAGAGCTACTAAATCCAGTTCAGGTAGGGCCAAGGGGGGTCTCCTGTAGCTCCTGTCCAACAAGCTGAGTAACTGTATAGTTAGGAGCAGCACGACAGTTGGCACTCACAGTCAGGTAGTAAGGGTTGAGTGCAGAAAAGGTATTGATTTGGTTATAGTAAACTTCTACAACAATATCTTTGATGCCTCTAGAGGGGATATTTTACACCCCCCCTTGAAAGAGAAATTGTAAGGGTTATGGGCGTCTCGAAAAGAAAGGTAGAGGTTATATGGGCAGGGGACTTTAATTTACAGCCTTGTTATTTGTCCAATGGGAACCCCTGCGGTCTCGGAACAGCAATGTATACCCATCGGGGGGGATTGGGAGAGAAGGAGGATTTCCTCCACTTTCCACACTGTAATTATGGCTCTTTATTAAACGACATGTTAACTAAGCTAGATTTGTACCTGTTAAACTGTAATAAAAACATCCAAGCAGTTACGTGTCCTACCTTTACTGGAAGGGATGCGGGGTCATTCATAGATCATATCGTGCTATCGAGTAGCGGAGACTTTTCAAATTTATATGTTAAAGAAGAAAGTCTCAGTGACCATAACAGTATTCGTATTACCCTCCTAGGTCATGGTACACCACCTGTGTCAGGTGAACAGTGTTCTACTGACTTAGTACCCATCAGACCAAATGGTCTAAGGATCAGATGGTCTGGAATTAATTCTAAGGCCAAACAGAAGGAGGTTATAACTAGCTGTAAAACCCAAATTAGTTTCTGTCTAAGCAATGAAATCAATCCTGATTCCCTACTGTTACACTTTATCACCATCAATGGTACAATTGCAGGTATTTTTACTAGGGCCCCGTCATCTAACAGAGATATGAAGCAGGGTTGGTTTGACAAACCCTGCATGCTTGCCCTTCGGGAACTTAAGAAGGCATTAGGCACCAAACCACGCGATAGCGAGGGAATAAAACACCTCAGGACCAACTACAAAATGGTAATTAACAACAGGAAAAAGCTCCTACAGAGTGAGGCCTGGGACAAGCTAAAGGAAGCAGCCGAGACCAAAAATTGCAAACTTTATTGGGAAATAATTAATAGTCCTTTTCTCAATAAAGACGGCATTCCGGAATTAACTTCTTATGTTGCGTGCAACGATTGGATTACTCACTTTTCCAATATCTTCAATCCAGAAGGGATACCCCTTGAGGTATCGACCCTTGAGACCACATCTTGGCCACCCCTTCCCTTGGGAATAACACTAGAAGAAGGTTATGAAGGGCTCTCTAACAGTAAAGGAGGAAAAGCACCGGGCCCGGATGGGGTCCCGCTTGACCTGTTAAAAGCCGAACCGCATTTGTGGGTCCCCATTCTGGTGAGGATCTTTAATTGTGCGGCTGAATCTAACTTCCCTCCTTCTTGGGGCCAATCTGTTATAATTCCCCTACACAAGAAAGGTAGCAAATCTGAGGCCTCCAATTACCGGCCGATTTCTCTGTTGGATGCCTCAGTAAAGGTTATGAGTAGGATTTTGCTTAAAAGGTTAGAAACCTGGGCAACTGATTCGAACATTCTAACTAGAGTCCAATATGGTTTCCGGAAAGGAATGGGCACCCTGGAGCAATGTGTTAATTTGGACCTTTTAATTAACAAATACACTGTGGCCAAAAATGGCAATCTTTTTTTATGTTTTGCTGATTTGAGCAGCGCGTTTGATTTAGTTAATCATGTTATTCTTTGGGAGGTTCTGCTAGAGTCTGGGGCACCGAGGGAAATTGTTCATTTTTTAGCCAGACTTTATGAAAAACTCTCCTGTAAGGTCCGTTATGGCACCCTAGGCGAATGTACCCCTTTTTTCAAAGTCTCTCGGGGCATCCGCCAGGGATGTGTTTTGGCCCCCCTTTTATTTTCCCTCTTCATCAATGGTGTCGACCGCACCCTGGTTGATATTCCAGCAGATGCTCCTTTGATCGGAGGAAAACCTGTCCCACTTTTACTTTACGCGGACGACGCTGTTCTTTTATCCCGCACACAGATCGGCCTCCAGCGCCTCATTGATAGCTTTATGCTGTTTATCCAAAATAGGAGGCTTGTTGTGAATAAATCTAAGACGTATGTTATGTCATGCGGCCAGGTAGCAAAAAAGACGAAGCATACTTTCTTCTTGGATAAAGATAAAATGACACATGTTAAAACGTTTTGCTATTTGGGAATCACCTATAACAACAGTGGGTCTTGGACTTCTGAATTCGATGCCATCAGATTGAAAATGCTGCGGACTACCAGCAGCATATTCCGATTTGCCACTAAACTTGGATCGAGAAGCATCCCAGATATGATTAATATATACAATGTTCGTTGTGTCTCTTCTGCACTGTATGGGGCTGGAGTATGGGGCCACAATGAAGGCCCTTCCCTTCAAACGGATGAAAATAAGTTTTTAAAGAGATTGTTATGTGTCCCTCCTTCCGCCTCTGTTCAATTGATTCACGACGAGGTTGGGATCGAGTTTATATCTGACTTAGCAGCCGTCCGGCCACTCTTATTGTGGCGTTCTATTTGGGCTAAGCCAGAGACTCGATTCACTCAAGAAATTATCCTTGATTGTATAGGTTTAGACCACTCATCACGTATACAATGGTTGAGATACATTCATTTCTGGTACTACCTTCTATTCAATATTGATGTGTTACTTGACCCTGAGCAGGCAGTCTCCATCCCTAAAAAAGAAATTAAGTCAACGTTCTTAAACTTTAAAAAGGCAGAGCGAGATAAAGTACATGGTAAGCTAGCCACCGTTAAGTTCTATAAGGACCTGAAACTAATTCCGGGGCTTCAACCTTACCTTGTGAACGTAACCCGACCCTCTCACCAATTTGTATTAACCCGTGTCAGACTGGGTATCGTACACCATCTTGTTGCGTTCCCAAACCAGAAAGTTAGATCTGAGACACCCTGCCCGTGTGACAGCACTTCACGTCAGAGTAGCTGCCATTTTTTACTTTTTTGTAAATTCTTTCATTTCTTTAGGGTAAAATACCTTAAGCCCATTTTTATAAAGTATAATATCCGATCCACAAAGACTGCACTGACATTATTATCCTCATTGGAGAATGAGGATATTTGCTTCTTTTTGGCTACTTATATTCTGAAATGTACAGCTGCCAGGAAAAGTATAGTACTGTAAATTCACTTATACTTACCTGTCTGTACTTGTGATGTACAGCTGCCAGGAACTGTATAGTGCTGCTATTATAATTACTTTATACACTCCTGTCTGTACATAAAAGTTTTATAACAGTTTTGTAAATAAGGAACAATTTTTATGTCTGATGTCCACAGTATGTATTGTATGGTCCTGTTTTCTACTTCAAAACTACCTTTTATGCCCGTCCAAGTGGTCCGGATTTTGTTTTGTCTGAAGGTACAGCTGCCAGGAAATTCGACTCATTATGACAAATCCTTCGATTTCCTGTCTGTACTCATATGATTGTTTTCTTTTTATATATTCTCGTACTAGTCAGTCGTTTTTAATAATAATTTTTAATTGTTGCCCACTAGCTTTTCATACGTTTCCTACTCTCCTTCTTTGTATTATTTGTGTGAATATCGTGTATTATTATTATAAAATTATGTATTTTAATATGCTTGTATGATTTGTATGTGCAAATCGAATAAAAGCTTATGAACTTGAACTTGAACTTGAACTTGGATGTGTAAGTTAATCCACATTGCTGTAAATGCAACAGATAACAAATGATGTTCTGCACAAACGCATCAAGATGGTTGATATTGTTGTTGTTACAATAGGCAACAAAAAGTTTCCATTTGCTGCATAACATGCTCTAGTAGTAGGCTTTCTAGCTTCCTTGAGAATATTCATACAGTCTGGTGGCAGTTTTAAATAACCAAACTCTACGACTTCAGGAGCTAAATCGCCAAGTTGAGTTCCCTGATTTCTCCATGGCTCCGAGTCAGGAGACAAGGTGTGAGATGTAGCTTTTGATGTAGAACCACTGGGAGTTCTAAGGATGAGAGTACCAAGGTTGACAAGAACACGTGGGACTATTAAGATCAGTGAGGGACATTTGTCTGAGCTTCCGATCTAGTAATGGAATTAGCAGGAGAGGCGGAAAAGGGTAAGCAAATATCCCTGACCAAATCATCCATAGGGCATTGCCCTTGGGTGCTGGGTGTGGGAACCTGGATGCAGAGTTTGGGCATTTTGCGTTGTGCACTGTGGCAAACAGATCTATCTGTGGAAAACCTAATTTTTGAACGTAGGGAAGAAGAACTTGGGGATGAAGTTCCCACTCGTGTACTTGCTACCTGTGTCTGCTGAGCAGGTCTGCAATCTGATGGTCTACTCCTGGGAGGTGTTCTGGTAGGAGATAGTTTTTCTGGTGAATCGCCCAATCCCAAATGCTTAATGCAAGGTGCGACAGCTGGAGAGAGTGAGTCCCTCGCTGTTTCTGTAGCAGTACATTGCTGTCATGTTGTCCGTGCGAACTAAGACAGTCTTGCCTACAAGTAGGGTGAGAAAAGCGGAGTGCTAGGAACATTGCTAGAAGTTCCAGGTAGGTGATGTGGAGACGACCGCAGCCCCTGGACTTTGTAATGTTGAAGATGGGCACCCCATCCGGTTACTGTGGAATCGGGTCTATGAAACGCTGCCCTTTTGCTAAGTTTTAAGAGTTCCACCACTGCAGCGAGCGATGGTTGCCGCTATCTACCAACACTAGGTCGGGGTCGCAAATTGCGAGGCTCATTAATATTAATGAGCCTCTCGCAACTTGCAAGCCCATTGGGAATGCCAGCCCTACCAGGGATGTTGGCCTGCTGGGCTCAGCAGACCACCATGCTTTTTTTTCTTTCTTTTTTTTTTAAATGCGGCCCATTTTTTCTTAAAGGAAAAGAGGATGCATTTAAAAAAAAAATGAAACGTTTTCGTTTCATACTTTAAGGGCAGGCAGTGGTCCCTGGGACCACTGCCAGCCCTTAAAAAATATTTTTAGACATAGTCACAAAGTGGAAGGGGTACCCTGGGGACCCCTTCGAAATTGCGACTGCATTACCACCCTCTTGAAGAGGGTGGTAATTTGCAAGTGTTTTGCGACCGCAATTGTGGTCACAAAACATTCACACATAGCATTGCGGACGCAATTAGGAAGGGAATGCCCCTTCCTAATTCCGACTCGCAATTCCTAAATAGCGAGTCGCAAATAAACTTTGACTCGCTATTTTGGAATTGTACATGGCCAACAGTGATTTTGCATGTGCAAACGGGTTCGCAAACCCGTTTGCACATGCAAAATCACGTCGTACATCTGGCCCCCTGTGATTGATTCCACTGACTCTCGACATTGTTGCAGGGGACGCATGTGAAGCCTTGCATGAGGTACGATTGCAACGCAGGATGCCATCATTCCCAGCAGATGCATGAAGACTTTGGCTGGTAATGATTGGTTTAGTTGCAATTGTAATAGTGTGGCCTGGATATTGTGAATCCTGGCTATATTGGGAGCGGCTAGAGCATTGAGAATGTTGATGGAAGCTCCCAGATAAGATTGCACTTGTGCCGGACACAGGTGAGATTTTTGTGCAATTATTGTAAAACCCATCTGGTGAAGTAGATGTACTGTTGCCTGATTGTGTAGTGTCCTTGGTGAGATAACCTGGGTGTCGTGGACGTAGGATACTATACTGAGTCCGTGCTGTTTGACGATGGTGACGAGGAGGGCCATGTAGATGTTGAAGAGTGTGTGGCAGAGCGGCGATCCTTGTGGTACTCCGCAGTTGATTTCTGTGGGTTTGGAGAGGAAGGATGGCAGTCTGATTCTTTGGGTTCTGCCGGTGAGGAAGGAGCGGATCCAGTCAAGGACGGTTCCCTGTAGGCCGGCGTCATGGAGTCTGCCGGTGAGAGTGCAGTAGGAGACGGTGTTGAATGTCGCAGAGAGATCGAGTAGGATCAGAGCTACAGTGTGCCCTTGGTCGAGGAGGGTGTGGATCTTGGTTATGGCAGCGAGCTGTGGTTGCTGCGGAATCCAATTGGGAGGGGTTGAGATGGAGTTTTCTTCGATGAATTTTGTCAGCTGGGCATGGACGATGTTCTCTGTGACTTTGGTCACGAAGGGGAGGAGGGAGTAAGGTCGGTAGTTCTTGAGGTCAGTTGAGGCGATGAGGGCTTCTTGAGCAGGGGTCTGCCTTTGGAATTGTTTCCTCTATATCCTCCTCTGTAGAAACCTCTAGAGGAAAAGGATTGGGTTTTACCTTTGTAAGAGGAAGCATTTGAGTGAGGATGTTGTTTTGGACCCTGCTATGTAAAACGAGCGGTGAAAGGAGCCTCTATTGGATGGGGACTGTAGTGCTCCAATGGTTTTTGCTACTTCAGTGTCCTTTTTCTTCATGTCTAAGGATTGGTCAACTACAGGACCAAACAGGTGTTCATAGTCAAAGGGAGTGTTCAAAATGGACTATTGAACCTCAGGAAACCCTGAGACCCTAAGCCATGCACGCCTTCTGAGGAGAATGCCGGAATTGATCTCCCGAGCTGAGATCCTAAGCCATGCACACCTTCTGAGGAGAATGCAGGTAGTGATCTCCCGAGCTGCGGTGTCTGCTGCGTCTAAAGCACACCTTATTGAGGAGTTAGAAATTAGTTTCCCCTCTTCAACTAACTGCTGTGCCTTAGTTTTGTGTTCGTCTGAGAGATATTGTAGCAGTTGCTCCATCTCATCCCAGTGTGCCCTGTCGTACCTAGCTAGTAGACCCTGTGTGTTTGCGATACGTCAATGGTTAGCGGCTTGAACAGCTACTCATTTCCCCGAGGCATCTGTAAGTTTGGATTCTTTATCTGGGGGAGGGGCATCCCCACTGGTTTGCGAGTTAGCTCTTTTGCAAGCGATGCACAATACTAGAGAGCCAAGAGGTAATTGTCCCTTAATAAACGCAGGATCTGATGGTGAGGGTTTTATTTTTTATCTACCCTTGGAGTTAAAATACATGCTCTGACAGGGTCTTTAAAGATATCATCTGCATGCCTCATCATGCCTTCAAGCATAGGGAGTGTTTGACTTGACCTGTGCGTAGACTCAAGTGTTTCAAATAGGAAGTCCTCCTCTAATGTCTCTTTATGTAATGGTACCCCCATGATACTCTGATGCTCTGGCAATGAGCTGTTCATAAGCCATATTATCATCTGGTGGTGATGGCTTTGCTGGGTAAAGGTCTGGCTCATTGTCTACTGGAGGGTCAATAGTGTAATCATTCCATGGGTCTGCAGGCAAACGAGTATCATCATCACCTTGTCCACATCTGGATCTGGATGTGGAGATCTGAGGTGTTATGTGTAAGGGCTCTTCAATTATTAACTGTGGAAAAGAAGGTGGAGAGGGTTGTGGGACAGGATAAACATGGCTAGTAGCCATGTCCTTCTTCTTAAAGGGAATCTTATCAGAAGTGTCCTCTCCAGGATGTTTGTGTTTCGCTGGATTTATGTCCAGTATCAGGATTTGTTAATAATTTGCTTTTGTTTGGAATCCAATTTGGCCTTAAGAACGTCTAAAACTGGTTCTGGAGGCTCGAGAACATTGTATAAGGTTTCGTGTCGGAACCCTGCCCGATCTGGTACTTACTCGCCTTGATCGTGAGGCCTGCCTTCCACAGCACCAACAACACTTCCCCGAGGTGGCGCAGATGTTCTTTCCAACTGGCGCTGAACACTGCGATGTCATCCAGGTAGGCGGCACTGAACTCTTCCAGTCCAACCAATACCTGGTTGACCAACCTCTGAAAGGTGGCAGGGGCATTCTTTATGCCAAAGGGCATAACCTGGAACTGGAAATGTCCATCTGGTTTGGAGAATGCTGACCTCTCCTTTGCCCCATCAGTCAAAGCGATCTGCCAGTACCCAGACGTCAAGTCAAATGTGCTGAGGTACCGTGCAGCCCCTAGACAATCAATGAGCTAATCAGCTCTGGGGATGGGGTGTGCGTCAGTCTTCGTGACTGAATAGAGCCCTCGGTAGTCCAGACAAGCAGTAAGTAAATCTTTATTGCTCAGTTAATTAAAAGCATTGCAAAAAGTAGCATATAATACATTAAATACCAAATGATGTGATGCCGCCATTTTTAAAAATACAATTGTTAAGAAAGGTTGTTCATAGAGAAGCTCAAAGGGATTGAACCCTAGAGATTTCTGTGGCACCTCACGGTATGCAAACAGTAGGCATGGTAAGAGGACGTCCCACTTACGCCTCATGGGTTCCTCAAGACCCATTATCCTGCCTTTCGTGGTTCAGTTAAACCTTTCAACCACCCCACACTCCTGCCACAGGGACTTCATATACATAGAGATGAAGTTGGTACCCCGGTCAGACACTACCTCGCGAGGGAATCCCACTCGTGAGAAAATTCCCATCAGTGCTCGTCCCACCATGGGGGCCGTCACTGTCCTCAGAGCTATGGCTTCCGGGTACCGGGTGGCATGGTCCACCAAGACCAGGATAAACCTGTTGCCCATGGCTGCCTTGGGGTCCAGTGGCCCCACAATGTCAATCCCCACCCGTTCAAATGGGGTACTAAACACAGGGAATGGCTGGAAAGGAGCCTTCTGCTTCCTCCCACTCTTTCCACTTGCCTTACAAGTTGGACATGTCCTACCACCAGAGGGAGTAATCTCTACGATTTTGGCCTTCAATTCCAACCCCCTCAAATACTTTTCATGTTCAAGTCTGCAATTTCTTTTCTTCCAGGTCTCACTTCTTGGTTTGTACCTCTAATTCCAACTGCCCATTTAACTTGAGCTTTCTCAGCTCCATCTCATGCCTCCTACATCTCTCTCTGTCCTCCAGCTCCTCTGGAGACAGACTCTTGGCAGAAACACTGCTACCTATGGGGGAAGGTGCTCCCCTTCCTCCTGTGACCCTTCCAGCTGTACATCTGTATTCTCATTTCACTCCTCATTCTAAGGGGTTTTCTTTGCTTCTACCCATGCCCTCAGCGCCTTGTAGAACTCTTCCTTCTTGGTGAGCCCAAAAATGGGAACATTGAATTTCTTGCAGAAGTACTTCGGCTGTTTTACTTTGTAGCTTTCTAGTTTCTCCTCTTCCCAATCACAATCAACAGAGGATATGGATTCTACTCTCTCCATGATGGTTACACTTGGCAGATCTCAAAAATAGAAAATCTCAAAAAGAAATCTACCAAAAAGTATGTGGTCGCATTTTGGTCTTCACTCACTAGTAGTGTTCACCAATCACTGTACACGAGTCACAAATGCAAGTCCAAGATCCTCACCGCTGACCACCAATGTTAGATTTGGGGGTCTCTAGTTGGCACAGGTAGGTACTTGTGACAAATAGGGACCCTTGCCTCTAGTCAGGGTAAGGGGTACACTCCTAAAATAACCCCTGCTCACCTCCTTGGTAGCTTGACACGAGCAGACCGGCTTATCTCAGAAGCAGTGTGTAAAGCATGTGTGACCACATACAGTAATCCAATGACAACACTACAGATGGACACCACACAAGGTTTATATCAAAAATAAGTATTCTTTATAAAGACTTAACACAAGACCACAAATGACAAAAATCCACAATACTGTACTTAAAATGGTAGGTTTAGCTTAATTCTGTTCAGTTCTTAAAATGCGACACTTTGAGTCAATGTACCTTACAATGCGTTACGCTTCACAAACAAAAGTGTTGCAGCGATGGAAATGCGGCAAAGTTACGGTGCAAAAAATAAAGACGTGAAGATCTTTCAGATGCGGCACGCTTCTCCGATGATGCGAGAAGTCTCGATTCGATGCGTCAGCTGCAGCGGCAACATCCTTGTTCCGCGATGCGACGACAACAGCTTCGGCTGTGACACTCTTCTCCAACTTTTAAAGAGGGCGGTAAATTGCGAGTGTTCTGCAACCGCAATGGAGGTTGCAAAACATTCATACATGGATAGAGTGTCGCTATTAGGAGGGGAACGCCCCTTACTAATAGCGAGTCCTAAAAGACTATTTTGCGACTCGCAATTTTTTGCAACTCGCAAAATAGTGTTTGTACATTGTTAGTTATGGAATTGTGTCGGGTGGAATTGTTTATTGTTTAGTGTGGAGGGGATGTGTGAAGTGGGATTTTGTGGCATGGTGGTTAGATAAGGGTGAGAGCTGCACAGGATAGATAGACAGTAAGACAGAGATGGATATGTAGATTGTGCACAAAATATTTTCTTTTCATTTTTTTTTTTTTTTTTTTTACCTCAGTGACCATTTATCTTCCTCCACCTACTCTCACACAGAAACACACACCAAGGGGCATGGAGGTAGAGCATATTTTATAGGCAAAACTCAGAGTGTGAGCAAATGTAGAAAATTAGACCACTTTCCGTCAATAAACAATGAAGCAGCTGGAGACGGTCGCTTATTTGAAATATGTGACCATTCCCATGCTACATTTTTTGTTCTGAATCGTTCTTGTGGTTATAGGATTTCCCGCAAAACGTCTTTACCAATGACCATATGTTAAACTATAGACAAAGCTTAAGAGGTTTGATTCTAGTATGCATTTGCGGTGAGTGACACGCCATACTGCCATTCATAAAACATGAGCACTGGCAGGCATAAGTACAATGATTTTCACAAAGTACAACAGAAACGAGCACCAATGAAGGAGTGGTGCTGAGGAAGACTGAAGAGTGTAGCAGAGGGACGGCAACAGATGGCAAGGAAGAGATAAGGAGAGGGAAAAGATGGAGAGAGGAAAGCAGAGAGAAAGATGGAGGGAGGAAGGGGGATGAGAGTTGGAGGGACATGAAAAAAGACAAGACTGGAAGGGGACGGAAGAGGCGCACTTGGATAACAGCTATTGTGATGAGTGTGGCGCTAGGAACAATATGCAGTATAAACAAGAATAATTTGGAGCATTCCGACCTCGGGAGGATGACAGGCTGAGCATGCAGTTTTAAAAAATAAATTGATTTTAGTGTCTTGCTTTGGGGCCCTAAGGTGGAAGCTCCACCCTCTTTTGGATCTTCTGTGTGCCCAAAGCTGCAGGCTTTCAATAGACATGAGACATTTTATGAAATGGGAGTGTTACACCAGTCCCCATGCATGCCTGGCACCTGAACCCTCCCAACCCCCTTTGAGGTGACTTTTGTTTATCTCAAATTACTGTGGGACGGTCGAATTGGCAGCATATGTGGCGTAACAGCTAGAGCTGCTGACCTTGAAGCTAGGCAACTGGGTTGGAGCCTCAAGATTTTAAGATTAACAAATCACGTAATCGCTACGTGCCTAAAAAAATTAATGTGTCCATCTGTAATGCAACTAGTGTTTCTGTAAAAAGCCTAAATACATTCAGGTAGAGTTTGCCACTATATAAAACTGCCCAGAAAAAGGGGTATCATGCCTGGTTCCCTGAGGCTTTGCCTCGAGCATTGTTTACAGGTCTGGGGGCGGGAACGTCGACCAGGAGGTGGGGAGAAGGGGGTAAAAAAATACAAAACATATTTTTTAACTCCAAATGGTCACAACATATGTGTTAAAATGCTTCGAAATGGTCCAATTTTGACAGACTATCGCGGCACCCGTGCTTTACTTTTAATGTTCAAAGTAATGCGCGGGTGTCTCGATTATCGCAAAAGTAAAGAAACAGAAAAAAACATCTTATTCTTTATTTTTGCTATAATCGCGGCACCCGCGCTTTACTTTTTAACATTAAAAGTGAAGTGCGGGTGCCGCGATTATAGCAAAAGTAAAGAATTAGATGGTTTTTTCTATTTCTTTACATTTGCTATAATCGCGGTAAAGTGTAGGTGCCACGATTAAACCAAAATTAAAGAAATAGAAAAAACTATCTATTTCTTTACTTTTGATTACTAAGACAACAGATTATACAGAACTAGCGTGCGAAAGACCGTGAAAGCAATCACACTCGCGTGGACGCACTCTGTGGTAGGGGAGGGGTGGAGCTGAAGAAGCCATTTGTTTTATCGTACCAAATGCAGAAAAGCTTCTAGGCCCTGTTAAGTTGACATTACACAGGATGGTGCATTTTTCTTAGCTTCAGAGCTTCAGAGAAACAGCTTGGGTAACGCAAGGCTTGCTAGAAGACAAGATACGTGGCACAAGGGAGATGCTTGCTTAGGCACGTACACGTACATTTCAGCATATCCCATTTCACAATATGTTTCTGGTCATTACTATTGAGTGCAATTATTAACTGGAAAAAGCACCAGACGTGTCTCTTACATTCTTACATTAAAGTGGAAAGTCCCAGAGGCTGCCCACTTAGGGCCACGTGGTTGGCAACAGTGGTTAGAGGTGGCAGACCCGGAAGCTGAGATCAACCGTGGACCAGGGTTCGATTCCCCGCCTCGGCGGGTCTCGGCTCAAAAAAAATTCCATGGACTCGACAATTCTCGCGCTGGTGCCTACTCAACTCACGGGGTCACACTCTGAGACTCTGGGCAATAGCTTGCTTAATCTCCACTACGGCCCCTCGCGGCGGGATGCCTGGCTTTCACCTTGTGGACACCCTGCTGGGGTTTCTCACAGGGGAATACCAGGACGGGTTCCCTAAGCAAGCGCCGGGACGCTCACGGGCAGCCGTGCGCTTTACAAATCCAGCACATTTACATTTATAGTTCGGACCTTACATGGAATATGACTACTCAAACTCTTGTTAATTGTTCAAATGAACTATGCTTAATTTCTGCTACGTATGTTATGATGATATATTATTTGTGGTTTTGGCCTCTTTAAAGTGTCAGACCAGTCTCCTCTTTGGAAATTCAGTGGCTTTGCCAATGTCTCCGTGCTGCACGTTAATTTGCAGTTTGTTGGTTTCCAATAAACTTTGCTATCTTATGCGCTGACAGAGAGTCGTGGGTGTGGAATCATTTATCATTTCTATTTTCAGCTTCTACACTTGGTGGAGAATGCGGCTTCCAGAATACTGATGATTTCATTGACTGGCTCTGCGGGACCCCAGCTTCCACCGGAGTCGGAGACCTGAGGTTCGATAATCTTTTGTCTTTCTCTCTACTCTGCCTCCCTTGGATGTTGGAGGTCTGCCTGCCCGTAAATTGACTTCATCTTGTCTCTGGTCCCTGTTGTCTGCTCTCTCTCAGCACATTTGTGTGGTCTCCAATTGTCGGCCCTTCGTCGCTCTAATCTCTCCCTCCCCATCTGCTCTACCACTTCCCCTTCTCATGAACATGAACAGGCCTGTGCCCTGGCGACGTGCATACCTTGTGTTTCCTCAGCTTCTGGGATATGCCAATGGCTCTAGTTGCTGCTCTCCTTCTCGCTCTCATCTGTGCCCTCTTCATGGCTCTTATTATTTATTTCGCGTTCTGTCATTACTTAGCTGATGACTGTACTCCTGTCTAACGTCAGCACTCGCTGTCGAGTGCAGACAGGCTGTCTTAATTTTGTTCTGTGTGTGCCCCTTGACCTCTGACATTGCTGCCTGTGTCTGCCCGACTTTTACTTGTGCAATTTTGCTCTGCATTTAGTTCCTGGTCCGGAAGTGGATCAATCAGGTCCGTATGTACAAGGGACAGTTTTGGGAAAAATTGTAACCTTCTTGATAGACACAGGAGCTCAAAGATCAATGCTAAAAGCGTCAGTGACGCCGGAGGCAGCTCTTTCGGGAATAAAGATTACCGCAGTCGGAATGACAGGACAACCAATAGATGAATAACTAACACAGCCTTAGCAGTTGAAGGTAGGCACCATAACGGTCAACCATCAGTTCATCCTCAGCAGATTCTGCCCAGTGAATTTGCTCGGAAGGGACTTTCTTTGTAAATTACAATGCAACATACACTGCTCACCAACAGGGGTCTTCCTAGAAAGCAGACCTAATGGTCTGATGCTACAGGCCTTCATGACCTGCACTGACCCCATGATACCATCAGAGCTGCATGACTGTGTGCCACCCCAAGTCTGGGCTACCAGTGCAAATGATGTTGGACAAGTGTTGGATTACCCACCAGTACAGATTACATTGAAGCCAGGAGCCCGGCTCTCAAGAGTACCTCAGTACAAAATTTCAAAAGAAGGGGAGGGCATAGCACCAGTGATACAGGACCTCCTAAAGCAGGGAATAATAAGGGAGATACACTCTAGCCAATGCAATACACCCATACTCCATGTAAAGAAAGCATCCAAGGGCCCAGATGGGGCCCCTGTATACCGTTTTACATAAGACCTGGGAGAATTAAACAAAATTGTGATACCTTCCTTCCCAGTAGATCCAAACCCCGCAACAATACTGTCTAATATCGCAGTTACTGCCAAACACTTCACAGTACTGGATTTGAGCTCCGCCTTCTTTACCATTCCCCTGCACCCTGACAGCCATTCATATTTCTCGTTCAGAGGTAAAAGATTTTGTTGGTGTAGGTTACCTCAGGGGTTCACAGAATCACCTTCCATCTTCACGAATGCACTAAAAACAGATCTAGACTCCCTAGTGCTGAAAGGTGGCTCAACTCTGGTCAAGTACATAGACGATTTACTACTGGCATCACCTTCAAAGGAGGCCTGCGTGCAGGACACTATTGCCATCCTATGCCATCTAGCAACGAAAGGCTACAAGCTTTCCCCAAAGAAACAACAGTTCTGCCTCACGGCTGTGAGGTATCTAGGCCACGAACTGTCCGAAGGGACCAGGAGATTACTACCTGACAGGATATCCACCATCACCCACTTTCTCAGACCACTCACACAAAAAGAGGTTCGGGCATTTCTGGGGGTGGCGGGATATTGTCGCCACTGGATCCCAAATGTCTCCCTTATTGCAAAACCATTAAATCCATGACACACAAAGAGGTCCCAAACGTGGTACCTTGGCCACCAGAATGTGAAGAGGCATTCAACAGACTTAAAAGAGAACTGAGCGGAGCACAAGCTTTAGGCCTCCCAGATTACAACAAAGATTTCCACCTGTTCTACCATGAGAAGGGAGGGTGCTGGGGGAACTGAGTCAAAAGCACGGATCTTACTACCGCCCAGTGGCATACTACTTAGCCACGCTAGACCCAGTGGCCTCCGCACTTTCACCATGCCTCAGAGCCGTGGCTGCAGCCGCATTAGTAGTAGAACAGTCAGAAAGCATAATGCTGGCACACACCATGATTTTGCACGTTCCCCATGTTCCACCCTACTCACGTCCACTAAGACTCAGCACCTGACAAATGCACGCCTTACTAGGTATGAGCTGATACTGCTAGCATCACACATTGCCATCAAGAGGTGTACCACTTTGTACCAGCATGCCTTTTTTCCAACAGAGCACGAGTTGGATGACCTCTAATCAGATGATGCATTTCACGATTGTGTATTAGCCATTGACAGACACACGAAGGTGCGCCCAGACTTGAAAGACACACCACTTCCCGATGCACAAGGGGACTTATTTGTAGATGGGTCATGTCTTCGGGATGACAAGGGAACTTTGTAGACCTCCTAGGCAGTGGGCACAGTTAATAAACTACTTGAAGGGGGAAGGCTGGCAAACGCCAAGAGCGCACAGGCAGCTGAACTCGTGGCACTAACGAGGGCATGCACATTGGCTAAAGGAAAAAGGGCAAATATATATACGGACAGCCAGTATGCCTTCGGTAGTGGTCCATGACTTTGGCCAGCTGTGGTCAATGAGGGTTTTTAGGTTTCGCCTGTCGAAAGCTGCGGAAGCAGCGTTTCGCCAAGCGAAATCTAATGTTAGAACACTATGGGGGACTTGAACCCGCCCCTTCTTCCATTGGCTAGCTCCATAAATGGAGGCTAGCCATTGGAAGACATTGTTGTCAATGACTTTTTCCCGGTCAGAACGCGAATCATGGGCGTTTCTGACTCTTTTTTTAAGCCCCGCCCCTTGTTGCCGTGTGTCCCAGGCCGCGCTGTGATTGGCTGCCGGCCCGGGACACCCCCGTGACGTCATTCCCCGGGCCGTGCTGTGATTGGCTGCCGGCCCGGGACCTGACTTGTTTATCATTCCGGCTGGAGTGCTGCGCACGCTGTTTATTTAGTGTCATTACGGCTTGTTATTTATTCATTTTTAGTTTACATCGGAGCGCTGTGTCCACTTTAGGGACACCGCGCTCTGTTTATTTATTTTACACTGGATGCCCGCGCTCATTAAATATTCGCGCCTAAGCTTCTTTTCTCCGTAGCACTTAAATACTGCTACTTAATCAAATATCGCTTGTGCCCGATTACGCAGAGTACAGCTGCTTTCTGCAGCAAGTAAAGGAATTGCCTGAACAACAAGGCTTTTCAAGTGCTCCTCTCTAATCCCTGCTGTTTAAAGGGTGTGTTGCTGCAATAGGATTCTGTCTGTCTTGAACTTTACAGTCTCTGGGACGTTTACTACTGTAAAATCCTTAGCTGGGTATAAATTGCTGTCAGCGGCGAAGGTCCAGAGCTCGACGACAAAAATATCTGCCTTCTGACAAAATATCTGGCCTTACAGTACAACTTTCAAAACTGCCCTTGTATTGCTGTGACGTGTGTGAGAGAGCTTTTGGGGTTCGGCGTGTCTGAGCGCGTGTGAGGACCGTACCTCAGTCTGTGTGTGTCATAGTGGTGATTAACTGTTCATGTGTTGTCCATGTGTGTGTAAGACAAAGAGAGATTGATTCTATCTGTTGGTGCCTGTCATACGTATTGGTAGAGTTCAGCGTCCCCCAGCCTGTGTGTGCAGGAGCAGTGATGACGTGTGAGATGTTCTGCGCGTGTGTTTGTAGTGTTAAATGTGCCCAAGTATACTTCTACTTGTGTATTTGTGTACAAACTACACTGCTCATGAATGTGATCGCAAACAGGGGCTCATTGCCTGCTTTCACAATCCCCCTGCTAACTGCTCACCTCTCCTGATGAAATGTCACCCGTCCCTTCCCCATCCCTGCCTTCACAGCCGGGAGCGCAGCCTCCTAACAGGGTGCTTGGCAGTGGCCTGCCCTGCGTGGGTCAGGAGAGATGTCCGCGCTCTTAACCCCCTCCCTGTCTCCTATTCTTTCTTTCTCAATTACTTTCATCGCTTGCTATTCTCATTTTTTCTCTCTGTTCCTCTCACTTTCGGTCACTCTCCTCTTCTCATCTTTCAGTTACTCTCACCTCTTTCTTTCCCTCCCCCATCATGCTATCTTTCTCCACTCGCCTTCCTCATCTCTTTCTCTCTTCTCACGTGTTCTCTTCATTTCTCGCTAGTCCTCTTCTTTCTAACTCCCTCTGTCAGTCTCCTTCTTTTGGGTGTCCTTTTCACCCTCTCTGCCCCACACTTCTATGGCACTCTTTGTCATCTTTCATCTCCATCCTCTTCCCTCTTTTTTCTCTCCATTGAATATTGCGCTATTTCTTTCGCAGTGTCTCGGGTCTTTCCAGCGCTCATTGTCTTCCCTTGTACTTTCTTTCTCCTTCATTTGTTGTGTTGCGTGCCTATGTGTCTCTTGGTCTGTGTTGCTCCTCCGTTTCACTCTTTCTTTTGCTCTCCGTTCTATTCCCTCTCTCCTCCCCCTCTCTTTCTTTCCTGTTCCGCTGCCAGTCTTCACTTTTCTCTCGATCCCCACTTATGTCTCCATTCTCCTCGGCCCATCTTGCTGCTGTATCTTTCTTTCCCATATCTCCCCTTCTCTCTGTCTCCATATTCTTTGATTTCTCTTTGCTCTTCTTTCCGCGCTCACTTCCCGCGCCCCTGTTTCCTCATTCTTCACTGTCTCTTCGCCCTATTCTTGCTTCGGTCTTTCTCTCTCTCTCCTCTGCCTGGCTTTGTGTCAGTGGGAGTGTTGTGATTTGGGAGCCAAGCTCGCCTGCTCAGTTTTTCCAGACCCTCATTTGGAAGGAAGAAAGTAGTGTCAGAATAAGAGTCCTTCCCGCCACATACACCTTCCTTCTCTTCCCTCAGTGTGTCACCCTGTTCGCGCGTGTGTGGATGTCTGAACGTGCATATCGCAATCACTGTGTGGTAACGTATAGCGCCTCTCACTTTATCTCTAAATGTGCATTGTACCTGTCACCGTCTGTCTAAAAAAACACGCATATCTCATTGGAACGTGCGCTTCTCTCACTCCTTTATTCTCCCCGTGTGTTACGAGGTGGCTTAAAATCTGCGTGTCTGCATGTTTGTGCCCCACACGTAGATTCCATTTACGTGTTTATAATCATTTCTGTGTGGCCATTAGTCTCTCCATGAGTGTCTGAAGTTGTGCAAGTGTGAGTGCACCCATAGATGCCAAGGTTTCAGATTGCTATGAGTGACATTTTCAAAATGTAAATGCAATTATGAGTGACATTTTGACGAGTAAGAGTGACACTTTCTTACGAGCAAAAAAATCAAGCAATGAAGACAGGGAAACATACAAATGTCAGAAATGAATCAGACTGAGATACTGTAAGATTTTAAAACTGGTGCAAACAACTGAGGTGGCTGACCCATAATTACATGAAATTATGAAAATGTCACATATAGCCATCTGAAACCTTGGCAGTTATTGGCAGACTGGCCTCTACCCTCCCCTTGGAGAATGCCTGACCAAGAGTTAATGAACGCCTTTGCCTCACTTATGCTTCAGTCCTTCTGAAACATACAGATGGATTCAGGAGCAGAAATCGAAGCTCTCAGCCGGCAGGGCCCATTCAGCTGTATCCTTACTTAACAAGCATTGAAAATGGAATAGGTCTCGCCTATGATTAAGTTAAAGCCATTTGCTTTGCTAATGGTATTGTATTCTAGCTTTGCATTATTTAGTGTATATTTGTGATATGTTGTAGTTGTATGTAGTTAGAATTGTTTTGTTAGATGTGTAGTAGTTTAAAGCATAGCGTTAGTAGGAAAAGAGCAGTGTTTTCGATTTGGGAGGTGAATGAATAGAAGAATAGTATGTGTTAATTTCGTATAGGGAGGGTTACAATAGCATGAGGCGGACGAAAGGGGCGAGGCGAGAGCAAATATATGCACGTTTCACAAATATACACTAAATAATGCAAAGCTAGAATACAATACCATTAGCAAAGCAAATGGCTTTTTTGTATTTGTATCCAGAGCGCAGCGCCCGCTTTAGGGACACCGGGCTCTGTTTATTTATTTATATTTAACTTTCATGTTGAGCGTGGCTTTCACTTCTGGGACACCGCGCTCTGTTTATTATTATTTTTTCAACTTTAATAGTGAGCGCAGTGCACGCTTCAAGGACACCGCGATCAGTGTTAAAGTAAAAAAAAAAAAAAAGGAGAGCACGGTGTCCTTGAAGCGGCCCCCGCTCAGTTTTAAACTAAAATCATTTGCAATAGGTCTCGCATTTACGCGAGTTTAGGCTATTTCCATTGTAAATGACCATGCCTTTTATTTATTTTTTTTAAAACAAAAATAGGCATTGTCATTTACAATGCCAATAGCTTAAACTCGTGTAAATGCGAAACCTATTGCATTGCAAATGCTTGTTTATCATTTCAACAGCTCTGGGTCCTGTTTGGGCAAAGTTTAACACACTAGCTCCAGTTTATCACGTGCAATTAGTGATCCACAACTGAAAGGTATCCTGTTAACCTTTGCACGGCATTTATCGGTCACTGTGTGGAGCTAAGCGTTCTCTTCAGTGACTTTTGATATGCTTGAGCTGGAAACCTTGTGATTTTTTTCTGAAATCTGCAGTTTATGCAGAAGATGCAGCTGGGAAACGTGGCATCCACAGAGGCACTTAATTCCTCTTTTTTGGTGTCCACGACTTGTAGTTATGATCTTGCTTTTAAAAAAACAACAAAAATGTAACTAATAATAACTTCTTTTTGTTTGGTGGAGCCAGATGTGCCCTTTCCAAAGACCTGTCAATACCCTGCCAACTTATGGCGAACAAAGAAAAACCAAAGGAAATGATGGACGGAGCGTTGACAATACAAGCACTCACCCCCAGTCAACTGATCTGGGTTTAATCCATCACCATTCCCACGTGTGATGGGCAACTTGAGAGCTATGAAAAGCTAAAACTGTATTATTTTTTCCACATTTCCTGTGGGTGGTATACTTCTCCCTAACTCAGGACTGTAATTCAGCAGGCTCCGCTCTTCAGCAGTTAAAACTCAGAAGCTTCCAGCAGCAGCCACTGAACCCTTCGAGTT
Source organism: Lissotriton helveticus (assembly GCF_964261635.1). Classification (NCBI taxonomy): domain Eukaryota; kingdom Metazoa; phylum Chordata; class Amphibia; order Caudata; family Salamandridae; genus Lissotriton; species Lissotriton helveticus. The sequence goes on from NC_136057.1 coordinate 88,237,782, forward strand.
ATCCTCGAGTTTAAATCCACCCCAAGTACAGGAGCTTCGCTGTGAGGTGTTTCTGACTACAGTTCCTTTTGACCTCCTACATGAGTCCAAACCCCCACCCCACCGGGAAACGCCTCGTGCTGGTCTTGTGTAAACTTCTGCCATTGGCCGATTTCATATCGGGTTGACCTGGTGTGTTGCTACCAGCTGATGTGAAGTACCACAGGGGACTGAACATAACGTGTTTTATCCAATGTTTCCTGCCACGGCCTTCGGCTCACAGCGCAGTGACTCATAGGCGCTATTGAACTACACCCCAGCGATGCACATTTGATCGACTTCGGAAGGATGAGTGTCTTTGTTGCCCCGCTCCGGGTTCACACCTGTGGACTGCACAAGGATATCAGCAGCAGATGGGCTATTTCACTGCTTTAAAGTTAGCTTTCTAAGCCCAAAAGTCTGTTTTGTAGGGAATACCCGCCCTACTGTGGCTTTCTTCTTCCTTAATGATGCTTCCCGTTGAGGGGAGTGTGTGTGAGGCGAGGGGTGGAGTCAGGAGTCTCGAAGTCGAGTCATGCTGGGGCTGAAGGGGAGTGTGTGTGAGGCGAGGGGTGGAGTCAAGAGTCTCGAAGTCGAGTCAGGCTGGGGCTGAAGGGGAGTGTGTGTGAGGCGAAGGGTGGAGTCAAGAGTCTCGAAGTCGAGTCAGGCTGGGGCTGAAGGGGAGTGTGTGTGAGGCGAAGGGTGGAGTCAAGAGTCTCGAAGTCGAGTCAGGCTGGGGCTGAAGGGGAGTGTGTGTGAGGCGAAGGGTGGAGTTAAGAGTCTCGAAGTCGAGTCAGGCTGGGGCTGAAGGGGAGTGTGTGTGAGGCGAAGGGTGGAGTCAAGAGTCTCGAAGTCGAGTCAGGCTGGGGCTGAAGGGGAGTGTGTGTGAGGCGCAGGGTGGAGGCAAGAGTCTCGAAGTCGAGTCAGGCTGGGGCTGAAGGGGAGTGTGTGTGAGGCGAAGGGTGGAGTCAGGAGTCTCGAAGTCGAGTCAGGCTGGGGCTGAAGGGGAGTGTGTGTGAGGCGAAGGGTGGAGTCAGGAGTCTCGAAGTCGAGTCATGCTGGGGCTGAAGGGGAGTGTGTGTGAGGCGAGGGGTGGAGTCAAGAGTCTCGAAGTCGAGTCAGGCTGGGGCTGAAGGGGAGTGTGTGTGAGACGAAGGGTGGAGTCAAGAGTCTCGAAGTCGAGCCAGGCTGGGGCTGAAGGGGAGTGTGTGTGAGGCGAAGGGTGGAGTCAAGAGTCTCGAAGTCGAGTCAGGCTGGGGCTGAAGGGGAGTGTGTGTGAGGCGAAGGGTGGAGTCAAGAGTCTCGAAGTCGAGTCAGGCTGGGGCTGAAGGGGAGTGTGTGTGAGGCGAAGGGTGGAGTCAGAGTCTCGAAGTCGTGTCAGTCCTGGGGCTGGAGGGGAGTGTTTGTGAGGCGAAGGGTGGAGTCAGGAGTCTCGAAGTCGAGTCAGGCCTGGGGCTGGAGGGGAGTGTGTGTGAGGCGAAGGGTGGAGTCAGGAGTCTCGAAGTCGAGTCAGGCTGGGGCTGAAGGGGAGTGTGTGTGAGGCGAAGGGTGGAGTCAGGAGTCTCGAAGTCGAGTCAAGCTGGGGCTGAAGGGGAGTGTGTGAGGCGAATGGTGGAGGCAGGAGTCTCGAAGTCGAGTCAGGCCTGGGGCTGAAGGGGAGTGTGTGTGAGGCGAAGGGTGGGGTCAGGAGTCTCGAAGTCGAGTCAGGCCTGGGGCTGAAGGGGAGTGTGTGTGAGGCGAAGGGTGGGGTCAGGAGTCTCGAAGTCGAGTCAGGCCTGGGGCTGAAGGGGAGTGTGTGAGGCGAAGGGTGGGGTCAGGAGTCTCGAAGTCGAGTCAGGCCTGGGGCTGAAGGGGAGTGTGTGAGGCGAAGGGTGGGGTCAGGAGTCTCGAAGTCGAGTCAGGCTGGGGCTGAAGGGGAGTGTGTGTGAGGCGAAGGATGGAGTCAGGAGTCTCGAAGTCGAGTCAGGCTGGGGCTGAAGGGGAGTGTGTGTGAGGCGAAGGGTGGAGTCAAGAGTCTCGAAGTCCAGTCAGGCCTGGGGCTGAAGGGGAGTGTGTGTGAGGCGAAGGGTGGAGTCAGGAGTCTCGAAGTCGAGTCAGGCTGGGGCTGAAGGGGAGTGTGTGTGAGGCGAAGGGTGGAGTCAGGAGTCTGGAAGTCGAGTCAGGCTGGGGCTGAAGGGGAGTGTGTGTGAGGCGAAGGGTGGGGTCAGGAGTCTCGAAGTCGAGTCAGGCTGGGGCTGAAGGGGAGTGTGTGTGAGGCGAAGGGTGGGGTCAAGAGTCTCGAAGTCGAGTCAGGCTGGGGCTGAAGGGGAGTGTGTGTGAGGCGAAGGGTGGAGTCAGGAGTCTTGAAGTCGAGTCAGGCTGGGGCTGAAGGGGAGTGTGTGTGAGGTGAAGGGTGGGGTCAGGAGTCTCGAAATCGAGTCAGGCTGGGGCTGAAGGGGAGTGTGTGTGAGGCGAAGGGTGGAGTCAAGAGTTTCGAAGTCGAGTCAGGCCTGGGGCTGAAGGGGAGTGTGTGTGAGGCGAAGGGTGGAGTCAGGAGTCTCGAAGTCGAGTCAGGCTGGGGCTGAAGGGGAGTGTGTGTAAGGCGAAGGGTGGAGTCAGGAGTCTCGAAGTCGAGTCAGGCCTGGGGCTGAAGGGGAGTGTGTGTGAGGCGAAGGGTGGAGTCAGGAGTCTCGAAGTCGAGTCAGGCTGGGGCTGAAGGGGAGTGTGTGAGGCGAAGGGTGGGGTTAGGAGTCTCGAAGTCGAGTCAGGCCTGGGGCTGAAGGGGAGTGTGTGTGAGGCGAAGGGTGGAGTCAAGAGTCTCGAAGTCGAGTCAGGCTGCGGCTGAAGGGGAGTGTGTGTGAGGCGAAGGGTGGAGTCAAGAGTCTCGAAGTCCAGTCAGGCCTGGGGCTGAAGGGGAGTGTGTGTGAGGCGAAGGGTGGAGTCAGGAGTCTCGAAGTCGAGTCAGGCTGGGGCTGAAGGGGAGTGTGTGTGAGGCGAAGGGTGGAGTCAGGAGTCTCGAAGTCGAGTCAGGCTGGGGCTGAAGGGGAGTGTGTGAGGCGAAGGGTGGGGTCAGGAGTCTCGAAGTCGAGTCAGGCCTGGGGCTGAAGGGGAGTGTGTGTGAGGCGAAGGGTGGAGTTAAGAGTCTCAAAGTCGAGTCAGGCTGGGGCTGAAGGGGAGTGTGTGTGAGGCGAAGGGTGGAGTCAAGAGTCTCGAAGTCGAGTCAGGCTGGGGCTGAAGGGGGGTGTGTGTGAGGTGAAGGGTGGAGTCAGAAGTCTCGAAGTCAAGTCAGGCTGGGGCTGAAGGGGAGTGTGTGTGAGGCGAAGGGTGGAGTCAGGAGTCTCGAAGTTGAGTCAGGCTGGGGCTGAAGGGGAGTGTGTGTGAGGCGAAGGGTGGAGTCAGGAGTCTCGAAGTCGAGTCAGGCTGGGGCTGAAGGGGAGTGTGTGTGAGGCGAAGGGTGGAGTCAAGAGTCTCGAAGTCCAGTCAGGCTGGGGCTGGAGGGGAGTGTGTGTGGGGCGAAGGGTGGAGTCAGGAGTCTCGAAGTCGAGTCAGGCCTGGGGCTGAAGGGGAGTGTGTGTGAGGCGATGGGTGGAGTCAGGAGTCTCGAAGTCGAGTCAGGCTGGGGCTGAAGGAGAGTGTGTGTGAGGGGAAGAGTGGAGTCAAGAGTCTCGAAGTCGAGTCAGGCTGGGGCTGAAGGGGAGTGTGTGTGAGGCGAAGGGTGGAGTCAGGAGTCTCGAAGTCGAGTCAGGCTGGGGCTGAAGGGGAGTGTGTGTGAGGCAAAGGGTGGAGTCAGGAGTCTCGAAGTCGAGTCAGGCTGGGGCTAAAGGGGAGTGTGTGTAAGGCGAAGGGTGGAGTCAGGAGTCTCGAAGTCGAGTCAGGCCTGGGGCTGAAGGGGAGTGTGTGTGAGGCGAAGGGTGGAGTCAGGAGTCTCGAAGTCGAGTCAGGCTGGGGCTGAAGGGGAGTGTGTGTAAGGCGAAGGGTGGAGTCAGGAGTCTCGAAGTCGAGTCAGGCCTGGGGCTGAAGGGGAGTGTGTGTGAGGCGAAGGGTGGAGTCAGGAGTCTCGAAGTCGAGTCAGGCTGGGGCTGAAGGGGAGTGTGTGAGGCGAAGGGTGGGGTCAGGAGTCTCGAAGTCGAGTCAGGCCTGGGGCTGAAGGGGAGTGTGTGTGAGGCGAAGGGTGGAGTCAAGAGTCTCGAAGTCGAGTCAGGCTGCGGCTGAAGGGGAGTGTGTGTGAGGCGAAGGGTGGAGTCAAGAGTCTCGAAGTCCAGTCAGGCCTGGGGCTGAAGGGGAGTGTGTGTGAGGCGAAGGGTGGAGTCAGGAGTCTCGAAGTCGAGTCAGGCTGGGGCTGAAGGGGAGTGTGTGTGAGGCGAAGGGTGGAGTCAGGAGTCCCGAAGTCGAGTCAGGCTGGGGCTGAAGGGGAGTGTGTGAGGCGAAGGGTGGGGTCAGGAGTCTCGAAGTCGAGTCAGGCCTGGGGCTGAAGGGGAGTGTGTGTGAGGCGAAGGGTGGAGTCAAGAGTCTCGAAGTCGAGTCAGGCTGGGGCTGAAGGGGAGTGTGTGTGAGGCGAAGGGTGGAGTTAAGAGTCTCGAAGTCGAGTCAGGCTGGGGATGAAGGGGAGTGTGTGTGAGGTGAAGGGTGGAGTCAAGAGTCTCGAAGTCGAGTCAGGCTGGGGCTGAAGGGGAGTGTGTGTGAGGCGAAGGGTGGAGTCAAGAGTCTCGAAGTCGAGTCAGGCTGGGGCTGAAGGGGTGTGTGTGTGAGGCGAAGGGTGGAGTCAGAAGTCTCGAAGTCAAGTCAGGCTGGGGCTGAAGGGGAGTGTGTGTGAGGCGAAGGGTGGAGTCAGGAGTCTCGAAGTCGAGTCAGGCTGGGGCTGAAGGGGAGTGTGTGTGAGGCGAAGGGTGGAGTCAGGAGTCTCGAAGTCGAGTCAGGCTGGGGCTGAAGGGGAGTGTGTGTGAGGCGAAGGGTGGAGTCAAGAGTCTCGAAGTCCAGTCAGGCTGGGGCTGGAGGGGAGTGTGTGTGAGGCGAAGGGTGGAGTCAGGAGTCTCGAAGTTGAGTCAGGCTGGGGCTGAAGGGGAGTGTTTGTGAGGCGAAGGGTGGAGTCAAGAGTCTTGAGGTCGAGTCAGGCTGGGGCTGGAGGGGAGTGTGTGTGAGGCGAAGGGTGGAGTCAGGAGTCTCGAAGGTGAGTCAGGCTGGGGCTGGAGGGGAGTGTGTGTGAGGCGAAGGGTGGAGTCAGGAGTCTCGAAGTCGAGTCAGGCTGGGGCTGGAGGGGAGTTTGTGTGGGGCGAAGGGTGGAGTCAGGAGTCTCGAAGTCGAGTCAGGCTGGGGCTGAAGGGGAGTGTGTGTGAGGCGAAGGGTGGAGTCAGGAGTCTCGAAGTCGAGTCAGTCCTGGGGCTGAAGGGGAGTGTGTGAGGCGAAGGGTGGAGTCAAGAGTCTCGAAGTCGAGTCAGGCTGGGGCTGGAGGGGAGTGTGTGTGAGGAGAAGGGTGGAGTCAGGAGTCTCGAAGTCAAGTCAGGCTGGGGCTGAAGGGGAGTGTGTGTGAGGCGAAGGGTGGAGTCAAGAGTTTCGAAGTCGAGTCAGGCTGGGGCTGAAGGGGAGTGTGTGTGAGGCGAAGGGTGGAGTCAGGAGTCTCGAAGTCGAGTCAGGCTGGGGCTGGAGGGGAGTGTGTGTGAGGCGAAGGGTGGGGTCAAGAGCCTCGAAGTCGAGTCAGGCTGGGACTGAAGGGGAGTGTGTGTGAGGCGAGGGGTGGAGTCAAGAGCCTCGAAGTCGAGTCAGGCTGGGGCTGAAGGGGAGCGTGTGTGAGGCGAAGGGTGGAGTCAGGAGTCTCGAAGTCGAGTCAGGCTGGGGCTGAAGGGGAGTGTGTGTGAGGCGAAGGGTGGGGTCAGGAGTCTCGAAGTCGAGTCAGGCTGGGGCTGGAGGGGAGTGTGTGTGAGGCGAAGGGTGGAGTCAGGAGTCTCGAAGTCGAGTCAGGCTGAGGCTGAAGGGGAGTGTGTGTGAGGCGAAGGGTGGAGTCAGGAGTCTCGAAGTCGAGTCAGGCTGGGGCTGGAGGGGAGTGTGTGTGAGGCGAAGGGTGGAGTCAGGAGTCTCGAAGTCGAGTCAGGCTGGGGCTGAAGGGGAGTGTGTGTGAGGCGAAGGGTGGGGTCAGGAGTCTCGAAGTCGAGTCAGGCTGGGGCTGAAGGGGAGTGTGTGTGAGGCGAAGGGTGGAGTCAGGAGTCTCGAAGTCGAGTCAGGCTGGGGCTGAAGGGGAGCGTGTGTGAGGCGAAGGGTGGAGTCAGGAGTCTCGAAGTCGAGTCAGGCTGGGGCTGAAGGGGAGTGTGTGAGGCGAAGGGTGGAGTCAGGAGTCTCGAAGTCGAGTCAGGCTGGGGCGGAAGGGGAGTGTGTGTGAGGCAAAGGGTGGGGTCAGGAGTCTCGAAGTCGAGTCAGGCTGGGGCTGGATGTCTGGTGTATTTTTAAGATGCTTCTGCGGGGTTGAAATCCCGGCGGAAACAGACACTTCAAACTCTCTGAGTCCGCCTCAGACACATGCCCTTCATGTCACCCTGTCTGTAAAAACAGGCTCCATAAGGAACCAGAGGATACCAGCATGGAAAGAACAAGCCTTTGCAATGCAATAGGTCTCACATTATTAAAGTTGGAGCTATTGGTGAGGCATTCTTTAGCAATGCCAATAGCTCAAACTTGAATAATGCAAGACCTATGGCATTGCAAATGCTTGTTTTGTCTTTTTTTCTTCAATGCCATCTCGTTCATCCCTCCTTGCGTTGTTGCTGGCAGAGGAACGGGCCGGCTGAATAGGCGCCGCCCGCTGTGCCTGTCGCCGGACTGATAAACCCCGCGCAGTGTGACAATATCATGAGAATGGAAACATGATCGCCAGACAGGAACGCCAAACCTGCTGTGTCCAGTGCGTGAGCCTACCTGCACGCTAGTCCGCCTCGTGGGATCCTGACCTGCCACCAGCCTCGCTGAAAAGGGGTCTCGAGCGTCCATCACCGCGCCTGCTGTCTCCTCCCCCCGCCGCAGCCCTCTGACACCGGGACTGCCGCAGAGCGGGGGAGTTGAGACTACAGCCCAAAGAAACCTCCGCGACAGGACAGGAAGTCGCGTCGAGGCTTGGCGCCCGGAGGCGCCGTTAAAGGGGCTGGCCTTGCGGTGGAGCGGGGTGTTAGCGCCAAACCTGCTGTGTCCAGTGCGTGAGCCTACCTGCACGCTAGTCCGCCTCGTGGGATCCTGACCTGCCACCAGCCTCGCTGAAAAGGGGTCTCGGGCGTCCATCACCGCGCCTGCTGTCTCCTCCCCCCGCCGCAGCCCTCTGACACCGGGACTGCCACAGAGCGGGGGAGTTGAGACTACAGCCCCCAGAAACCTCCGCGACAGGACAGGAAGTCGCGTCGAGGCTTGGCGCCCGGAGGCGCCGTTAAAGGGGCTGGCCTTGCGGTGGAGCGGGGTGTTAGCGCCAAACCTGCTGTGTCCAGTGCGTGAGCCTACCTGCACGCTAGTCCGCCTCGTGGGATCCTGACCTGCCACCAGCCTCGCTGAAAAGGGGTCTCGAGCGTCCATCACCGCGCCTGCTGTCTCCTCCCCCCGCCGCGGCCCTCTGACACCGGGACTGCCGCAGAGCGGGGGAGTTGAGACTACAGCCCCCGGAAACCTCCGCGACAGGACAGGAAGTCGCGTCGAGGCTTGGCGCCCGGAGGCGCCGTTAAAGGGGCTGGCCTTCCCGCGTCGCGGGACCGCGCGCGGGGCCGGGCCAGGGCTAAGCCCGGGCAAAGGGCGGGCCCTCTGTGGCCCTCAGAGGCCTGAGGAGCCTGGGCTGGGCACTACCCCCTGGTCGATCCATCACCGATCGCTATGGTATTTACATCTTTGTTGATTAAGCATATTGTTTACGGCCCCCATGGAGTCCAAATCCACCACCAAGAACATGGCAAAAAAAACGCCCATTCACACACGCTATGTTACAAGGAACACCGCTCAAACTAAAACACCGTTACCAACGCTAACTGCAATTGATCGCATGCTTCAACAGACAATTGTGGTGGTAGCCAATGCCATCGAAAATACTGAGAGACGTTTGTCGTTACCACCCAGCACCTGTCTAATTCAGCAGATATCACAACCTGCCGACAGTAATGTACATAATATAGATGTGACAGCACTATCAAATGATTCTATCTTAATGCAATCCTACACAGGTCTTCCCGGGCCTGTGTCATCCCTTGTGGAAGATTCCCCAACACTCCCAGCTGTATTTCAGGACAGGGATAGTCGTCTGTCCCTAACTCCTAATTTGCAGATTATTGTAACACCATCTGAGGAACCGGGGCCTAGCAAGGCATCCGAGATCAGTACAGTCTTGATTTCCTGCGATAACGAAGATCCAATCCACACAATTGATTTACCTAACAACAGCAGCGTCGATAGTATGACCAATTACGGCTCTGTCCATCGCAGATCTAGACGCACGTACAAAAGAAAATTACCGGCCCCAAGTAGGGGGTATGCCAAACAAAGGGGTAGAAGAAAGAAGGCGACTTTACCACTATTAGAGCAGACCAATGGAAGGGAACGACCACAGTCAAATTTGGGAATTATAGTCAATGGGGAGTCCACAATGGGTCACATTATGGATGCTATGAAGCTCCTTATTGCCCCCCTAAATGACAAACTCGAGCAGATATGTAAAAAGGTGGAAAATCTGGAGAAATTGGGTTTAGCTAAACTAGACATCCTTGAACACCTGGGTCCACAAGTTACTCAAACCGCCCTGAATGTACCGCCTGTGAATAAGGCCAATATGACTGTCTCTAACACAATTAAACCACAGGTTCTACCTGCTAGAAATGTGACCCCTAGGGCAGTTTCCGGCAAGCCCACAAATTTACATACCAACACTTCAGGCAATACCATCAATGGGCCTTCAACATCCTCCTCTTCTAGGGTAAGAGGAGAAGTGCCTACGGGTCATTCTTCAGTAAGCAGGAACCCACCAGTATGCAGTTACCATAATAATATCATTCCTGCGGTGATCAATCTCCCACCAGAAAGTAGGCCATATGTGGCTATTCTTGCCAATGTCCCAAAACTTAAACCCTCCCAATTTGAAAACAGTGAAACACTTAAAAACAAAATTTTACACTGGCTTGTCCATAATTGTGGATTTCCCCTAAGTGGGGCAGACCAGATCCTCTCAACCCAAAGGGTGGGCTGGGTGGGCCCTAGTAAAAAAGAAATTAGCGGGGACTGTGTAATCATAAACTACAAAACCACCGAATGGGCAAGAGATTCCATTTTGAATGCGCCCATTCCTTCAAACAATGATTACAATACCACCTTGTTCCCATTGGACTACTTCTATAGAAATCTGGTGGGATTTAAGATTCCTGTGCAGAATTTTAAACACCCCAGAGCAATTAACACGCCTTATCCACTAGTACAGCAGGCACCAACGCAATCAGTTGGGTACCCCCTGACTTTCCATGACCCAAATAATCAGTATGCTCCACAACATCCTATGAATTTATATAATTACTTTAACAACCATAATGCAATTGGGCTAGGAACTAACATTTGTGGTCAATTTGCAGTCCCAACATCGAATAGATTTCAGATATTTAATTCCTTAGAAGAAAATGACTGACTCGAGAATACCCCTGTCGAAGAACCACCTGCAAGTGAGGCCCCTAGGTTAATGGCTAGTAATACAGTTGGGGAACCACCAACAGACACCCCCGTAACAAGCTTTAATGATGTAATTGAGATAGATGACACCACATGTACTGCTGAAAATGGTCTGGGAAACCCAATAATACCATCAGCCATAACAGTTACCGACCCATCCCAAGTAGTCCTGGAAGAGACCCTGAGGGCTATTACATGGAATATAGCTGGGTTAGCCTCTAAGGTAAACACGCCCATATGGGCTGACTTTATTAAACAGGGTTACGACATAATCTGCCTGCAAGAAACCTGGGATAGGGCTGAAGTACACGTTGAGGGTTATACCTCCTTTAATGTGCTGGCTGTGGCTTCCCAGGCTGGTCGAGCCAAGGGCGGACTTGTGACCTTGATATCCACCGCACTGACTGAGTTCTGTGTTAGTGATCATGTAGTCTTAGGAGAACATGCCTCTGTTTTGCGTCTGGTCCATAGTGGATTCAGAGACTTAATAATAGTGAATTTTTATAATAACATTGCGGGGCACAAACAGGGAATGTTTATTTCTGATATTGAGCGGGCCATTGATGCAATTCTATTAAGTACACCCAAACCAGCTGCCATCCTGTGGGCAGGAGATTTTAACATCAAACCATGCACTTATGCACTCAAGGGGGCATGTGGCCATAGGGAGGAGTACTCGGGAAGGGAAGCAACATGTGTACATAATCACTTCCCGCATAACAACCTTGGCAGCGCTCTGAACAACCTATTGGCTAAATACGACCTGGAACTCCTCGAATGCAATAAGAATGCAAACAACGCCAGATGCCCAACATTCCATGGAAGGAATAGTCAATCATTTATTGATCATATCATGGTATCTTGCTCTGTAGCCTATATCAATGTTTGGGTGATCGAACAAACGGTCAGCGATCACAACAGTGTAACTGTCGAATTACTGGGTTGGGGAACCAAAAGGAACATCTATGGGCAACTAATTCAGGACATTGCTGTAGGAAGACCGAACGGGACGAGGGTGAAATGGACAAAAGTTGACCCCCTCAAATTTGTTACCAATGTGATCACAAATTGCCGTGAAGAGGTCGAGTACTGCTTATCCTCGAAACCATGCCCACGAACCCTGTTATCTAAATTCTTAACAATAACAAAAGCTATTGAGAAATCCCTGATATGTAAAACCCGGAAACCAAGAAAAGTCAAGGCGGCGTGGTTTGATGACAATTGTGCTCAGTCATTAAAAAAGTTAAAAATTTCGCTTGATGCCACACCAAGAGACTTTTGTAAGATCAGGGAAGAGCGTTATAATTACAAAACTGCACTATCCACTAGGAAGAAGGAACTGCAGGACGAGGCGTGGGCAAAATTAGATCAGGCTGCAGACACCAAAGATCACAAACTTTTTTGGGACACTGTAAATAGTCCGTTCTTGAAGAACGACAACATTCCTGAACTAACCTCGCATGTCAGTTGTCAGGCCTGGATAGCACACTTCACTGGGATTTTTAATTCTGATTTTAACTATGATTCTATTTCCGCTTCAAATATTAATGTTTTAACTGACACGTCAACCTGCCTTAAATGGGAGAAATTATTGTTTTCGGTGACATTAAATGAGGTGATTGAAGCAATTGAGAAGAGTAAGGGGGGGAAAGCCCCGGGTCCAGACGGGGTCCCCGTGGACCTCTTCAAATCCGAGATTGCTTTATGGGCCCCCATTTTAACACGCTATTTTAATGCTGCAATCGAGGATAAGTTACCAACCTCATGCGGTCAATCCATCTTAGTGCCACTCTTCAAAAAAGGTTCAAGGGCTGAAGCACGAAATTATCGCCCAATTTCTCTTTTAGACTCGTCGCTAAAGATTTTGAGTCGCGTGCTTCTGGTAAGACTAGAGTCCTGGGCCGAAGACAAAAATGTTCTTTCACCTATTCAGTATGGGTTCCGAAGAGGTATAGGAACTATGGAGCAGTGCGTGAACCTTGAACTTATTATCGGCAAGTACACAAAAGCCAAGGAGGGGAATTTGTTTATGTGCTTTGCCGATCTAAGTTCCGCATTCGATCTCGTGGAACACGCACTGCTCTGGCCAACACTACTTGCCATGGGCGCACCACCTGAAATCATCCACCTCCTGGCCAGAATGTATAGTAGCCTCTCAAGTAAGGTCAGATTCGGATCAGATGGAGAATGCACCCCCTTTTTTAAAATTGGTAGAGGGATCCGACAAGGGTGTGTGCTTGCTCCCCTTTTATTTTCCCTTTTTATAAACCAGCTTGATCAATTTTTACAAGATTCTTTTGCTGACGCCCCCATTATTAATGGAAAACAAATACCTGTCCTTTTATATGCGGACGACTCGGTCCTGATTTCCAGGACCGCGAATGGGCTGCAAAAGCTAATTGAGAAATTTCACACTTTTATTAAGGGTAGAAAGCTTAAAATTAATAAGGGTAAGACTATGACTATGACCTGTGGCAAGAAACCTAAGAAAAGTAAGTCATTCTTTTTAGATGGGGATAAACTTGAGTCTGTTCAACATTTTTGCTACTTAGGTATTACCTTTTCAGGAGACGGGAGATGGGTAAATGAGCAATCCTGTGTTGGCATGAAGATGACTAGAAACACAAATTGCATCTTCAGATTCGCCTCTAAATTGGGGGGTCGCAGAATCAGAGAGATGATTTCCATCTACAACTCAAGGTGCATGTCCTCTGCCCTATATGGAGCAGGGATATGGGGATATAACTCCCAGATTGCCCTATCCATCCAGCAAGAGGAAAACAGGTACCTGAAACGTCTACTATGCCTCCCTGCTTCAGCGTCAAATGAGATCATCCACAGAGAGCTAGGCATAAATCATGCCACAGACCTGATCGCATTACGTCCCCTCTCTCTATGGCGGTCTATATGGGCCAAAGAAGAAACTAGGTTTACCCAGGAAGTAATTTTAGACTGTATTAAATTGGATCAGCATTCGAAAATCCCCTGGTTAAAACACATCTTCTCCTGGTACAAGATCCTTTTTGGTCAGGACATTTTTAAAGATATTCTAACCGAATCGGTTTTAACGAAGCGTGACCTTAAAACCACCTATTTGGATCACGCAAAAGGGACCAGAATTAAGGAGTATGCTATGCAAAGTATGTTTAAACTGTATCTGGAGTATAACCTTAGCACAGGATTCTCATTCTATCTTACATTTGTTAGCATTAACTCCCATCGCTTTGTTTTAGCACGCCTGAGGCTGGGTATAGTCCACCATTTGGTGGCTTTCCCTACCGTAAAAAAACCCAGGTTATGTCTGTGCCCATGCGATGGGAAATCCAAGCAGAGTATCTGCCACTTTTTACTTTTTTGCAATTTTTATACTGGTTTTAGGAAGTTTTATTTGAAGCAATTATTTTTAGAATACAACTTGTGCAATACAAAAGCTGCAATGCAATTGTTATTCGACCTAGGTTCCCCGAATGTGTGTTACCGTGTGGCTACCTATATTTTAAAATGTATTTGGCATAGGAAATCAATTATTACATAACTCCCTTTTTGTTATCCCTGTGGGCTAACAAATTCTGTGACTAATTGTGAGTTATTGCTGAATTATGTGCATTTTCCTTATGATTTCTATTTACTCTGTATTTAAACCTGTTGAATGTACTTACGGTAGTGATTATTTACCGGCTTTACACTTTTTGCACTAACGCTTGTACAAACTTTTATTTACAAATTGCTGCTAAAATACTTAAGTGATCAAACAGACGTTGCACTTTACTCATAACCTTGCATATTTGCACATGCCAATCGCACTTTATGCTTATAATAGGCCTTTTCGATTTGCACTATTATACCTGGTGTTTTTTTGCACTAAACCTTCAACTGCTGCTAAATAATATACAGTGACCAAATTTAACTTGTACACAAATGAGATATATCTTACAGTTTAACAAGATCGGCATGAATATTGATGTAATTTTAAAACGTTTCATTACTTAACTTATACAAATATGATTTTTAATTGTATTCATGTATGTTGCTACATGGTTGTACTTGTACAGACCGAATAAAGCATCTTGAAACGAATGAAACGACTCGTGCTAAAGCCAAAGCAGGCTGAAGGTAGCAAGCCCACGAGGTGAAAGGCTCGAACCCTCTTTTTCTATAAAAAATCCTATCAAACCGTCCTATATTTATAGCTCCTCCTTCCCACTGATTGAAAAGCGCCTCGCTGCTCTGAGTTGTGTGCAGCCTCGTGTTATCATCCTGTTAGCATGGGTGCCGCCATTCTGTTCCCTCTTGCTACGGGAATAGGACGCCGCCTTCCTAAGGACTGGATCTCACAGGGACCGTTCTCCCTTCACCGCCGAGCGCGGCTCCGCTGATGCAGACCGGTGTCCGCAGAAAGAGGCTTGGCTTAAAAGGGCCCAAAGGCGAGACCTATTGGCAATGCCAATGCTTGTTTTCTGTCCCAGGAGGCGTCCGTCAGTCTGGTGACATCAAAGTATCCTGATGGGACCGATGGTCCCAGGGGGGGGGCAGAGTCCGCACAAATGAGGTGTGAATCCCGGGCTCCCGGCGGCGGCCATCAGAGGTGCCGTCTCCGCGCCATGCTGGACTGAGGGCCCTTTCAGGGTCACTCTGCGGCCCCAGAGACACCGAGGGCCCTTTCACGGTCACTCTGCGGCCCCTGAGACACCGAGGGCCCTTTCAGGGTCACTCTGCGGCCCCTGAGACACCGAGGGCCCTTTCACGGTCACTCTGAGGCCCTGAGACACCGAGGGCCCTTTCAGGGTCACTCTGCACCCCCTGAGACACCGAGGGCCCTTTCAGGGTCACTCTGCACCCCCTGAGACACCGAGGGCCCTTTCACGGTCACTCTGCGGCCCCTGAGACACCGAGGGCCCTTTCAGGGTCACTCTGCGGCCCCTGAGACACCGAGGGCCCTTTCAGGGTCACTCTGCACCCCCTGAGACACCGAGGGCCCTTTCAGGGTCACTCTGCACCCCCTGAGACACCGAGGGCCCTTTCAGGGTCACTCTGCACCCCCTGAGACACCGAGGGCCCTTTCACGGTCACTCTGCGGCCCCTGAGACACCGAGGGCCCTTTCAGGGTCACTCTGCGGCCCCTGAGACACCGAGGGCCCTTTCAGGGTCACTCTGCGGCCCCTGAGACACAGAGGGGAGGGGAGGGGGGGGGGGGGAGGCGCACCGCAGGGGCCTTCCTCGAGCTGCACGGTCCACCCTCAGGCAGACAAATAAAGTTGTCATTTTAAAGCAGGGCTATTCCTGCAGTCCTGGTTCGCTTTTTTAAAACCAAGAACTAGGGGAGCCGACTAACATCATATTTGTATGCCCTTCCGATGCCGCCCACTTCTAACACTGCTCCCCCACCCCAGGACTGTGACACCCGCGCTCAGGGGCCATTCACCGAGCCCTTCAAGCAGATGTTCGCACCTGGAGTGCCTGGGGGGGGGGGGGGGGGCATGTTTACAGAGTCACACCCACTGATAATGTTTCCGCTCGTGCCACATTCACGCCACATCTGCCCGAGCTGATCTGGACATTAGCTGCCAGGGGGCACTTTACTCTTTCCTCCAATCAAAGCACCCGCTCTCCGTTCTTTGTAAAATGTCCCTTATTTAAACTCCACAAGCCCCGGCTCACAACAGCTCCTCTGAAGCGCCCAGAGGCATATCGAGGCACTTGTGCTGGTTTCAAGCTTTGTGTTGTGGTAAGTGCATCGAATCACTTTAAATGTACATAGTGCTGCAATGTTGCCTTGTTTGTATGACCTGCATTCATGCTATGCACTTTTTTTTTTAGATACGGAAATAACTTTGTTTGAAAACACTTTATCTAAGCCTGCTCCTGTGGCAAATCGTTAAAAGTGTCCGAGCCACACTTTATTTTCTGCTGTGAGCAGATTAGCCTCATTTTTACCGGAATAATGTGAGTTGGAGCTCAGCTACTTCTGGGCGGCGTTGATTGTTCGATTCGTACATTTCACATGTAAAAAAGAGTTTACCTGTTAAGGAAAACCGAGCGGAAATGTACATTACGGCTACAAAAGGGAACAATTTACGGTCCTGGCTGCGCCCTAAAGATATTCTGGGGCTTGGTTATGGGGCGGGACGCTTATCGGAGACATTTAATCGACAATATATGGTGCACAACCATGCCATGTTTTATTTAACATATTTGCCAGAGAAAGGTTTACAGTAATACCCTGCTTTTAAAATGCTTTGCACCAAACCAGTGTTTACATAAACCCCGTGCTTTTTTTCTAATCGAAACAGCCAACATATGTGTCAAAGGTTGCCCTTATAACATCACTTATTTTATTTTCGTTAACATATTTTTTTTTTTCGAAGGTACTGAAATAACTACGTTTGACAACACTTCTACGCCTGTTACTGTGAAGAATCGATACAAGCTACTATCGGACGAGTTGTTGCTGTGTAAGTACAGTAGCTACATTTTTCTGTACGTAATTTAAATGTTTACTTATTTGGAGTTTGACCTACATAAGAGGTTTCTTTGCATTTTATCCTGTGAAGCTAAAACTTCCTATTAAAGCTAACAAACGAATCTTGTTTCTTATAATCAGTAAACGAGAGCATTATTTATACACTGCTGGCGCAACGCTAAATATCCAGGGGCTTCATTTGAAACGGTGCTTAACTGAACGCGATTTTGCAAAGTGCTTTTACACATCCACTGTTAATACAATATATAACGTTGGAAAAACATATTTACTAGATTATATAATCAAAGTTGCAATTTGCCAATGTAATGGGATTTCGACTGTTTAGGGGGAAACAGCCTTCTTTTGCCCCTCACGGGTCTGTCTCGTCTTTTCTGCCTCCTCCTGAGACCTCGCGGATACATGGCAAGTCTCTGCCTCTCACACCTCAGCTCTGCAAAGTGCAAAGCCTGCAAAGTGCAAAGCCTGCAAAGTGCCCCCACACACTGCACCGATGGAGACAGCAACAAACAACGCCCCCCACGCCCCCAAACCCACCCCCACTCTGCCAAGGAGCCAGCAACAGACACCGCCCCCCCCCTACCTTCCCAATACCTGTCGGTTCTTTGATGTGCCTGGTTTTTATTTACATTGAGACATCAACGCCACGTGTACAATTGCGCAAATCTACCCCAGATTGCACTATTTATACCTATTGGCAAATGGACGCTGCCGCCAGCGCACCTATATTTATGTATGGGCATTTTTATAACCGGTGTTGAGCGGGACGCTTAGCCGCGCAATGCAGTTCAACATGCTCATTTACTATATTATAGATCCCGTGCAAACCACGTCAGGGTTAATATACAACATTTACAAGCCAAAAGTTGCCTTTTAAATACCGGTTGCACAGAGTTTATACCGCTTTGCACAAAGCCCGGATTTATATAAAACCCTGCGTTTTTGCTGATTCAAGCACCAACATCTGAGTTAAAGCTAGAGCCTCATAACATAATATTTGTTATTTACGGTAACACATGTATTCTTTACAATGGTACAGAAAGACCACCTTTGGACGCCTTACACACCTGTCACACCGGACAATCGTGACGAGAGTCCCATCGGACATTTGTAACATCGTGTAAGTACTTTTCCTAAATATTTCACATAATCCTGTCACTTGTTTACTTTATTCACCTTAGCATGGCATTGCATGGCGCCTTATTTTTTCTCACCTCAAAAATACTCAACTATGAAGTGAAATAAGCAAAGGTCGGTCATTAACACAACCTGAAGGATCCTATTCTCACCGCTGTCTGCGCCTCTACAGGCTTCAGACCCTTTATTTTCAAGGGTCTGAGAGTGAACGCGCTTCAGCGGAAGGATTCTCAACCGGCATATTTACTACAATGTATACCGCGCGGAAGGATACAGGGCCTTATTTATGAAGGCCTGGCGCCGCCGGTGCGTCACTTTTAACATGGGAAAGTGACGGCGCACGGCCTTCATATATGAGCCCCACTGTAATTACGATGCTTCGTTTCTAAGGTTTCGCTTTTCATGAGAAAAAATGTTTACACAGATTCACAAATGTTTTCCACAAACCCTGTTTGCATCGGAACCCCGGGGTGTTTGCTCTCAGGGCTCAGTTTATTCTCTTCTGCCCCAGACTCGATATACATGACAAGTGTCGCCCCCATCAGCTCTGCGAAAGAATAATGCTGGCAAAATGCCCCCCCAAACCCACCTCCACTCTGCGATGGAGCCAGCAACAGACACCGACCCCACCCCCCAAACCCACCTCCACTCTGCCATGGAGCCCCCCCAAATCCACCTCCACTCTGCCATGGAGCAAGCGACAGACACCGCCCCCCACCCCCCAAAACCCACCTCCACTCTCCCATGGAGCCAGCAACAGACACCGCCCCCTACCCCCCAAAACCCACCTCCACTCTGCCATGGAGCCAGCAACAGACACCGCCCCCCAACCCACCTCCACTCTGCCATGGAGCCCCCCCAAACCCACCTCCACTCTGCCATGCAGCCCCCCAAACCCACCTCCACTCTCCCATGGAGCCAGCAACAGACACCGCCCCCCACCCCCCAAAACCCACCTCCACTCTGCCATGGAGCCAGCAACAGACACCGCCCCCCCCAACCCACCTCCACTCTGCCATGGAGCCATCAACAGACACGGCCCCCCGCCCCCCAAAACCCTCCTCCACTCTGCCATGGAGCCAGCAACAGACACCGCCCCCCCCCAAACCCACCTCCACTCTGCCATGGAGCCCCCCCAAACCCACCTCCACTCTGCCATGGAGCCATCAACAGACACGGCCCCCCCACCCCCCAAAACCCACCTCCACTCTGCCATGGAAACCCCCCAAACCCACCTCCACTCTGCCATGGAGCCAGCGCAAGACACCGCCCGACCCCCCAAACCCACCTCCACTCTGCTATGGAGCCAGCGCCAGACACCGCCCGACCCCCCAAACCCACCTCCACTCTGCCATGCAGCCCCCCAAACCCACCTCCACTCTCCCATGGAGCCAGCAACAGACACCGCCCCCCACCCCCCAAAACCCACCTCCACTCTGCCATGGAGCCAGCAACAGACACCACCCCCCCAAACCCACCTCCACTCTGCCATGGAGCCAGCACCAGACACCGCCCCCCACCCCCCAAACCCACCTCCACTCTGCCATGGAGCCAGCAACAGACACCACCCCCCCAAACCCACCTCCACTCTGCCATGGAGCCAGCACCAGACACCGCCCCCCACCCCCCAAACCCACCTCCACTCTGCCATGGAGCCCCCCCAAACCCACCTCCACTCTGCCATGGAGCCAGCAACAGACACCGCCCCCCGCCCCCCAAAACCCACCTCCACTCTGCCATGGAGACCCCCCAAACCCACCTCCACTCTGTCATGGAGCCCCCCACAAACCCACCTCCACTCTGCCATGGAGCCCCCCCAAACCCACCTCCACTCTGCCATGGAGCCCCCCCAAACCCACCTCCACTCTGCCATGGAGCTAGCCACAGACCCCGCCCCTCCCTTCCGAGCTTCAGAAACAGACCCGCGCCCTCCTCCGACCTTTACAAACACATTCACTGTGGGGATTCCACGCACTCCGCCCCTTTATTTAACGCAGTAAAGAACGGAAATGCGCAGATATTAAAAGGCAGTTTTAATACTGCAGCTGCACGCTTTATTTCCGCTTTAAAAGCAGTTTTTCATGTGCACAAAAAGACACCTTTCAAGATGGCGCCGCAGATGCATTTTACATGTAATTCAAATATGAGCGAAAAAAGACAGAACAGTAAAATATGCCATTTACAACCCCCGGCAGCCACGTCCTAAGATATTACTACATCAGCTTTCCCTAATAATGTACAACTATTCAGACGGACTGTTTACAAAATGTCGCTTTTAATCTGTTTTATGTCACACATTTTACTTTATTAACGTTGGACTGCCATTGCATGTTGCATTTTTTTATTCTTATTTAAGGAAATACTTACCTACTAAGGGGAACAACATTTTTTTTTAATTAAACACGTTAGGAACTATACTAACTCCCACTGCTGACTGCGCCACTATAGTTATTCAGGTTTTTTTTAAGGGTCTGTAACTGAATGCGCTTTAGCTAAATGCTTTTAAACATGTATATTTAATATAATGTATACCATGCGTGAAGATACACTATTTACTATGTTTAATACACCACTACCTTTCTAAACATATCCTACCCCTCTAATAAACATCAAATAACCTTGTACACCTTTGGTATCTCGCTACGGATGTATGACGTTACAACGCATACTTTTACAATGCATGCCTTTACAACGCATTTTTTACAATGCAACATCCATTACAACGCATTCCATTACAACGCATGCCATTACAACGATTTTCCTAAAACTACCATTACAACGCATTCCATTACAACGCATACTACCTTTACAACGCATACCATTACACTGCATACAATTACAACACATGTTTGGTAAGTATTGGATAGTGTAGGGGTAAAAATTACTATTCTAACTTCAGGGGGTGCAACAGTAGGGTAAGTGTTGGATAGTGTAGGGGTAAAAATTACTATTCTAACTCCGGGGTGCAACAGTAGGGTAAGTGTTGGATAGTGTAAGGGTACTATGCGTTGTGATGGTATGGGTTGTAATGATATGCATTGTAATGACTGCGTTGTAATGACATGCGTTGTAATGGTATGCGTTGTAGTGTCATGCGTTGTAATGGTTGCGTTGTAATGACATGCGTTGTAGTGGATCTTGCGTTGTAAAAGGTTCGTTGTAATGGTAGTGCGTGGTCAAAGTTGCGTTGTAAAGGTTGTTTCCTTCCCGCTACTAACCCTGAACTAACCTTCTTCTACTACTCTAATACTACTATACCCCTCTGGTTACAGTCCACCACTCTACACCAGAACCCCTCTACTGGCCCTCTTCTACCCCTTTACTACACCTCTATACCTCATCTACCCTTCTATCCTTCTATCCATCTACTACCCCTCAAACACTCTAACCCCTGCATCCGTCTACACCTATTTTACACCTTCTCTAGCCCTCTACCCCTCTTCCTTCCCTCTCCTACACCTCTACCACTCTCAAACCTCTCTAACCATGTTCTATCTATCTACACCTCTTATAGCCTACTAACCTGTAATACTACCGTCTACACTTATACCCCTCCACCCCTCTCTTTAACTTCTACTACCCTGTACACATCTTCATCTACTCCACTTCTAATCATATACCACTCTGATAACACTCCACTCCAGTACTCCTCTAGTGCCCCTCTGCTACCCCTCTACTACACCTCTACACATCTTCTACCCTTCTATCCATCTACTGCCCCTATTCCACTCTACCCATCTACACCTATTGTACACCTCTAATACCCCTCTACTATACCTAGCCCTCTAATGCCCCTCTTCTACCACTTTACTACCTCTCTACAAATCAGCTACCCTTCTATACTTATATCCAACCACTAACCTTCAAACCCTATACCTTTCTACACCTATTCTACCCCTATATTACCCCTCTACCACTCTTCTTTCCATCTTCTACACCTCTACCACTCTTATACCTCTCTAACCATCTTCTACCCCTCTACACCTATTATAGCCTACTAACCCTGTTCTAGACGTCTACTACCCCTCTACACTTATACCCATCTACTACACCTCTACTACCCCTGTACACATCTTCTTCTACTCCACTTCTAATCATATACCCCTCTGATAACACTACTCCAGTACCTCTAGTGCCCCTCTGCTACCCCTCTACTACACCTCTACACATCTTCTACCCTTCTATCCATCTACTGCCCCTCTAACACTCTACACTTACACACCTATTGTACACCTCTAATACCCCTCTACTATACCTAGCCCTCTAATGCCCCTCTTCTACCACTTTACTACCTCTCTACAATTCAGCTACCCTTCTATACATATATCCAACCACAAACCTTCAAACCCTATACCCTTCTACACCTATTCTACCCCTATATTTCCCCTCTACCACTCTTCTTTCCATCTTCTACACCTCTGCCACTCTTATACCTCTCTAACCATCTTCCATCTTCTATCCCTCTACACCTATTATTGCCTACTACCCCTGTTCTAGACGTCTACTACCCTTCTACACTTATACCCATCTACTACACGTCTACTACCACTCTAACCCTCTAATACTCCTCTGCTACCCCTTTTCTAAAACTAACTCCATCTTGCCCTCTTTCACACCTTCAGCCCTATACTAACCCTCCACTATACCTCTATGACCACTACAACCCTCTTCGACCCCTATAACCCTCTGCCCTTCTATCCATTGATGTAGCTACAGCTCTAAGCCTCTAACATCCCTCTACTGCCCCTCAGAAATGTTACAACAGTACTCAGTTAATACCCCTCTTCTTCCTTTCTAACACTCTAATAACCAATTAACCTTGTACTACACCTCTAAACCACAAATAACACTCTTATTACCCTTAACCACTCTACCACTCTTCTACACTTATACACATTTACCCCTCTACAACTCTACTACCCCTCTAGCCCTTTACTACACCTCTAATACCCATCTAACCATTTTCTAGCCCTATATGCCTCTAGCATTCTAGCCATCTAACCTGTAGCCCTCTACCACCCCTCTAATATCCCTATCCTACACCTCTTATCCTCTTCTACCCCTATAACTTTCTACCTTTTTAGCCATCTACACACCTACCCTTGTAGCACCTCTCTAATATCCCTCTACCCTCTACCACCCCTCTACTACCCATATTCTTTCATTCTTCTACCCCTGTAACACCATTTAACCCCTCTACCCCTATTCTATCCCTCTATTCCTCTTCTACACCACTACCACTCTTCTATCCATGTAATAGCCTTCTACCCTTCTATCACAAAAGCCCTCTACTACCCCTCTACACCTCTACTAACCCTCTATCCTTCTACCCATCATCTAACCCTCTAATACACCACTATCTTTCAAAACATATCCTAACCATCAAATAACCTTGTACACCTTTGCTATCCCTCTACTAACCCAGTACTAACCCTAAACTAACCGTCTTCTACTACTTTAATACTACTATACCCCTCTGACAACAGTCTACCACTCTACAACACTACCTCTCAACTGCTACTCTTCTACCCTTTACTACACATCTACACCTCATCTACCCTTATATCCTTCCATACATCTACTACCCCTCAAACACTCTACCCCTGTACATTTCTACACCTATATTACACATTCACTACCCCTCTACCCATCTTCTTTCCCTCCTTCTACACCTCTACCACTCTTAAACCTCTGTAACTAACTTCTATCTATCGACACTTCTGTCTTCTATCTATTGACACTACCTGTAATAACGGTATACTACCCTTCTACACTTATACCCCTCTACCCCTCTCTTAACCCTCTAATACCCCTGTACTAATCTTCTTCTACTCCACTTCTAATCCTATACCCCTCTGCTAACACTATATTCCAGTACCCCTCTAGTGCCCCTCTGCTAGCCCTCTAGTACACCTCTACACATCTTCTACCCTTCTATCCATCTACTGCCCCTCTAACACTCTACACCTCTAATACCCCTCTACTATACCTAGCCCTCTAATGCCACCGTTCTACCCCTTTACTACCTCTCTACAAATCATCTATCCATCTATACTTATATCCATCTAATAACCCCGACCCCTCTAACCCTATACCTTTCTACACCTATTCTACCCCTCTACTACCTCTCTACCCCTCTTCTTTCCATCTTCTACACCTATACCACTCTTATACCTCTCTAGCCATCTTCTATCCCGCTACACCTCTTATAGCTTACTACCCCTGTTCTAGCCGTCTACTACCCTTCTACACTTATACCCCTCTACCCCTCTCTTAACCCTCTAATACCCCTGTACTAATCTTCTTCTACTCCACTTCTAATCCTATACCCCTCTGCTAACACTATACTCAAGTACCCCTCTAGTGCCCCTCTGCTAGCCCTCTAGTACACCTCTACACATCTTCTACCCTTCTATCCATCTACTGCCCCTCTAACACTCTACACCTCTAATACCCCTCTACTATACCTAGCCCTCTAATGCCACTGTTCTACCCCTTTACTACCTCTCTACAAATCATCTATCCATCTATACTTATATCCATCTAATAACCCCGACCCCTCTAACCCTATACCTTTCTACACCTATTCTACCCCTCTACTACCCCTCTACTACCTCTCTACCCCTCTTCTTTCCATCTTCTACACCTATACCACTCTTATACCTCTCTAGCCATCTTCTATCCCGCTACACCTCTTATAGCTTACTACCCCTGTTCTAGCCGTCTACTACCCTTCTACACTTATACCCCTCTACCCCTCTCTTAACCCTCTAATACCCCTGTACTAATCTTCTTCTACTCCACTTCTAATCCTATACCCCTCTGCTAACACTATACTCAAGTACCCCTCTAGTGCCCCTCTGCTAGCCCTCTAGTACACCTCTACACATCTTCTACCCTTCTATCCACCTACTGCCCCTCTAACAGGACGCCAAGTGCACGTCTTCATTAAGCCTGTAACTGTTAGTTTAGCCGAGAGGCTGCTCTGCATTTCCCTGTATGCAGGCAGCTGCACAAAGTAACTTCACAGCTGGGAGCCCCTAATGCAATTGTGAAAGTGACACAGCTCAGAGCTCTGCAGTCATGGACTGTCTGCACAACAATTTGAGTTCTGTTCAGTTTCATAAAGCTGGCTCAGGCTCGCTCACCGCAGGGGCCTCTCACGAGTGCCCTTACTTATATTTCAGATTCTTTGCAGCAGTAAGGCCAGTTCAAATAATGAAATGAACAGATTGTGAAAAAACAGATTGCAATGCTTTGTGAGCTTTTGAAAATATATTGAATCCGTCAAATAAACGTAAGTTAGTCAAAGAAACCTTATATCAGTTTAAAAAAAACTTTTATTACGCAACACTGTTGTCTCGAAAGTATGCAAACATCAACCGATTTCACAAAAATCGAAACCAAATAGTACAGTTAAGAAAAAAGCGCTATGACGTGGCAAGCACTGGCTGCGTCATAGTTCTTTATTTTCTTACGCAGGTTGATAGTACAGGTGTTGGGGTAAGATGTAGCATTATTAGACTAGTTAGCTGTGTAAGTAGATCTATTTAAAAGTAACAATCTGTTGCAATTCAAGTCTGTAAAAATATATAATATGGAAATTTGTTTTAAATGGTTGAAAGAAATGTATGCGTCCGGGATGTGCATCTGTCAATGACATACATTCACAGGGAGAGTTTAAAGGGTAAGTGCAATTGAAATTAAGAAATAAACAAAGAATGTTGAGCAAAGTATTTAAAGTATGCGGTCTGGATGTGCATCTGCAAAGGGCATAGTTACAAGGCAAGTTTAAAATATATATGTGGATATCATTAAAACAAAACTATTGAATGAAGTATTAAAAAGAGAAAAAAAGCCACTGGTAACGGAATACATTCACACAGAGTATGCCTGTGAGGCTAAAACTGTTCCGCCGTCCTCAACCCGTCCCAATCCGTATTCCGAAGCAAACACACCACAGAGACTACCCTACTCACCCCCACAGATGACATCTTTACCCTCATGGACCAAGGCCACTGAGCAGCCATCATCCTACTCGACCTATCAGCGGCCTTCAACACCGTCTCCCACAGCACACTCGTCGCCAGACTACACGACGCCAGCATACAAAGAAAAGCCCTGGACTGGATCCGATCATTCCACACCAGAGGAAGCCAAAGGATCAGACTCCCACCCTTCCTCTCCCACCCCACGAAAATCACCTGCGGAGTCCCACAGGGTTCATCACCGATCCCCACCCTCTTCAACATCTACTTGGCCCCCCTCTCAGCCATCGTCCGACAACACGGCCACAACCACATATCTTACGCCGACGACACCCAGCTCATCCTCTCTCTCACCAAAGGCCCCACTACTGCCAAAATCAACTTCCAGAAATGAATGCAAGACGTTGCATTCTGGATGTCCAACAGCTGCCTAAAGCTCAACGCCGAGAAGACAGAAGTCCTCGTCCTCAGTGCCACCCCTTCTGCATGGGACAGCACCTGGTGGCCAACCGCCCTCGGAAGCCCACCTACCCCCTCAGACCACGGCAAGAACTTTGGCATCGTACTCGACTAATCACTCATTCAAATGGATCCCCCCTGAGTCAAGGAAGAAAGACAGTCACCCGTGCACTCATCACCAGCAGACTGGATTATGGAAATGCACTCTATGCCGGCATCAACAAGTCCCTAATCCGTAAACTCCAGACAATACAGAACACCGCCGCCAGACTCGTCCTTGGCATCCCACGACACGAACACATCAGCCAACACCTATGAAGTCTCCACTGGCTCCCTGTGGGGAAAAGAGTCACTTTCAAAATCCTTACTCACGCCTACAAATGCCTACACAACAACAAACTAAAAATCCTCAACGACAGAATCAACTTCCACGTACCCAAAAGAAACCTCAGATCTTCCACCTTGCACTGGCTGAAACCCAGCACATCCACAGAGCCTGAGCAGGTGGAAGATCCTTCTCTCACATCGCAGCCAAGACCTGGAACGAGCTACTGGCAGACATCAGACATGCCCCCTCCCTGAACACCTTCAGGGAGACCCTCAAGACCTGGCTCTTTGGCTAAACAGATCTGCGGGCTCCCCCCCCCCCCCACCTCAGCGCCTTGAGACCCTCATGGGTGAGTAGCAGGCTTGCAATTCCTTGATTGATTGATTGATTTGTAAGCAGACATCAAGGGAGCAGGGAAAAGTAGATCCCACAACCCAAACAGTGGAAGGACACTCAAGTACCAGGGCATGCTTCAAGGAAGGTCAAAATTAACGGAAGACGACATGGAAGAATGCGCTGATCAATGAACATAAACATAAACATCGACAGACCCGATTCTGGTGGGATACTCAAGAATTTTGAAGCAAAAAATGCCTTTATTTTATGTGTCACAAATACCCTACTAATAGCCCACCAGTAAGCCCACCTGTAGGATGGTCACTGGATGTATTTCTGTGACCGAATTATACCAGGTGATTCAAATGTAGAACATGGAAGGAAACAGAGCAAACAATTCACTGAGGAGAGATGGGATAAGCTACGGGGCTACTCACAACTGGTCTCAAGAAATGCCGCGTCCAAATGCTCATTTTTTATCTATCTGCATCATGCCCGTAACGTCAGGTGACTCTGGTCAGTGGTGACGGAGATAGTGTCACTCATAGTCATTGAAATGTCACTCATAATTACAGTAAAAATATGAAAATGTCACACATAGCAATCTGAAACCTTGGTAGCTATGTATGGATAGTCTTTTAAAAGCAAATCACAGATATGGCACAGGTTTAAATGAAGACGGCTGAATGCTGGCTCGCTCCCAGGTACTTACTTCTACATCGGAACACTGGCGCTGCTGCAACAGGCAGAACACCTGCATGGCAGCCTGCAACAACTCATCGTGGACTCCCGGGCCTGTGGTGCAACCAACACCACCCCTGCATGATTCATGGGCATGTGCCACGGTACACACACTGGTGGTGACAGCACTCACTTTAACACAACCTGAAGGGGGAGAGGTGACATCTCTACTCCGACCTCCCCAATTTATGAATGCAACACACACAAAGGAGTGGGGAAGTGGATAATAAAAGGTGGCTCGTGCTCAGTGAGAAAAAACTGCCCTCACTCATAAAATTGTGAAGTGCTTCATCATTGGGCTTGCTTACTAGCCCCCTGCACACACCAACACTTGGTAGAGCAAGGGGGAGGGGAAAACAATACTAACAAAGAGAATTTGGGATCACCGAAGAAAAGTGCAGCTAGTGAAAGTTAAAACTAGCTCGGATGTGTACCCACTCAAAACTTTATTCCTGGGTCATCGGGCTAGTTTTTAAAATGTGAAGGATCGTGGTGACAGGAGAAGACTAAGATGCCTTCACCCCTCTTTACTGCCATGGTGTTGACATGTTTCTGCCATTTAAATTGTGCCCACAGTGTCGGGTCACTTCCGGCATTCATCAGGACCCTCCCGATCCCAAAACGTAGTACCCTCTGATCCTGGCATAGGTATCTATGGAATGCATTCCTTCCAACATGGGGTTCCCTAGTTCACCTACACTTCATAATCTGTGGGAAAAGCACACGGAGGGGAGAGAAATATTACTAGACTTCATATGATCCTCCACAAAGTATCAAGGAGTGGAAAATATAAACCCCTGGGTGCTTATTCCCTCTTTGCATCACATCCACGCACCACCTCAAAGCTCACAGTACCCTCTAGGAGTAATATTTGGAGCATTGCATCCAAATCGTACTAAATTGTGGGACAGTGTCCACACCTCATAACACTCAGGAAAACGCTTTAACCATCACTAATGCTGCGCAAGAAAATATCACTCACCGAGATTCACCAATCGAATCGCTTGAATTAGCGAGGTGTTGGGAGGGACCCTGTGTAGTCAAACTCTATAAGGAGATAAAGCATATACATAATGGTGTTATAAATAGGCATGATTATTTGATATGTATGAATGGGGAAAATCAATAAATCTGGATGCAACTCATAGTGCCATTTGACACATTCGGAAGGGTCATAACCGCTGAAAGAATGCTTGGATTACAGTGGAAATGCTCCAGTTCACGATATACTCGCGTATACCACCACACATGGTCAAAATTAAAGTAAGCTATCGCGTATTTACTTTGTCGGTGTAACTGCACACCCAGTACTGTAATCTATGTCTACATCTTGTAGATGTTCCTTCCCAGACCCCACCCCTAGCTCCTTACTTCTTCAAGGTGGGTACATTTTCTGGACATTCTCCAACTCTCGCCATATAGGTGCGAGTTGCGGTCCTCCTCCTACCCTAAGACAGGAGAAGTTCAGGTAACGCGGGGGACATAGGAGTCACATGATCTTGACGTCTACGGCGTCATGCGTCCGATCTTCAGATCTATACTGTGATTTTTTTTAGAGGTTATTGGAAAGATAACTTTATTTAATGCGTGTCTATTTCTCAAGTTACCAAAGGAACCACTAATCAAAACTGGAGTCTATATAGTGGTCAACTTTATATATTCAGGGTGTTCCAAGGAATATCATCAGTCAATCCCAACACGTGGCTTTTTATTCTGTACACCCACTTCGGTTCCCTCATCAGGAGTAATCTCTTTTTATCTCCTGTAGATGGTCTGATTCCTGGTTAGTCCATCACCATCCAGGATAGGTCATTTACTGTGTGGTGTTCCTCTAGGTAGTGTGCAGTAAACCTTGTATTATATTTCTGCCATCTAATGGTACTTCTGTGTTCTTACTCCTAAGGTTCACATTAACTTGTGTCTCTCCTACGTTTTCCTTCATCAAGTTTTTTCTATAGCCACACAGCATGTTCAGTTGTTTGTATTTCTCATATGTTATTTAGTTTTATTCACAGATAGATGCTCATGGGGCAAGGGGGCATCATGGAACACAAGGTTGTTAGTAAGCAAGCCCAATGATGAAGCATGTCACAATTTTGTGAGTAAGAGCAGTTTTTTCTCACTGAACATGTGCCAACTTTTATTATCCACTTTCCTACTCATTTGTGTGTGTTGTGGTGACAGTACTCACTCTGGCAGCCGGACAGGCTGCTGACTCGGACTGGCATCAGCTCTATTGCCAGCGCTGGTGGGCTCAGTCTGTGTGTGACATAGTAACTCACGGAATCCATACCGCTGGGCTGGTGAGCATATGGCAATGCTGACCAGCTTCACCAAAATGGCAAGTCAGGCGTGGCCAACTCTGGGTCCGGGAATCAATCCTCATCCACAGTGCTGTGGTGCGAGTGGCAAAGAGGACCTGAGCTACCATTAATTTGCCCAACACACTGACAAGTGTTAGTGAACACTTCCTGAAATGCCACGCACTCGCAACGCTGCCAGTAGCGCGGGAGGGCAGAACTGCATGGTTACCCCGTGACTCAGCCCCCCACTTATTAAAATGTCTCAAGGATTCACAATTATATTTTAAGTATCTACGTAGCCAAGCCATTGGGTAGTGACTCCTCAGTGATGCCGCGTTGTATCGGCATGTGGTGTGTCCAGTCCCAATACATTGTAACAAAGTAGAGAACTTCGAGGGGAACAGCGTGCATCACGCATTGCCACTCAATCATGGTGCATTATAGCAGCTGAGGAGGCTCTATAAAGTGTGACTCTAGATTTCAGTGTGGTGATGCGGACCACCACACTGAAATGCGTTAGTCGAATGCCTCATGCATGGTATGTGGCAGGGCTGGCCATACTGATGCAACTAAACTGAGGTCGTGGGCACGTGGCACGCCAGCTTACTTGGCAGTCGGAATCTCTGCTATAATGAATGATTTTTATTTTGCTTCTGTGAGTTGTTAGTGAGTGTGTTTTGAAATACAGCAGCCTGCCAGGCTGTGATCTAGACTACTGTTAGCTGACTATAATTATGAAGGGTGAGGCACCGGAAATCTGTGTCGGGCCTCTCACATCCTACAAGACTGGACTCGAGAGAGAGCCACCTGGCCCATCCTGCCAACAGGTATCCGAGGCTGTGGCAACATGTCCCTAGTTCAATTTCCTACCTGCCTGGGCCCCTTGGAATTGTTGCTATCGCCTGGCAACACTAGTATTTTGAAGCTGGTGACATCCACCTGTTCAGAGAGCTCCTCTCACGTCCAGCGTGCCTCCTGATTCGAGACAGAAATCACAGCAGTCAGCATGAATCCTTATGAAATACACCATTTGTGCTGCATGTGCAATACAGAAATAGACAAACAGATTTAGCTCCATCAGTCGATATCACAGAAACAGCTTCACATCATGGCATGCATGGCGAAAAGTAATGGTGAAACCATAGGTGACACACCTATTGCTTATAAATGGTTTTAGGAGTGTTTTAGATATTTTAACTAGTTGCAGCAGTTAACAGTAGTGTTGTGCCTCTGACTGTACAATCAGTGTATTCTCTGTAAATATTTGTCTGCAAAACTTGGAATATATGCAGACTTCCTATGCTTGCCTCACTTGTCTATGTATGTCACAAATCTCTCTGTACAGTAGTTGGACATAGGCTGTGTCCCACTTTTGATATTGTACTGAATTTACTGACTATATCTACATTCTTATCATTAAACCCTGTCCGGATGGACAGACTATATGGTTTTCAATTTTGATCTATATGATTTTTTCATTATTTTGCGCTTGTTAGGGACCACTGTTCCTTGAAATAATCTGACTGTACAAGGGCACTAGGTTAGTGCCATTCCATTTCTGGTGCTTTGCAGCACTTAACTTTTTACTTTCTTGTTGAGCAGATGGGTGTAATTTCTGATATTTATACGCTTTCCTCTTCCTCTTTGCTTAATTATGCTGGCCAGAAAGTGTCACTCATAGTCATTGAAATGTCACTCATAGCAATCTAAACCTTGGTAGCTATGATAAGGAATAACCCAAAAACACAGGAAGATTAGAAAAAGTCTGACTTATGCCACACTGTATTTGGACTGGTGTATGAAATTGCATGGTATTTTTCTCTATTTACTTTGCTATGTACCATGATGTGCATCTGAAAAACCCGATAAATAAAGCATTAACAAAAATTCAATGAAAAATGAATAAGCTGACCAGTTCAATTGCACCACTATCACATATTCTCATATATTTAATGAAATATAAACTGTCTCTTCCAGTTGATGACTTTCTGTAAATACTCTTTAGTCCTCTGCTTCAGTGTTTTGAAGTCGCTCAGGTGAAGTGAAGCTGTAAATACTTTCTGAGACATCTAAAAACCCAGGCATTTCCGGCCACAAAATGCTTGTTTGTGTATATTCACTCGAGACTGGATGTGATGGTTCTTTAAGTGGCCAGCAGAGGGCGCGCCTGCCTCGCCTGTTGATGAAATCCTCTGAGCACATTGTATGAAACGGAGAAGGGTTTCCTGTTCCAGGTCAGCGGTGGCAGAGACAGCACAAGCAGCAGATGTTGACATCATTTCCGGCTTCTCCCTCTGTGTTCAGCCTGCTATAGAGGAGGAAGGACGCCCTGTCTCTCTGTGCAGTTATCTTCATCTTCAGAGCCTCACAGCCCCCCCACCTCTCCCAGACCCCAAATCTGCACCTGCCCCATCCAAGCCCTAGGAGGAGAGACCCTGGAAATGTCTTCACAGGTTTCTGCTCAGGTAGGAGATTGTCAGCACCTTGTGCTGTGTTTGTAGAAATAGACTGAATCATCCTGGAGGAAATCTATCCAGGGACCTCTGGGGGGGCCTTTCCGTCCTGCCCTGGGGGTGTTTGTGGTCATCATTCGTTTTAAGGTGAGGATCTGTACACTGCACTGCATCTTAATGCACTGTGAGAAATATGTGTACAGTGCACTGCATTTCACTGCACTATGATTGAGAAATCTATGCACGCTGCACGGCATCTTACTGCACTGTGAGGAATCTGTGCACTGCATCTTACTGCACGATGAGGAATCTGTGCACTGCATCTTACTGCACAATGAGGAATCTGTGCACGATGCACTGCATCTTAATGCTCTGTGACAGATCTGTGCACACTGCACTTTACAGCACTATAAGGTTTCTGTGTCACGACAATGCATCTTACTGCACTGTGAAAAATGTGTTCACATTGCACTGCATCTTAGCGCTCTGTGAGGAATCTGTGCACACTCTTTGCTCGGCTTTCGCTGTTAGTTTGCTGACTTGCCCCCTGTGTCAGAAGCATGTCCACCAGCCAGCTGAACGTCAAGGCTCCCCTGCTGCCCCATGTCCCGTTGTCCCTGTTTTTATATCTCAGTCTAAGTAAAACCTCTGTCATTGCAATAGTTTTCAGCAGCATAGGTAGGCTTATAGCATTATCTGCTGCAGAGGTTGTGTGTCTGCTGCAGGGATTGTGTGTGTGTGCATTGACCTTGGGTCTGCCTGGTAGGAAGCCTTTCAAGCAATGGAACGTACATGTCTGTGTTTTTGATGTACCTCTGCAGGTTGGATGTGTGTGCATCTGAACAGGGTAGAGTTGTCTTTGCAGGCTGTGCGTGTGTGTGTGTGTTTGAGGCTCGTCTACTGTGTGTCTATTTCAAGTGTGTCTGTCTTAGCAGATGTTGCCGGGACTGTCAGACACTCTTCTTGGCCTCTCCTCTCTGTCCCGAATTATAGTTTGGAAGAATTAGGCAGCTTTGAGTGAGACTTCAGCACGACTTTCAAATATGTGAGTGCCCACAAGCACCCAGGGTTACGTGTATGACCACAGTGTGTTGATGAGGATTGTGCTAGGATATGAAGCCTACATGAAGGATTCCAAGACTCTTGAAGTCATTCTGCTCTAGTTGTCACTTCAGCAGGAAGGGGAGAACAAGATGAGTGAGCAGAAAAAGCAAAAAGAGGCCAGAGAAGAGAAATAAGAGTAATACGGAGAGAAAACACTCGAAGGGTGGAGAAAAGTCATTAATAGATATCGGCCAAAATGTGAAAGAAAGAAATTTGTATGGGAGGGAACTAAAAGATGGCCAGGAAAAGAAATCTAATGAACATTATTTATAAATTACCAAAAGTTGAATTCTATTTTGGGAACTAAAAATGTGATTTAAGTGTGACGTGAATGTGAGTCTTCAAGTGTTATAGGTGTAATGTGCTGTTTAATGGTACCAATACTTGAACCAACTTTATAGCTTTGGATCTAGGATTTAATCCCAATCACCGAATGGTGTTAATGAACCAAAGGGAGGGATCAATGTTTTTTCGAGTTACCAATCTCAGCTCAAGTGAGATAATTAAGAGGTCCAAGGTTCCAACCGTCCTCCTTTATAAATGTGTTTATGCACATACTGCACAGATCTGTGTTACCTTTGTATCAAACATACCAATCCCAATAAACTCTGCTGGAGGTGGCCCTTTCTAGGGTGCTTTCCCTCAACTTTTTTTTTGCTTTGGTCCCTCCTGGTTTTCCTCTGATCTATGTAATAGCCTAAGGACTTTGATCGCTTTTTACACTGCCATTCAGTGCCAATGTGATGTGCTTGTCATATACATACTGGTGATTAGTGATTAGTGTATATATGATTGGCTAAATTAAGTTTGCTGTCAGTCCATTGTCTAGAGGTAAGACATATACCTAGGGCATGTAACTCAACACCTTCTCCGTGGGCCTGCAGAACTGGTTGTGCCACCCACGAAGGTAGTTTTTCAAATGTGCCACAGATTTGCCATGACGGGGCCTGTGTGTGTAGGTTACTGTGACTAGGCTTGGCATTTAAGAAGACGCTTGCCAAGGTTCTGCATGTCTCTTGCTATATCTGAGTACTCCCTGGGGACAGGATGCGATGTTGGTAAAGGGTAGGGCAGGTGCGTGTGTCTGCTACATACACTGGTAGTGAATGGCACCGAGTAACCACTCGGGCTCTGCCTTTAGGAGTTAGAGACGCTTTGGGGATTGGATACATACTACGCTGGTTTGGTGCTAGGACATCAACAAGAAGAACTATTGGGGCGGGGGGCTGCAACTGGATTATCTGCAAACCAGTGGTGGCCTGGGGCTTGTTGTGCTCTAGGACTGGGACTTTGCCTGGATGCTGCTGGCGTGCAGCTAATTGACAACTGTTGTGGCCCAGGTCCCCAACCACTCTCCAAGGGTAGTTGACTGGCCTCCTGTCCTCGAGTTCCCAGGGACAGAAAAGATCTCCCTGTTTGCACAAGATCGTAAGGACCACGCAGGTTGAGGCGTAAACATGTGGAAGTGATCGTCGGTTTGGACAAGGACCCTCCCGACGTGTGCAGTCATCAGAAGAGTGAGCTGGTAAATTTCAGTGGCACGCCTGGGGTGGCTATAGCGTGACAAGTTTGACGAGTGCAGGGGACGTTTAATGAGTCCGAGAGGCTCGAGCTTACAGCTCGAAACCTCTGCTAGTTTGTATTCCTAAGAGTATGGTTTCTTAGCAGTGTTGAGAGAAGTTTGCATAGTCTGCGATAGCCAAGCGATAGCCAAGCTGGCAGCATAGTGGGTGGCCGACCTCCATATTGGGGGGACAACAGTGCCTCACATCGCGGCCTCAGTCTGAGGTCACTGGCTCCCTCTCCCCAGGCCCATGCCACAAGGTACTACTTTGTTAAGGATAGCGTGACTGAAAGGTCTTGTCGTGCCTTGTGTGCACCCACAACTTGCTCCCTGGAGCAAATGTAGCTCCCACCTCTGCCAGAGGCGAAATCATTCTCCAAATTGGGAGCATGCCAGCTTCTGGTGTTGCAGTCTTTTTCCTGCGGGGAAGGCGCCACTGCTGCATGAGGACACAATCTGAATGGACGAAAACACGTAACTGTTTCCTTCCGCTTTAGGTGGTCCCTTAATCTAATCAAATTGTCGACAGCAGGGGTAATCTGTATCGTTGGCTGGTGTAGTTTGAGTGGTTGAGGGGCTAAGTCGCAAGGTGTAGAAAGAACCTGTGATTTCTTGACCATTACAAGTATACGGAGTACGCGATAATGGGAATGTTGTTGTGTATGCAAATGTGTTAGCAGAAAAGTAGAATACCTCTGAATAGCCTGGATATGTTTCTGTTGCTTTTAATGTGGAACGGATTGCTTGTATTGTGTGTATGTTGCTTACAAGGCTGAAGGGATAATGGTGCAAGTGAACACCCAGGACAATTATATATATGTTAATGCCGTTATGCTGCTAATGGATGAGTTTGAAAATGTTATATATAACTGTAAAGTATAAACGCAATATGTATGTCATTTTGATTTCAATGTTTGTGCAATACAAAGACCAGAGTTGTATACATACTGTGTGGAGTTTTTTGTAGCGTCCACAGGGTGTTGCGAGGTTGAGAGTTGTTCCAACACTTTACACTTTGACCCTGAGGATAAGCCTGACTGCTCTGTGCCAAGCTATCCAAGGGTGACAAAGGTTATCAGACAAGTGTATCGTACTCATCCTATCCAGGACAGTGGATTCTGCCTGGCTTAGATGCATACCATCCTGCATACCATCCTGAAACTGCTGGGTCTAACAAATTCCTAATAATATATACATTGAAAACAAATTTAAGCTGCATCGATTTTGCACCCAAGACCAAATCAATCTGTCCCAACTCTAGACATGTTTTTGAAGAGCCATGTCTTCAGCTTCTTGCTTAGCTCAAGAAGTGAGGAGGAGGCTCTGATGTGTTGAGGGGAGTCGTTCCACACCTTAGGAGTTATGTATGAGAAGGGTTGGCCTCCTGATCTGTTTCAGAGTATGATTCTGGCTGAATGGAGGTGCATAGGGGGTTGATGGAAGGAGATGCAGTTGTGTAGGCAGGGATTTGTTGGGTAGTGTCTTGAATATGTGGGTGAGGAGTTTGAACTGTGGGCGCTTATGTATCTGGAGCTAGGGAGCTGTTATATGTGTTCTGAGTGGGAGGTTGAGGATACATCTGGCTGCCGCGTTTTGGGTGGTTTTCAGCCTTCTGATGAGCTGTTTGATGATTCCTGCATAGAGTTCCTGTAGTCCAATCTACTGTTGATGAGTGTGTGGATGGCGGTCTTATGGTGATTCTCGGGAGCCATTTGAAAATGTTCTTTAGGGTGTGGAAGCAGTGACGGCATTGACCTGGGCGAACATGTCCACCTTTTTGTTGATCATGATTCCTAGGTTGCTGGCGCACAAGCTGGAGGTGGGAGGAGGTCGTAGGTTGGATGGTGGAGTCCCATGGACGGGTGATGCTTCCAAAGATCAACACTTCTATCTTGTCAGTGTTGAGTTTGAGACAGTTAAACTTCATCCTAGTGGCTACTTCCATCATGCAGGTAGTGAACTTGTTCCTTTTGTTGTGGATTTTGTCACAGAGGGACAGTATTAGTTGTGTGTTGTCAGTGTAGGAGAGGATATTGGTGTGGTGGGTATGGATGGCGTTGGCCGGTAGTGTTTTTTAAGTGTTAAATAGTGTTTCGCTGAGGAGTGAACCTTGAGGTTGAGGAGATGAGATTTCTAGTTTCAGGTTGACTGTCGGAGTTCTTTTTATTTGGAAGAAGCAGATCAATTGCATGCAGGTCCTTGAATCTCGATCCTGTGAAGGCGCCTGATCAGGATGAAATGTGGTACCATGTGACACACTGCCATGAGGTTCAATAGGATGACAGCCTTACTCTCTGCTCTGTCTAGGATCATGCGAATGGCGTAGGTAGGTTCAATGAGCTCTGTTTCCATGCTCTGGTTGGGCCTGCATCCAGACTGGGTGGCCTTGAGGAGCTGGTGGTTGACGAAGTAGCTGGTCAGATGCTTCTTGATGATTTTCTCTAGGACTTTGGCCATGTGTGATAGGAGCGTGATTAGTCAGTAGTTTGAGAGTTTGGTGAGGTCCACGGAGTGTTTCCTCAGCAGGGCTGTGACAGTTGCCTTACTCCGGGTTTCTGGGAAGAGGACCGCATTGATGGAGTCATTCAGGATGGGAGTGAGGACTTCACTGATGGTGGTTAGACCTTTGTTGAAAGTGTGGTGGGGGTATGGGTCCAAGGGGACCCCACAGTGGATGGTCTTCATGGTTGCAGTAATCTCTTTTTGTGGAGATGGCGTTCTACATGGTCAAGGTCCAGTCTTCAGCTGAGATTGGAAGACTGGCTGCGATGTTGCTGGAGTCAGGTTGAAAGTTGAAGTTGGCGTAGGTTGCTGTTATCTCCTTCCAAAAGAAGTTACAGAGTTTGTTGCATTGGGTCCTGTAAGGGGAGATGTTGCTGGTGGTGGCTGTAGCACTGTGAAGTTCTGACTATGAAGAAAATTTATTTGGTGCTGTTGTTGCTGGCTTCGATGCGTTGGGTGTGGGCTGTTCACTTGGCATTTCAGACATGCTGGGGGAAGCATGTCACGGCAGATTAGACAACATCATTGTCTGCTGTGTCTCGGATCATTCTCCACTTGCTTAACAGGTGCTTACAGTGCTGCATTGCCATCCTGAGTTCTTCTGTGTACCAGTTGGCTTGCTTTTGTGCTCTTGATTTCTTTTTTGTGCTTGACGAGGGCCAGGTTGTTGGTGCAGGTAGTGACCCATTCATTGAAGTTTTGGATGTCTTCCACTAGGTTCCTGGTGTGCTTTGAGAGGCGTATAGAGAGGGCAGAAGCCCAGTCCTTCTCCGAGATGTTCTTGCAGCAGCAAGCCTGTTCAGAGTTCATGGATCTCCTGTGATCAAGGAGGGTGAGCTTGAAACTCAAAAGGGTGTTGTCAGTTCAGGTGATAGGCTTTTGTTTGTAGACTATGATGTTGTTTGGTGTGGAGAACAGAGGGTCAGGAAGTGTTTGGCAGTATTGGTGGGCCTGGTGATGTGCTGAGTAAGGTTGGAGTTCGTAAGGCTTTTGAGGAGGGTATTTGAATTTCAGTCATTACGACCCTCTAGGTGAAAGTTCGGGTCTCAAAGGAGGATAAAAGTTCTGGAGTTCATGGCAATCTCAGAACTAGATTCATCCCAATTTCCAGTCTTTTTGGTACACAAAACTATATCTCTATATTATCAAAGTCAAGAGAAGCCTTTTCCCATTTTTCTTTTGTATTGTACTTTGGGACTGATGACTTTTGATAATTCACTTTGTTGTTAACCTAAAAAGACATAAGTTGGCTAGTTCACTTTAATTCTTCCAAACAGTTTGAGGACACTGAATGCTTCAATCTCTGACCCAAAGAGAACCTCATTTAATTTGTGAACATCTGAGGAAAAAAAAGAAAATTGTGGTTTTCCCCACACGGGGTTTGGTCCGTGTGAAGGTCACCTTCTTCAGATAGGAACTGTTGTATCCTCTCTGGTTAATTACTTGATGTCTTGAATACTACGTGGAATAAACATCAGGTCCCCTGTAATCCCATACTCTTTACGAAGAGACAAAAAATGGCCAAAGTGTTCCCCAGTCACACTGAGAGTGGATGGATCCCCTTCTAACAATGCTATGATGTGACTGGCTGTGATGGCAGCTGATTATTCATCTGTGATCGCTTGCACTCCTAAGGGGAATGCGGCTGGCTGAGGGTGGGGAGGGCAGGTGTGTGTCTGTCTGTCTGGCTGTTTGCTGTTATATGCTGATTTTCCTGTGTCCCTGATGTGCCTGACAACCTGACCATTTCTATTGCTTTGCCTTCCCTGCCTGATACTGGAAATAGGTGGGGAAGGGGGGGGGGGAATCTTGAAATCCCTTTCATTGTAGGAGCACTTTTCCTCTGAGCTCAGTGAAATCCAACTTCCTTTTTTCAGACAATTTGAGCTCTGTGACTTTATCAGTCATACGCCATTTAAGAAGAAGGTGACCTAGAGCAGCTTTGACTCACCTGATCTTTGAACTATTCAGCCAGGAAAGGAGCCACATCTGACTGGAAGAAAGCTCTGGAACATCTGCACGAGGCACTTCCTGTCTGGAGGTGGCTTTAAACCGGTGAGCCACCACAAACCACAGGCTCCTTCCAGACCAGCTGGTCTCAGAGCAACAACAAGCATCATCCAAGGCAATGGTGCTGTAGAAACACATTTTCTGTTGGTTGTTCTGTGACCACAGGTGCTATGGCACCTACCGTCGTGAAAAACAGCTATCCCAAAGCCGCAGCCCGAACACTGCACAGATGGATCACCGACAGCGCCAACACCTTAGCCCCCCTCATGAAAAACAACAACACCCACGCCAAGAAAGCTAGATGTTTTAGCACCGAACTTCGAGAGTCCAGACGCACCTGCCACCGCCTCGAAAAGGACTGGAGGTACACCAAATCCATAGAAGCCCACAACAACTTCAGAGCCGCCACTAAAGTCGACCACCAACTCTTCAGAAAAACGAGGAAAAAAGCGCTCGTAGACAGAATCTCCACCCACGCACACAACAGCAAAGAACTCTTCAAAATCAACAAGAAGTTCGCCCAACCTACCAGCGAGTCCACCGACATCCCAACCTCAGAAGACCTCTGCGACAACCTCAGCACCTTTTCCCCCCACAAAATAAAGAGCATCTACGACAACTTTGATGAAGACAACCTACACACTGAACCCTCAACAACTACCCTCGACACCATGAAGCCAACGATCGACAACTGGACAGCCCTCACCACCGAAGACACACTGAAGACGATGAACTCAATCTACCCCGGGGCCCTTACGGACCCCTGCCCCCACAACACTTTCAACAGAGTCGCCAACACCATCGCACCCATGCTCTGCCACACCATCAACCGCTCCCTGGCAACCGCATCGTCCCCCGATGACTGGAACACGCTGAGATCAACCCCCTCTTCAAGAAACCCTCGGGGGACCCCACCGACCTCAAAA
The DNA here is from genome assembly GCF_964261635.1 of Lissotriton helveticus. Taxonomy (NCBI): domain Eukaryota; kingdom Metazoa; phylum Chordata; class Amphibia; order Caudata; family Salamandridae; genus Lissotriton; species Lissotriton helveticus. The sequence continues at coordinate 88,277,774 of NC_136057.1, forward strand.
ACTACAGACCCATCTCCCTGCTCCCCTTCCCAGCAAAAGTCATTGAGAAAGCCATCATCAGCCAACTCGCCACATTCATCGAAGAGCACAACATTCTCGACTCCTCCCAATCTGGCTTCAGTTAAAAACACAGCATGGAAACCGCCCTCCTCGCCGCAACAGACGATATTCGCACTCTACTGGACAAAGGAAAAACAGCAGCCCTCATCTTCCTCAACACAGTCTCTCACCCTAATACACAGACTCCACAACACAGGGATTCAAGACAAAGCCCTTGATTGGATCTGCTCATTCCTCTCCGGCAGAACTCAGCGGGTCAGACTCCCCCCTTTCCTCTCGTACCCTACACCAACCACCTGCGGTGTCTCCCAGCATCTGCGCACACTTCACTGGCTCCCCATCGAAGCTAGAGTCACCTTCAAGATGCTCACTCATGCTCACAAGGACCTCTATGACACCGGACCAGCATACCTGAACAGCCACCTCAAATTCCACGCACCCCAATGACCCTACGATCAGCCCAGCTCTCCTACACCATGGTCCCCCGCACCAGAAAGACCAGATCAGGCGGCCGCTCCTTCTCCTTCTTCGCGGCCAGAGCCTGGAACGCCAACCCTCTCCACCTCAGACAGACAACATCTCTCCACATCTTCACAAGAAACCTCAAAGCCTGGCTCTTCGACAAACCCCCTCCTTGATGGACTGGAAACTGCGAAACCCCCTTCCCCCAGCACCATTGAGACCCTCACGGGTGAGTAGTAGTGCTTAACAAAGGTGTGATTGATTGATGGCACTCGGGAACCAAGAGCATACTGATAGATCTGAAACAGACAGACAAAGCACAAGCCATCGGGACTGCATGGTAGCAGAATAAGACATTGTCAGAGCTCTTCTGAAATAATTCTGATTTTACAGTGGGAAGGAATGAATTGAGGGACCAAAGATAGCTGAATTTGAATGTGCTGCCTTAGTTCACAGAAGGTCCCTTACTCACATCTAGCCCTCTGGAAGGAAAGTATGTGACGCAGGACCCGGGTGCTGGATTGCAGAAGCGACATAGGAGTGTGGGGCACCAACACGTCAGCCAATGAGGTTGTGTTGCCTTTGCACTCTGTAAAAGACTTGATGAGTAAGACAGAGAATTTTAAAGTGGATCAGTTTTTTGCCTGCAAGCCATTGAAGAAACATTATTTTTCCGGCATCGCTCACTCTAGCATTATTGGTATATTTTGACCACACTGTAGTCTTAGCAACGTAGTTTGCAGCAAGCTGAGGTAGAAAATAAAGGCTCTTACCTCCTCCACTTGTTTAGGGCTGTGGTGCAGTGGCAATATAATTTTATGATCCACGGTTGTAAAATGCAAGAAGAGCAAACCTTTTTAATTTAAAGATGGAAACTTAAATGTGGTGACCAGGTTCTTAATCTTTTCAGCTACAACCGGCATGGGCCAGTGGTCCAACTTCCCAGCTGATGTTGTTCCACCAACAACAAGAACTTCCGTTTCATCTCTGTTCATCTGAATATATTTAGTAGTCATCAGGACATGAATGACTGTCAAGCAGACCCCCAGATGACTGATGTAATTGTCAGAATCCTAATCCAGTGTATGGAAGAGCTGTGTGTCATCGGCATAGGCTTACACTTTAAACCAAAGGAGTGGACTAACCCCTCAGTGCTGCCACAAACAGATTAAAGAGAAATAGTGAGGTAGCATAGCCCTTGAGTTGCTCAGTTATATGGCTGAGCAGAAGAGGAAAGTTCTGAGAACCCCTACACTGATAGGAGCAGAATGATTGGAAAGTCTAGTCTGCCTGCAATGCCTTCCATCGAGGGATATTTGACTAAAAGCAAGTGTTTGACAGTCTCTAAAGCAGTTTAGAGACTGGACTCAGTCCTTAAGCTTCCTGCACCACTAAAAACAGCAGCAGCAACGGGAAGTTTTTAAGACGCGGCAGCAGAAACATATTCTAGTGGACTCCAAAGAGGGCACTTATTCAGCACTGACTTTATCTCAAATTGAGTACCTTGCAGCTACCAGACCAGTTGAGGTCTTAACTAGTCTAACTCCGCTCTATGTCTTGATACCAAGCCCCTGGCCTTGATCAATTGAACACAGAGTGGCCAATCTGTCAAAAAAAGTGTAAACAAATCTAGTTAAAATGTATCTCATTTTGGTGACATGCCATTTTCCCAGTGCGTATTGGCAATTCACCAGTTTCCTTTTGAGACACCCTTGTACAAACCACAATGTTTGGTGGGTGATCCATTTGCCTTCCCACCATGGTAGGAGAGTTACCCCAGCATTCTGCTGAAGTAAAATCTAACGTTTTCCAAATTGTCAAAAGTTCATATTGGAGTTCTACACATACAAACTGACAAAGCATACCATGTGTGTGTAATTCTGTACATATATGACCGGAAATTATACAGTGTCAAAACATTTACACCTGGCAGGTATTTTTGGGTGGGTCGCTGTCGGGCATCAGCCGATCCATTAACGACTTTCTGACTGGACACTGGGATGCTTGGTGCCATAAAACTAACTTTGGTGGGTTCTTTTGTGTCTTAAATGTTTTTGTGGGAAAGGAAGGATTTTTTTAATGTTTATAACTTGAAACACAGTAGCAAGGACTCTGGCTCAATGAGTTGTCCAGTTTCTATTTGGCACCAATTTCCTATTGACTAGTTTTGTTTAAAAACGTAGGAAGAGCCACTGAGTCCTAAAGACTTCTGTCCACTGCCTGATGCCCCAGAGAGGTCTGAAGTGGGCATGCTCTTGGCAACAGATGCTGGAATGGAGGAGGAGACTGAGCCTCTTCCTGACCTCTTGGTAGCCACAGAGCAAGATGGGTCAGTGGATGGAGTTAACCTCTCTCCCACCCTGACCCCTGAGCAACAGAATGACTGCCGCCAGCTGCTGGGACAGTTTTCTGATCTGTTCTCCCTGGTTCCTAGTGTCATAGATTGGTGCGTCCATGATGTAGATACAGGAGACAGCTTACCTGTGAAGCACAAGGCTTACAGAGTGACTGACAGGGCCAGGGCTTGCATCAAAAAGAAGTCTCAAAGATGTTGGCTCTTGGGGGGATTTAGTCCTCCAGCAGGCCTTGGGCCAGCCCAGTGGTCTTGGTCACGAAGGCTGCAGCGCTGGGCGCCACACCCGAACTCCGGTTCTGTGTGGACTACAGAGGGCTCAATTCGGTCACGTAGACTGACGCGCACCCCATCCCCAGAGCTGATGAGCTCATTGATCGGTTAGGGGCTGCACGGTACCTCAGCACATTTGACTTGACGTCTGGGTACTGGCAGATTGCCTAAGACTGATGGGGCCAAAGAGAGGTCTGCATTCTACACACCAGATGGGCATTTCCAGTTCCGGGTTATGTAATTTGGGATGAAGACTGCTCCTGCCACCTTTCAGAGGTTGGTCAACCAGGTGTTGGTTGGACTGGATGAGTTCATTGCCACCTACCTGGATGACATTGCAGTGTTCAGTGTCACATGGGAAGAAAATCTGCGCCACCTCTGGTAAGGGTTGTTGGCACTGCGGAAGGCACGCCTCACGATCAAGGCGAGCAAGTGCCAAATCAGGCAGAGTTCTGTGGTGTACTTGGGACACCAAGTTGGGAGCAGCCAGCAGGCCCGGACTGGTAAGTCCGGGCACCGGGCAATGCCCCGGTAGGCTGGATGGGGTGGGAGCCGGTTTTGTGCCAGGGGGCTGGTTGGGAATTGGACCCTTGCCCTAGTAACGGTATGACCCGAGTCAGCCGGGTAGCAGCTAAATCTGCTGAATAATTAATGCTGTGTACGAATGCTGGCAGTATTCCATGTTAAAATTAATAAATAAATGCACCTGCTGCTCCATGGCATGCGCAGATGTCTCCTCCGCCCGGCCCCTGCGTCTGCGCGCGGCCGGCAAGCCGAGGTGTAGATCACTCTTTAGGGTGGGGTCTGGATTGTGAGATCATGCGCGTGCGAGGGCAAGGCCAGGCATTGATCTCGTGGTCTCAGAGGCAGAGAGAGACGAGTAAGTGACCAATAGAGAAAAAAGAGAATGTAATAATTTCTAGCCCCCCCACCCCACCCGCCCCCTGTCTGCAGGTGAGTCTCTAGTCAGGACCGTCCGGTCCCAGTCATTTAAATTGCTGACTGCATGCTGTTGTGTAATTGTAATCCGATTTCTGAATCATCATGGGGCAGCTGGTCTTGGGCGCGTGGGCCGGATTCGAAATAGTAATTAAAAGCAAAAAGCCTTGTGGTTAGGCCGTGATCGGGAGGGGCAGGGCAGGGGCAGGGCTGCTTATTATTTATTAACATTAACAACATGCAGCGGATACCGCTGGCCTGGCCGTAGCGCCCTAGGAGGACGCCTGCCTGATGTCATGTCCTGCTTCCAGAGAGCGTGGGAGTAATTAAATGTTGGTGAGAGCAGAATTTACTCTGGTACAGATTCGACTGGCATGGCTGCTCACTGGTTTGCAGGCGGTCGGGAAATCATGGTGCTCGCCCCGCAGCACACTGCTACTCGCACCACACTAAGACCTGCCCAGCCCACTTGGGCCCATCGCAATGTGGGCCAAGGCCAGGAGCTAAATGGTCACGCCGTCCGCCGGCGAATTATTTCCGGCAGGCAGTCTGAGATGGCCGATGGTGAGAGGCTGAGGGCTGATGGTCACCGGTGAAGAGTTACAGTGTCACGCTTCCTCAGCATGGGGGCAGAAGAAGGCCAGAACTAACGTTGTAAGTTAACCAGCCACTAGTCAAATAAACACGATGAATCACATCATGTAATGTTAGGAGAGCACGTGATTTATTACTCTAGTACTGCTGCTGCAGCAAACGCTGTACATTTAAAGTATGCTGTGTGAGATGAGTTTTGATTCTACTTAATTGTCTCTGTCATTAATAGCAGACTGCCTCTCATGAACACTGGGGTGACGTCTGCCTGTGACCTGTGCCTTTAAAGTGAGTGCATGTGAGATTTCTCACTCTGCCACGCAGTGAACATTGCCGATGGTCAGGTCCTTTCGGAGAGATGGGAATTGGATGTACCGAGTTACATTCACCCAGATGTTTATTGCTCGATCCACCTGTAAGAAACACTTCCCATGGTTCCATTTTTAGCCATTACCTTAGAAAAGCTGCATTACCGTCGCATTATATCAGCACCCGCCTGTGGTGTTTCTATTTTCGAAAAATACTCTGCCATTTAGCAAATAAAAGCTTACAATTTGCTACTTAAAAAACGGATTTACAAATGAATGCATTTTAGCCAGAACTGTACTTTGCACAATTGAAAGGCAATGTTTGACGCTGGGCTTTATTATATTCCAAGAATAATGCATTCTTAATTGTGCACCGTGATCTCATGCAGTAGCGCTCTATCATAGCAACCTTATGTAAAGCCTGCCAAAATGTCACTGGCTGGCTCAGACCTGTAACTTTCACAATCACTGCCCGGAGTGTAACGTACTTTTTAACACTTATCTCGTGATTCACCAAAATAACAGACACGCTCTCGCTTCTGTCGTAGCCCTCATGGTTTTCTTGAGGTGGTATTGTTACTCCCCTTCATACCAGCCATTTAGCAATCGCTAGACTGAGTGAAAAACCCCATTCTATCTACCCTTTTTTGTACGAGCTGGCTGCTGCACTCTCAGTCTGAAGTTGGACAATTGTTTGTTTAAATGACTCTTTCGAGTGTATACACTGAGACATAAACAACAATCTGTTGCTTTTCGACGCTTTTCCCTGGATAGTGTTTCACGTTTTTTTTTAATTCCAACCAATGGTATTCGAATGTGTCCCAGGTGAGTCAAATGGTAGATAGGAGTATCTTTAAAGCCCCAGTAAACTGGACATTTTCGTTCATTCGCTCATTTTGATAGGAAGAGTTCCAGGCCATAGTAGTTAAGTGGGAACCTTTTAACCACTGAAACACTACACAAATTTGTAAGCATTTCTTGAAGATGGGGCATTCTCTTGTGATTGCACCATTCACATTTCTGACCCAGTTGTGGACTGTGATATAAGCTGGCAATAAAATTGTTTTAGAAGTAATACTTCCTGCAAGTTGCTGCTACTGGAGAAATGTAGTTTGTGTGCAAGCCATACAGTTAATTACATTGGCTTTGAATGCCCCTTTCAGAAACTCACACTTTTTTTCATCCCACTTAAGACCCTGATGTCCAGCTCTTCCATTTCTGGTGCTTTGCAGCACTTTTAAGATGATCTTATAAATTCTAATTGCTTAAATGCCTGTAATTTCTATGTTTCCCTCATCTTCATTGCTTGATTTTTGCTCACGAGAAAGTGTCAATCATAGTCATTGAAATGTCACAACATTGGGGAGGCAAAGCGTATCAATACAAATATGTAGCCTTAAATGCCATATAAATCAACATAGATGACAGGAGTAATAGTTTTCCAGTCGGTGACGTGATTTTCAAATGCTTTTATTGTGTATCATAAAATCCACAGCCAAACTCCACAGCCTACGCGTTTCGCCCAACACGGGCTTCTTCAGGGCTGTAAATAATGTACATATACATATCATAAGTACAATATAAAAACACACACATATATAATACCTAATTCCAACATACAAGCGAAATGATACAAATGTATTTTTTTTTTAAACTTATTCACATTATCATTCTCTGAAAAGGAGAAAAAAAAAGGAGAAAAAATGAGAGAAAGAAAAATGACCAAAAGGCCTGTCTAAGTACAGAGTAGTTTTACATCGCAGTCACTAGGACGGACCAGCCAAAGAACAACAGTATTTACATCACAGTAGCTTAGACAGGCAAGCCAAGATTTAACCTCTGATTTACACTTGGTGTTATTTGTCTCTATATTGGTTTATCCCTAAAAAGGTTTAACCAGTATTAATACACACAAGCTAATACACCATTTTATCAAAGTAGAGACTTTTATATTGTTGGAAGAGAGAGGTTCCAGATTTCCTATTTAGCCATATGTCGACTAATAGGGCAGAAAGACCGTGGGATCATGGAGCTATTAGTAGTTATTGACACAAATATAGGCAGGAACCCCCTATAAAATATATGGGGCTATTGGTAATGGGGTGATTGAGGTTCTAATAAGTTATATGTTGATATAAAAGCTTTCAAAGGGTATACCTTAGTATCGTATCTCAGTACTGTTTTGGCTCCGAAAACTGAGTAATTCCATGAATATGGTTCCAAAGGACTAGCGAATGTGTCCCCTTTCCCTGAGACCACGCTTGAGTCAGGTCAGGTATTATCTCCTGATCTAGAAATGACAAATACCATCATCTTATAAAGTTCATAAAGCTTAGTTAGAGATTACACATTGTATACATGTAACGCAGTATACTAAACACGCTTACCCTTTATGTGCTATCAAACCCCTTGTTTAGGAGGATGAGATGAAAACTTCGAATTTAGCCGTGTCGCTATACCATGCCGATTAGGGCACAGTATCTGTAAATAAGAGAAGGAAATGTGTGTTAGCCTCTTCCCCTCTTATATCCATAGATACTAATTTTATCCAAAATTAAAAATCATTACTATTAATCAAACGGTTATAATTATATCCTTCCTTTAAACCTCATTGACATGATCGTCATATCCACTACTAATGTTTATGTTTCTAATACATATTGGTGAGAGCTCAATGTCCACGGGTCCCTCTAGTGGCCAAAATGAACATTCTCATGTCTCCCTATGACTTTTGAGAACTGCAGTAATACTTTCTCACATGCGTGACTCATTGTGCATTGGTGGTGCGACTCGAGTCAAAACAAGGCCAGCAATTTAAAACAAAACAGAAGCATAGCGCAGATTTATATATACGACCCTCTTTGCCTGAAACATTACCCTTAGCATCCATCCTGTCATGAAAGAACGACTTTACCGCCTGCATCAGACCTGTCACGATCACCTGTTCTTACCTCCTATGTCAGGACCCTTCTCCCTCGGTATTCTTTCCGGAAGTGTGGATAAGCAACGCTAGCATGGGCCCCTTTTTATCATGACATTAATTGGAAAATTCATTTCACCTGCCTCGCGCGCGAAAAGGTTACCGCGGTGTTCCAAAAAACTCGTACCGGAACCGGCATTAATATCTGTGCCGGTAATTGTATACCAAGTTTAAACATGTTTATCACAACATTGGAGAGGCAAAGCGTATCAATACAAATATGTAGCCTTAAATGCCACGCGTAGGCTGTGGAGTTTGGCTGTGGATTTTATGATACACAATAAAAGCATTTGACAATCACGTCACCGACTGGAAAACTATTACTCTTGTCATCTATGTTGATTTATATGGCATTTAAGGCTACATATTTGTATTGATACGCTTTGCCTCTCCAATGTTGTGATAAACATGTTTATACGTTAAGACCATTTTTGGTGGCTGGTCTTAGGAGGTGGGCAAGAGTGATAAATTTAAACGCTTACCAAAGAACGGTTGAAATGACTGTTTGTTAGTGCAGCAACAGTACCTGCCACCTTTTTGTGTTGTAAATCATTGAAGTGTCACTCGTAATTGCACTGAAATTCAGAACATGTCACACATAAGCAATCCGAAACCGTGGCAGCTATGACCGCATGTTGTTAATGGCTGACTGGGGTCGGGATATCAAGGCAATGCAGGTTCATACACACTGCCAGTGCCAGTAGACCAAACAGATCCACCTCCACAAGCACCCTCTCTGCTTACTGAGAAGCACGAGTGAAGCCTGTGTGCAAAGCTTGCCTCCAAAGCTATGGGACTCCAGTCCAGGGTGTGGGGCTCGACAGCCAATAGGTCAGTGAGAGGGGAGAAAATTGAGACACGAGTCCAAGGGCCATTGAGACTGACTCGGAGTTAGCCACGCCTGCATGGGCGGACTCTCCCAAATGAACAGAGCACTGGTGCCTAGATTTATCATTATCCTAGCCCGTCGTTAAGTGGCACAAAAGACAGCCTTGAGTTGACCAACGGCTGCAAGCAAAACATTTTTTGCAACAAAAGAGGACCCAAGTACAGCACCAAATGCGCATTGCATGCAGGGAACACCTTTAAATTGTGCAAAGTGGGCACATCTTGGTGGGAAAAGTGCAGGCACTCTTAGGATTTCATGCAAAGCTATAGCAAGTAAAATCAGATAAAGTGGTACCTGCTCACTTTCCATGCAATGGTAGCGCCAAATAAACCCAGACACAAGCCATGGCAAAAACACATCATGTAATACACTATGTATTGAGTGTACATTTCACAAAAATTACTATGATGCTATCTACCGACAGGCGGTCATTTGCATGAAGAGAACTGTACTCCAGGGGCTGCCTCCAGTACACAAGGCACTGCTCGTTTTGCCTTTGAGGTATGGATCAATCCTAAATTGTGCTCAGCGTCACACATGTGCTGCAGTTATTGCACTTGTATGTCCAATAACACCAGAGCATGACATTGTGGGTATAATGCAATGTAGATTTTGGTTGTTTACACACACAACATATTTTTGTGCAGTGTTGTGTAGAGTGAATCTTGGTAAATTCAGCTCTAAGATTGTGCTTCGGCTCTACGATTGCATCCAAGTCAATGAGGCAAATAGTTTGCGGGCAGCAAGGTCTGGATGAGAACTGACTGCTTGGCATCCTACCCCCTGCAGTAGCTGTAGAGTAACTGGTCATGGTCTAGGCTCCAGGAGTGGTCCTGCGAGAAACAGTAGGCTTAGATGTGTGTGGGGCAAGCTTTTGTTTAATTCTGAATGAGCATTAGCAATCAAGCCCATTCATCAAACCTGTGTTCGCTGCACTATAACTTGAAATTGATTATTCATAATATAGTTAAGCAATTAACTATATTGTGTATTTCTGTGTTATGAATGTATGAGGACAGGTTGGCTATACTAGCAGCACACATTGTTAACTTTGATTAATTATTCTTTGCTTATGAAGTGTTTTTTTTGTTCCAAAGACTGTCATCCCTAGAGAGGTGTTTTTTCCCCCTTACTTTTAGGAGATTTGCCTGTTTCTTAAATAATTTTATTTTTAAGTGGATACTTAAAAACATGGTTTAACTGCTTTTCCATGTTCATTTCTGCAATAAATTATACAGTTCAACCTTAGGCTGAGGCCTGAGGGCCATCAATATGGGCAAGTGATCTTTGTACTTCTGTTCTTTAAGCCTACTAGTATTATTACATTTTTGTCTGACCCAGTTTGCATCCTCAGTATTTCATGAATGTGAGGTGGAATGCCTCTATCTTGATTGGCAGCTAGGTCATATATTAGCTTCATGTTTACATGTTATCAGTAATAGGAATTTCACATCAGTTCTACGACAATGTTCTTCCAAATACAAGCCTCTTAATAACGTTTGTTACTAATTTACTTATTTACAAACACATGCAGTCAATCTGAAATATTTCTGATATGCATATCAAGGGTTTGAGTATAGAACACATGAAGGGAAGCATGCCTTTCCTAAATGAACTCAAATTATATTAGTTCCCATACGCTAAAATATCAAGCAAAAGTATTTCATTTTTTAAATAACTGTTTTTCCTCCGTTCTTTAAGAACAGCATGTCCGGGAAACATATTGTTGGTGAAGCTTACATCTCTCGTTTTGTTTGCCAGGTGCCTGGGCATCATCTCTGTGAGGTTAAACATGTGTCTTGCGGCGCCTGTAGAATAAGATGTTGTTTAATGGAGTTAATGACTGTAAAAGAAGCATTTTGACCACTCTCGATGTTGTTGGGCAGGAAGTCAAATGCTTTTGTAAGAGTTGGGTGATGATTTGTGAGAGTGGTGACGGTTTCTTTGGTGACTTGCAAGAGGTTTGCATTGTTTGAAGCAGTGTATTTTTTTATGTCTGTTCTGATCGTCGTTTTGTGAAAAACATTAAGCTTAGCCTACCTTGGAGTCAGATAAACCTTCTATGCACAAGGCAGTATTTAGCCTGTGGGGTAGATTCACAAACGCAAACGGAATATAAAAGATCTAGCTACAGATCACAAGAGTCTATGTATTAGGAACTAGCAAACACTCCCCTTTTCTCTATCTCTTCACCTGCGCAACACTCTAAAAGGAGAAATGTCACATTTTAAGCCTTTTTGTGTAATGTGAGCATTAAAACTCAGTTGGTTGTACTTCTCCAAATAAAAAAAAAAAACAGAAGTGAAACTAACAGCGTGACAGCCAGGCATCTCATTTGGTGACCTCTCCTTCATTTAACTGGTGTGCACATTGCTGAACTAAAGCTTAGACCTGCTAACTGCCACTTGCAATCTTCAATATAAACATCTCGCTTATTATGAAAAGGGCACGCCACTGAGATCTGTTACATTTCAGTGGTCTTCCCTCACTCCCACAAACTCCAAACTCTATAGGACCTTTCTACGTTTTACAGATTTTGGGCACCCGACCGACAACCCTCTTTCCTTCAACAGCACCTGCATTAATGATGATTTTAGGCACACTTGTTGGCCACTGAAAGGTGTTTCCTTATAGTTCTTCTTTTCATTTATTGTGAAGATGCTATTTACGAACAAAGTTCCAAAAAACGTCCATCATTATTTATTAACAGCTCCTCAGAAAAGGTGCTTTAAGTTTTCTTGAAACTGGTTTCCATTACCAGCATATGCTGAAACGCATCTTACTGTGACTGCGACCATGGCCAGTTACATTGGCCGCAATAAGCGTGTGTGTGAAGGAGCCGTTCTTTCCGGTTATCTCCTGGCTGGGGATTCTTTCTCCTCCTGAGATGCCCATTGCAACTGCTGTCAAGTGACTCTTATTTCCCCCACCTACTACCTCTTGTAAACTCTTGGGGACACGTCTGATTTCTTAGTTAAATGGTAGAAAATGATGTATATGTTGATAGCAGGTGACCATATAGATGTAGAAGAAGTTCTGGCCTTCTAAGGGCTAATCATCATTTTAAATGCCATGGCAATGTGACAATCATCATAATAATTTTTTTGATTTGGTGCATGCAGGTTTTCTGTCCACCCTAACAAGAAGTGGAGATGGCTACTATGCTTTTATTCAGCTTTGTAGGGGTGGTAGATGGAACAGATCTGTTGGATACAATTTGAATATGTAATGAAAAATGGGCAGTAAAATTCACCATTTTGGTCTGTCGTTCTCCAAAAATTTCTTGGGGGGAGAACCCCCCAAAACCCCCCTATTAGCAGTCGGGCTTGCTCGCTCCGCTCACTCGCTACGCGCCGGACGGGGGCTGGTCTGGCAAAATTTGCCAGGGCTGCTTTCAGTTCCCAGTCCGGCCCTGGCCAGATCCAAGATATGTCCAGAGACAACATCCAGGGATAGTAACATCATACAGTGTAGGAAAACTATGCCTTCAGCGGCTACAAAAATCTAACAGAGATAAAACGACACTTATCTTTACTTCAACATGGCGTTGATCTGAGGAACTTTTTACAAGGGCCTCCTAAACCGCGTCATAAACGTTTCATATCCGCCGGTATATGCGCTGCTTATAATGAAGCATGGAAAATCACACAAATAGAAACTGCAGAACGAATACGAGAAATTGATCATATCAATCTAGAGAAAGCACTCTCTGTAGTTGACAATGGGTTAACAACTCTGTCATCCAGAATTTATTCTTTGGACAGTATTGTATCCTCTGACATTGACATAATGGAACAGGACTTGCTCATGTTACAACATGGACAGTCACAATTACGTTCTATAATGCTATTAGGCTGGACATTACAAAATCTTCGTTCAGGCTATGTGCCTTGGCGTCTAATCAACACCATGTCATTGTTTTCAGGATTTAACCTTATAGATAAACAAATCTCTTTGGCACAGAGGGGAGCAGACTATGCAGTGCTGAACATTGAGAAACTGGAAAGATTACCATTGACTGTTTCTGAGAAACCAGCGACAGAATTAACCCTGGGCTTAAAACTACGCTACGCTGACGGAGCATGCAAAGTTTGTACTAATTTGCACTTTGCAAATTGCACGTAGTACAGTACCGCTTAATCACGTAGCGTAGCATCTAAATCAACAATATTCTCAGATGCTTTAAAAAAGCAAATTTTACATGCTTAACAGCATATAACCAATTCACAAAAATGAATTTTTGAAATTAAAACATTAGGTAATGAGAGAGCTGATGATTTTGGGGTCCCCCCTAACCTAGGGGGAGCACCAAGCAGATGCCTTGAACACAAAGAGCATAAACAAAAAGCACATTTTGTTGAACTTTAGTGGTGATCCCATCATTTTAGGACCACCCCAAGCACAGTTATTGGCAAAAAAACAATCCCAACCAAAGGCCCTGCAAAGCATTATGGGACGAGATTAGCAGTGGGCAGTGAATATTATAGTATCCAATATCAAAATAATTCTACAAAGAGCTGCAGTTCACCTAGTTATTTCTAGATGTCCCTCACGAGTCACATGCAAAGCATTGAAATTATTCTTACATCAAGCTGCAGTTCCACTGGTCGTCCCTAGATGTCCCTCACGAGTCAAATGCAAAGCATTGAAATTATTCTTACATCAAGCTGCAGTGCCACTGGTCGTCCCTAGATGTCCCTCACGAGTCAAATGCAAAACCATTGAAACCCTTTCATCAAGCATTTACATTTGACTCATTAGGGACATCTAGTAACCACTAGTTGAACTGCAGCTCTTTGTAAAATTATTTTGATATTGTATACTATATAATATTCACTGCCCACTGCTAATCTCATCCCATAATACTTTGCAGGGCCTTTGGTTGGGAATGTTTTTTTGCCAATAACTGTGTTTGGGTTTGTCCTAAGAGGATGGGACCACAACTAAATCGTTCAATAAGATGTGCTTTTTTGTTTTCAAGGCATCTGTATGGTACTCTCCCTAGGTTAGGGAGGATCCCAAAATCATCACATCTCCCACTGCTTGCTAATTTTTCAGTTTCACGATTGTGAAAGTATTATATGCGCTTTAGCATATAAAGATAGAAATACTTATTTTATCATATCTGGTCATGTACAGGAAGCTTTTAGCAATTATTTTGCAATTTTTGCACAGTACAGAAAAGTACACAGTGTCATCAGCTACGCTTCGCAGACTACGTGTACTATGCGAAGTTTAAAGTATACTACGTGAAGCTACGTGTAGTGCTGCTACGCAAACTACGCCCAGGCTTAGACAGAATGGGTTATATATGGCACCATCACTTTGCAAGTGACGATTTTCCATTTTCAGTATTGTTTAAAACATATACCAGCAGGCCGGTATGAAAGGTTGGGTAAAGAATACATCAAGACATCCTGGGATTTACCTTATACACACAGATGTTGGAGTGGGGGACTGCACCACCTGGGGGACGGTGTTTGCTGCAGTGTACACACTGTGCTTTGGCACCCCCTCCATGAGCGTTCTACCAAGCGTTCTGAAGAAGGTTCAGGATGAACCAGCCCTGGATTTGGGGCTGAAGTTTGTGGGCATGTTTCCTATTGTCTCTGAAATTATTCTGGCCAACATTAAAAGTGAAGCGGTTTGCTTTCAAGTGTGCCAGCGCCTAGTGGCACTGGCGGACATGGATCAGCAGCTGCAGTTGCCGAATATTATTGCGGAGGTGTGCACATCTTTAGGTCGCAATAGCTGGGGAATTGGACCATTTGCTCAGGCGCAGAATAAGCCCCCTCTTGAAGAGGAGGGTTGTCCAGTCTTTCCTAAAAAGCCTTGGAACAAGCAGCAGCGGCAGCAACAACAGAAGTCTAGTTCTTGTGCAGGTTCACCACCACCGGACGCTTCTGAACAAAGATATGATTTGCGTCACCACTCTAAAATTAAAACACCAGAGAGGTTCCAGGTTCCTGATCCTTGTTCTTGTTCCTTACAGGAATCGTCAGTTCAACGATTCGACAGAGAAGGATGTCAGGAATGCAGACAAGGCAAGTCTAGGCAAGCAACACGTGACCCGCCGCGCCTGTTTGACGTGAACGTCAAACAGGAGGGACCACCTACCTATAGAGCCCAATTTCAGAAAAAAAAGTTGACACTTTGAACCCAAGTGAAGCGATTTGCTTGCAAGTGTGCCAGCGCCTAGCGGCACTGGCGGACGTGGATCAGCAGCTGCAGTTGCCGAATATTATTGCGGAGGTGTGCACATCTTTAGGTCGCAATAGCTGGGGAATTGGACCATTTGCTCAGGCGCAGAATAAGCCCCCTCTTGAAGAGGAGGGTTATCCAGTCTTTCCTAAAAAGCGTTGGAACAAGCAGCAGCGGCAGCAACAACAGAAGTCTAGTTCTTGTGCAGGTTCACCACCACTGGACGCTTCTGAACAAAGATATGATTTGCGTCACCACTCTAAAATTAAAACACCAGAGAGGTTCCAGGTTCCTGATCCTTGTTCTTGTTCCTTACAGGAATCGTCAGTTCAACGATTCGACAGAGGAGGATGTCAGGAACGCAGACAAGGCAAGTCTAGGCAAGCAACACGTGACTCGCAGCGCCTGTTTGACGTGAACGTCAAACAGGAGGGACCACCTACCTATAGAGCCCAATTTCAGAAAAAAAAGTTGACACTTTGACCCCAAAGTATGCCTCAGATGGTGAGAACCCTGCTACTCGACATTGCTGAAAGACAACTCAGAATAAAGAGGAAAGTGTACATACTTTTTAAAATAGGTTCCGAGGGTTGGAATTCCTATAGCCCTACTCCCAGGACATATTGGTTGGGGTCAAGGACAACAAGTTTTCATGTTTATTCTGTCCTCGGGACAGGTATGCCCAATCCCCTGCAGCACAAACCAATTTGGTTGCCAGTTTACAGTACCACATTATAGATCCATGAAGAGCGTTGTCTGCATTTAAGGTAAGATTTCTACTCATGTGTTCATGCTGTTCTAACTTGTATTTATTGTTCATTACTGCAAAGCCGGTTGTATTCGGGTGAGCGATCCAAGGAAAAGCATTAAGCTTGCGTTGCACTACTGACAGTGGTTCTAGTATAAAAATGTGTACCCACGTTTGCAAAGTTTAACATTGTGAGGCTTTGTATAATGCTCCCAGAATGCTCTCTACTGAGACGCATATACTAGCAGAAGCTGAAAGTAAGATTGACGATTCTTTGTTTTCAAAATAAAATATTCACAACTTCAATAAGCAAATATAAAAAAGTTTTGCTTAACTTTTTAGAAATTTTAAGTAGCATTTTTTTAAGCATCATTTAGTAAAACATGTTTGATACATGCAAGCATTTCCCCAAAATATTGCTAATGGAAAATTAGTGTGAAACCAGTTTTACCAGATTTTGCGACACATGAAAATAAACCAGATTTAGTAAAGCCAATTGGCCTGGCGTTGGATGTCATCCTCTTGGCTTTGTTAATGTGTGTCTTTCTTTGACATGGTTTTTCTAAAACTTTAAAGTGTAGGAGCTGCAGGGTTCTCACCATTATAAACAAGCAAGGACAGTGATGTGGTTGGGCTGAGTGATGTGGTGGTGTCCCCGAGTGATGTGGTGGTTTGCCCCAAGTGATGTGGTGGTGTCCCCGAGTGATGTAGTGGTGTCCCCGAGTGATGTGGTGGTGTCCCCGAGTGATGTGGTGGTGTCCCCGAGTGATGTGGTGGTTTCCCCGAGTGAAGTGGTGGTGTCCCCGAGGGATGTGGTGGTGTCCCCGAGTGATGTGGTGGTGTCCCCGAGTGATGTAGTGGTGTCCCCGAGTGATGTGGTGGTTTCCCCGAGTGATGTGGTGGTGTCCCAGAGTTATGTGGTGGTGTCCCAGAGTGATGTGGTGGTGTCCCTGTGTGATGTGGTGGTGTCCCAGAATGATGTGGTGGTGTCCCCGAGTGATGTGGTGGTGTCCCCGAGTGATGTGGTGGTGTCCCTGAGTGATGTGGTGGTGTCCCAGAGTGATGTGGTGGTGTCCCTGAGTGATGTGGTGGTGTCACTGATGATTGTGGTGGTGTACCTGAGTGATGTGGTGGTGTCCCTGAGTGATGTGGTGGTGACCCTGAGTGGTGTGGTGATGTCCCTGAGTGGTGTGGTGGTGTCCATGAGTGATGTGTGGTGCTGTCCCTGAGTGATGTGTGTTGGTGTCCCTGAGTGATGTGTGGTGGTGTCCCTGAGGGATGTGTGGTGGTATCCCTGAGTGATGTGTGGTGGTGTCCCTGAGTGATGTGGTGGTGTCTCAGAGTGATGTGTTGCTGTCCCGGAGTGATGTGGTGGTGTCCCGGAGTGATGTGGTGCTGTCCCGGAGTGATGTGGTGGTGTCCCGGAGTGATGTGGTGGTGTCCATGAGTGATGTAATGGTGTCCCTGAGTGATGTGGTGGTGTCCCTGATTGATGTGGTGGTGTACATCAGTGATGTGGTGGTGTCCCTGAGTGCTGTGTTGGTGTCCCTGAGGGCTGTGGGGGTGTCCCTGAGTGCTGTGTTGGTGTCCCTGAGGGCTGTGGTGGTGTCCCTGAGTGCTGTGGTGGTGTCCCCGAGAGATGTGGTGGTGTTCCTGAGTGATGTGGTGGTGCCCCTGAGTGATGTAGTGGTGTCCCTGAGTGATGTAGTGGTGTCCCTGAGTGATGTAGTGGTGTCCCTGAGTGATGTGGTGGTGTCCCTGAGTGATGTGGTGCTGTCCCGGAGTGATGTGGTGGTGTCCCTGAGTGATGTGTGGTGGTGTCCCTGAGTGATGTGTGGTGGTGTCCCTGAGTGATGTGTGGCGGTGTCCCTGAGTGATGTGGTGGCATCCCTGAGTGATGGGTGGTGGTGTCCCTGAGTGATGTGGTGGTGTCCCTGATTGATGTGGTGGTGTACATCAGTGATGTGGTGGTGTCCCTGAGTGCTGTGTTGGTGTCCCTGAGGGCTGTGGGGGTGTCCCTGAATGCTGTGTTGGTGTCCCTGAGGGCTGTGGTGGTGTCCCTGAGTGCTGTGGTGGTGTCCCCGAGAGATGTGGTGGTGTTCCTGAGTGATATGGTGGTGCCCCTGAGTGATGTGGTGGTGTCCCTGAGTGATGTAGTGGTGTCCCTGAGTGATGTAGTGGTGTCCCTGGGTGATGTGGTGGTGTCCCTGAGTGATGTGGTGGTGTCCCTGAGTGGTGTGGTGATGTCCCTGAGTGGTGTGGTGGTGTCCCTGAGTGGTGTGGTGATGTCCCTGAGTGGTGTGGTGGTGTCCCTGAGTGTTGTGGTGGTGTCCCTGAGTGATGTGTGGTGTTCTCCCTGAGTGATGTGTGGTGGTGTCCCTGAGTGATGTGTGGTGGTGTCCCTGAGTGATGTGTGGTGGTGTCCCTGAGTGATGTGTGGTGGTGTCCCTGAGTGATGGGTGGTGGTGTCCCTGAGTGATGTGGTGGTGTCCCTGATTGATGTGGTGGTGTCCCTGAGTGCTGTGTTGGTGTCCCTGAGGGCTGTGGGGGTGTCCCTGAATGCTGTGTTGGTGTCCCTGAGGGCTGTGGTGGTGTCCCCGAGTGCTGTTGTGGTGTCCCCGAGAGATGTGGTGGTGTTCCTGAGTGATGTGGTGGTGCCCCTGAGTGATGTGGTGGTGTCCCTGAGTGATGTGGTGGTGTCCCTGAGTGATGTAGTGGTGTCCCTGAGTGATGTAGTGGTGTCCCTGAGTGATGTGGTGGTGTCCCTGAGTGATGTGGTGGTGTCCCTGAGTGGTGTGGTGATGTCCCTGAGTGGTGTGGTGGTGTCCCTGAGTGGTGTGGTGATGTCCCTGAGTGGTGTGGTGGTGTCCCGGAGTGTTGTGGTGGTGTCCCTGAGTGATGTGTGGTGGAGTCCCTAAGTGATGTGTGGTGGTGTCCCTGAGTGATGTGTGGTGGTGTCCCTGAGTGATGTGTGGTGGTGTCCCTGAGTGATGTGGTGGTGTCCCTGAGTGATGGGTGGTGGTGTCCCTGAGTGATGTGGTGGTGTCCCTGATTGATGTGGTGGTGTACATCAGTGATGTGGTGGTGTCCCTGAGTGCTGTGTTGGTGTCCATGAGGGCTGTGGGGGTGTCCCCGAATGCTGTGTTGGTGTCTCTGAGGGCTGTGGTGGTGTCCCTGAGTGCTGTGGTGGTGTCCCCGAGAGATGTGGTGGTGTTCCTAAGTGATATGGTGGTGCCCCTGAGTGATGTGGTGGTGTCCCTGAGTGATGTAGTGGTGTCCCTGAGTGATGTAGTGGTGTCCCTGGGTGATGTGGTGGTGTCCCTGAGTGATGTGGTGGTGTCCCTGAGTGGTGTGGTGATGTCCCTGAGTGGTGTGGTGGTGTCCCTGAGTGGTGTGGTGGTGTCCCTGAGTGGTGTGGTGATGTCCCTGAGTGGTGTGGTGGTGTCCCTGAGTGTTGTGTGGTGTTGTCCCTGAGTGATGTGTGGTGTTGTCCCTGAGTGATGTGTGGTGGTGTCCCAGAGTGATGTGTGGTGGTGTCCCTGAGTGATGTGTGGTGGTGTCCCTGAGTGATGTGTGGTGGTGTCCCTGAGTGATGTGTGGTGGTGTCCCTGAGTGATGTGGTGGTGTCCCTGAGCCCTGAGTGATGGGTGGTGGTGTCCCTGAGTGATGTGGTGGTGTCCCTGATTGATGTGGTGGTGTACATCAGTGATGTGGTGGTGTCCCTGAGTGCTGTGATGGTGTCCCTGAGGGCTGTGGGGGTGTCCCTGAATGCTGTGTTGGTGTCCCTGAGGGCTGTGGTGGTGTCCCCGAGTGCTGTGGTGGTGTCCCTGAGTGATGTAGTGGTGTCCCTGAATGATGTAGTGGTGTCCCTGAGTGATGTGGTGGTGTCCCTGAGTGATGTGGTGGTGTCCCGGAGTGGTGTGGTGATGTCCCTGAGTGGTGTGGTGGTGTCCCTTAGTGGTGTGGTGGTGTCCCTGAGTGCTGTGGTGGTGTCCCCGAGAGATGTGGTGGTTTTCCTGAGTGATGTGGTGGTGCCCCCGAGAGATGTGGTGGTTTTCCTGAGTTATGTGGTGGTGCCCCTGAGTGATGTGGTGGTGCCCCTGAGTGATGTGGTGGTGTCCCTGAGTGATGTGGTGCTGTCCCGGAGTGATATGTGGTGGTGGTGTCCCTGAGTGATGTGTGGTGGTGTCCCTGAGTGATGTGTGGTGGTGTCCCTGAGTGATGTGTGGTGGTGTCCCTGAGTGATGTCTGGTGGTGTCCCTGAGTGATGTGGTGGTGTCCCTGAGTGATGGGTGGTGGTGTCCCTGAGTGACGTGGTGGTGTCCCAGAGTGATGTGGTGCTGTCCCGGAGTGATGTGGTGGTGTCCCTGAGTGATGTTGTGGTGTCCCTGAGTGATGTGGTGCTGTCCCGGAGTGATGTGGTGGGGGTGTCCCTGAGTGATGTGTGGTGGTGTCCCTGAGTGATGTGTGGTGGTGACCCTGAGTGATGTCTGGTGGTGTCCCTGAGTGATGTGGTGGTGTCCCCAAGTGATGGGTGGTGGTGTCCCTGAGTGACGTGGTGGTGTCCCAGAGTGATGTGGTGCTGTCCCGGAGTGATGTGGTGCTGTCCCGGAGTGATGTGGTGATGTCCCTGAGTGATGTGGTGGTGTTCATGAGTGATGTAATGGTGTCCCTGATTGATGTGGTGGTGTACATCAGTGATGCGGTGGTGTCCCTGAGTGCTGTGTTGGTGTCCCTGAGGGCTGTGGTGGTGTCCCTGAATGCTGTGGGGGTGTCCCGGAGTGCTGTGTTGGTGTCCCTGAGGGCTGTGGTGGTGTCCCTGAGTGCTGTGGTGGTGTCCCTGAGAGATGTGGTGGTGTTCCTGAGTGATGTGGTGGTGCCCCTGAGTGATGTGGTGGTGTCCCTGAGTGACGTAACGGTGTCCCTGCCTGAGTGATGTGGTGGTGTCCCTGAGTGATGTGGTGGTGTCCCTGAGTGGTGTGGTGATGTCCCTGAGTGGTGTGGTGGTGTCCCTGAGTGGTGTGGTGGTGTCCCTGAGTGATGTGTGGTGGTGTCCCTGAGTGATGTGGTGGTGTCCCTGAGTGATGGGTAGTGGTGTCCCTGAGTGACGTGGTGGTGTCCCAGAGTGATGTGGTGCTGTCCCGGAGTGATGTGGTGGTGTCCCTGAGTGATGTGGTGGTGTTCATGAGTGATGTAATGGTGTCCCTGAGTGATGTGGTGGTGTCCCTGATTGATGTGGTGGTGTACATCAGTGATGTGGTGGTGTCCCTGAGTGCTGTGTTGGTGTCCCTGAGGGCTGTGGTGGTGTCCCTGAGTGCTGTGGGGGTGTCCCGGAGTGCTGTGTTGGTGTCCCTGAGGGCTGTGGTGGTGTCCCTGAGTGCTGTGGTGGTGTCCCTGAAAGATGTGGTGGTGTTCCTGAGTGATGTGGTGGTGCCCCTGAGTGATGTAGTGGTGTCCCTGAGTGATGTGGTGGTGTCCCTGAGTGGTGTGGTGATGTCCCTGAGTGATGTGGTGGTGTCCTTTAATATTTAACACAGAAACTATAGGAATGGCCCAGACGAGTGCTTTAAAGGCTAAAACATACCTATGTATTAGATTAATTACGATTTAATACTTGCTGTTTGACAGCTGAGTTTACTGGACTTAATATGTATTGTTAGGGTTGCTGGGGCTGTTATTAAATTGTTCCTTGTAATGTTAGCAGAGATCCTATTAACAGCATGGGCATAGTTCACACTGACGATTTACATGTATGCATTAGTGGTGCAGCAGGCGCAGTGACACTAAGACGCATAGGGGCAAGGGGCCTGGCCAACAGTATTTTAAGTAAAGCTAATGTTTTAATGTACATCTTTTTTTGGTGATGTATTTTACGGCTTTTGACGGAGTTTCCTGGGTCCGTTCTCTTTGTAAAATGTAGGCAGACATGACATTTGTATTTGTCTTGAGGACTACAAAGTAATAGCATTTTCCGTGCATTTAAATGTATGCGAAGGGGGAGTTGTGTTTTTACCCCTTACTTCAGCAGTGACTTCCATTTTTTTTCCGGAGCTTAGCTTCCAGTTGTTAGTTGATTTGCATCTCACAGGTGCTGCCAGGCAACAGATTACAATCTTTAGGACGCAGCTTAAAGCACTAAAGTACCCTGTTCTGGTTTCGTTTACAACTGGTGAAAACATGTGATGTTTCACACTCTTGCAGACTTTCGGTCTGTGTTTTTTGTCTGAACTAAATGGCAATGCATTACAATAGCTTAGCCCAGTTACAAAATGAACGTACGCAAATTTGTTTATTTCAATTGTTTAAAGCTTATATTGTTTTTTCTGAACACAAAACTGTTTTTTTTCAATCTTTACACGTTTAAACAAGTAAGAAAGAAGCCACCAGCCAACGTAAGGAAGGGGCAGCCCGGCAAGCCCATCAACCACTGAATATAGATCAGGCTTTTTTTAGCAACAGTTTGTAAAAAGCTTGTTTTCGCCATTTTATTGGCTAATATCATCGGTGTAGCTGCTCGATATTATCATTCGTTAAAAGCATAATATGTACGCTTTCTTGTTCTTAGATCCAATCAGAATGCAAAGCAGTCATTGTGCTGCGCAATGCGAGTCTAGTTCTCAGCTATCCAATCAGAATAGGGAATTGTTCAGTGTGGTTTAAGTCAATGAACGAACAGTATCTGCCAAACGGCAGGTTTTGTCTGTGATCTGCAGCAAATGGCAATTAGCAGCTAGAGCTGCTTGATCGAATGGGGATGCAAGCTCCACTCCTGCCAACGAATGGGGTGGAACCTATATTCCGGGGACGAGAATTGCTTGTGAGTACTGCAACATGAGCAATGGAAGGTCCCATAAAGGTGGTGGGCAGGTAAAACGAGCGGAATGAGTGCAAGCTAGGGAAAATAAGGGTAAAATGAAGTGACGGGTGAGAAACTGAGGGCGTGGGAGAAATGGCTGCCAAAGACAAGTAGGTATGGAACAGTTGGAGATGTATGGAGCTGCTGAGTTGGGGCCGTGGAGATCGGGGGAGCAGATTGCTGGAAAGTGAGCCAAGAGAGCACACAAAAAAAATAGGATTTTGGAAATGGAATTTCTCAACAGACTGCTCTCTTATGTCGAAGTTCGCAAAGTGTATACAGTTGAAAAAAAAACAAGCTGCTTTTGAAGGACAGGCAGCCCTGGGAGGAGGGCTGATTCTGCAGAGCGCGTGAAGTGGCTGGTGGGAAATGTCATGCCTCTCGAAGTACAAGCTCTGGCATTGCGCTGAGGGGGACAGGGAAGAGCATTCCTTTGAAGTCTGAAGCTCTCAGCATTGCTGTTGCGGGTCTGATGTGATGATGCGAGACACAGACAAATGGTGGTTTGTGACGTGGCTGGTGTGGCGGGGGAGCGGAAGGGATTCCTTTGAAGTGTGATGCCGGGGCTCGGGGAGCAAATGGCAAGCGCGCGCGCACGGAGCCATGCACTGTGCGTAATCCGCCTGCCAAAGCCCTCTTTGTAAGCTTTCCTGTTGCACCTCTATATGTCTCGCAGCTGCAATGCGCAAGCGCATTGGCAGGTCGAGACCTAAAAACCAACATTGGTTGCATGCAAAAAATCTTTTTAGTCTCAAAAAGTACATATTGCCACAGTAGTCCCTGGCACTGAGAAAAACTACTTTGTGGATGGATGGATGGATAGATAGACAGCTGGGTGGATAGATGGGTAGATAGATAGATGGGTAGATAGATGGGTGGATAGATGGGTGGATAGATGGGTAGATAGATAGATAGATAGATAGATAGATAGATAGATAGATAGATAGATAGATAGATAGATAGATAGATAGATAGATAGATGGGTGGATAGATAGATAGATGGGTGGATAGATAGATAGATAGATGGGTGGATAGATGGGTGGATAGATAGATTTGTGAACTGTATTTTAGCTAGAGCAAATATGCATGCGTAATTTTGCCCTTGCAAAAATCTATGAAGAGTTTGCAAGTTCACTTTTCCTCCAACTCATGTTTTTTTCACCCAAGAAGTTTTTACTTCTGCCCCTGTCAGGTTTGTCTAAGTGCAGGAAAAGATTTGGGAACAGCTGTTGAAAACACAAACATACAAGTTTGTAGGTTTGCACCGACTCAAAGGGGCTTTCCAGCCCTGGAAGTAATGCTTGCCACTACGTCCAGCCCCAGTACGTAGCTCTGTGGAAAGACGGCATAACAAGAAATTTGCTTGTCTCCAAACCCTGCTAGAATAGGAGCCCCAGCATAAGGAGAGACACTATAATGATAGATCTTATATAATGAGATTGCGGCTATAATTTGTCACCTTGCTGTATGTCACCAATGGAAGGTACGTTGTTTTACAGGACAAGTAGATTTATGAGTAATCAGCGACAGGATATCGTGTGGACAGAAATTGTGTCAAAAATATCAAAGACAAGAATATCGGGTAGGTAAGTGCAAATAGCTCAGTATAAATGTACTATTCTAAACTCCAGATCTATTGACCTTGAAGATATATCTATCATCAAGGTCCATATATGTGGAGTTATACATAGTAAAACCCTACTTACCCATAGGAAATAACCTACACGATATTCTTGTCCTCGATATGTTTGGCACAATATTCTCTCCCACGATTATTGTGTTTCGGAGATTTTGTCCAGATACCTTTTTGGGGCGTGCTGCCCTATGAACAAGTAGATATTTGATTAAACTCCACACCCCTGAAGATGATTACAAGTATACAAGCAGCATAGTGGAAGAAAATAGACCACACAGGAAGGGATGCTGGCTTCAGTGTCAGTTTGGTACAATTATCTGTTCTGTGTTGGCAAGCTAAGTCTGTAGAAGATCTGTTAGCATGTGCATGGAATTGTAGTGAATATCCTGACTGAAAACAAAGGAAGGACAAGGATAAATTGATGGATGTGCAAGCAGAGATCTTCCAACAGCCACCCACCACAGACGCGATAGGACTGCAAGTATCTCATGGGCAACCCTGTCGCGTTGCAGGAAGAGGTCGAGCTGCACACAGAAGGACAAGGGGCAATGGATGGGGTGATGGGGGAAAGAAATCAAATTATGTTTCAAGTAAGGGAAGCCGGGATACGATTGCAAAAAATGAGAGAATGTCAATCCACAAGAGGAATGACAAAGAATTAGATTGTCCCGCCTCTGGCACCATCTGCCCCAGCCCAACCTACCATCCCTGTTCCTCCAGTTGTTCCACCAACCCAGTTTTATCCACTGGGCCTTCCTCCCACTATGATACCAACAGCACAACACATCTGTATTCAGTGGTGCTTGTCCTCACTTTGCTGGTCCTTCAGAGGTCTCACCTGGCCCAAGTTATATCCCATGGGGCCGCCCAATGGTGGTGCTTTCAGGTGACCAGGAATGACCTTATGTAAAAAGGAGTGTGAATGGCTTTCATATAGACTTCTCGGCTGAAGCTTGGGCTGCACGCTCTCCCATAAGACATGCAATCATTGGCATTTCTAATTCTGTCAAAGTGCATCCAATCATACATTCAGTTTCAGTGACAATAGGACCAATTACTGCACAGCTCCAAAGGAGACACTAGCCAGACTGACAGAGTCTGGGTTAACACTGCACAGAGAGAAATATGTGTTCTTGGTCACAGAGGTAGAATATTTGGTGCACACCCATTCGCTTGAAGAAGTGAAACCCCCCAAAAAAACTACTTGCATCATTATGATTGGCTCCGGTTGGGGGGCGTGGCGTAGCCGGGTGCAAGATGGGCGCACCTTGAGTGGGCTCTGCCGGCCAAGCCTGTAATCCGCTATAATCCTGCAGAACTCCTGCCTATCACCAACTGGAGCCCTATCATCGCTGCTCACCCTTCCCTGGTGCATTTTTTGAGCCGTCTCCCGAGGCCCTACGACCCAGCTTCACTCAGATCCGGCGCCGCAAGTGTCCCGGGCCCTGGTTCCTGCCTGCCCGGACCCGGCCTGTGCTGCCTGCCCTGGACCGCCTGGAGGCCGAACATCCAACCCCTTATGCTACAGCCTCAACTCCGCCATCTGAGCCGATGAGTCCCACTGCCGCGGAGGCTATCCGCAGCGGGCTTGGGAGTGTGCTCGCCGTACAGCCTGGCCTATCTTACCCTTGAGTGGGCATCCTGCGTATTCCCCAGTCCCTACTCCATTGTGCCGGGGGGAGCGGCCGGCGCGCTCCCCCCGATTCCCCGCTGCGGGCTGCTTCCCCCTCTTTGACGACCTCCTCACTCCCGGCTGCGCCCTCTGGCTGCCGCTGTGCCTCCAGCAACCCTGCCTCCGTTCCTCCTGCCTGGGCGCATGCCAGCAGCCCACAGTGACCCGGTGCGGAGGCCCATGACCGGAGACTGTTCCATCTTGCTTTTTCCGGCCTGCCACCCACCTCGGCTCCAACTCGTCTCTTGCGTGGTCTGGGGCGACCGCACCTCCGGCTGTGCCCTCCCACCCTCCTGCTGCTGCTGGGGCCTCTCGTGCTACACCACTGCGGGCTGCCTCATCTACAGCAGTTCCCTCCTGCAGCCTCCCTGCTGCCGCTGCTCCAGCCAATTGCCCAGCTTGTTCCTGACTACAAGGAGCACTTTTCCGCTGTGGCCTGCTACCATTCTGCGGGCCTGGGATTGCTGCGGTGCCTAAATCAGCCTGCATCTCCAGCCTGCCGCTTTCCACAGCTTGGGTACTGCGCAAGCACAGCCTTGAGCTCTCAGATCATTCTACTAGGCCCCACCTGCCTCCTGTGCATCGCTGTGGCCCATGCCCAGAGCCTGGGTTTTGTGCCCTACCCGAGGGGGTCACTGCGGCGCGGCTGGGAGCTCGCCCGCCACGCCTGCTGGGCATTGGCCTCGTGGGGGGGTGTCATTTGCCCACTTTGCATCCCCGCTGCTCCTGTCCTCTCTGGTCGCACTTCCCATCCTGACCACCCGGGTGGGGTGTCTGACTCTGCTGCGGATCTACTCTCCTGACCCATTCTCCTGAAGCGGTGATTCCCTGACCAAGGGAGATGTGTGGCGCAGTGATCAGGGCGACTGACGCTGGAATCTGGGGATCACGGTTCCATCCCCAGAGCCGGCGACAGGTTAGCCCAGCACCATGTGACCCTGGGCAATAGCTTGCTTAATCTTCCCGACGGCCCCCAGGGCCTAGAGACCTTTACGGGTGATTGTTCGGATTTACAAATGTGGATTATTATTATTATAGTACTGGACACTGCTTATTCGCCACAAACTGGGCACTCCTGGAATCTGGCCATCGCCATAGGTAAAGCTGACCCTAAACAACCCTGGCTCACGTTTGATCAACGAAGACAGACACGCCAGGAGGGCACCGGCGTCGATGGGGGCGACCAGCCTGCCTCCAAGGAGATGACTGGTGCATGTGGAGATGACCTCAAAGCCATCATGTTGGAGGTCAAGTCAGCAGTGTCGGGGATTGCCACCCAGCTTGAACAGTTGTCCTCCCACCTGGAAGTGGGCAAGTCCAGGGTGGACTCACACGATAACCGCCTGCTTCACGTTGAGACAAGAGTGTCCAATGCGGAGGATGCTGCCACCCAAGATCGCAAAAAATTACTCCAAATGGACAAAATACTTGAACTAATCCACTCCAAGAACGAAGATTTGGAAGCTAGAGCAGCATTGCGTGAATTGTTTGGGGACGCACTTTCCCAGGTCTTCATCGAGGAGAGAGGGCACCGCTCTCTTGGCCCTCGCCCTGCCCCTGGACTGCCTGCTTGTCCGATTATTGTGAAAATACTAAATTTCTGGGACCGCGAAGCAATTTTTCGGGCAGCCAGGGAAAAGGGTGAGATCCGGCACCAGGGTAACACACTGTCACACTGTCATTCCACCCTGACTACACCTTGGCGGTGCAGGCTGCCCGCCGCAAATTCCTGCCCGCAAAGCGCATTCTACTAAAGCATGAAGTCTCCTACTCCTTGGCCTTGTGGGTCAGGCAAGGATCCAAAATTCTGGTCTTCCCGGACCCAAAGGGTGCCCTCGCCTTCGCCAAGAAACTGGATTGCACCCATCACACCACTCCAGCGAATTCCCAGGACTCTGACGCAGTTAACCTAAGCGACAATGACTGAAAAGTATTCCTTATCTGTTCTTGGCTTTGAGTCTTCTTTTACATGGCTGTATATCGCTGATTGACATGTTCATATTGCTGCCCCTTGTCTGACCGACTGTTTGCCCCTTGCAGCTGCACCAGCGGGCCGGGCTCCCATGCTCTTCTACCTCTAGACTGCAATGTTTTCCTTAGTATGCTGATATTTTTGGCTTGGCCACCCTGCCTTCTCTGGCAGGGGTGTATGCCGGACGCTGCCATGCCCCTGGGGGATGATTCCCACCTCGGTTATTGACTTTCCCTCTCCCAGTTGTGGTTCCCCGGGGAAGCTGTGGGTGGTTACTCGACCTGTTTGGGGGGTTGGTGTGGGTGGTGGGTGGGAGGATAATTGGTTGATGCGTCCTCCTTTTGAGACACTTTCATATTTGACTGCAATTCTTTTGTTTCCATGCTGCCCTATTCATGTTACCACACTTCATTTCGTGTGGTGGGTTTGTTTGGGTTGGGGGGGTTTCTGGGTTGCCTTGTCTTCTTTAGAGGCGTTATTGTTCACATGTTTTGACTTCTTGAACTCCTCCTGTCTGCATCACATCACCACTATGCATGCCCACTGCACCGACTTTGTACAGCGCACTGCGCCCTTCTCTAGGTTGGTGCTCCCTGGTCTGACACCGCCTGCCTCCTCCCTCTCGCCTATTCATGCTCCACCTCCCTTGCTCAGCCATACGTATCTGCAGGCACTGGCTGGCTCCATTGCATACCCCATGCGGCTGCTCTGCCCCCTCTTTCTCCACGTTGCCCCCTCCGTCATAGACCCCCACTCTTGGCCACTGACTGTATTTGCTGCCTTGCGTTCCACTCTTCCCTACAGTGGCACAGCATGACTGACACCATATGTTGGACCTGGAATATCCACGGTCTTAATGACCACCGCAAAGCCCGACTCATCCATGCCCACCTACTCCAGCACAAAGTGGACATTTGCCTTTTACAAGAAACTCACCTGCGACTTCTGCCAAACTTCAGTCCCGAATCACACTCCTCTTTCTATTCCAATTATTCCCGGGGAGTGTCCATTCTGATGTGCAAGGGGCTTCCGTGGTACACAACTCAGGTACTCACTGACCCTGACGGACGGTACGTTATCCTGCATGGCTCCTTGTATGTCCTTGCTGTCCTAACCATTAATGATTGCGGCAGTGTACTGCCCTAAGACAGACAACCCTGATTTCTTCACGCATATCTGGCACCTTATCTCATCCCTGGGTCCTGCTGCAGTCCTCTGGTGGGGGGACTTTAATGTTACACTTTCTGCAGTCGTGGACCGCTCCGGCCCCTACACTACCCACCCACATTCAACGGCTCTCCTTCCGTCCATACTCGTCGACAACTATCTGTATGATGCGTGGAGTCACATGTGGCCGGAGGCCCGCGAGGGAACTTGCATTACCAGTGCCCGTGGCTTGTATGGATCTCTGGATCACCTCTCCTGATGTCCTCACCTGGCTAAATTCCACTGATTATATGGTGTGCACCCTTTCTGATCACGCGCCAGTCCAGCTCAGTTTTCCTCGCTCTCCGCGGCGGGCCTTCACTTGGCGGCTCCCCCCGAATTCGCTCCGAGATTCCGACTTCTGTGGCAAAATTCTAACTGCAATTTCCAACTACTTTGAATTAAATGTAGGTTCTGTCGACTTGCCATCTACTTTGTGGAAGAGTTTTAAAGCTGTGATTCGCAGTAAGTGTATTTCTAACCAATCTGGAGTTCTTCGCTCCATTTGCAACACTTTAGATAAACTAGAATCGGAGATCACGGCCTTGGACTCTGCTCATGCAACCTGCCCCAGCTCTGAGACTCTCGCCCGCCTGCACGAAAAACATTCGGAATTTGCTGAGGAGGCCGATAGAGAACTCTCTTTCCTTGGTAGAGATGCCCGGGCTTGCCATTTCGGTGAGAGCGATCGGCCTGGCAAGACCCTCGCCAACCTCCTTGCCCCCCTTGCCCCCTGGGCTGCATCGTATGTCACGGCACTGCGGGACGGCGGCCCCACTCGGACCACCTCCCCTGAGGAAATTAAGACGCGTTTCATGGATTATTACACACAACTCTATACCGCGGGCTTCACCCCTTCGCGCGAGGACATCAACCAATATTTTGACACCCTCAAACTTGTCTGGCTTGAAAACTACCATAGTGAATTTCTAGACGAGCCTGTCTCCAAAGGAGAAATACTCGCAGCCATTAATAGTTTGCCTGGTGATAAGGCCCCTGGATTGGTCGGTATCCCCGCCTCGTTATATAAGACCTTTGCTCCGCTTTTGGCGCCACATCTGCCCGCTATGTATATTGACTGCTTCGAAAACAGTCTCCTCCTGCCATCGCTTCATGAGGCGATGTTAACGCTCGTCCTTAAGCCGGACAAACCTCCCGAATGCCTTGACTTCTATTGCCCCCTTTCTCTAATTAATACAGACAATAAAATCTTTGCAAAGTTATTAGCCTCGCGTCTTCTCCTCCTCATGGCTCTCATCGCCCTCCCTGATCAGTCCGGTTTCATTCCTGATCGCGCTACATCCCACAACATTCAGACCATATTCTCTGTCCTCCATCAGATGAACCCTAGCCTCCCTGCAGTGGCTGCTCTACTCGATGCCACCAAGGCCTTCGACACCCTGGAGTGGCCCTTTTTTTATTCATTCTTCTACCGCAACTCAGCTTCATCAACATCTTTATTCGTAAAATGTTACTCCTCTACACTCGCCCCTCCGCCTGCTTTCGGATCAATGGACACATTTTCGATCCCATTCCTATTGAGCGTGGCACCCGACAGGGATGCCCACTCTGCCCTATGCTCTTCGCCATCGCGATGAAGCCTCTCGCTGCCAGACTCCGGCCACACCATACTCAGAAGGGCATCGGCTTTTTGGCCCGCGCCCTCTTAGTCTCCATGTATGCGGATGACATTACGTTATATGTCTGCCACCCCCAAGAAAATCTCAGTCCCCTTGTGCGCGAGATAATACGGTTTGGTGGATACTCCGGCATACAGGTGAACTGGAGTAAGGCAGTTCTGTTCCCTCTTACTGATGCCACCAAGCCATTCACCCCGGACTTACCTTTTGTATGGGTTTCTGGCCCTACTCACTATCTAGGTGTCTGGCTGAGCAGGGACGTGGATGACCTTTGGGGGGCTAACTTCGGACGTGGGGTGGACTGGCTTGAGTCCAAAATACCTCACTGGAACCGGCTCCCCCTGTCGCTGGCTGGTCGTATAGCCATTGCTAAGATGGTGGTCCTCCCGAAATTCCGTTATCTTTTTTTAATGTCTCTGTGCCCCTAACTGCCCACTTGTTCATAGGATTCGCTCGCTGATATCTCTTGTCTGGGCTGGCAAACAACCCAGGATTGCATACGATATCCTTACCCTCCCCATGTCCGTTGGCGGCATGTGCGCTCCCAATTTTAAGCTTCATGCCTTAAGTGCCCAGGCCAGCTTTTTACATTTCTGTATTCACCCCACTCCATACCAGCCACACGTCATGGTTAAAGCTGACCTCGTAGCCCCTTGGCCGCTGGACACCACCCTGTTGGCCCCAGCCAGACACCCACGAGCTGAGGTGGACACCGTCGAGACCATGTGCTGTGCCTGATTGGGACTGCGTCGTCTTTCCAATGCTCTGATGCTATCGGCTAATACGATGCCGATTGTACGTCATCCTGCTTTCCCTGCCCTCCAGCCCTCTGGCATGGCCAAACATGCCGCCCGCCTGGGGCTGGCGACACTGGTGGACCTCTACCCCGGAAATACGTTCTATTCTCTCCCTACCGCCTCTGGTCCCATGGATACCCTGCTTTTTTACCAACTGTGGGCTATCTGTAGGGAGCTGCATCCCAAGTTCCCCCAGCCTCCTCCTTCGATGTCTTCTCTTGACTTCATATACTCGTCCCCCACTCCCCGGAAGTTGGTTACCAAACTGTACGCCCTCACGCTGTCGACCACCTCCATCTCAACTGACTGCGCCCGTGTGGCAAAGATCTAGGTGTGGATATTTCCCAAGCCGATTGGCTCTATTGCTGCAACCAAATGAAGAAATTATCACCCAACTATCGTCTGCGTCTTATACACTTTAAATACTTGCACAGGCTCTATCACACCCCCGTTCAGCTACATAAATTGGAACTCATCCCCAACAATAGGTGCTTGCGATGCTCTGGCCCTGCCGTGGACTTCACTAATCTTGCGTGGTTATGCCCAAAGTGTCGGTGTAGGACTTCTGGCGGGAGGTCTGCATCTCCATTTCTGAGATCAACTCTACAATGGTTCAGCCCGACCCACCGTTATGCGTCCTAGGCTTTGTTAAGTTTTGCCTGGATGCCTCACGCCAATTGGTTGCTATGCTGCTCATCCTTGCATGGCATAGGGTGTCCATGTATTGGGGGCACCTAAGTTCTACCAATGGCTCCAGGATGCTTCGCGATGGCAGACCCTACTATCTGAATTCTGGGACCACATGCCTGCGAGATCTCGCCCACTCGACATATGGGTCCCCATAGTGTATACCTTCATACTCAATCACAACTGAGCTAGACTGCCTCTCCCGCGCTCCCCTCCGGCACTCTTACCGCAGTGGCCGCCGGTGCTGGTCAGTAGTCGCCTGCTTCCCTGCCATCATCCCCCTCCTGTCGGGCCTGCTCCTTCCCCTGCAGTGCTGTCACTACATCCTACAGTTACGTGTTGATAAATTGTACTTTTGCCGTGCTGTACAAGATATTGCTTATTTCTGATTGGTTTTTCCTACCCTTGCTGTATTCTGCAAATGATCTAATGTGTACGGTGCTCTGATTTGATGCAAAAATGTACTTTGTTAATGCTAATTTGTCAATACAGATTTTGCAAAATAAAAAAAATAAAAAAAGATTGGCTCCAGTTCCCTGAAAAAAAGACCAGGTGCAATCAATTCTAGGTCTAATTGAGTATTACTCAAAGTTTGTAAAAAACAATTGCTAGTAGAACGGAACTGTTAAAAGTGCTCAAGAGGAAGGGCTTTACATGGGGACGAGGCAGCAGAAGTGTTTTGAGGAGATAAAAAAGAGATTTGTGTTGCTGGCATTCTTGCACCTTTCAATGTTAATGCCAACACCATTGTGACAGTGGATGCAAGTGACACAGGGGTTGGAGCAGTATTGTCAGGTTAGCTCGTTTGGCGCCAAGGTGGCAAGAGTACAACATTTTGTTTGGAGTTTATACCTGGCTAGCAAAATGTGCCAGCATATTGCTTTTCACATTTGCCCTTAGATTGGAAGAGTGTGGATGAGGTAGGGGTGTCCAAATGTGGAAGGGAAGAAGCAACTGCTAGGGTGGAGGCCTAGTCCAGTGGAGTCAAGGTGCAGTGGGCAAATCTGAGGGGGCGATGGCCATGGAGAAGGATGAGGTGTTGAAAGCAGTTCTAAGTCTCATGCTCAAAGGCGGAAGGAGAGAGAGCACTTTACCGGTTACCTTGAGGCCCTTTAATGCAGTTGTGAACGAGTTGTTGACTGTGGCTGATGAAATTATTATGCAGGGCGATAAAATTGTCCCTCCGTTTGGCATTCGCAGGAGGTTGGTCGCTTTAGTATATAAAGGACATTTGGGGCACACAGTGACGAAGAAAAGAGTGAGATGTTAATATGGTGGCTAGGAACGGATAGTGATGTGGTTGAATGGGTTGAAAGGCGTCTTGAATGCGGTCAGTGGGAAAAGAGGTTGAAAGTCCGACCACAAGCTGTACGGAGTTCTATCCATAATTCCGGACAGGTGTGGCATAGTGAGTGCCTTGACTTTATTGGTACCTGGCAGGGGTTGAACATAACAAGAGATTTGGTGTTGTTCTAATCAATGTTCATTCCAGATGGTTGAGTGTATGTCTATTCTCTGAGATCACCACTCGGGTTACTATAAGGGTATTGTGTGAGATTTTTAGAGGGGTAGGTTACTCTGCTGTGCTCATAAAAGACAATGGAACCCAACTGACATCTGGAGAGATGAGAGAATGTTTGAGTTTTGTGGAATTAAACACTCTCTGAAAGTGCTCTATAATCCTCAAGCCAATGGGATTGTGGAGAGAGCCAACCGCATGGTTAAGAGCGCGATAGAATTGGCCTTAGCCAATGGGCTAGATGTGGGGGAAGTCATTCATGATTTGGTGTGGGCAGAATGCACCACTGAAAATTTCACTACCAGTGTAGTGCCCTTTTATGCCATGAGGTGGAGAAATGCTGCGACCAAGCAATTACCTTGTGGATAAGGGGGTTGGTTGGTGTGAAAGGGGAGAGAGTTAAGGATGAGAGTGATAGTCCGTGTCTTACAAGTGAAAGGAAAAGTCATTCGAACATTCACAAATGTGATTGGGTCAAAGAGAGGTTAGGCCACATCCACAGTGCTTTGAGCAAATTCCATGGTCTCTTCCAAGTCAAGGAGGTACATCAGTGGCATGTGGTGTTGGTCAATGGTAAAAGATAGAATCTTAGAAGGGTATCAAAATATTGTTCTGATAAAAAATCACCAACGAGGAGAAAGGATGGAGGTGCGTGTAGTGGTTACATGTTAACAAAGGATCGCCAGTTGTTAGTTGACTCACGGGGCTAATGGGGATGAACGAATGAGAGCCGTTGGACCAGATGTCGATCATTTGGGAACAAATTGCTTTATTGATAGTAAAATACACCATGTGTTCAGAATATGTCATGTTCCCGGAGAGCCCTACGTGTGAGGAGACCTCCTAATTACTTGCGGGATTTTGTGTTGGAGCAGTCCATTCACTGTTTGTCTTATTTCTACTATGAACATTGTGTGAGAGTTTCTTGAACAGTTTTATTTAGGGTAGTGGATTGATATCTTGCATCTTCAATATTAGTATACAGACACAGTATCATTATTCAGAATCTGCAATGCTATTTGTAAATCAAATATTATGTTATTTCATGTGAATGCTATTTCTATATGTGCTTCTTTTCCTTTTCTATTGATAAAGAACACTTCGTCTTTAATGGTATTTTCCCCATGTCTTTCTTTGGCTCATCCTAAAACCTTCACATCTGCAATGTTCCTTCTCCTGTGGTTGAGGAAAGGGACAAATGTTGTGGTCTTCTTTAGGTGGGTACTGCTAGACGAACTATTAGGGCAATGAACTTTGCTAGCGGAGGTTCAAGAAATTTGTTAACTCTACGCATTGCATCGAAAACACGAAATTCATGCAAACATTTCGCCTCCACCACGTAGCGGAGTTAGCTACTGCACCCACAACTCTTTGATAAGACAACTTAACCTTTACATGCTAAAAAAGCATATGACCAACTCACAAAAATGAACTTTAAAAATATTAGGCATTGAGAGGTGATGGTTTTGGGGTCACCCCTAACCTAGGGGGAGGACAAGCAGATGCCTTGAACACAGACAGCACATCATGCTGAACGATTCGGTGGTGGTCCCCTCCTCCTAGGACCACCCCAAGCACAGTTATGGGCAAAAATACAATGCCAACCAAAGGCCCAGCAAAGCATTATGGGGCGAGATTCTAGAGTTTAGTGAATATTATTGTATTAGCTCTCAGCTGAACCCCAGAGCCTGCCGCTTAAGGAGTGTTTTGATATTGGATACTATAATATTCACTGCACTCTAATCAACGATCTAATGTTGACATGGTAGCCCTTAAAACAATGATTCAAGATCAGAGAGTGGGGCAAATGAGCTTCCTCTAGGGGATTACTCCCAGGACCCAGCGAAATGAGTGTCTTACAAACTCTGCACTCACACTCCTGGCATCCTACAAGAGCCTCCAGGTTCATAGCCCTACAATGCACCCCCCCCCCACCCTTGTAGCTCGAGAAGCTGCCTTCTGGAATAGCTAAGAGGACTTACCAAGATTAGGGGGAAATTGGCCGGGGTTTCTGGCACAAGGCGCGGACGGGCTTGCCTTTGGTGCGCCTTCGGTGTGCCGGCAGGGCGCCTGTTGCACGCGTCTGCTGTGCGTCCGGCTCAGCACGCTGTAAAAATAGGCTTGGCCGGGAACAACTAGAGTGCCTCCCCCCAAATGCAACAGAAGCCGCTGCGGACAGATGAAGGAATAATGCCCCCACAAAGCCCCCAAAAAGATCGGTAAGAGCCCCCAAAGGAGCGCTGCTGCAGGACAGGGACAGCGCTGCTGCAGGACAGGGGCAGGGGCAGGGACAGCGCTGCTGCAGGACAGGGGCAGGGACAGAGCTGCTGCAGGACAGGAGGCAGGAACAGCGCTGCTGCAGGACAGGAGACAGGGACAGCGCTGCTGCAGGACAGGGACAGCGCTGCTGCAGGACAGGAGGCAGGAACAACGCTGCTGCAGGGCAGGGACAGCGCTGCTGCAGGACAGGGGCAGGGACAGCACTGCTGCAGGACAGGGGCAGGGACAGCACTGCTGCGGGACAGGGGTAGGGACAGGGCTGCTGCAGGACAGGGGTAGGGACAGCGCTGCTGCAGGACAGGGGGCAGGGACAGCGCTGCAGCAGGACAGGGGGCAGGGACAGCGCTGCAGCAGGACAGGGGGTAGGGACTGCGCTGCAGCAGGACAGGGGGCAGGGACAGCGCTGCAGCAGGACAGGGGCAGGGACAGCGGTAGCGCAGGACAGGGGCAGGGACAGCGCTGCTGCAGGACAGGGGCAGGGACAGCGCTCCTGCAGGACAGGAGGCAGGGACAGCGCTGCTGCAGGACAGGGGCAGGGACAGCGCTGCTGCAGGACAGGAGGCAGGGACAGCGCTGCTGCAGGACAGGAGGCAGGGACAGCGCTGCTGCAGGACAGGGGCAGGGACAGCACTGCTGCAGGACAGGGGCTGGGACAGCGCTGCTGCAGGACAGGGGCAGGGACAGCGCAGCTGCAGGACAGGGGCAGGGACAGCGCAGCTGCAGGACAGGAGCAGGGACAGCGCTGCTGCAGGACAGGGGCAGGGACAGCGCTGCTGCAGGACAGGGGCAGGGACAGCGCTGCTGCAGGACAGGGACAGGGACAGCGCTGCTGCAGGACAGGAGGCAGGGACAGCGCTGCTGCAGGACAGGAGGCAGGGACAGCGCTGCTGCAGGACAGGGGCAGGGACAGCACTGCTGCAGGACAGGGGCAGGGACAGCGCTGCTGCAGGACAGGGGCAGCGGTAGTGCAGGAGAGGGGCAGGGACAGCGGTAGCGCAGGACAGGGGCAGGGACAGCGCTGCAGCAGGACAGGGGCAGGGACAGCGCTGCTGCAGGACAGGGGTAGGGACAGCGCTGCTGCAGGACAGGGGCAGTGACAGCGCTGCTGCAGGACAGGGGCAGTGACAGCGCTGCTGCAGGACAGGGGAGGGGCGAGGAAAAGCGCTCCTGCAGGACAGGGACAGGGAGAGCGGTAGCGCAGGACAGGGGCAGGGACAGCACTGCTGCAGGACAGGGGCAGTGACAGCGCTGCAGCAGGACAGGGACAGCGCTGCAGCAGGACAGGGGCGGGGACAGCGGTAGTGAAGGACAGGGGCAGGGACAGCCCTGCTGCAGGACAAGAGAGAAGGACAGTGCTGCTGCAGGACAGGGGCAGGGACAGCGCTGCAGCAGGACTGGGGCGGGACAGTGGTAGTGCAGGACAGGGGCAGGGACAGCGCTGCTGCAGGACAAGAGAGAGGGACAGCGCTGCAGCAGGACTGGGGCAGGGACAGCGCTGCTGCAGGGCAGGGACAGCGGTAGTGCAGGACAGGGGCAGGGACAGCGCTGCTGCAGGACAAGAGACGGGGACAGCAGTAGCGCAGGACAGGGGCACGGACAGCGCTGGTGCAGGACAGGGGAGGGACAGCGCTGCTGCAGGACAGGGGCACGGACAGCGCTGGTGCAGGACAGGGGGCAGGGACAGCGCTGCTGCAGGACAGGGGGCAGGGACAGCGCTGCTGCAGGACAAGGGGCAGGGACAGCAGTAGCTCAGGACAGGGGCAGGGACAGCAGTAGTGCAGGACAGGGGCAGGGACAGCGCTGCTGTAGGACAGGAGGCATGGACAGCGCTGCTGCAGGACAGGGGCAGGGACAGCAGTAGCGCAGGACAGGGGCAGGGACAGCGGTAGTGCAGGACAGGGGCAGGAACAGCAGTAGTGCAGGACAGGGGCAGGGATAGCGCTGCTGCAGGACAGGGGCAGGGACAGCGCTGCTGCAGGACAGGGGGCAGGGACAGCGCTGCAGCAGGACAGTGACAGCGCTGCTGCAGGACAGGGGCAGGGACAGCGCTGCTGGACAGGGACAGCGCTGCTGCAGGGACAGGGACAGCGCTGCTGCAGGGCAGGGGCAGGGACAGCGCTGCTGCAGGGCAGGGGCAGGGACAGCGCTGCTGCAGGACAGGGGCAGGGACAGCGGTAGCGCAGGACAGGGGCAGTGACAGCGGTGCTGCAGGACAGGGGCAGGAACAGCGCTGCTGCAGGGCAGGGGCAGGGACAGCGCTGCTGCAGGGCAGGGGCAGGGACAGCGCTGCTGCAGGGCAGGGGCAGGGACAGCGCTGCTGCAGGGCAGGGACAGCGGTAGTGCAGGACAGGGGCAGGGACAGCGCTGCTGCAGGACAGGGGCAGGGACAGCGCTGCTGCAGGACAGGGGGCAGGGACAGCGCTGCTGCAGGACAGGGGGCAGGAACAGCGCTGCTGCAGGACAGGGGGCAGGGACAGCGCTGCTGCAGGACAGGGGGCAGGGACAGCGCTGCTGCAGGACAGGGACAGGGGCAGCGCTGCTGCAGGACAGGGACAGGGGCAGGGACAGTGCTGCTGCAGGACAGGGGCAGGGACAGCGGTAGCGCAGGACAGGGGCAGGGACAAGGCTGCTGCAGGGGCAGGGACAGCGCTGCTGCAGGACAGGGGCAGGGACAGCGCTGCAGCAGGACAGGGGCAGGGACAGCGTGAGGTGCCGGGTTTTTAGGAACCCGGTGGTGCCAGGGGATAACACCCGAAGACCTCTGAGTTCTCCCTTGTTCCAGACCACAGAAACAATGAGTCTTCTAGTCGCAGTCAGAGATCAGGTTTTATTGGTAGCTACCAAGTAACACGTGTCCTAGAAGCATGACAAACACGGGTCATGTATTCTCAGGAGACTGTTCGTGTTCGTTTTTACAGAACCAGCCTTCTCCTTATATACACATATAATGGCTTCGAGCAAGAATTCTTGAGTTTATGATATGGCTATAAACATATTTCTGCAATAATACAAAGTGCGGAGTCATGTAAGCAAGCCCATATTTTAGATGTCCAGTTCGTGATAGATTACCCAGTTAGGCCCGGGACTCCCATCAGATATCGATGAAACCTCAATAAAGAAGGGCACCTCCTAGTCATAAAACTGGCCATAAACAAGGAACGTGGACAGGTGCATGTTTGCAGAAAGCATGGTCTGTATGTAGTGAATGGTTTGTGGAATGTTATGCATTGATGCTATCGTATTCGGCCACTGGGCGAGGAGCTGCCCAAACAGGTTTGGCTTAAGGCCATGGAGTCAGTTGGGACAGGTCAGGGGGAAGTCAGGGAAGGTGGACGTGTCCTTTTGGATCAAGCTCGACCTTTAATTGACTTAACATGAGGGCAAGACGTAAGATGGATGCTGTTCACAAAATGGAGTCTAAGGGATTGGGACGGAAACTACGATTTAGGGGTGTTGGCAACCCTCGATTGTGACGCAAATACATAGGAATGATGTCCTAATCATTATCGGTTCATGGACACCAAAATCGTCATGGTACGTTGATATTTTGTGACACGGGTATTGGACCTCGATATTGGGATAACAACAGGGTCCAGATTTTCAGAACCACAGACCCTCCTTTTGCCCTTATGTAAGGCAATAACTCATGTTAATCCGAGTCCAAATCTGTATGAAGGAATTCGTGGAGATGCTGCTGTAACATCATTCTGTTGCTCAGTTCGTCCCTTGACACAGGCTTCCGTACACATGAAGTAGCACAGAGGCCACAGAGTGCAGGAGCACACTGTACACACAGGCAGAACATAAACAGAAGTGTTAAGATCATCCCAATGAAGATCAGTGCTTTCCATCCCCAGCCGGCGATCAGTTCCCAGAACCACCCTAGCAAGGACCAATCCCCTTTCTCAACGTGAAGGGAACCAGATATTTCATGTAGTTTAGAGATGGCCTGGTATACTGTCGGCGCATTATCAGGGATGAATATGCAACAACTGGATTGGATGACTCTACACACACCACCACGATCGGCGAGTATGATATCAAGGGCAATTCGGTTCTGAAGGGTCATAAGTCGATCCGACTGAAGCTCGGTTGTCAAATTGCCAAGTGCTCCGGCCGTCGTAGTCACAGCGGATTCAACTATCCTTGCTAACTGGCGAATATTCCTGCTGTTCACCATAGGCCCCCAAAATGGCAGAAAACCTTTTGCGAAGTCAGCGAATTCCTGACCCGCGGTGTCGTCTTTACTCACGACACCTCTAGCTGTCCTTGTCCGATGGTAATCTGCTCGGGCCGTGTAGGTGGGAGGCAGCAGAAATGAGATGAAACACGTGCCTGAGAAGTCAGGGGGTAACCATGTATAGGCTTGGTCGTGGCAGACGAAATACGTGCCTTTGGCTGCTAAGAGTATAGGGGAAGTTCGGGAAGCGAACACATATGTTTCTGTGCAAATGCTCTTTCCTAACTGTGCTGTGGGATCCCTACCAATACCTTGTAAACATAAGTGACCTCGGTGGGGCACTATCCAAACTGGGCGGGATTTCTTTGCTGCTTGGCTCTTGATCAGGTAAACGCCATGTTTGGTTACGTTCCAACGAGTGTATGGAGTCAGTTCATCTTTGGGGATAGTCAGATATGTGTCGATATCCCTACTCATATTTCTTATCCCTGCTATTAGTGCCTTGTTACTGGAATCGCTCTCAGTGGAACGGGTCGGGTATGGTTCTAGGGCGAATAGGAACATGGTCTGAAAAGCCCACAGAGAACCATAATAACTAAATGGCAGGATGAAGTATGGGATACCCTTATCAGTTGTGTGCGGCATGAGTCCGCATATCCAACAGTTTGATGTGTTCATTATAGACTGGTGTTGGTATAGGAGTTGGATGAAAGAGTTATTTACAAATTCGAGTCTTCTGGCAGACTCGTGTTCAGGTAGAGGGTGAAAGAGTGTGGGGAGAGAGTGGGAGGAGGCATTGGCAGAGTGTCATTTGAGAATAGGGAAACTCGAAATACGAATAGAGCATAACCAATCAAAAGCATCACAGTGCTACACAGCATTAGAACACATATTATTAAAAATCTTCTCTTGGACAGTATAGTACACAATTGTTTTTCAAAGTTCGTAGGTTTGACAGGTCTCTCTACCCTTGGAAACTCCATCCTCTACTTGCTGCCCGCGGTGGTAGGTTGATTCTGCCAGGGAGTGCGCTCCGTTCAGTCCGGGGTGACTCCCTCGGACCAACCAGAACCGTGGACCTAAAACTTCCTTGGTTGCACTCCCTACACTTCAACCGCGACCCTAGCAGCGGAACCGGATGGCGGTTCGAAAATCAAAAATGAGCTAGTTCCCTGGGACGAGAGAGCTGAAAGATCAAAAATAGTTCTTGGGGGGGAAAAAGGGAAATCACATTAGATCAAGTTTTATTAGTCTCTGGGGCTAGATCTCAGGTCGTACCGTCGCTTCTCAGGTACGGTGTGGTCTTTAAACAATGTCTCAGGTTCGGTAGTGTCCAACTGCATAGACGGTGACACAAGTCCTTGCAAAATACGATCACTCTCCTTTTCGGTACCAGTCTCTTTTAAACGTGCATCGCTGAAAGGGATGAAACGGGGTACGGATTCAGTCTCAGAGTTGGCAAGTCCTTCATCGACCCACCGGTCGTATGGAAGGGGCAGAGGGACCCGTTTGCAATGGGTCCCATGCACCCAGTTCTTTTTGCCGTCCACCCGAACCGCTGACCTCGTGGAAAGAAGCACCAAATATGGTCCGGTCCACCTCGGCTGTCCGTTGCTGGTGCGCTGGAAGTTCCGCACCAAGACCCACGTGCAGGGTTTGATTGTATGACCTGGATCGTCAGAGGCTGGCGGAGAGGAACTGTGAACCTGTTGGTGTAAAACACGCAATTTAGCTGTCAATTCGCACAAATAATCAAGCAGTACGGGGTGTTCTATGTCACTAAGTTTCTTTGGTCTTGGCACGCCCCAGACGTTGGCTGGGCGGCCAAACACTATCTCGTGAGGGCTAAGACCTAATCTGGAATGGACAGTCATCCTAGTTGACAAGAGTGCTAGGGGCAAGGTGTCAGGCCATTTAAGACCCGTGCTGGCTTGGATCTTGGCTAGCTTGAGTTTCAATGTGCCATTGTAGCACTCTACTAATCCAGCTGATTGGGGGTGATTTGCAGCGTGGAATTTCTGGTGTATGCCTAGACACTCACACACTCTCTTCATCACTCGTCCTATGAATTCACTTCCATTATCACTCCAGACAATTCTAGGCATACCGAATCTCGGGAAGAACTCTTTGACAAGAGCTTTGGCAGTTGTCAAAGCGGTATTGTCTTTAAGGGGGTACGCTTCCACCCACCTTGAAAAGGCGCAAACAACAACGAGCACATACTTTAGATTGTTGCACCTCTCCATGTGGATGAAATCGAGCTGCAAAACCTCGAACGGATACGTAGGAGGCGCAAAATGACCAGCTGGAGTTGGAGTTCCTTTACCGGGATTGTGTTTCAGGCATATCATACAGTTTCTGACCACATTTTCTGCATATTTTGGGATATTGCTGTTCTGCCATACTGGGGCCAATAGCTTACATATTCCTTTCGAACTGATGTGTGCCATGCCGTGAGCCATTGTTACTACTGCAAGTACGTATGCATTAGGTAGTAGCCATCGCTGGTGTTCCGATAATTCGACCCAACAACCATTCGCATCCAATCTACCCTTACTTTCTCTCCACTCATTCAACTCATTCTCAGTTGCCTCAGCTTGTATAGATTTCACGCTTTCAATGGTGTCCTCACACATTCCCACATCAGCAATACATCTAGCGGGACCCGTTACATACATTCGACTCATCGAGTTCCTTGCGGTCTCTTTCG
The DNA here is from genome assembly GCF_964261635.1 of Lissotriton helveticus. NCBI lineage: Eukaryota > Metazoa > Chordata > Amphibia > Caudata > Salamandridae > Lissotriton > Lissotriton helveticus. The sequence continues at coordinate 88,320,733 of NC_136057.1, forward strand.
CCACCTCGTCTGCAAATGCATTCCCGCGGCCAACATCATCTTGAATTTTCTTGTGTACACTGCATTTTATAATGGCAACTTGTAGTGGCATGGTCAGAGATTCAAGGAGCTCATTAACTAGCTGACCATGTTGTATCTTTGCACCATGTGATGTAAGGAACCCACGTTCACGCCATAATCTCCCAAAACTGTGAGCCACGCCAAAGGCGTATTGGCTGTCAGTGTACACATTCACTCGCTTTCCTTTTGCTAACACGCATGCTCTGGTAAATGCAATAATTTCCGCAGCTTGTGCAGAGTTGTGGGAAATACGTGCGGTCTCTATAATGGTGTGTAATGTTGTTACGGCATATGCGGCAGTCGTATCACCATTCGGTAACTTGAAACATGAACCATCAACCCATAAAGTATCGTTGCATTCAGGAAGGGGAGTGTCCTGTAAGTCTACTCTCCCTTTTGTCTCTTCTTCTGTCCTGAAGCAGCAGTCATGGTTATCAATTTTGTCTGTGTCTGTTTCTGTCGGGATGGGTAATAGTGTAGCAGGGTTGAGTGTATCACACCTCTTTATGTGTATGTGACTTGCTAGCAGTGTAAGTTCGTAACTGGATAGTCGAGCGCTAGTAAGATGTTGTGTCTTTGTCCTGTTTAGTAAAATGTCTACTGCAGGGATTCCGCTGTATATCTAGGTCTGGACATTACAGTCAAAGATAAAACCCTGACCACGAGCGTGCACCAAAAACCCACAGATAAGAATTCATTATTATCTTATCAATCTTACCACCCGCGGGCACTCAGGGACAATCTCCCGGTAGGCCAGTTCCTCCGGTACAGGAGGAATTGCTCTAGCACCGAGAACTTTGTGGAACAATCGCAGGTGTTAGGAGAGAAACTTTTACAAAGAGAATACCCTGCAAGAACTATCAAAACTGCGAGGAAAAGAGCTCTTAATACACCACGCAGTGCTTTGCTAGAAGTAAATAAAAAAGAGAAAAAGGACTGCCTACCGGTGGTTATGACTTTTAACCCTTTAGCCTCCAAAATCCAGGCAGTCAATACGTAAACACTGGGCGATTCTCTCTAATAAAGACTTCAAGATGCCACAACCCACTTTTGCTTTTAAACGCACCAGCAATCTAAAAGATAAATTGGTTCACACTCGTGTACAAACAACAAGAGCAAACAGCAAACCACATCTTACAGGACATCATCCCTGTGGCACCTGCTCTGTATGCCACCTTACTGAAAAAACAACTCATGTCACCCTACAGTCAGGCAGAGAATGGGAGCTAAGGCAATTTAGCAATTGCAACACCACAAGTGTGGTGTACAAACTAAGTTGCGAATGCGGCCTCCAGTATATAGGCCTTATGACACGGAAAATAAAAACACGCATTCAAGAACACCTAAGCACCATAAAATCTGGGAAGCTGACAACGAAACTTGTACAACACTGCCACACGAACAAACATGCATTCAAGTGGGTAGTTCTTGAGAAGGTGACAGGTGACACATACACAGTGGAACGTCTGTTAGCCAGAAAGGAAGCTAAGTGGATTTTTCAGGAGAAATCCGATAAGATGGGGCTGAACGATTTATTGGAGTGGAATAAGATACACTGAGTTCCACTTTGGCATCTGTATGAGGGTACTTTTATACTCTTATTGCTGTAAGACATGTCCCTGGTGCACTTATATATACAATCTGGAGCTCCCTTTAATGTGTTTTTAAGATGGGCTTAATATGTATTCTGTCCACATAATATGAAAGCACCATCTTTCAATTCACAGTGATTCATAAAAATAAAAACTTTATTTGTGTTTAAAAAAAAGATTTTCCACCTAATTTAAAGGTTCCCTTTTGGCAGGTCTATAAGGTCCCTTTGATTTATTCAGATTGAAGGAATGTGCAATTTGGCCCCTTGCAAACTACAAATAAGACGAGACTGTTTACAGAAATGTGCATAAAGTTCTAAATGGGTTGTGTTGAAAAAAGCGAGATCGAGATCACGCGTCAAAATCTCGCGTGAGGTCGATCCTGCCTAGCACTTCTCATTCTTTGGAATATGAACATGCCCAATCCAAAATGGCCGACGCGGTTTCCTCGCGAGACCACGGGCAGTATTACAAGTACTTCCCAATTCTAATGACAACATGGCATGGCTGAGATACAGCAGCCGCTTCTCTACTGTCCGGTAAGGAACTGGGGGGTCTAAACGCCGGGTTACAGGAGGCTATGTTCAGCGCATGTGTGCAGAGGGCTCAGGATTTGGTTCTGAGACACACAGTGTTCGCGCTATTAATCGACCTGGTGAGACTTTTTTTGCACTCTGCAACTTGGTGCAGGGATGACAGGGGGTCCGTTTCTATTAACACTGTGTTAGTAACGTGCAGGGCTTTCTAGTTAAACTGGAGCAATGTGCATAAATGTACACATTTGCCCATTTTCTACCTCGTGAGACTCTGTGTGGGCTCTGCAACTGGGTGCAGGTACTGCAGTTGGTCCGTGTATATTAACACTCCGTTTTTTTATTAACGCTCTGTTTACAACGTAGCTAAAGGTGAGCAATGTGTATAAATATACACATTTGCTCAATGCGTACTGAGTATATTGTTTTGTCTTTCCCATCTCCATAGCATTCTGAAAGGGAGAAGTGAACTATCGACTTTTTGCGATTTTTCTTGTCTTTTGAGTACAACCGCGTCCCGTCTGGCTGGTAGGAGCACCTATGGCCTGTTGAGGGTAATTATCAGAGAGTCACATGTGTGTTAGAGTAAAACACGGACTAGAGGCTTTATGTTAACCACAATGGTGCGGATTTTATGTGTTTACAGTTGCGAAGACATGTGGGTCCACCTGCAGTGGCTTTAATATACATGACGCCCTGATGAAATTGCCTACAAGTTACCAGGCAATGAAACATGTCGGCAAGTAAAAGTATGAGTGGTTAAATAGGTGATAACCACCTCTACTTTTTTCCTTTTATTTTTTCCATACACAACACAAGAAATTGAATAAAAGTATTGTGTCTGTGTTGTGTTATGAGTGTTTTAATGTGTTGATTGACACTGTACTGGTTATTCTTCTCTATGCTCACTGCACTTTTTTCTGCACAAATCTTTTGTGTATTTGGACACTATTTTCTGTTCTAAGCTTGATGGTACCGATGATGACAACAGGGCAGTCCTGACGAGTACCAGTCAGGTCCCCGCTTGGTGGTGCGCCCGTGAGGTGCCATCTCGCTTTCACCCACTTTTTTTCGGTTTATCACTATATTTGTTTTGTCACGAGATTAAGTGTGGTATGATTGGTCTCGCAACTGTATTTTACTGCTGTATGAGAATCAGGCAATTTTTGGGAATTAAGCACTAACCCCAGATATTTTGGCTACCCCAATTAAGATGTAACAAGGGGAGTAATGTTTGCTAAAAGAATAGCAACGAACGAAATATTCTAAATAAGGGTGAATTTTCACATGTGCTTCCATAGTCTAGGTCTTTGTGTATTTGCTGCATATTGAGTGGAGGGCGACCTATTGACTAGCTTTTCCCTCTAAAGCTCCTCTTTTGCTTGTACTGCATGTGGAACCATAACAATCAGAGTATTATTCATGACTAATCCAGCAGACTGTCGAATGCAGACAGCTGCTGCGGCGGTGGCTCTCAGACAACTTGGTAGTGCCTTAGCCACAGGATCTAGAGTTGCCGAAAAATACGCGCATGGGCGCTGTTTGTCCCCAAAGTGTTGTGTTAAGACTGATAATGCACAGCCTTCCTTCTCATGGACATATAATGTGAAAGGCTTACTGTAGTTGGGGTTTCCCAACACAGGAGCCGAACACAATGCATCACGCAACTTGTGGAAACTTGTCTGACAATCTTCAGACCAGGGCATAGGATTGGGCGTATCTTTACGGAGTAGTGCCAGCAAGGGTTTAGCTAGTAGTGAGAAATTCGGTATCCATTGTCTACAGTACGATGTAATGCCCAAAAAGGCTCGAACTTCTCTCTGTGTCCTTGGGGCACTCAGTTCTGTAATTGCCTGTATTCTTTCTGGTGTCAGTCTCCTTCCCTCCTTCGACAAGATGTGACCTAAGTAGGTTACTTCTTGTCGGCAAAATTGTAGTTTGGAAAGGGATACTTTGTGCTTCATGTCACATAAGTGATGCAATAATGACAACGTAGCTCTTTTGCAAATTTCTTCAGTGTCTGCGGCGATAAGCAGATTGTCTACGTACTGAATCAGAGTCGAACCATCTGGTAGAATAATCGTGTCCAGTTGTGTTTTCAGGGCCTGACTGAATATTGATGGGCTTTCTCAGTAGCCTTGAGGAGCGCACTTGAAGCGGAAGCTTCGTCCTCCTAAATTGAAGCCGAAAATGTCTCTACTTTCCTCAGCAATCGGGATGCTGAAGAAAGCGTTCTTCAGGTCAAGCACCGAGTACCAATTTGCTGAAGCTGGAATCATTGTCAATAAAGCAGTAATGTCGGGGACGACTGGAAACTGTGGAATAACTACCTTGTTCACTTCTCTGAGGTCGATCACGAATCTGTATGCAGGCGGTTGTAAAGGATCAGTGCGTTTTAAGACGGGCAAAACCGGACTGTTACAGACATTTCCTGTCGTTTCTTCGATGACGTCTTTATCAATCAAATCATAAACAATTTTCAACAATGCTTTTTCGCATTCGCTAGATATTTTGTATTGGGGAATACGTGGCAACCTAACGTCGGCTTTCAAAGTTATGACATATGGTGTTATCTCCAAACGACCTACATCATTAGAACCATTAGCCCAAAGTATATCAGGAAGTGACAATAATTCAGTTGGAATATTTTCCTTTGACAAATACATCGAAGAAATGACCTTCTTACCTAAAGTAAGTTGTACTCCCGAGGGAGAACAGTACAAGGTCGCATATAACCTTTTTAGTAAATCCAAACCTAACAAATTTTCACCACAACCTGTTGTCAAAATGAGGGGTGCTTCTAATTCGCATGGGCCAACAGAAAGGGATATAGGACTAGAGATCAGGTTTCTAACAGGGGCGCCAGAGAAACCTACTGAGACGTTCATTTCGCCAGACAAAGGTGCGCCAGGAAGTTTCGAGTGCATAATAGAACTTTTTGTAGCACCAGTATCCAGCAGAAATGGCTCTGACACTCCTGAGGTAATCACCTCGACATAAGGTCCATTCTGATCTACCGGAACTGAAACAACTCCCTCACTTTGTCCATGGCTGTCCTAGCAATCATTACCCTCATTCTCGTGTTCGGCGTAATAGTCGTCAGCATAGTACTGAGCTGACTTAGGTGATGAATTATTCTGTTGGTCAAAGCTATTCATGGATTTCTGAGGCGGAAAAGAAGTTGTATTCTGAGTGAAATTTCCACGGCCTCTACATCTAGGGGCATGCTGAACACCTCTTCCCCTTACACCTTGAGCACCGTTTAAACGTCGGCAAGAGCCGGACAATTACCTTTAAAATGACCCTCTTCCTTGCAATACGCACATTGATTCGGGCCATATGTAGGACGCTGATGGGAAAACTCGTTACCTTGCGCGTTCCTCGAATACTGCTGTCGTGGTTGATGGTCGGGCTGACTAGCCGTGCGAGGCGGATAGGCCTGCTGGAGGAGAACCTTAGTTTTTAAATCTTTCGTCTTTTTATCTGCCTTGTCTAGCTCGTCCCTACGCCTATTTTCATAGTACTGGGCCGTAGCTAAAATCTGCGCTGACGTAGAGACAGCCCAAGCACTCTCAGAGTCTTTTAGTTTATTACATAGTTCAGGGAGCAAATTATGTACGAACTTATCCACAAACAATCTTTGGCCACCCTCGGTAGCCATATCTTGACCACTGTGGTCGGTGAAAGTTTCCTCAAATCTCGTGAAAAAGTCAGACACATTCTCATCTTTCTTTTGCTTGCACGCTGATAGCTTGTCCCAATTTACGCGTACTTCAGGCATTATTGTCTTCATGTACGCTATAATTCTACCGGGAAGTTCGGCTATTAACGGCTCAGGTTTAAAACCACCGATTTGTCTAGCATCTGTGGTCGCAATGTTCGCCCACAAGTCACCTAGTTCCTGATCGTGATCCGTATGACGTATCTTGCTCCATAAAGGATGTGGAACAACGTTCCCAAATAACATGTCTACATCCGCTAAATTCATTATACATGAGCTTGCAGTTTGCGATAACTCCTTATAATACCCAGTTGGGTTCTTACGAGGGTCAGGTAGTGACTGCTTGAGTGCTAATACTTCCGATCTTTTCCATGGGACATGTACCCATACACGCTGGAAATGGGGCAGAATTGGTGGATTAGCATTCGCATCACCTTCCCTCCAAACTGGAGGAACCTCTCTAATGGGGTACTGTCTCGCTCTTTTCCTACTAGACGTACCATATTCAGACAATGACCCAGAGTTACCACCTGTACTTCGATATGATAATAATACCTCAACTGCTTTGTCGACATCGGGACCTATAATCATGCCTTTCCCAAATTTAAATCGTACATTACACAACTCTCGAGCGTTGCTCTCTTGACCATTATCTTCCAAATCCTCACACAGAAAAACACACATCCGTTCAAAAACATATCTTTGCGTCGGTTCATCCCATTGACGGAAAACGTTCATGACGGACTCTACATCATATCTGGCTGTATCCAGAGCCCAATTCCGTGCTAACTTATTCAGGGATTCCCTCTCTTGATAATCAGGCATTTGGCTTCGTAACTGTCTTTGTCCCGTATTAGGGGTCGTTTTAGGCGACCGAAACAGTGGTGAAGGAATGTTAGTAACAATGCTGGCCATTTTATGGCAGACGAAAGGTGAAAGCGGAGGAATAACTCGTGGCAGAACAGAGTCACGCAAAGCAGAAACAGAAGCATTCGCAGAACTAGCATCAGAAGAAACAGAAGGTGCGCTAGGCGAAGTTGTAGAAGGAACAGTAGGAGAAGTAGATGTGATTGGTGAGCCTTGAGGAGGCTGCACTAGAGAAATAGAAGCCAGCTGAAGAGTAGCTGGTGAGTGCTGTAGAGGAGCTGGTATAACAGCTACCAGAGGTGCAACTAAAGGTTGCGGAGGTGCTGTGGCATTTTGCGCATAGGGTGGTGGCGAACTTAGCAAATGAGCCATTAATGGATCTTTTTCACGCTCTTTTACTGTCTCTTGCTGAAGAGATGGTAAAACAGGATAGCATTTATCTATTGCCATTTTACGTTGCCTGTGCAACTGCTCACTTATTCGATCCTCTTCGTTGTCTTTAAATTTTATCGCGGCTTGCTTTACTGAAATACCTCTTTCCCTCTTATTCTTCTTTTCTAATTTAATTTCCTTCTGTTTGGCCTCTTTACGCCATAAGCGGAAAGAGTCAAACATCGCCGGTCGGGCTTTCTTCTTGAACAGTTTGACCTCTAGGTTATCTAAAACTTCTGAGTCGAAACTACCATATTGGGGCCATTTTAAAACACCATCCTTACGGGTGTATTTTATCCACACTTCATTATATGTGATAGGACCTACGCCATGTTTTACATAGAGCTCATACGTTGGAGTTCCAATTGGAGGAACCGGACAAGAATCCTCTAATCGGGAGTCCTTATTATAACCAAGACAAAACAAGTTTCCAAGTCTGCTAAAACCAGGCATCGTCGCTCACTAGTCTAGCTTCAAACTTCAAAGGTTTATCTATTACGATATTTCTCGTGAAAACACGAGTCCTTCGGCTTTGGGGCTTGCAAGTACCAAATCAAGTCGTATCTCAAGGATACCAAAAACTAAGGACAAACTAAGGACTGGGAGACGCTCCACTTATACTTAACTGAAGTATTTGAAGATCGGTGACGTCGCTAGAAGACTCGTCTATCGTTTCGCTCTACCAAGGATCACTGGGTCCAAAACAAGGCGATAGTCAGGGCAGCAGTCCTTCGTAGCCGTCGGGACGCGGGGAACCTCGCAGCAAAGACCTTCGGAACCACGTCGACATACAGGGGTCGCTGAAGTGGCTGGCCGTCCTCCGGAATTTTCACACGAAGCTCCTCACGAACATCTGGCTTGGACCGTCGCCGCTTGATACCGCCCCACGTTGGGCGCCAACTGAGGTGCCGGGTTTTTAGGAACCCGGTGGTGCCAGGGGATAACACCCGAAGACCTCTGAGTTCTCCCTTGTTCCGGACCACAGAAACAATGAGTCTTCTAGTCGCAGTCAGAGATCAGGTTTTATTGGTAGCTACCAAGTAACACGTGTCCTAGAAGCATGACAAACACGGGTCTTGTATTCTCAGGAGACTGTTCGTGTTCGTTTTTACAGAACCAGCCTTCTCCTTATATACACATATAATGGCTTCGAGCAAGAATTCTTGAGTTTATGATATGGCTATAAACATATTTCTGCAATAATACAAAGTGCGGAGTCATGTAAGCAAGCCCATATTTTAGATGTCCAGTTCGTGATAGATTACCCAGTTAGGCCCGGGACTCCCATCAGATATCGATGAAACCTCAATAAAGAAGGGCACCTCCTAGTCATAAAACTGGCCATAAACAAGGAACGTGGACAGGTGCATGTTTGCAGAAAGCATGGTCTGTATGTAGTGAATGGTTTGTGGAATGTTATGCATTGATGCTATCGTATTCGGCCACTGGGCGAGGAGCTGCCCAAACAGGTTTGGCTTAAGGCCATGGAGTCAGTTGGGACAGGTCAGGGGGAAGTCAGGGAAGGTGGACGTGTCCTTTTGGATCAAGCTCGACCTTTAATTGACTTAACATGAGGGCAAGACGTAAGATGGATGCCGTTCACAAAATGGAGTCTAAGGGATTGGGACGGAAACTACGATTTAGGGGTGTTGGCAACCCTCGATTGTGACGCAAATACATAGGAATGATGTCCTAATCATTATCGGTTCATGGACACCAAAATCGTCATGGTACGTTGATATTTTGTGACACAGGTATTGGACCTCGATATTGGGATAACAACAGGGTCCAGATTTTCAGAACCACAAGCGCTGCTGCAGGACAGGGGCAGGGACAGCGCTGCTGCAGGACAGGGGCAGGGACAGCGGTAGTGCAGGACAGGGGCAGGGACAGCGCTGCTGCAGGACAAGAGAGAGGGACAGCGCTGCAGCAGGACTGGGGCAGGGACAGCGCCGCAGCAGGACAGGGGCAGGGACAGAGCTGCAGCAGGACAGGGGCAGGGACAGAGCTGCAGCACGACAGGGGCAGGGACAGCGCTGCTGCAGGACAGGGGCAGGGACAGCGCTGCTGCAGGACAGGGGCAGGGACAGCGCTGCTGCAGGACAGGGGCAGGGGCAGCGCTGCAGCAGGACAGGGACAGCGCTGCAGCAGGACAGGGGCAGGGACAGAGCTGCAGCAGGACCGGGGCAGGGACAGCGCTGCTGCAGGACAGGAGGCAGGGACAGCGCTGCTGCAGGACAGGGACAGCGCTGCTGCAGGACAGGAGGCAGGAACAACGCTGCTGCAGGGCAGGGACAGCACTGCTGCAGGACAGGGGCAGGGACAGCACTGCTGCAGGACAGGGGTAGGGACAGCGCTGCTGCAGCACAGGGGGCAGGGACAGCGCTGCAGCAGGACAGGGGGCAGGGACAGCGCTGCAGCAGGACAGGGGGCAGGGACAGCGCTGCAGCAGGACAGGGGGCAGGGACAGCGGTAGCGCAGGACAGGGACAGCGCTGCTGCAGGACAGGGGCAGGGACAGCGCTGCTGCAGGACAGGGGCAGGGACAGCGGTAGCCCAGGACACGGGCAGGGACAGCGCTGCTGCAGGACAGGTGCAGGGACAGCGCTGCTGCCGGACAGGTGCAGGGACAGCGCTGCAGCAGGACAGGGGCGGGACAGCGGTAGTGCAGGACAGGGGCAGGGACAGCCCTGCTGCAGGATGAGAGAGAAGGACAGTGCTGCTGCAGGACAGGGGCAGGGACAGCGCTGGAGCAGGACTGGGGCGGGACAGCGGTAGTGCAGGACAGGGGCAGGGACAGCGCTGCTGCAGGACAAGAGAGAGGGCCAGCGCTGCAGCAGGACTGGGGCAGGGACAGCGCTGCTGCAGGACAGGGGCAGGGACAGCGGTAGTGCAGGACAGGGGCAGGGACAGGGACAGCGCTGCTGCAGGACAAGAGACAGGGACAGCAGTAGCGCAGGACTGGGGCACGGACAGCGCTGGTGCAGGACAGAGGAGGCACAGCGCTGCTGCAGGACAGGGGCACGGACAGCGCTGGTGCAGGACAGGGGGCAGGGACAGCGCTGCTGCAGGACAGGGGGCAGGGACAGCGCTGCTGCAGGACAGGGGGCAGGGACAGCAGTAGCTCAGGACAGGGGCAGGGACAGCAGTAGCTCAGGACAGGGGCAGGGACAGCAGTAGTGCATGACAGGGGCAGGGACAGCGCTGCTGCAGGACAGGGGGCAGGGACAGCGCTGCTGCAGGACAGGGACAGCAGTAGCGCAGGACAGGGGCAGGGACAGCGGTAGTGCAGGACAGGGGCAGGGACAGCAGTAGTGCAGGACAGGGGCAGGGATAGCGCTGCTGCAGTACAGGGGCAGGGACAGCGCTGCTGCAGGACAGGGGGCAGGGACAGCGCTGCAGCAGGACAGTGACAGCGCTGCTGCTGGACAGGGGCAGGGACAGCGCTGCTGGACAGGGACAGGGACAGCGCTGCTGCAGGGCAGGGACAGCGGTAGTGCAGGACAGGGGCAGGGACAGCGCTGCTGCAGGACATGGGCAGGGACAGCGGTAGTGACAGCGGTGCTGCAGGAACAGGAACAGCGCTGCTGCAGGGCAGGGACAGCGGTAGCGCAGGACAGGGGCAGGGACAGCGCTGCTGCAGGGCAGGGGCAGGGACAGCGCTGCTGCAGGACAGGGGCAGGGACAGCGCTGCTGCAGGGCAGGGACAGCGCTGCTGCAGGACAGGGGCAGGGACAGTGCTGCTGCAGGACAGGGGGCAGGGACAGCGCTGCTGCAGGACAGGGGGCAGAGACAGTGCTGCTGCAGGACAGGGGCAGGGACAGCGCTGCTGCAGGGGCAGGGACAGGGGCAGGGACAGCGCTGCTGCAGGACAGGGGCAGGGACAGCGGTAGCGCAGGACAGGGGAAGGGACAGCGGTAGCGCAGGACAGGGGCAGGGACAGCGCTGCTGCAGGGGCAGGGACAGCGCTGCTGCAGGACAGGGGCAGGGACAGCGCTGCAGCAGGACAGGGGCAGGGACAGCGCTGCTACAGGACAGGGGCAGGGACATCGCTGCTGCAGGACAGGGGCAGGGACAGCGCTGCTGCAGGACAGGGGCAGGGACAGCGGTAGTGCAGGGCAGGGACAGCGGTAGTGCAGGACAGGGGCAGGGACAGCGCTGCTGCAGGACAAGAGAGAGGGACAGCGCTGCAGCAGGACTGGGGCAGGGACAGCGCTGCAGCAGGACAGGGGCAGGGACAGCGCTGCTGCAGGACAGGGGCAGGGACAGTGCTGCTGCAGGACAGGGGGCAGGGACAGCGCTGCTGCAGGACAGGGGGCAGAGACAGTGCTGCTGCAGGACAGGGGCAGGGACAGCGCTGCTGCAGGGGCAGGGGCAGGGACAGGGGCAGGGACAGTGCTGCTGCAGGACAGGGGCAGGGACAGCGGTAGCGCAGGACAGGGGAAGGGACAGCGGTAGCGCAGGACAGGGGCAGGGACAGCGCTGCTGCAGGGGCAGGGACAGCGCTGCTGCAGGACAGGGGCAGGGACAGCGCTGCAGCAGGACAGGGGCAGGGACAGCGCTGCTACAGGACAGGGGCAGGGACATCGCTGCTGCAGGACAGGGGCAGGGACAGCGCTGCTGCAGGACAGGGGCAGGGACAGCGGTAGTGATGGGCAGGGACAGCGGTAGTGCAGGACAGGGGCAGGGACAGCGCTGCTGCAGGACAAGAGAGAGGGACAGCGCTGCAGCAGGACTGGGGCAGGGACAGCGCTGCAGCAGGACAGGGGCAGGGACAGAGCTGCAGCAGGACAGGGGCAGGGACAGAGCTGCAGCAGGACAGGGGCAGGGACAGCGCTGCAGCAGGACAGGGGCATGGACAGCGCTTTAGCAGGACAGGGGCAGGGACAGCGCTGCTGCAGGACAGGGGCAGGGACAGCGCTGCTGCAGGACAGGGGCAGGGACAGCGGTAGTGCAGGACAGGGGCAGGGACAGCGCTGCTGCAGGGCAGGGACAGCGCTGCTGCAGGGCAGGGTCAGGGACAGCGCTGCTGCAGGACAGGGGCAGGGACAGCGCTGCGGCAGGACAGGGGCAGGGACAGCGCTGCGGCAGGGGCAGGGACAGCGGTAGTGCAGGACAGGGGCAGGGACAGCTCTGCTGCAGGACAAGAGAGAGGGACAGCGCTGCAGCAGGACTGGGGCAGGGACAGGGCTGCAGCAGGACAGGGGCAGGGACAGAGCTGCAGCAGGACAGGGGCAGGGACAGCGCTGCAGCAGGACAGGGGCAAGGACAGCGCTGCAGCAGGACAGGGACAGGGACAGCGCTGCAGCAGGACAGGGGCAGGGACAGCGCTGCTGCAGGACAGGGGCAGGGACAGCGCTGCTGCAGGAAAGGGGCAGGGGCAGGGCTGCAGCAGGACAGGGGCAGGGACAGCGCTGCAGCAGGACAGGGGCAGGGACAGAGCTGCAGCAGGACAGGGGCAGGGACAGAGCTGCAGCAGGACAGGGGCAGGGACAGCGCTGCAGCAGGACAGGGGCAGGGACAGCGCTGCAGCAGGACTGGGGCAGGGACAGCGCTGCAGCAGGACAGGGGCAGGGACAGAGCTGCAGCAGGACAGGGGCAGGGACAGAGCTGCAGCAGGACAGGGGCAGGGACAGCGCTGCAGCAGGACAGGGGCCGGGACAGCGCTGCTGCAGGACAGGGGCAGGGACAGCGCTGCAGCAGCACAGGGGCAGGGACATCGCTGCAGCAGGACAGGGGCAGGGACAGCGCTGCAGCAGGACAGGGGCAGGGACAGCGCTGCAGCAGGACAGGGGCAGGGGCAGGGACAGCACTGGTGCAGGACAGGGGCAGAGACAGCGCTGGTGCAGGGACAGCGCTGCAGCAGCGCAGGGGCAGGGACAGCACTGCTGCAGGACAGGGGCAGGGACAGCGCTGCAGCAGGACAGGGGCAGGGACAGCGCTGGTGCAGGGCAAGGGCAGGGGCAGGGACAGCGCTGCTGCAGGGCAGGGGCGGGGACAGCACTGCTGCAGGGCAGGGGCAGGGACAGCGCTGCTGCGGGGCAGGGACAGTGCTGCTGCAGGACAGGGGCAGGGACAGCGCTGCTGCTGCAGGACAGGGGCAGGGACAGCGCTGCTGCTGCAGGACAGGGGAGGGGACAGCGCTGCTGCTGCAGGACAGGGGCAGGGACAGCGCTGCTGCAGGGCAGGGACAGCGCTGCTGCAGGGTAGGGACAGCGCTGCTGCAGGACAGGGGCAGGGACAGCGCTGCTGCAGGACAGGGACAGCGCTGCTGCAGGACAGGAGGCAGGAACAGCGCTGCTGCAGTGCAGGGACAGCGCTGCTGCAGGACAGGGGCAGGGACAGCGCTGCTGCAGGACAGGGGTAGGGACAGCGCGACTGCAGGACAGGGGCAGAGACAGCGCTGCTGCAGGACAGGAAGCAGGAACAGGGCTGCTGCAGGGCAGGGGCAGGGACAGCGCTGCTGCAGTACAGGGGCAGGGACAGCGCTGCTGCAGGACAGGGGCAGGGACAGCGGTAGCGCAGGACACAGGCAGGGACAGTGCTGGTGCAGGACAGGGGCAGGGACAGCGCTGGTGCAGGACAGGGGCAGGGACAGCTCTGGTGCAGGACAGGGGCAGGGACAGCGCTGGTGCAGGACAGGGGCAGGGACAGCTCTGGTGCAGGACAGGGGCAGGGGCAGCGCTAGTGCAGGACAGGGGCAGGGACAGCGCTGCTGCAAGACAGGGGCAGGGACAGCGCTACAGCAATCCAGGGGCAGGGACAGCGCTGCAGCAGGACAAGGGGAAGGGACAGCGCTGCTGCAGGACAGGGGGCAGAGACAGCGCAGCTGCAGGACAAGAGACAGGAACAGCACTGCTGCAAAACAGGGGCAGGGACAGCGCTGCTGCAGGACAAGAGAGAGGGACAGCGCTGCAGCAGGACTGGGGCAGGGACAGCGCTGCAGCAGGACTGGGGCAGGGACAGCGCTGCAGCAGGACTGGGGCAGGGACAGCGCTGCAGCAGCCCGGGGGCAGGGACAGCGCTGCTGCAGGACAAGAGACAGGAACAGCGCTGCTGCAGGACAGGGGCACGGACAGCGCTGCTGCAGGACAAGAGAGAGGGACAGCGCTGCAGCAGGACTGGGGCAGGGACAGCGCTGCAGCAGGACAGGAGGCAGGGACAGCGCTGCTGCAGGACAGGGGCAGGGACAGCGCTGCTACAGGACAGGGGCAGGGACATCGCTGCTGCAGGACAGGGGCAGGGACAGCGCTGCTGCAGGACAGGGGCAGGGACAGCGGTAGTGCAGGGCAGGGACAGCGGTAGTGCAGGACAGGGGCAGGGACAGCGCTGCTGCAGGACAAGAGAGAGGGACAGCGCTGCAGCAGGACTGGGGCAGGGACAGCGCTTCAGCAGGACAGGGGCAGGGACAGCGCTGCTGCAGGACAGGGGCAGGGACAGTGCTGCTGCAGGACAGGGGGCAGGGACAGCGCTGCTGCAGGACAGGGGGCAGAGACAGTGCTGCTGCAGGACACGGGCAGGGACAGCGCTGCTGCAGGGGCAGGGACAGGGGCAGGGACAGTGCTGCTGCAGGACAGGGGCAGGGACAGCGGTAGCGCAGGACAGGGGAAGGGACAGCGGTAGCGCAGGACAGGGGCAGGGACAGCGCTGCTGCAGGGGCAGGGACAGCGCTGCTGCAGGACAGGGGCAGGGACAGCGCTGCAGCAGGACAGGGGCAGGGACAGCGCTGCTACAGGACAGGGGCAGGGACATCGCTGCTGCAGGACAGGGGCAGGGACAGCGGTAGTGCAGGGCAGGGACAGCGATAGTGCAGGACAGGGGCAGGGACAGCGCTGCTGCAGGACAAGAGAGAGGGACAGCGCTGCAGCAGGACTGGGGCAGGGACAGCGCTGCAGCAGGACAGGGGCAGGGACAGAGCTGCAGCAGGACAGGGGCAGGGACAGAGCTGCAGCAGGACAGGGGCAGGGACAGCGCTGCAGCAGGACAGGGGCATGGACAGCGCTTTAGCAGGACAGGGGCAGGGACAGCGCTGCTGCAGGACAGGGGCAGGGACAGCGCTGCTGCAGGACAGGGGCAGGGACAGCGGTAGTGCAGGACAGGGGCAGGGACAGCGCTGCAGCAGGGCAGGGACAACGCTGCTGCAGGACAGGGGCAGGGACAGCGCTGCTGCAGGGCAGGGGCAGGGACAGCGCTGCTGCAGGGCAGGGGCAGGGACAGCGCTGCTGCAGTGCAGGGGCAGGGACAGCGCTGCTGCAGTGCAGGGGCAGGGACAGCACTGCTGCAGGGCAGGGACAGCGCTGCTGCAGGGCAGGGTCAGGGACAGCGCTGCTGCAGGACAGGGGCAGGGACAGCGCTGCGGCAGGACAGGGGCAGGGACAGCGCTGCGGCAGGGGCAGGGACAGCGGTAGTGCAGGACAGGGGCAGGGACAGCTCTGCTGCAGGACAAGAGAGAGGGACAGCGCTGCAGCAGGACTGGGGCAGGGACAGGGCTGCAGCAGGACAGGGGCAGGGACAGAGCTGCAGCAGGACAGGGGCAGGGACAGCGCTGCAGCAGGACAGGGGCAAGGACAGCGCTGCAGCAGGACAGGGACAGGGACAGCGCTGCAGCAGGACAGGGGCAGGGACAGCGCTGCTGCAGGACAGGGGCAGGGACAGCGCTGCTGCAGGAAAGGGGCAGGGGCAGCGCTGCAGCAGGACAGGGGCAGGGACAGCGCTGCAGCAGGACAGGGGCAGGGACAGAGCTGCAGCAGGACAGGGGCAGGGACAGAGCTGCAGCAGGACAGGGGCAGGGACAGCGCTGCAGCAGGACAGGGGCAGGGACAGCGCTGCAGCAGGACTGGGGCAGGGACAGCGCTGCAGCAGGACAGGGGCAGGGACAGAGCTGCAGCAGGACAGGGGCAGGGACAGAGCTGCAGCAGGACAGGGGCAGGGACAGCGCTGCAGCAGGACAGGGGCCGGGACAGCGCTGCTGCAGGACAGGGGCAGGGACAGCGCTGCAGCAGCACAGGGGCAGGGACATCGCTGCAGCAGGACAGGGGCAGGGACAGCGCTGCAGCAGGACAGGGGCAGGGACAGCGCTGCAGCAGGACAGGGGCAGGGGCAGGGACAGCACTGGTGCAGGACAGGGGCAGAGACAGCGCTGGTGCAGGGACAGCGCTGCAGCAGCCCAGGGGCAGGGACAGCACTGCTGCAGGACAGGGGCAGGGACAGCGCTGCAGCAGGACAGGGGCAGGGACAGCGCTGGTGCAGGGCAAGGGCAGGGGCAGGGACAGCGCTGCTGCAGGGCAGGGGCGGGGACAGCACTGCTGCAGGGCAGGGGCAGGGACAGCGCTGCTGCGGGGCAGGGACAGTGCTGCTGCAGGACAGGGGCAGGGACAGCGCTGCTGCTGCAGGACAGGGGCAGGGACAGCGCTGCTGCTGCAGGACAGGGGAGGGGACAGCGCTGCTGCTGCAGGACAGGGGAGGGGACAGCGCTGCTGCAGGGCAGGGACAGCGCTGCTGCAGGGTAGGGACAGCGCTGCTGCAGGACAGGGGCAGGGACAGCGCTGCTGCAGGACAGGAACAGTGCTGCTGCAGGACAGGAGGCAGGAACAGCGCTGCTGCAGTGCAGGGACAGCTCTGCTGCAGGACAGGGGCAGGGACAGCGCTGCTGCAGGATAGGGGTAGGGACAGCGCGACTGCAGGACAGGGGCAGAGACAGCGCTGCTGCAGGACAGGAAGCAGGAACAGGGCTGCTGCAGGGCAGGGGCAGGGACAGCGCTGCTGCAGTACAGGGGCAGGGACAGCGCTGCTGCAGGACAGGGGCAGGGACAGCGGTAGCGCAGGACACAGGCAGGGACAGTGCTGGTGCAGGACAGGGGCAGGGACAGCGCTGGTGCAGGACAGGGGCAGGGACAGCTCTGGTGCAGGACAGGGGCAGGGACAGCGCTGGTGCAGGACAGGGGCAGGGACAGCTCTGGTGCAGGACAGGGGCAGGGGCAGCGCTAGTGCAGGACAGGGGCAGGGACAGCGCTGCTGCAAGACAGGTGCAGGGACAGCGCTACAGCAATCCAGGGGCAGGGACAGCGCTGCAGCAGGACAAGGGGAAGGGACAGCGCTGCTGCAGGACAGGGGGCAGAGACAGCGCTGCTGCAGGACAAGAGACAGGAACAGCACTGCTGCAAAACAGGGGCAGGGACAGCGCTGCTGCAGGACAAGAGAGAGGGACAGCGCTGCAGCAGGACTGGGGCAGGGACAGCGCTGCAGCAGGACTGGGGCAGGGACAGCGCTGCAGCAGGACTGGGGCAGGGACAGCGCTGCAGCAGCCCGGGGGCAGGGACAGCGCTGCTGCAGGACAAGAGACAGGAACAGCGCTGCTGCAGGACAGGGGCACGGACAGCGCTGCTGCAGGACAAGAGAGAGGGACAGCGCTGCAGCAGGACTGGGGCAGGGACAGCGCTGCAGCAGGACAGGAGGCAGGGACAGCGCTGCTGCAGGACAGGGGCAGGGACAGCGCTGCTGCAGGACAAGAGAGAGGGACAGCGCTGCTGCAGGAGAGGAGGCTGGGACAGCGCTGCTGCAGGACAGGGGCAGTGACAGCGCTGCTGCAGGACAGGGGCAGGGACAGAGCTGCTGCAGGACAAGAGAGAGGGACAGCGCTGCAGCAGGACTGGGGCAGGGACAGCGCTGCTGCAGGGAAGGGGCAGGGACAGCACTGGTGCAGGACAGGGGCAGGGACAGCGCTGGTGCAGGACAGGGGCAGGGACAGCGCTGCAGCAGCCCTGGGGCAGGGACAGACCTGCAGCAGGACTGGGGCAGGGACAGCGCTGCAGCAGGACTGGGGCAGGGACAGCGCTGCTGCAGGACAGGGGCAGGGACAGTGCTGGGGCAGGGACAGTGCTGGGGCAGGACAGGGAAGGGGCAGGGACAGCGCTGCTGCAGGGCAGGGACAGCGCTGCTGCAGGGCAGGGACAGGGACAGCGCTGCAGCAGCCCAGGGGCAGGGACAGCACTGCTGCAGGACAGGGGCAGGGACAGCGCTGCAGCACGACAGGGGCAGGGACAGCGCTGGTGCAGGGCAAGGGCAGGGGCAGGGACAGCGCTGCTGCAGGGCAGGGGCAGGGACAGCGCTGCTGCAGGGCAGGGGCAGGGACAGCGCTGCTGCAGGGCAGGGGCAGGGACAGCGCTGCTGCAGGGCAGGGACAGCGCTGCTGCAGGGACAGCGCTGCTGCAGGGCAGGGACAGCGCTGCTGCAGGACAGGGGCAGGGACAGCGCTGCTGCAGGACAGGGACAGCGCTGCTGCAGGACAGGAGGCAGGAACAGCGCTACTGCAGGGCAGGGACAGCGCTGCTGCAGGACAGGGGCAGGGACAGCGCTGCTGCAGGACAGCGCTGCTGCAGGACAGGGGTAGGGACAGCGCGACTGCAGGACAGGGGCAGGGACAGCGCTGCTGCAGGACAGGAAGCAGGAACAGGGCTGCTGCAGGGCAGGGGCTTGGACAGCGCTGCTGCAGGACAGGGGCAGGGACAGCGCTGCTGCAGGACAGGGGCAGGGACAGCGGTAGCGCAGGACACGGGCAGGGACACCGCTGGTGCAGGACAGGGGCAGGGACAGCGCTGGTGCAGGACAGGGGCAGGGACAGCGCTGGTGCAGGACAGGGGCAGGGACAGAGCTGGTGCAGGACAGGGGCAGGGACAGAGCTACAGCAGTCCAGGGGCAGGGACAGCGCTGCAGCAGGACAGGGGCAGGGGCAGGGACAGCACTGGTGCAGGACAGGGGCAGAGACAGCGCTGGTGCAGGGACAGCGCTGCAGCAGCCCAGGGGCAGGGACAGCACTGCTGCAGGACAGGGGCAGGGACAGCGCTGCAGCAGGACAGGGGCAGGGACAGCGCTGGTGTAGGGCAAGGGCAGGGGCAGGGACAGCGCTGCTGCAGGGCAGGGGCGGGGACAGCACTGCTGCAGGGAAGGGGCAGGGACAGCGCTGCTGCGGGGCAGGGACAGCGCTGCTGCAGGACAGGGGCAGGGACAGCGCTGCTGCTGCAGGACAGGGGCAGGGACAGCGCTGCTGCTGCAGGACAGGGGAGGGGACAGCGCTGCTGCTGCAGGACAGGGGCAGGGACAGCGCTGCTGCAGGGCAGGGACAGCGCTTCTGCAGGGCAGGGACAGCGCTGCTGCAGGACAGGGGCAGGGACAGCGCTGCTGCAGGACAGGGACAGCGCTGCTGCAGGACAGGAGGCAGGAACAGCGCTGCTGCAGGGCAGGGACAGCACTGCTGCAGGACAGGGGCAGGGACAGCTGGTGCAGGACAGGGGTAGGGACAGCGCAACTGCAGGACAGGGGCAGGGACAGCGCTGCTGCAGGACAGGAAGCAGGAACAGGGCTGCTGCAGGGCAGGGGCAGGGACAGCGCTGCTGCAGTACAGGGGCAGGGACAGCGCTGCTGCAGGACAGGGGCAGGGACAGCGGTAGCGCAGGACACAGGCAGGGACAGTGCTGGTGCAGGACAGGGGCAGGGACAGCGCTGGTGCAGGACAGGGGCAGGGACAGCTCTGGTGCAGGACAGGGGCAGGGACAGTGCTGGTGCAAGACAGGGGCAGGGACAGCGCTACAGCAATCCAGGGGCAGGGACAGCGCTGCAGCAGGACAAGGGGAAGGGACAGCGCTGCTGCAGGACAGGGGGCAGAGACAGCGCTGCTGCAGGACAAGAGACAGGAACAACGCTGCTGCAAAACAGGGGCAGGGACAGCGCTGCTACAGGACAAGAGAGAGGGACAGCGCAGCAGCAGGACTGGGGCAGGTACAGCGCTGCAGCAGGACTGGGGCAGGGACAGCGCTGCAGCAGGACTGGGGCAGGGACAGCGCTGCAGCAGCCCGGGGGCAGGGACAGCGCTGCTGCAGGACAAGAGACAGGAACAGCGCTGCTGCAGGACAGGGGCACGGACAGCGCTGCTGCAGGACAAGAGAGAGGGACAGCGCTGCAGCAGGACTGGGGCAGGGACAGCGCTGCAGCAGGACAGGAGGCAGGGACAGCGCTGCTGCAGGACAGAGGCAGGGACAGCGCTGCTGCAGGACAAGAGAGAGGGACAGCGCTGCTGCAGGAGAGGAGGCTGGGACAGCGCTGCTGCAGGACAGGGGCATTGACAGCGCTGCTGCAGGACAGGGGCAGGGACAGAGCTGCTGCAGGACAAGAGAGAGGGACAGCGCTGCAGCAGGACTGGGGCAGGGACAGCGCTGCTGCAGGGAAGGGGCAGGGACAGCACTGGTGCAGTACAGGGGCAGGGACAGCGCTGGTGCAGGACAGGGGCAGGGACAGCGCTGCAGCAGCCCTGGGGCAGGGACAGAGCTGCAGCAGGACTGGGGCAGGGACAGCGCTGCAGCAGGACTGGGGCAGGGACAGCGCTGCAGCAGGACTGGGGCAGGGACAGCGCTGCTGCAGGACAGGGGCAGGGACAGTGCTGGGGCAGGGACAGTGCTGGGGCAGGACAGGGAAGGGGCAGGGACAGCGCTGCTGCAGGGCAGGGACAGGGACAGCGCTGCAGCAGCCCAGGGGCAGGGACAGCACTGCTGCAGGACAGGGGCAGGGACAGCGCTGCAGCAGGACAGGGGCAGGGACAGCGCTGGTGCAGGGCAAGGGCAGGGGCAGGGACAGCGCTGCTGCAGGGCAGGGGCAGGGACAGCGCTGCTGCAGGGCAGGGGCAGGGACAGCGCTGCTGCAGGGCAGGGGCAGGGACAGCGCTGCTGCAGGGAAGGGACAGCGCTGCTGCAGGGACAGCGCTGCTGCAGGGCAGGGACAGCGCTGCTGCAGGACAGGGGCAGGGACAGCGCTGCTGCAGGACAGGAGGCAGGAACAGCGCTGCTGCAGGGCAGGGACAGCGCTGCTGCAGGACAGGGGCAGGGACAGCGCTGCTGCAGGACAGGGGTAGGGACAGCGCGACTGCAGGACAGGGGCAGGGACAGCGCTGCTGCAGGACAGGAAGCAGGAACAGGGCTGCTGCAGGGCAGGGGCAGAGACAGCGCTGCTGCAGTACAGGGGCAGGGACAGCGCTGCTGGAGGACAGGGGCAGGGACAGCGGTAGTGCAGGACAAAGGCAGGGACAGTGCTGGTGCAGGACAGGGGCAGGGACAGCGCTGGTGCAGGACAGGGGCAGGGACAGCTCTGGTGCAGGACAGGGGCAGGGACAGCGCTGGTGCAGGACAGGGGCAGGGACAGCGCTGCTGCAAGACAGGGGCAGGGACAGCGGTAGGCAGGGACAGGGACAGCGCTGCTGCAGGACAAGAGAGAGGGACAGCGCTGCTGCAGGAGAGGAGGCAGGGACAGCGCTGCAGCAGGACAAGGGGAAGGGACAGCGCTGCTGCAGGACAGGGGGCAGAGACAGCGCTGCTGCAGGACAAGAGACAGGAACAGCGCTACTGCAAAACAGTGGCAGGGACAGCGCTGCTGCAGGACAAGAGAGAGGGACAGCGCTGCAGCAGGACTGGGGCAGGGACAGCGCTGCAGCAGGACTGGGGCAGGGACAGCGCTGCAGCAGGACTGGGGCAGGGACAGCGCTGCAGCAGCCCAGGGGCAGGGACAGCGCTGCTGCAGGACAAGAGACAGGAACAGCGCTGCTGCAGGACAGGGGCACGGACAGCGCTGCTGCAGGACAAGAGAGAGGGACAGCGCTGCAGCAGGACTGGGGCAGGGACAGCGCTGCAGCAGGACAGGAGGCAGGGACAGCGCTGCTGCAGGACAGGGGCAGGGACAGCGCTGCTGCAGGACAAGAGAGAGGGACAGCGCTGCTGCAGGAGAGGAGGCTGGGACAGTGCTGCTGCAGGACAGGGGCAGTGACAGCGCTGCTGCAGGACAGGGGCAGGGACAGAGCTGCTGCAGGACAAGAGAGAGGGACAGCGCTGCAGCAGGACTGGGGCAGGGACAGCGCTGCTGCAGGGAAGGGGCAGGGACAGCACTGGTGCAGGACAGGGGCAGGGACAGCGCTGGTGCAGGACAGGGGCAGTGACAGCGCTGCAGCAGCCCTGGGGCAGGGACAGAGCTGCAGCAGGACTGGGGCAGGGACAGCGCTGCAGCAGGACTGGGGCAGGGACAGCGCTGCTGCAGGACAGGGGCAGGGACAGTGCTGGGGCAGGGACAGGGAAGGGGCAGGACAGGGAAGGGGCAGGGACAGCGCTGCTGCAGGTCAGGGACAGCGCTGCTGCAGGGCAGGGACAGGGACAGCGCTGCAGCAGCCCAGGGGCAGGGACAGCACTGCTGCAGGACAGGGGCAGGGACAGCGCTGCAGCAGGACAGGGGCAGGGACAGCGCTGGTGCAGGGCAAGGGCAGGGGCAGGGACAGGGCTGCTGCAGGGCAGGGGCAGGGACAGCGCTGCTGCAGGGCAGGGGCAGGGACAGCGCTGCTGCAGTGCAGGGGCAGGGACAGCGCTGCTGCAGGGCAGGGACAGCGCTGCTGCAGGGACAGCGCTGCTGCAGGGCAGGGACAGCGCTGCTGCAGGACGGGCAGGGACAGCGCTGCTGCAGGACAGGGACAGCGCTGCTGCAGGACAGGAGGCAGGAACAGCGCTACTGCAGGGCAGGGACAGCGCTGCTGCAGGACAGCGCTGCTGCAGGACAGGGGTAGGGACAGCGCGACTGCAGGACAGGGGCAGGGACAGCGCTGCTGCAGGACAGGAAGCAGGAACAGGGCTGCTGCAGGGCAGGGGCTTGGACAGCGCTGCTGCAGGACAGGGGCAGGGACAGCGCTGCTGCAGGACAGGGGCAGGGACAGCGGTAGCGCAGGACACGGGCAGGGACACCGCTGGTGCAGGACAGGGGCAGGGACAGCGCTGGTGCAGGACAGGGGCAGGGACAGCACTGGTGCGGGACGGGCAGGGACAGAGCTGGTGCAGGACAGGGGCAGGGACAGAGCTACAGCAGTCCAGGGGCAGGGACAGCGCTGCAGCAGGACAGGGGCAGGGGCAGGGACAGCACTGGTGCAGGACAGGGGCAGAGACAGCGCTGGTGCAGGGACAGCGCTGCAGCAGCCCAGGGGCAGGGACAGCACTGCTGCAGGACTGGGGCAGGGACAGCGCTGCAGCAGGACAGGGGCAGGGACAGCGCTGGTGCAGGGCAAGGGCAGGGGCAGGGACAGGGCTGCTGCATGGCAGGGGCGGGGACAGCACTGCTGCAGGGCAGGGGCAGGGACAGCGCTGCTGCGGGGCAGGGACAGCGCTGCTGCAGGACAGGGGCAGGGACAGCGCTGCTGCTGCAGGACAGGGGCAGGGACAGCGCTGCTGCTGCAGGACAGGGGAGGGGACAGCGCTGCTGCTGCAGGACAGGGGCAGGGACAGCGCTGCTGCAGGGCAGGGACAGCGCTGCTTCAGGGCAGGGACAGCGCTGCTGCAGGACAGGGGCAGGGACAGCGCTGCTGCAGGACAGGGACAGCGCTGCTGCAGGACAGGAGGCAGGAACAGCGCTGCTGCAGGGCAGGGACAGCGCTGCTGCAGGACAGGGGCAGGGACAGTGCTGCTGCAGGACAGGGGTAGGGACAGCGCGACTGCAGGACAGGGGCAGGGACAGCGCTGCTGCAGGACAGGAAGCAGGAACAGGGCTGCTGCAGGGCAGGGGCAGGGACAGCACTGCTGCAGTACAGGGGCAGGGACAGCGCTGCTGCAGGACAGGGGCAGGGACAGCGGTAGCGCAGGACACAGGCAGGGACAGTGCTGGTGCAGGACAGGGGCAGGGACAGCGCTGGTGCAGGACAGGGGCAGGGACAGCTCTGGTGCAGGACAGGGGCAGGGACAGCGCTGGTGCAGGACAGGGGCAGGGACAGCGCTGCTGCAAGACAGGGGCAGGGACAGCGCTACAGCAATCCAGGGGCAGGGACAGCGCTGCAGCAGGACAAGGGGAAGGGACAGCGCTGCTGCAGGACAGGGGGCAGAGACAGCGCTGCTGCAGGACAAGAGACAGGAACAGCGCTGCTGCGCAACAGGGGCAGGGACAGCGCTGCTGCAGGACAAGAGAGAGGGACAGCGCTGCAGCAGGACTGGGGCAGGGACAGCGCTGCAGCAGGACTGGGGCAGGGACAGCGCTGCAGCAGGACTGGGGCAGGGACAGCGCTGCAGCAGCCCGGGGGCAGGGACAGCGCTGCTGCAGGACAAGAGACAGGAACAGCGCTGCTGGAGGACAGGGGCACGGACAGCGCTGCTGCAGGACAAGAGAGAGGGACAGCGCTGCAGCAGGACTGGGGCAGGGACAGCGCTGCAGCAGGACAGGAGGCAGGGACAGCGCTGCTGCAGGACAGGGGCAGGGACAGCGCTGCTGCAGGACAAGAGAGAGGGACAGCGCTGCTGCAGGAGAGGAGGCTGGGACAGCGCTGCTGCAGGACAGGAGCAGTGACAGCGCTGCTGCAGGACAGGGGCAGGGACAGAGCTGCTGCAGGACAAGAGAGAGGGACAGCGCTGCAGCAGGACTGGGGCAGGGACAGCGCTGCTGCAGGGAAGGGGCAGGGACAGCACTGGTGCAGGACAGGGGCAGGGACAGCGCTGGTGCAGGACAGGGGCAGGGACAGCGCTGCAGCAGCCCTGGGGCAGGGACAGAGCTGCAGCAGGACTGGGGCAGGGACAGCGCTGCAGCAGGACTGGGGCAGGGACAGCGCTGCAGCAGGACTGGGGCAGGGACAGCGCTGCTGCAGGACAGGGGCAGGGACAGTGCTGGGGCAGGGACAGTGCTGGGGCAGGACAGGGAAGGGGCAGGGACAGCGCTGCTGCAGGGCAGGGACAGCGCTGCTGCAGGGCAGGGACAGGGACAGCGCTGCAGCAGCCCAGGGGCAGGGACAGCACTGCTGCAGGACAGGGGCAGGGACAGCGCTGCAGCAGGACAGGGGCAGGGACAGCGCTGGTGCTGGGCAAGGGCAGGGGCAGGGACAGCGCTGCTGCAGGGGCAGGGACAGCGCTGCTGCAGGGCAGGGGCAGGGACAGCGCTGCTGCAGGGCAGGGGCAGGGACAGCGCTGATGCAGGGCAGGGACAGCGCTGCTGCAGGGACAGCGCTGCTGCAGGGCAGGGACAGCGCTGCTGCAGGGACAGCGCTGCTGCAGGGCAGGGACAGCGCTGCTGCAGGACAGGGGCAGGGACAGCGCTGCTGCAGGACAGGGACAGCGCTGCTGCAGGACAGGAGGCAGGAACAGCGCTACTGCAGGGCAGGGACAGCGCTGCTGCAGGACAGGGGCAGGGACAGCGCTGCTGCAGGACAGCGCTGCTGCAGGACAGGGGTAGGGACAGCGCGACTGCAGGACAGGGGCAGGGACAGCGCTGCTGCAGGACAGGAAGCAGGAACAGGGCTGCTGCAGGGCAGGGGCTTGGACAGCGCTGCTGCAGGACAGGGGCAGGGACAGCGCTGCTGCAGGACAGGGGCAGGGACAGCGGTAGCGCAGGACACGGGCAGGGACACCACTGGTGCAGGACAGGGGCAGGGACAGCGCTGCAGCAGCCCTGGGGCAGGGACAGAGCTGCAGCAGGACTGGGGCAGGGACAGCGCTGCAGCAGGACTGGGGCAGGGACAGCGCTGCAGCAGGACTGGGGCAGGGACAGCGCTGCTGCAGGACAGGGGCAGGGACAGTGCTGGGGCAGGGACAGTGCTGGGGCAGGACAGGGAAGGGGCAGGGACAGCGCTGCTGCAGGGCAGGGACAGCGCTGCTGCAGGGCAGGGACAGGGACAGCGCTGCAGCAGCCCAGGGGCAGGGACAGCACTGCTGCAGGACAGGGGCAGGGACAGCGCTGCAGCAGGACAGGGGCAGGGACAGCGCTGGTGCTGGGCAAGGGCAGGGGCAGGGACAGCGCTGCTGCAGGGCAGGGGCAGGGACAGCGCTGCTGCAGGGCAGGGGCAGGGACAGCGCTGATGCAGGGCAGGGACAGCGCTGCTGCAGGGACAGCGCTGCTGCAGGGCAGGGACAGCGCTGCTGCAGGGACAGCGCTGCTGCAGGGCAGGGACAGCGCTGCTGCAGGACAGGGGCAGGGACAGCGCTGCTGCAGGACAGGGACAGCGCTGCTGCAGGACAGGAGGCAGGAACAGCGCTACTGCAGGGCAGGGACAGCGCTGCTGCAGGACAGGGGCAGGGACAGCGCTGCTGCAGGACAGCGCTGCTGCAGGACAGGGGTAGGGACAGCGCGACTGCAGGACAGGGGCAGGGACAGCGCTGCTGCAGGACAGGAAGCAGGAACAGGGCTGCTGCAGGGCAGGGGCTTGGACAGCGCTGCTGCAGGACAGGGGCAGGGACAGCGCTGCTGCAGGACAGGGGCAGGGACAGCGGTAGCGCAGGACACGGGCAGGGACACCACTGGTGCAGGACAGGGGCAGGGACAGCGCTGGTGCAGGACAGGAGCAGGGACAGCGCTGGTGCAGGACAGGGGCAGGGACAGAGCTGGTGCAGGACAGGGGCAGGGACAGAGCTACAGCAGTCCAGGGGCAGGGACAGCGCTGCAGCAGGACAAGGGGAAGGGACAGCGCTGCTGCAGGACAGGGGGCAGAGACAGCGCTGCTGCAGGACAAGAGACAGGAACAGCGCTGCTGCCGGACAGGGGCAGGGACAGCGCTGCTGCAGGACAAGAAAGAGGGACAGCGCTGCAGCAGGACTGGGGCAGGGACAGCGCTGCAGCAGCCCGGGGGCAGGGACAGCGCTGCTGCAGGACAAAAGACAGGAACAGCGCTGCTGCAGGACAGGGGCAGGGACAGCGCTGCTGCAGGACAAGAGAGAGGGACAGCGCTGCAGCAGGACTGGGGCAGGGACAGCGCTGCTGTAGGACAGGAGGCAGGGACAGCGCTGCTGCAGGACAGGGGCAGGGACAGCGCTGCTGCAGGACAGGGGCAGGGACAGCGCTGCTGCAGGACAAGAGAGAGGGACAGCGCTGCTGCAGGAGAGGAGGCAGGGACAGCGCTGCTGCAGGACAGGGGCAGTGATAGAGCTGCTGCAGGACAGGGGCAGGGACAGAGCTGCTGCAGGACAAGAGAGAGGGACAGCGCTGCAGCAGGACTGGGGCAGGGACAGCGCTGCTGCAGGGAAGGGGCAGGGACAGCACTGGTGCAGGACAGGGGCAGGGACAGCGCTGGTGCAGGACAGGGGCAGGGACAGCGCTGCAGCGCTGTCCCTGCCCCTGTCCTGCACCAGTGCATTTTTTTATTAGGCACAGGGAGATTAAGTGATTTTCCCAGAATCGCAGTATGTTCAGCATCATTGCCGAGACTCGAACCCAGTTCCCCAGATTCAAGGTCGACCGCCCTAGCCGTTAGGCCAACTCCTCTTCCCTGATTGCATGATTGCACCAGATTATGGTCTTTGAAAAAAGATTTAGTGCAGCCACATATGGGTCCTCAATTTAATTGCAATTTAGGTTGAAGTCACCTAGAAAGATTGTGTTCGGATGTTTTAAGGTCTGTACTGTGATTGTTATTTGCTCATGAGGGTCTGTTTGTCTCCAGGAGGGTGGTAGATAATGTGTAATTTGGTCAAGGAATAAATCCCATGAGGACTTCAACTCCCATATATTCACAGGAGGATATCTTCTTCATTTGGAATCGCTTGGTTTGTAAGGCTGATCTGTGAATGCACGCAACCCGCACGCCCCCAACTTGGTTTTAGTGTGTGGTCCAGTCTAATGATGTTGTAGTTAGGTGGAACTAAGTTATCTAATAGTGGTGTGGAAGAGTTATTTAATCTGGTCACTGGTAGGATGGTTGTGTCTAGCAGGGATGTGGAATTCCTATAGGCCGAAGCCCAGGACATATTGTTTGAGGCCAAGGGCAACAAGTTTTCATTTGTGTTTTGTCCTTGGAACAAGTAGGCCCAACTCCCTGCCGCACAAACCCTTTGGCTGTCAGTTTGCAGTACCACATATGGATCAGGGAAGGGCACTGTCTGCAGTTAAGGTAATATTTTTGTCCATATATTAATGCTGTTGAAGCTTGTATTTATGGTTCATTAATTGAAAGAATTTATTATTAGGGTGAGAGTAAATGTTGTAAGTTCCGACTGCACTACTGGCCGTGGTTCCACTATAGAAACGTCTGCACACGTTTTCAAAGTTTGGCAATATGAGGCTATGTATAATGCTCCCAGAATGCTCTCTTATTTGATGCAAATATTTGCAGAAAATTGAAAGCAAGATTGATGATTCTCTGCTTTCAAAATAAAATGTTCATAAATAAATGAAAGTAAAAAAAAATCGCTTTAAAAAAATCGCTAAACCACTATAACATTTTATGTACCATTTCTTTGCAGCTGCAGCATCATTTAGTAACCTGTGTTGATGCACACTAGTATTTCCCAAGACTATTCATTATGGCAAATCAGTGTAACCAGTTTCAGTAAGATTATGGGAAACAAAAATAAACGAGCATCGGCAAAGCCAGTAGGTCTGAAATTGGTGGTCAGCTTTTTAGTTTTATCAATGTGCGAATTGTTTTAGCATGGTTTTTGTAAAACCTTGGCAAAAGTAACAATTGTTTTTGGTCTCAAATAGCATATTTTGCACAGTAGTTACTGGCATTGAGCAAAACTACTGTGTGCCCATATGCTCCTTGTGAAAGCAGAATGCTGTCACTCGCAGTAAAGCCAGCCGATACAGAGAGAGAGAGACAACATTTTAATAAACGCAATACGTCATGGTCAACGCCAGACCAAATTAGAGAACCAATTAATAAAGAAAGTCTAAAAAGTGCACCCAGGGTATATGTCCTTGCATTAAGTGCAGCTATACCGCTTTCGTGAATTCTCAAGAATTTACAGAAGTAGGACAAAAAATAGTACCCCTAGAAAATATTTGTGAACTGCATTTTGGCATGAGCAAATATGCATGTGTATCTTTGCTCATGTGAGCATCTGAGTGTTTGCAAGTTAACTTTCCCTCCAACCACTCTTTTTCCCAACTCTGAAAGAAGGTTTACGGCTGCCATTGTAAGGAGTAAATTTCCAACATTTCTCAGTATCGGAAAAGATCAGAGAAGAGTTGTTGAAAACCCGTAAAGTATGTAAGTTAGTAGGTTTGCACAGACTCAAAATGGAATTCTAACCCTAGAACTATTGCTTACCACTAGAACTATTGCTTACCACTACCTTCAGCCCCAGTATGTAGATCTGGGGAAACGTGGCAACATAAGGTGACCGCAAATATTCAAACACTACTATGGTATGAGCCCTGGCATAATCAGAGAGGCTATATCAGAGCTCTTATATAAGGAGTTTGCGGCCATAATTTTTCGCCACACCACATGGCACTAAAGGGACAAGTGGATTTCGTTACAGGACAAGTAGATTTCTGAAGCATCCTGCCCCTTGGAAAAGTAGATATTTTATTAAATTCCACACACTGACCTAGATTGTGACAGGATGGGGTCGGCTATGTCTTTGGCATATTTAGCTGCTGATTGCAGTTGTGCGGTAAGCTTTTCAGTATCTTTTTAGGCTCTCTTTTTCTGTCTTGATTACCTGGGAAGAAGGTGATCTGTCTTACTTTTGAGAGGTTTATAGTAGAAGCTGTGATTTGTTGCTCGAGAGAAGTATTTATAGCTATAGTGTGTATTTTATAAGTTGTTTCTGTGTGGTGAGGGTATGTTATGTAAGATTGGCAAAGGCCATTAATGTCTAACATCTGGTTTGTTGTCCTGTTGAGGCGTATAGTTGTGTTTGGCAAAGGCATAGAGACCCGTCTAGGTGTGCTTGATACTGTGTGTTTGTGGTGGTTGGAGATCTATGCAGTCTCCTAGTGTCCTGAGCCTTAGGTATTTCGACTGCCAGCTTAAGGTTTGTCATGATTAGGGCTCCCAGTTTTATGGTATTTATTTTTTTGCCATTTCCGTCTGTATTTATCTATATTTATTTTTGGGCCATTTTTTCTGTATTTATCCACATTTATTATTGCCACTAGCAAAATACGACGGTACAGCTAGTATTTTTCCACATTTATTTAAAGTGACACTGCACTCTAACTACACAGGGAGAGAATTGAGTAACACCAGGCTCCTAATCTGACTCTGGCATAGCCTCTTAGAAGGGGTGAAAGAACAACAAGGACTCATCAACAAGTAAAGGGTCTTTAATAGACCTGTGAAGTACTCGGGTGCGGCTGGCAGCTCTGTGTGTGCCTGAAAGCTGTCTCAGCCCGGCCTGACACCTCCTAGCCCACTAGTATTCACCCGTTTTTATATATAAATACAGATAAAGGAAAACTTGTTTTCCGTCTGTATTTATATGTAAAAATCCGTAAAAACGGAAAACCGGGAGCCCTAGTCATGATATACCATAATTCTTGTCTATTGTCGACTCTACGTTGTTAACACATGCTTGCCCAGTAGAAGTAGCATTGTTTGTGGTGCTGGGAAGGGGCGACTCTAATGAGGGTGTGCAGGCTTGTTCTTTGAGATATTGTTTGCCTGGTTTGGTGAGTTGTGCGAAGAGGTATACCGCACAGTGAGTGGGAGGAAGTTTTGATCAGACACTTGAATAGCTTACTGATTATTACTGATGTGCACAAAACTGTTCATCAGCATTTCCATCTTTACACCTCCTCAATCTAGTGTTCCAGTGTTCTCAAGCTTTCTATCTCGAGAATGCCTAGAGCCCTCTCATCCCTCTCTCAAAATGAACTCAGACTCTGGAAGTCTGTATTAGCTAATAAATGTTATTCCTTAGTTCCAGTTCGCATTCTTTAACAATCTCTGGTTTTAAATCCACAGATGATTGAAGAGTGGGCGTAGAAGCAACATGGTGATCAGTAATAAGCAAATAATGAAAACTATTAAAGGACTGATGCTAAAGAAGTAAAGTTGCTTCAGAGCTCCAACAAGAGAAAAGTATCCAGGAAAAAGATGTGGTGATGAACTTGGATTAGAGTAAAATAAAGAATGTGAAAGCAGTTTTTCTAAATAGATTTCCTGCTGCTCTAATGGTATATGAAGAATGCCCTGGAGATGCCAACCCAGGGCAGGAAGACCATCTGTCTGAACCAGAGAGGACAAGCATCAGTCTAAAGTTCTATCCGATCCAGGAGAAGATAATACACACAGAACAAGTGGGACTTGAAGAGTTTTTAACAGACCTCAGCAAATGGAATACTTTAGCATCATATCCAGTGAATTGTCTTTAAATCAAAAACAAATATCTGTTCATCACTTATACAGTATTAATGAAGCTGCTTAAAAAACCAGGTGGTCCGGTTAGGACTAAGATATCTGCTAGTTACGAACTAGCGACGTGGGTATATCTGGGACCAAGGGAAGGAGAATGAGGGAAAATAAATGCACCTCTATGACCAATGACCACATTTTGCTTGTAGTCCGGGTCCACATGTCCACTACCATTCTTACCCATTAGAAGTGACCTCAGGTATTTGTTACTGGGCAAGACCTGCAAAATCCTTAACATCCTTATTGTAGTCTTACATACAGATATAGAAGACATCCGTAAGAAGGGTGACAAGAAACAATGTGCTGCTACTGATACATAATAGTATTTTGAATGTTCATGCCAATACATTATTGAATATGTACCTAGCTTTGAAATACTGAACACCAACCAAAGACCTGATCAGTGCTGCATTAACTCATAAATAAGTATGAGAAAAGGGTCAGAGAATCCACATGGATGTATTAAAGAGGCAATAATCCCATGAGAGGCTTCCCCATAAGTACTAGGGGCTGCTGATATTAAGGTTGTAGGGTGAATTAGGTTGCCTACAGAGGTTATAAACTGTGAACTCCTCAGAGAAGTGGTCTTTGGCTAAATAAATGTCCAAGTGTTAAGTTGAACAAGTGCAGCACATTTGAGTGGGTGATGCTAAACACATGCTGAATAAGATTTAGTCTTGTCTTATGGCGTGTCTGCTAGAAAAATCCCAACTTGGAGATATTAACTTCAGAAAGAAATCTTCTCATAATGGAATGTATACAAGATAAAACCGAACTTGGAGATATTAGCACCGAAAATAAGTTTCATACATGCTCTGAATGTGAGAAGAGCTTTAGTTTTCGATCCAGTCTGAGGCAGCATGAGAAAATTCACACTGGGGAAAAACGTCATCAGTGCTCTGAATGCCAGAAACGCTTCACTCGCAAACACTATCTGACTCGACATGTGAGAACTCACACTGGGGAAAAACCTCATAAGTGCTCTGAATGCAACAAAGGTTTCCTGTATAAATTCAGACTTACTGAACATGAGAGAACTCACACTGGAGAGAAACCTTATCGATGCACTGAATGTCACAAAAGGTTCACTCAAAAAAACGATCTCAGTCGCCATGAAAGAACTCACACTGGAGAGAAACCGTATCAGTGCTCTGAATGCCTAAATAGTTACCGATTTAAAACAGATCTCACTCAACATGAGAGAACACATACTGGGCAAAAATCTCATAAGTGCTCTGAATGCCAGAAAACCTTCAGTCGGAAAACATTTCTCACCCAGCATGAGTTAACCCATACTGGGCAGAAATCCCATCAGTGCTCTGAATGCCCAAAAAACTT
Source organism: Lissotriton helveticus (assembly GCF_964261635.1). Classification (NCBI taxonomy): domain Eukaryota; kingdom Metazoa; phylum Chordata; class Amphibia; order Caudata; family Salamandridae; genus Lissotriton; species Lissotriton helveticus. The sequence goes on from NC_136057.1 coordinate 88,353,399, forward strand.
TAGTCATAAATACCTTCTCACTCAACATGAGAGAACCCACACCGGGGAAAAACCATATCACTGCTCTGAATGCCAGAAAAGCTATTTCCTGAAAAGTGGTCTTAAATTCCATGAGAGAACTCACACTGGAGAGAAACCATATAAGTGCTCTGAATGTCACAAAAACTTTAGTGAAAGAGCTAGTCTCACACGCCATGAACAAACACATACTGGGCAAAAACCTTATCAGTGCTCTGAATGCCTAAAAATGTTCAGTTATAAAACCAGTCTTATTATACATCAGAGAACTCACACTGGCGAAAAACCTTATCAGTGCCTTGAATGCCAGAAAAGCTTCAGTGTGAAAAGTCGCCTTACTGTTCATGAGAGAACACACAATAGGGGAAGAACCTCTTCGGTTCTTGGAATTCCAGAGAAGTTTTAGTTATAAAATAATTCTCACTCCACATGTAAAAGCCCACACTAGCTAAAATAAATGTATGAGTGTTATGAAGGCATGTAAAGATTCAGTTGGAAGATCCATGTTATAAAGGAAAAGTGTTTATTAGTGTTCTGAATTCCAGAAAAGCTTTATTCATAAATTAATTTCAATTAAAATGAAAGAACGCGTCCTGTGCCAAATCCATATCACTGTTCTGAATGTCAGGAACACTTGAGTTGTAGAATGGATGTCTTTCGACATGAGAGAACCCACACTGAGAGAAAAACCTTAAAAATATACTCTTTGCCAGAAGCACTTGTCATATCCATTGCAGTGGTTGTACACCATCTATACTAAGAGCAAAACTGGTTTACTTCCAATCTCAAAAAGCTGACACTGATAATTCCTCAAATAGGTCTTTGGTTCTACCAAGTACAGTCCACAGCCCCTCTTCTAAGGTTCATGGGTTACCTTTGCAACAGCTTTGAAAATGATTTGATGTTTTCCTTTTAAACATCTCTTTATTGCACATGTTATAGCTTACGTTTTAACGCACCCCTCCAAGTGTACAGTCCATTCTTAAGATTAATTCATGTCACATCTTATAAACTGATCAAACATTTATACATATATTCCTATCTTTCTCACGTAGAAGACACCTGCGGAAAAATGTACCCCCATTCCCACATCTTATAGAGAATAGAAAGATGCTCTACTATCCCTCTTCAAGTGTAGCCACCCACCCGTCAGAGGTGCCCACACCCTTGACCCTTTCCTCCTAGCCCCTTGTCTTTTTTTTGCACATACTGCCACTTCCTTATGATAAATAGCCATTAGACGAGCAAGCCATTGTTGGACCCATGGTGCAGACAGGTCTTGACATGCCGTAGCCAAGCTTTGCAGCCAAAGTAAGCAGCTGTGAGTTTTCATATCCCTCTGTGCTGAGTCCATGGATAAGGGGCAGAACAGTCTTGAAACGCGTCAGACATGGTGGATATTGAATGAAAGTCAGGAATGCGAGCGTCAACAGGGCATTACAACTGGATGGTGGGGGAGAGCGTTGTTTGCCCTTTCAGAGCTCAAGGGCTCAATTGAAAATTCCTTTCACGCGAGCTGAATTCGATACTGTCAAGGGGATGAACACGTCAGAGATGATCACGTACTGAGGTTGGGAATCTATTAGGTTATTGTAGCTGTGACAGGACGAACTTTGGATTATGAGTACTGGTGGTTATGTGTTTGTAGGATAAACAGTGAAAGAAATGTTGATTCCTATCAACCAGAACAGCCCTGATGAAGTCATTGATGCACTAACTTGTGCATGACGAAACACGATGTTGGCTGCGCTTTTGGATTATTTGACTACACTCAGGAATTTTCCAAATTTATCTTTACTGGATGAACTTTTCTTTCTGAAAACACCTTATATATTTCAATTTCAATTGGAAGAAGAATTTATGTCGGACTTATCTACAATTTGAAAAATGATTTGCGTTACAAATTTTAATAAATAAAAATAAATAAGAAGGACTTGCTGTGGAACTGTAAATACAGCTGTACCTATATTGGAAATGTATGGACTAATAACCAAATATATTATTGTATGATGATGTTTGATGTTTGTTTATTTTAAGAGTGCACAGGGAGGAATATTTTTGAGTTAGTGTGGTGCCCACGTAGTGGGTATTGTGAGGTTGTCAGGTAACCAACCTCTCCATCCCTTTTGCAGCACTGTTTTTTGACTTGATGTATGGTAACTTGCCCGAACTAATAGTAGTGCGCCCAACTCTAAACCTGGTTACCATAATCGGTGTTTAGTACTCCCTACGTATCGGAGTCCGCATACACATTGAAGGACATACACTGCGTAATCAGTGCAACAAGTGAAATACTCTGTCAATTTGATGGGCACATCGGAAAAAGCAGTGGTGTATGAAGAGGTATTGACCCCAAACTTGCAGGCCCAACACGTGCTACACTTAAAGAAGCCTTTTTTGGGGGAAAGCCAACTGCTTTTGATGGAAAGTTCCGGACTAGTTTTCACTAAATCGCTGCGCATAGAGTGTCCTTTGCGGTAAGTAAAATTCGGTTTACTGGGGAGAATTTGCTGGAGATTCAAGTCAGTAAGGACTATGGGTCATTGTGTGTTAATGATTTTCTTGATGTTGTTGGATTGTCTGCTATATGTGGAAATAAATCTGCACACTTCGGTCCCTGATCTATTCTCACCCATTGCATCAGCAACATTGACCAGTGTAGACGGTCCCTCGATAATGGACCTTGATGCAGATTTCAACAGTTCCAGTCTGTCCCTACGGTTTGCTTTCTTTAGGGCAGCCTCTAACTTATTAGGATCATACCCTCGCTCAATAAATCTCACTTTGGCCGCCTGTTGTGCTGCATCCATGGTTGAACTGGAACTGCATGATCTGCGAACTCTCAAAAATTCGCCATATGACAAACTGGCAATAGTATGGCAAGGATGAAAACTTGAGGCATGTAATAACGTGTTGCCCGCCGTAGGTTTTCCAAATAGGCCAGTTTCCACATTACCTTTGTCTATAAAAACTGAAATGTCTAAAAAGTGGGTGCTAATAGGGTCAATGTGTGCAGTAAAATTGAGGCTAAAATGGTTTCTATTGATAAGATCAACAAAACTATTAGCTTCCTCCTGAGTCCCTTTCCATACAATAAAAACCTCATCAATATAACGCCACATATCCACTACATGTTTGTCATATATTGCCTTGTTGTCCACCTTGCGGACATACTAAACATGCATAGCTGGGGGAGAAGCATATCCCCATTGCCACACCTTGTTTTTGTCTGTAATATTTACCATCAAACATAAAAACATTATTGTGGAGGCACCAATGTATCATCCTTTTAACCTCATCGCTGCTTGATAGTTTCCCCTGCTGTGCTGGACAGCAATAAAAACAGGTGTGGTCATCATGAGCTCAGCTCGTCATAAGCACACGAGCACTGTGCTGCATGACGAGCTGAGCTCATCATGAGCATGGAAGGGGTTAAGCATTGGGTTATGTCTAAACATAGAGATACTGCTGCGCTTTAAATAAAAATCCACAGCATTCAATCCATCAGAATGTTTGAGGCTAGTATACAGAGCAGCGATATCAAGTGTTAAAAACAGATACTCCTTTGTCCATTTGAATGTATTCAGTTTTGATAAAAAGTCACTCGAGTCCCGTAAAAAGGACGGCAGATTCATAACATGTTCTTGGAGATAAAAATCAACGTATTTAGAGGTGCACTCAAATGTACTGTTAATTGCCGAGATAATTGGCCTTCCCGGAATAGGGTCAATACTTATGTGCACCTTAAGGATGAGATAAAATGTGGGCAAAGTTGGATACTCTTTGAATAGATATTTGTACTCATCTTTAGAGATGAGTCCTTCTCTTTGCCAAAGCAGGAGGTCATTTTTATACTCTCTGTTCATTTTTCTGACATACGCTGCATCGCACATTTCATAACAGTGTTGGTTGTTAAGATGGTGAAATGCTTCTGTCCTATACATTTGTTTATCCCATAAAACAATGTTCCCCCATTTGTCTGAATTGTTAATAACCACAGTGTCGTTGTTTTTAAGTTTTGTCATGAGTTGGAAATAATCCTTATTCTTAGCATGCGACTTTGAGTTAGATTTGCATGTGTTCTTATGTAGAGTTTTTAATTCATCTGTTATTCAAGGAATATGTTCAACGCATCACGTGGCATAAGGGGAACAAATGTAGAGGGTTCTTTAAATCGACTGCAGCCTGGAGACGAAATATTGATGTTTTATTCTAGTGCGACCTCCTGTGTATTCATCTCATCATTATTTATATGAAAATTATCTCCTATCAAAGCATGTAAAGTTGTTAATAAAGGAATTTCCCCTGCCGTGAGGCCTTCGCTCGATGTTTGTGTCGATGGCATTGATTTCAATTTGCCCTGGTTTTTTATAGTGAAATATTTTTTTAGTTTTAGCTTGCGAATAAACTTATACACATCAACTCTGGTCTGTGCATTGTTGAAATTGCTTTCAGGATAGTAACTTAACCCCAACGCCAAAAGCTGTTTCTCCGTGTCATTGAGTTGGATGTTGGTTAAGTTTACTATGGTATGGTTTATTGTCGATGCTGGGCACACCAATTCTTTTTCTGTTGCCCTTTGTTTGTTGCGTTTGGCGCATTTACGCCTCTCCCGCCTTCAACAATTTCTTTCTTTGATTGCTGCCCCTGTGTGTTCAACGGTCGTAATGATTGCTTCCTCTGTTTGCGGATAAAATTCATTTCCTCTGCATACGATAGGGGCCCCAATGCTGGCCCATGTGTACTGTCTGCATTGCTGCTGAAGTCCGATTCTGTGTCGCTGGGGAGCGTGCTTACATCAGAGGGAGAAGCCATTGCTTGATTGCAACTATTGATGCCAGTTGAATGAGCATTGGATTTGCGAGCGAAAGTGAAAACCTGCCCCTGCTCGTAATCGTTTTTGTCTCTGGCAAATTTCCACACCTTCCTAGCTTTAATTGTGTCCTCTTGCTTCTTAAGTCTGTCTTTCATATCTATTGTGTATTTTTCCACAAATTCTTTGTTGTTTGGTGTAATAAGCAAGTCGATTTCACCCTGTATTGGTGCTATTTCCTTGATGTTGAATTCTCTATCAATCCTGGCATATTTGATTAATAGACACACGAGATGCATTGATGCCTCAAGGTTACCCTCTGCCCATTCTTTTAAAAGAAGGGGGTTTGGGATTTCAAAGCTCGGAGCGAGCATTATCCTGAGGCCTCTCGGCACCCGGCCCGTCTCGTGGTATTTTTCTAGAGATTTTACCTCCCACCATTTGGTGAGCTCGCTCCGGCTATTTTTTTCTAACAGCTTGAGCAGGCTTCCGACATCTGTATTTGATTCTGTTTGACTGGGTGTCTGTTTTTTGCTGTCTGAAACCGCAGGCAAGTTCAGAAATAACTCATTATCTGCCTTCTCTCTCTTCCTTAGCGTTTCATCCGACATTGCACTGATGTTATTCTGAATTTAAATGTCACTAGTTCCACAGTATTCGTACTGTCACAAACACACACCACGCAACCTATAGCACTTTCCCACCTGCTTTAATGTTCCGAGTAGGTTCCCGACTAACTGTAAGAGTAACTGGCTTCCCTCCAAGTCGTCCGACCCGACGAGGTCACGCAAAAAACTGCAAGCGGGTTTAGCAGAAATGACGAACTTGTAGGGGGCTTGACCATGAAAAAGCTCCAACTGAGCTACCAATCCGCACCGGCCTGGAAAAATTATCAGCCTCAACCGAGGGAGGGGTCCGTTCAAGAAAAACCAAGCCGTTTCTTCTGAGAGAACATCAGGTAACACTTCAAATGCTGTGACGAGCACCGTTAGGAGAGTAACCGACACTTACATACGCTGGTTGCTGGTGCAATACAAAGTTCTTTATTCTTTCATCAGTGCAATTCGTAGGACGCGTTTCGGCGATCCCAGTCACCTTGCTCACATAAACGCCATTGTGCTCTACAACAAGTATGTAAAACCCACCCAGAAGGTCATGTGATGGGCCGACACCCAACTAATAGTCAACATAGGAGAAATCATATTTGTAGTTCACTATAGGGCACTGGCAACGCACATAGCATAGCAAATTGTATTGGTGGCAGCAGTAATAAGGTAAATGATAGTGCAAATACTCTCCTCATGTAACCCAATTCATTATAGCCTAAAGAATATATTAATATAAAATATATAATTACAGTATAAATACTCAAAATCATAACAATATGCATTACCTACTGGCATTCATAGTGGGTAGTTATAGTTAGGACTAGGCAAGTCACAAAAAGTGTTTTGTGACTTGCCTGTATCTTTGGAGGTTGCAAGCAAATGGGTGGTTCCTGTTCGAAGAGCGGCCACATCAAAGGCAGGACCCAATGTGTGTTTGGTACTTTCTCCTCAAGGAGCTGCACCCATGAGCTGGTTCAAAATGTTTGCCAGGGTTTTTTGTGAAGGAAGGATGCACTCATATTCGTGGAGTTAAGAACGATGTCATTTTGGTGCACGGTCATAGACCGAGGAAAGGAAGAAAAGCAAATAGCTGACACGTGTTTCGCCCGTGGCACCTAATTGGCCGAGGGCTTTCTCAGGCTGTATATAATAAATGCATGATTAGTCCAAAAACGTACGTACCATGATTATAAGAACAAAATAAAGGAGGTAGAGCGTTTAGACAAAGACCCAAGTGCAATGAGGTCAGATTGACCCAAGCCCCAAGTGCAATGAGGTGTGAGGGACATAGATAGGGGAGGGGGTAAGGAATTGGAAAGCCAGAGTGAAAGGGTAAAGCGGTAAAGCAGAAAGAGAGAACAGAGAGACAAAAAGAAGTGCAGAACACAGAGTGTTTAGAGGTGAAAATACGTTCCTAAATCAGTGAGGATGGTTATATGTGCAAATAAGGCAAGGGGTGGACAAGAAAGAGGGTGTAACATAGTTAAATATCAACGTAAAAAAACAAAATCCATAAGGCAAGTAATATGGTGGTCATTGGTATAAGGTGTATTGCGCCAAGGTGCGCGTTAAGTGCATCCTCTTAATAGGTCAGCTTTTATGCTACAAAATAGGGGAAAATACCTATATCTTCGCCGCTGTTGGACAAATCATCATGACATTTTCCCAAAAAATTGCTCATGTAAATCTTGTTGTGCATGGTAAGTTGTTTTGGGCATTCAGTCAAGTGGTGGCTGAGAAAAAGGGGGATGGTCAAAAAAGTGTGTTTCCTATGTTAGTTTCCATATGTCCTTTAGTCGAAGCTGCAGCCCAAAGCACTGGATTGAGTTACACCAAATTTGGTAGAAAGGAAGATTTAGTTTCTCAGATCACACTTTCAGTTATTTGGTGTAAATCCATTCAGTAATTGTTGAAAAACTTAAGAAAATAAAGTTAGTAATATCAATGGCTGCAGAGATATTAAGAAAAAAAACAAGCTTATGCAGGGAAATGCACACTGATTGGCTGCCAGCACTCCAGCCAGGAGTGTTGGCAGCCATCTTGGGACTCGGCTTCAGCTGAGTCCAACAAAAAAAGGGAAAGAGAAAAGGGGGCAGGGTAGGTCTACCCTGACCCCAAAACCTTGGTCTTAGGGGCTGTCCCTGGGTCCCTGCCAGGCTAAAAAAGCTTTTTTTTATTTAAAAAATAAAAGCGATACTGCGAAATTGCAATAATTGTGAATACACAGGACAAATAAAAGATAAACAAGTGCAGGCTCTCAAGCTTGTTTTTAAACGACCCCGACAGGCTAGGTCCTGAAGAAATAACATAAAAATAGGAGGGGTGCACAGGAACCCCTCCTCGGGCTTATAAAAGCCCCGGGGACTGCCACCTCCACAGGGCAGTGCTTTGAATTTATGCAGGGGGTGCCTGCATAGCTTCCCGCAGCCCTCCGGACCACTATCTCCTTGGCAAATTTAAGAATGAAGTGAGGGGCCACGGGACCCCCCCCCCGGGATGGCCACCAACGGATTCAAAAAACTTATAGTTAGGAATTAACATTAAAAATCCTTAGAAATTCACTGGAAAAAAAACAGGTTACAGAGATGATACAGTTAGAATTTTTTTTTTAAGACCCCTTACAAATTCACTTTAAAAACAGGCTACAGGGATGTTATAGTTAGGAAATAGATTAACAAAAACTTAGAAATTCACTGAAAAAAACAAGTTTTAGGAACGTTATAGTTAGGATATAGGATTAAAAAAACCTTAGAAATTCCCTGAAAAAAAAGGTCACAGGAACGTTATAGTTAGGCTCACATTTTACACATACAAAACCAGAGAAATTTAGCAGTTATAGTTAGCTGAGCTTACTATAACTTACGCCCCCACAATGCACTACTTATGACCTCACATCTTACATCAGTCAAGACCTGGTCAATGACATCACTGATGAATTCTCAATGAGTGTGTGAATGGAGACGCCTCTCGTACACTCCCAAGCTTGCCCATATGTCGAAAGTGTGAAGGATGTTAGGAAGGTGACCATTTTAATATATTCCCTTGGTTTATGAATTTGAAGTCTAAAATGTACTCCCGCTATATGGGTGCTTCATAGCAAAGCTTTATGTCGCCATGTCACCTGATTTTATTGAAGTGTATTGTTATCTTGCACTTTCTTAGCTGCCCTGTTAACAGCTAGTTACAGTGACATTTCCTTTTATAAATATTTAGGTATATTTTTACAACTTTTAGATAATTTATGAATTCAACATGAATTAATCTAGTCCCTTTTTATATAACGTTTGTATAAACACTTATACTTTTATTTCTGGACTCATTCTATTTTTGATCTTTTTGAGAATGTATTGCTAATTGTATGCATTTGAATGTGTTTGTACTTTTTATGGCCCTGGCTGCCAAAATAAAGTGATCTTACTGAGTGTGTGAATTTGTTATTGAATGGATTGGTGTATTGTTGGTTGCTCCAGTGTATAAATCAGTGAGTCTCAGAGGTTTGTGTGAGTGGGTGAATATGTGAGTGAATGCATCAGTGTGTTCTTGGGCATGTCAGTGTATGCTTCAATGAGTACTTGGGTGTGCTAGTGTATGCATCAGTGTTTAACTAGGTGTGTTAGTGTATGCATTAGTGTACGACTGGGAAGGCGAAAGTCTTAACGTTTTTGAAAACTACAATTACAAAGTCCAGTAAATACTAAAAAAAAATAATGTTAAAGGAGTGACAATCATGGAAAAGTTAGGAAACAATGCAGTAAACAGAATTGAAAAATAGATAGCAAACGAGTACCAATCATAACAAAATATAGACAACCATTATAAATGTATTTCAACAAAACAGTTAAACAACATTCCCTCCAAGTCGTCCGACCCGACGAGGTCACGCAAAAAACTGCAAGCGGGTTTAGCAGAAATGACGAACTTGTAGGGGGCTTGACCATGAAAAAGCTCCAACTGAGCTACCAATCCGCACTGGCCTGGAAAAATTATCAGCCTCAACCGAGGGAGGGGTCCGTTCAAGAAAAACCAAGCCGTTTCTTCTGAGAGAACATCAGGTAACACTTCAAATGCTGTGACGAGCACCGTCAGGAGAGTAACCGACACTTACATACGCTGGTTGCTGGTGCAATACAAAGTTCTTTATTCTTTCATCAGTGCAATTCGTAGGACGCGTTTCGGCGATCCCAGTCGCCTTGCTCACATAAACGCCATTGTGCTCTACAACAAGTATGTAAAACCCACCCAGAAGGTCATGTGATGGGCTGACACCCAACTAATAGTCAACATAGGAGAAATCATATTTGTAGTTCACTATAGGGCACTGGCAACGCACATAGCATCGCAAATTGTATTGGTGGCAGCAGTAATAAGGTAAATGATAGTGCAAATACTCTCCTCATGTAACCCAATTCATTATAGCCTAAAGAATATATTAATATAAAATATATAATTACAGTATAAATACTCAAAATCATAACAATATGCATTACCTACTGGCGTTCATAGTGGGTAGTTATAGTTAGGACTAGGCAAGTCACAAAAAGTGTTTTGTGACTTGCCTGTATCTTTGGAGGTTGCAAGCAAATGGGTGGTTCCTGTTCGAACAGCGGCCACATCAAAGGCAGGACCCAATGTGTGTTTGGTACTTTCTCCTCAAGGAGCTGCACCCATGAGCTGGTTCAAAATGTTTGCCAGGGTTTTTTGTGAAGGAAGGATGCACTCATATTCGTGGAGTTAAGAACGATGTCATTTTGGTGCACGGTCATAGACGAGGAAAGGAAGAAAAGCAAATAGCTGACACGTGTTTCGCCCGTGGCACCTAATTGGCCGAGGGCTTTCTCAGGCTGTATATAATAAATGCATGATTAGTCCAAAAACGTACGTACCATGATTATAAGAACAAAATAAAGGAGGTAGAGCGTTTAGACAAAGACCCAAGTGCAATGAGGTCCGATTGACCCAAGCCCCAAGTGCAATGAGGTGTGAGGGACATAGATAGGGGAGGGGGTAAGGAATTGGAAAACCAGAGTGAAAGGGTAAAGCGGTAAAGCAGAAAGAGAGAACAGAGAGACAAAAAGAAGTGCAGAACACAGAGTGTTTAGAGGTGAAAATACGTTCCTAAATCAGTGAGGATGGTTATATGTGCAAGTAAGGCAAGGGGTGGACAAGAAAGAGGGTGTAACATAGTTAAATATCAACGTAAAAAAACAAAATCCATAAGGCAAGTAATATGGTGGTCATTGGTATAAGGTGCATTGCGCCAAGGTGCGCGTTAAGTGCATCCTCTTAATAGGTCAGCTTTTATGCTACAAAATAGGGGAAAATACCTATATCTTCGCCGCTGTTGGACAAATCATCATGACATTTTCCCAAAAAATTGCTCATGTAAATCTTGTTGTGCATGGTAAGTTGTTTTGGGCATTCAGTCAAGTGGTGGCTGAGAAAAAGGGGGATGGTCAAAAAGTGTGTTTCCTATGTTAGTTTCCATATGTCTTTTAGTCGAAGCTGCAGCCCAAAGCACTGGATGGAGTTACACCAAATTTGGTAGAAAGGAAGATTTAGTTTCTCAGATCACACTTTCAGTTATTTGGTGTAAATCCATTCAGTAATTGTTGAAAAACTTAAGAAAATAAAGTTAGTAATATCAATGGCTGCAGAGATTTTAAGAAAAAAAACAAGCTTATGCAGGGAAATGCACACTGATTGGCTGCCAGCACTCCAGCCAGGAGTGTTGGCAGCCATCTTGGGACTCGGCTTCAGCTGAGTCCAACAAAAAAAAGGGAAAGAGAAAAGGGGGCAGGGTAGGTCTACCCTGACCCCAAAACCTTGGTCTTAGGGGCTGTCCCTGGGTCCCTGCCAGGCTAAAAAAGCTTTTTTTTATTTAAAAAATAAAAGCGATACTGCGAAATTGCAATAATTGTGAATACACAGGACAAATAAAAGATAAACAAGTGCAGGCTCTCAAGCTTGTTTTTAAACGACCCCGACAGGCTAGGTCCTGAAGAAATAACATAAAAATAGGAGGGGTGCACAGGAACCCCTCCTCGGGCTTATAAAAGCCCCGGGGACTGCCACCTCCACAGGGCAGTGCTTTGAATTTATGCAGGGGGTGCCTGCATAGCTTCCCGCAGCCCTCCGGACCACTATCTCCTTGGCAAATTTAAGAATGAAGTGAGGGGGCCACGGGACCCCCCCCCCCCGGATGGCCACCAACGGATTCAAAAAACTTATAGTTAGGAATTAACATTAAAAAACCTTAGAAATTCACTGAAAAAAAAACAGGTTACAGAGATGATATAGTTAGAATTTTTTTTTTTAAGACCCCTTACAAATTCACTTTAAAAACCGGCTACAGGGATGTTATAGTTAGGAAATAGATTAACAAAAACTTAGAAATTCACTGAAAAAAACAAGTTTTAGGAACGTTATAGTTAGGATATAGGATTAAAAAAACCTTAGAAATTCCCTGAAAAAAAAAGGTCACAGGAACGTTATAGTTAGGCTCACATTTTACACATACAAAACCAGAGAAATTTAGTAGTTATAGTTAGCTAAGCTTACTATAACTTACGCCCCCACAATGCACTACTTATGACCTCACATCTTACATCAGTCAAGACCTGGTCAATGACATCACTGATGAATTCTCAATGAGTGTGTGAATGGAGACGCCTCTCGTACACTCCCAAGCTTGCCCATATGTCGAAAGTGTGAAGGATGTTAGGAAGGTGACCATTTTAATATATTCCCTTGGTTTATGAATTTGAAGTCTAAAATGTACTCCCGCTATATGGGTGCTTCATAGCAAAGCTTTATGTCGCCATGTCACATGATTTTATTGAAGTGTATTGTTATCTTGCACTTTCTTAGCTGCCCTGTTAACAGCTAGTTACAGTGACATTTCCTTTTATAAATATTTAGGTATATTTTTACAACTTTTAGATAATTTATGAATTCAACATGAATTAATCTAGTCCCTTTTTATATAACGTTTGTATAAACACTTATACTTTTATTTCTGGACTCATTCTATTTTTGATCTTTTTGAGAATGTATTGCTAATTGTATGCATTTGAATGTGTTTGTACTTTTTATGGCCCTGGCTGCCAAAATAAAGTGATCTTACTGAGTGTGTGAATTTGTTATTGAATGGATTGGTGTATTGTTGGTTGCTTCAGTGTATAAATCAGTGAGTATCAGAGGTGTGTGTGAGTGGGTGAATATGTGAGTGAATGCATCAGTGTGTTCTTGGGCATGTCAGTGTATGCTTCAATGAGTACTTGGGTGTGCTAGTGTATGCATCAGTGTTTAACTAGGTGTGTTAGTGTATGCATTAGTGTACGACTGGGAAGGCGAAAGTCTTAACGTTTTTGAAAACTACAATTACAAAGTCCAGTAAATACTAAAAAAAAATAATGTTAAAGGAGTGACAATCATGGAAAAGTTAGGAAACAATGCAGTAAACAGAATTGAAAAATAGATAGCAAACGAGTACCAATCATAACAAAATATAGACAACCATTATAAATGTATTTCAACAAAACAGTTAAACAACATTCATCATTTACATAGCTATTACAACTCTTTATAAATACATATACCTATTTTACAACTATCATAACTCTATTATAACATAATTTAAACTTTTTCAATGTAACTTTTCAGTGTTCTGAGGAAGTGAGCTGTGCAGCGTAATACATGGAGTCAGTCAATAATGAAAACCAAAAGTTTCAGTTCTATTGGGTCCTCTTTAACCACACCCACATTTTGAGAAAACCACACTCAAAACAATGAGTTTGAGGAACTGTTTTTTGTACCTTCAGGAGATAACGAAGACTCTGCCTGATACGTTAATTATCACCTGTGTACTAAAAAGTTTTCCAGAGGTATCCTTACTGAGGAAGCACACCAAGAGCAACATGACCATGCATATTTAAAAATCCTAAAGCAGAAAGCAACATCTACTGATGTAAAAGGATCGTCATCTACGCCTAGCCAACTTTTTGCAAATATCACCATTGCAACAACTTGCATTGAGTTTTAAGAAATATTTCTTCACTGTTCTGAATGCTAACATCTTGTTTTGAAAGAAAACAATCACTGTATCACCATTTTGAAGAAGATAAATGGACGCTGTTGTTCCTTTAAGTTTGTTTTGTTTTGTTATAAAAGCACAAGGAGATGTGCCAATGTTATATTTTTTCAAGACACAGGAATTTCCTCAAGTGATTGAGAAGCAGGAAGATGTACCATCAGCCAACCATCTCTGAAAGTTAAAACTTCACCAACCAGCATCGGAGTTTAAATAGTGGTTGTCCCAAGAAGTAATTTGAAAATATGAGGCCATTATTTTCTTGTTGCATAAATGTCTCTTTTATTAATTTCCCCCTTTTTTGTTACTCTGCTTTCTTAGAACATTTCCTACTTTGTGAAACATGTACTCCTGTTTTTTCCACTTGATGAGCAAATTCCATGTTTAAATAAGACTTTACTCTCATTCTGCATTTTATGACATCTTTTTTTCAGAAACTGCTTTGTACTCTTACCAGCTTCTCTTTTTATTCTCCGCCTTATTTTGTTTGTCTGTGTCACTTTGAAGTTGATAATACTGTTTCCCCAGTTTCTTTCTTTTGGGAATGTTGTCAGGTATTGTTGTTCTTCTTTTTCAAAACTGAATATCTTGAAAAGTAATAATCAATACATTAGGATCAAGAATAAATAATCTAATTATTAATACACTAATTACCCACTTTATCAATATTGCAATATAACATATTAAGAGTCGGGTGAGAGCCTGTATATGGATAGCTAAATGGGTATAACAGTATCTGTACAGATGTCTCAGAGGATGTGAGAGTATCTAAAAAAAAACCTCCATAGGTATGCAAATGGTTGTGACATTGTATAGCGATGTGAGAGCGTCTGATAGTCTATGAATGGATATTTGAGAGGATGTAAAAGCGTATGGGTATGTAAATCAATAAAAGGGTCTACGGGGGGAGGAGCCAAGATGGCGATCGGAACAGTCGCATAACAGCTTGGCTCCGAGGGCCCTTCCTCCCCGCACGTCTATCCTGACGATAATTCTGAGCGAGGCTTGCTGATCCCCGTTGTTAAAGGGAAACGATCACTAAAGGGAAACGATCACTTACCGTCTGTTTCTGGGGCTCCGCCGTGCAGTAGATCCGAAGAGCTGTCCCCGTCTCCTTGCCGGCCTTCGTGGTGCTGACGTCGGGGCCTCAAGTGCAGAGGTTGCCCGGCAGTGTTCGTAGTGTTGGTGGCCCTGGTTGCGATGAGAAGCCGGTCAGTGGGAACCTGGGAGCCGAGAGCCGAGAGAGTTGGTATCAACCCACTCCCAATAGTGGGTTGCCCCGTGAACCCGAGATATCGCCGCGCCAGAGAGAAGCCGAGAAGCTGTGTCGGCCAGTTCCCCTTGGGGGTGACGCCCGGCCATGTTAATAGTCCCGTCTGGGAACCGGCAGTTGGCTCCCAGCGAGTCGCAAGGAGCGCACCCGGACTTTTGGTGACTCTCCTTTCTGCATCGAGTGTCGACTATAGAAGTCCAGCCGTGAGACCGGCTGATCCTGGTGGTCGGACTGGACTCGGAGGTGGTGGGGAAGCGACGGAGACCGAGATGGCTGAAATGGCGGATGGCGCCTTGGAGTACACCCCCCCCCCCCGGGATGGAGAAACCGCTGTGCTTGAGAACCCCGGAGTTCGCCTACATGGGGTGGCGGTTACGCGTGCCCGCGTACTGGCTGCACTGATGACTCTGCGGACTGTTCTGCTCCAGAGATCCCGGGACTTGGTGGGAAGGATCGCCGTCATTGCTGACCTGCCATTTTGTAACGTTGTAGTTTGCCCCCGAGTCTGTGCCGACGTATCTCCTTCTGCCGCATTGTCATGTTCCCCGGATGAGTCTACAGCCTTGACGACACAAATAGATTTGGTCCCGGAGCTTATTGTTGTCCCACTTGCGTGGCATCCGGTGGTCTCATCGGGGTCTTTTTCTGGCCGGCAAATTGAGAAGCCCCATCAATCAGTGGTACCTGAGGCCCTGACAATGTTGCTGTACTTTCCACATCCTGAGCTTTCCTTTCCGAGCTTGGTGGCCCTGTCTTTGGACTTGGAATTGTTGGTGGACTGTGTATTGTTGCTTTTCGGCCTCCACCGTACATCGTCAGTTGTTTTTCGGTGGCTGGGACGATGTTGGGCGGCGGAGCTACCTGGTCTGCCCGGAATGATTGAACTTTTCGTATCGAATTGTCTCCCGATTGCAAAGCTGCTTAACAATGTTATTATTAATAAAAGTGGCCAGGGGTGACCTCGCTTGGGACTTGGAGGGACTTCTTGCTGGTCAATGGTGATTCCAGGGCACGTCTAGAGTGGGCTGTAATTGATTGCGTTCTCTGTGCTTGCTGATCGTTGTACTTTTCTATGGCTTCTGTTTACACGATTTTAGTATGCGGGGTGGGAGGGTCCGAATGTCCGGATTGCCGGCCCTTCCCCTCATATCTTCTTTATAGTCTTTCTCTCTTGCTTGTCTTTATTTCCTTCTTTGGGGTAATTCTGGGGCGACAGGCACGCTGTTAGTGGGGTAGGCCATAGCCATTACGGTGATGTGGGGTGGCGGGTGTTGGGGGGGTTTGTTATTTTAGTTTGTTTTGTTCTATGGTCCCTTTTTTTGGGTCTCGCTGGAAATGCATCCGTAAGGATGCATCCAGCTGGAGACCAGTAGCGATCACTGTGGGAGGAATGACGGACCAGAGGGTGCACGAGCTTTTTCTCTCTGGATTCGTGTGCGCGAACGCGCACGTCGCGTCCCGCGCCGTACACATCGCAGACAGACACTCGCTCACACACACACACCCCCTCCCCCACAGTCACACACACGCACTCCAAAACACATACATGCACACACACGCACGCACACACACACATACACAGGCCGCCCCCCCGCACGCGCGCGCGCGTACATGCTTCCCCCCCCCCCCTCCCGCCCCGCCCGCCCGCCCGCAGCAGCAGCTCAGCAACGCACTCACCGGCTTCCTCTCCTCAGCTGTAAGGCCCGGCAGCAGGACTCTTCTTCCCTTGTTCGGCACCGGGGCGCAGGGTAGGCTCCTGCTTGCTCCGGTGCACGGCTCCAATCGCGGCTCTTCCGTGGGAGGCGGGGTAGGCTCCCGCCCTCCTACTTCCTGTTTCCTGTTGTCGCGCCGGCCTGCCTGACTTCCTGGTCGCAGGCCGGCAGAGTAACGAGGATGTTTTGCGGTATGTATTTATTTATTTAATTATGCATTTTTATATAGCGCAGACTTTACCCGAAGGCGGTATTTATTTATTTATGTATTTATGCATTTTTATATAGCGCGGACTTTACCCGAAGGCGGTATTTATTTATTCATATATTTATGCATTTTTATATAGCACAGACTTTACCCGAAGGCGGTATTTATTTCTTCATGTATTTATGCATTTTTATATAGCGCGGACTTTACACTTTTGGTGCTTTGCCCCTTTGGGTAATTAATTTGAGTATTTTAGCCAAAGATGGCACATAAATCTTTTCTTCGTGCCAAGTATTAGTTAAAAACTCTGTCTTGAAAGCTTCCAGGCCCTTCTACATACTTGTTAGCTCTGGGTTGTTTTCAGAAAACGTCACTTGAGTTCCTCCATGTCATTGGTGCGATTTTCCCACAGTCTTGCACGGGACGTGCATGAGAGAGAGTGAGCTGGGGCTGCTTATAGCCATTGTTTAGTCTAGTGTATGCGTGTTTACATCCGTGCTCTAGATTTATAAGCAGCCATGGGGGGAAAACAGATTGTGCCAGATTGATTGAGGGCATCAGGTGAAGAATGTTTTCTTTTTACTGTCCTTTTTCTTTACAATTTAGTGTGTGCTTTCGCTTTTTAAATGTAAAAACGTGTCATGTTCAATCATTTTTTCCAGAAATCCTGTCAGTAATGTTTCATCCCCAGAGAAATCTGCCTGCACGTGTGCTTAGATTTGTATTAGATCATTATGCTGAAATGTGAAAAATTGCTGCTGTTGAAGTACTTTAGCGTGTTTATTTTTTAACAGTGTAATAGTTCAAGTTTTATTGGAACTAATAGTTCTGTTTTATCTAACAGTTTAAGATCACCCCTAACCCTTTATGTTGAATGGCTACACAGCTGCAGTATTGTTCAGTATTGTTTCTCTCATCTTCTTTGTGTCTTTCTCTAAAAGCAGAGGCTGCAAATCATCTTGCTATTTCATGTACTGCTTTCAATTGAATGCCACCTGATAAACTAGGGCATTACTATTGCAGTTCTGTGTGAGTTGTGTGTACGTAAACACTTTACTTAAACGATTTTAATAAGAACAATTAAGTGTTGACCTATTTCTGTTATGTGTTTGTTTTTGTGAAAACGTGTTAGTCTGGGACTGTCTTCATATCTTGTGTTTCTAGTAAATGTTTTCCTTATAGACCAGCGTGAGTACCTGACCTTGACCACTGTGATCACAAAATTCTTAAGCACCCTGCAACACTGGGGATTTACAGGAATCCAAACACCAGCGTAAAGTACTCGAACAACAATAACGTCTGTCCTATAAATGTCACAAAAAAATGTTAATATTTCACTTCTGTTCTTGGATTTTCGTGAAAATACAACACATATTGCATTACAAATGCTATAGGTGTCACATTTGTGAAAGTTAAAACTATTGGCATTGTAAATGACAAAGCTATTACTTTAGCTATTACTATAGCTATTTTCACAACCAACACATAAATAAAAAAAATGTAATTCACAATACCAATGGCTCAAACTTTCCTAATGCGAGACCTATTGCATTGCAAATGCTTGTTCTTTCTCTTCTTAGTGGGGTTAGATGTATCTCCCTCTTTTATCCTTTCCTGGTCGGGCGTCCGCACTTGCCCCTATTTTATTGTCCTGGAAGGGTGGGTTTTCCATATGATGTACTCGCTAAATTGCTCGCCATGGTGTTACCTTTACTCCTGGCCTGCATTCGGCGGGCGTAATGTGTTATAGGCCTAATTGTTCATCATAGATTTCTGATTGCGCGGAGGGATATGCCCTCCCATCTCTTCTTGTCTACTGTGTAGTGTGATGCCTTTAGTGGTCTAGCCGCACCTTCTTCTTCACTACTATCAAAATGAAACCTCTCATACCCTTATGCTTCGTAGTGCCTACGACCATATATTATGACGCCATGGTTATTCCTTGCACCGTAAACATTTGCAATGATCCTGTTTCTTTATCCTGAGTTTGCGGCCGGCCCCTGTGGTTGTAGGCTTGCGCCTGTACTGCTTTCTTGACTCAATAAAGGTTTTAAATAAATAAATAAATAAATAAATAAAAGGGTCTACATAGGTATGTCAGAGTATGTGAGTCTTTGAATGGCAATATAAATGGTTGTGACACTATATAGCTATGTGAGAGGGTCTTAGTATGTGACAGGGTGTATGAATCTCTGGATACGTGAATGGATATAAGGGTCTACATGGGTATGTGAGAAGATGCAAAAGTCTATTGTCAGTGTCTGTATGGGTATGTGAGAGGATGTGAGTTTGTGTTTTGTTATGTAAATCAATATATTGGTGTCTGTGAGACTGTGTAAGACTGTATAAGTATGTGAATGGTTGTGACACTATATGGCTATGTGAAAGGATGTGACAGTGTATCTATGGGTGCCAGACAGGATATGAGACTTTGGGTATGTGAGAGTATGTCAGTCACTGTATCTGTATTTATATGGTATTACAATGCAATGTTTCCTCTAATTGTTTTCCTCTGTGTGCGGCAGTGGAGGGTCTCTGTGCGCTGCAACCATGGCTACGTACGCCAGGAACTAGACCACGTGTGTGTACAGCGCCAAATGTCACTAAACGTTTACTTAAAAAAGTGAAAAGATGGTGCATTTCCACACATACAGCACCACATTAAGGGTCTTAAAGCAGGTTTGCAAATTGGATAAACACGCCATGACATGAATAGGTTACACAGACATGTACACTTCAGGTTTAGAAAAGCACAAGACGCCAACGGTGGTCCCATCATAAGATTTTACTAAGTCAGAAACGCCACCTTTCTCTGCTCCGTTCTGCCATAACCCTGATTGTTCACTCTGTATTCATATTAATCACAGCCTCTTCATGAGCTGTGATTAACACGAATACTTAGACAAAAGCACGCAATGTGCTCCGTACTGTGCTTTACTAACAAAACAAACAAGTACAGCAAGTTTAAAAACACAGCGTGTACATTCAGAATAAATTGAAAGTACCCACTGTGTTTTTAAAATTGCTGTACTCTTTTGAGTGAAGCGCGGTGCTGGGCAGATTGTGTGCTTTTAGTTTAAGTATTCATGTTAATCAGAGCTCGTGAAGGGGCTGTAATTACCATGAATACTTAAACTGAAGCACAGAATATGCCCCACACTGTGCTTTACTCAAAAGAGTACAACAAGTTTAAAAACGCAGCGCGCTGGAGG
The DNA here is from genome assembly GCF_964261635.1 of Lissotriton helveticus. Taxonomy (NCBI): domain Eukaryota; kingdom Metazoa; phylum Chordata; class Amphibia; order Caudata; family Salamandridae; genus Lissotriton; species Lissotriton helveticus. Next base: position 88,373,332 of record NC_136057.1, read on the forward strand.
TTACACGAAGATCTCAGTAACAGGAGCATCACATTAAACATAGCTCCATGGGCACTTCACAGCGCTAAGGAGCAACCCACGGGCTCAGCAGTCAATCACAGTGCGATAGATACCGACATTAACAGCATCATTTATGTGCATGCCTGTCAAGTGGCACGCATCAGGCGTGGGACTAACGCATTTCAGTGTGGTGATCCACATCGCCATACTGAAATGGAAAGTCACGCATTTTAGGTATAGCGCTTGGCTCAGTAGTTAAGCCGTTTTGCTTCTAGGCTGAATGAAACTAGCTGGAATGCCGTCCCTGCAGGCAATAAAGTATTGCTTCCCCATCTAATTTCTTGCTGATGGGTGCAAATTTATTGCGCATGGCTGCATTTCTATTGCGCCCCCACCACCCTACAGGCTGGTATATGTGAATCTCCCTGCCCCCTGGACTAATGCAGCAGCTTGTGACATTATCCTACTTCTGACTGGCAGCTGTACCTGCGCAAGACTTCTGACATGGCTGCAGTGCATTGTGCACACCCGGGGGATGCGACCTGAGACGGCCGGAGGGCCGCACTATTCCCTCATTGCCCCAGACCCCGCTTAAACTGAAGCTGCTAGCGGGTGCCGCCTGGGGACCACTTTCACCACAATGTCCTGCCACGCATTCTAGGACTGAGGTGTGCCCGGGGTGCATCCTCTAACACTAAAAGCACCAGAGCCTACCCCGCCTACCTGCTTGCCGTGCCCGTGGGCCTGCAACCACAGAGACACGATCATGGCATGGGGAAGCATAGAGACCTGTAAGGCTGGGGAAGAATCACGACATGCTATCCGAAAATGCACCAAAAAATAGGCTTAACTGCCTGATGAGCACGCTGGAGATGCGTGGACCTGGGAGCACTGAAGCTGACACGGTGCTCACTGACTGAGGCCAGCGGCATTGATAACCACTAGAGGAGTGGATGGGCCGGTAGTAGCGCTGCTTCTGTACAATAATGGCCTCATGCCGAGCTAGCTTCAGATGGAATTTCCCAGTATCACTGGTGCTTTGCAGCGGTTTGAGATCTTGGAGTTTCTGGCTGCTCAAATAGGTGTAATTTCTAATATTTATATGTCTCCATCTTCATTTCTTGATTTTTGCTCACACGATGGTGTCACTCAGAGTTGTTGAATGCCACTCAAAATTGCGCAGAATTTATGAAAATGTCACATATTGCAATCTGAAACCTTGGCAGCTATGTATGTTTTTGCGGCTATACACTGCGCCAAAAATGCGTGCACTGTTGCCTCGCTTCAATTGGTGCTCACAGCGGCTGCTTCAAAAGCAGAAAGGATTGCGTTGACTTGGTACCCAGTCCTGCCAAGTACCATGCATCACGTGTGACACTAACGCATTTCCGCATCACCCCACTGAAATGCTTTGTCACGCAATTTTAACACCACTGAAACTGGCTACCACGTTGGTGCTAGCTCACCGGCTCTGCTGCTCCAGACTTGCCGCCAGCAGCTCTGGCAGTTTTGGCTCATAAACAGTTAAATTATTGTGCTCTCCACAGCTCTGATTGAGTGAGTCACTGAGAGTGCTGGCTGCAGTGCTACAATGTTATATTTGCGGCGTCAGTCGCCTGCCAGCCTGGCTGCATTCATTAATTAATTTCCGGGCTGCCCGCGGCGCCGCGCGCCAGGTTGTCTTCCAGCTCGTCTTCCAGCTCACACTCTCTGCCGATTAACACCGGCGTGGAGCACGCCACTGCTCGCACTGCCGGCCTCTATGGTGCATGCTGCAGCCTCGACTCATCAAGGTGCTGTGGTCAGTGGAGTCTGGACCAGAGAGTGGAACCTGCTGCCGCTGCAGTCCTGGAGAGAGAGTTAACAGCCAGTGCTTGCAAGCAGCCCTGCTTAATGAGTCTGTCCGTGCCGTAGCTGCCGGAGTCGAGTTTGGGGCCTGCATCCTCTCATAAGCTTGTCTGCAGTAGCGTGGCTCACTCTGCAAGTCTACTTACAGGTAAGGTAAATCCTAATTATTTTTTAAATTTAAAGTGTCATGAGCATACGTGCGGAGAGCCTGTTACAGATCTGCTCACGCCCTGTCTCAGTGTCCGGTGCCCCGTGTGCCACCAGTTCGATCCCGACTGGGACTCATGCCCGTCTGCCTTTCATTTCGGTCCTGACCGGGACTCCCAGGCAGAAAGGGCCACATCGGCATAGTATCGGGGAGCAGTGGTGGTGCCAGCTGATGCCGCCCAGCCACAGCGAATCTCAGGTGACACAGGCTAGAGCTCTGTTAGGTTACCCAGTGCAGGACAGAGTTTGCAGCTGTAAGGTGAATGTGCACTACACAAGTGCAGCAGACAGTCAAGCACTAAGAGCAGCAGATCGCTCCTCCTGACCCCAGAACGGCACAGCGAGGAAGCCTGTACCCTGAGGGTGGACGGGGTTGTGTCTGGACCGGCCACAATCAGAGAATCTATAACTAGCTGGACGGGTGGCTGCCCGGAGCTAATGAAGCCTACACTGGCCTCAAGCTTTTTGTCAGCGCACGAAGGGGAGAGCTGAGACCATGGCGATTTGCCCCCTGAGATGAGGTTGCAGCTATCTCTTTCGTTGCTGTTCTGCCACCAGTGCTTTCCGATCTTGAGTTGGCAGGTCAGGTCAGTGTTTTGTCTGTTTGTGGGCTTATTAAGCTAGGGCTGGACTGGACTGCAGATTTTTCTGAAGAAAAAAAAAAGCCCTGCAGTAAGCTTAAATGGACGGAATCTGACATGCAAAACATGTACATAGCTATAAGGACACCCTGAAACCGTGTTTGCTATGGTGTACATCCTGATGTACTGTTGCACTGACTGGATTTGCTATATAAAATAGCTTTGGGTGTCACAGTCACATTGCTCAAATGGGTGTAGTTTCTGATATTTATGTTTCCTGCGTTTTCATTGCTTGGTTTTGCTTGCAAAGAAAGTGTCACTCAGTCATTAAAATGTCACTCAATATTTCACTAAAATTATAAAAATGTCACACATAGCGATCTGAAACCTTGGCAGCTATGGGTACCTGAACCTTAAACTTGCCTCCTTTTTGGTACATAGCCCTTTACTCAAGAGTACAGCAAGTTTAAAAAACAGCGTGTACTTACAATTTATTCTGAAAGTACACGCTGTGTTTTTAAACGTGCTGTACTCGTTTGTTGGAAAAGCGCAGTGCGGGGCATATTGTGCTCTTTAGTTTAAGTGTTCATGTTAATCACAGCCCCTCACGAGCTGTGATTGACATGAATACTTAGACAAAGGCACAAAATGTGCCCCGCACAGCGCTTTACTTACAAGAGTACCGCAAGTTTAAAAACACAGCATGTACTTTCAGAAAGAACACGCTGTGTTTTCAAACTTGCAGCCCCAAACTGCAAGCCCCAAGCCAGACAGCCAGCCTTACCTGCACTCTGGAGTCCAAACGCCGCATCCAGGAAGTTTTTCGTGCCGCTTGCTTTTTTAAAGCGGCGGCGCAAACTCTCTTGAGATGTCCGGTGTGTGCGCGCGCTCTACACGGCAGTGCGCGCTCGGTGGAAGAGAGATGCGCGCGCACCTCAAAGGGAACAGTGTTACAATACCTGTATGGGAATATGAGAGGCTGTGACAGTATATGAATGTTTATGTGAGAGTCTCTGTATGGGTTTATGAATGGGTATAAGAATGTATATGGATATATGAGATGATATGAGAGATTGTATGTGTACGTGAGAGGATATGAGCATCTTTATAGGTATGTGAATGGATATAACAGTGTCTAGGTATGTGAGAGGATGTGACAGTCTGTTTGTGTATGTGAGGGGGTATTGCTGTGTAAAGTCCACATTTGTAAAGCGCACAATCACCCGTAAGGGTCTCTAGGCGCTGGGGGCCGTCGGGAAGATTAAGCGAGCTATTGCCCAGAGTCACATGATGCTGGGCTAATCTGCCGCCGGAGCCGGGGATCGAACCGTGATCCCCGGATTCCAGCGTCAGTCGCCCTGGCCGCGGCGCCACACCTCTCCCTGTGTCAGTATAGCTAAGTGAAAGGATGTCACTTTGATCTTATAGTGTCTGTTTAGGGATGTAGGAGGATGTAATAGTGTCTGAATGACTGAAGGGGTGTGATACTGTCTGAATCCTTCTAAATAATACTGTATAAGTATCTGAAAGAATGTCAGTCTGTCAGTCTGTATATAGCTATGTGACTGTATATATGACTGTCTGCCTATGTGAGAGGGGGTTTCTGTATAGGTATATCAATGGGTATAAGGGTGCCTGTATACATATGTGAGACAATGGGAAAATGTGTATGGGTATGTGCAAGGGTGTGGGAGTCTGTATGAGTATGTGAATGAGCATAAGGGTGTTTACGTAGGTATGTGAAAAGATGTGATAGTCTGTATATGTGAGAGGGTGTGATTATGGTGAACGGGTGTCAGACTGTATGGGTATGTGGATGGGAATAAAGGAGGTCTGAATAGGTATGTGACAGGAATTTACACTCTGCATGAGTATGTGAGAGCTTATGGGTACATAAGAGGATGTAAATCTCTGTATGAGTATGTGAATGGGTATAACAGTGTATATGTGGGTATGTGAGAAGGTGTAACTCTGAGTATGTGAATGGGTGTCAGACTATCTCTATAAGTATGTGAATGGGAATAAAGAAGATCTGAATGAGTATGGGAAAGGGCCTCAGAGTTTGTGTATAGTTATGTGAATGGATATGAGGGTGTCTGGATATGTGAGAGTCTCTGCATATGTACATGGTTATGACACTATTTGTATGGATATGTGAGATGGTGTAACAGTGTCTGTATGAGTATGTGGATAGGTGTCAGACTGTCTCCATAAGTTTGTGAATGGGACTAAAGGAAGTGTGGGAAAGGGTGTCAGAGTTTGTGTATAGGTATGGGTAGGTTGCCAAGACATGAAAGAAAGATGGCCGCAGTGTACGAGCTCCTGGTTGCTGCTCCTGGGGTTTGGGATCGCCATCGGGTCTTATACCTTGATTGCCCCTGCCATCGAACCTAACTTCAACCATCTGCCGAAAGTGAACAACAACAACCACTTACCTGAGGTGTCAGCTGTCTTGGCTGCAGGGCACTGTTAGACTCCCCATATTGGATAGGCTGTGGCGAGGTGCAAACCGGGTCCCTGGAAGCCAGATTGGAGGAATCCGGTGAGTGGCTAACTCCTCTTACATTACCGCCTAATGTCCTGGTTCCTGGGCCTCTAAGGCCGGGATCCTCTCACACACAGCGGACTACTGCTCCATGGGTGCCCCTGCTGATCTGTTCGCAAGTCCCACGCCGGTTTGTAATGGGACTGTGAGTCTGCTCCGGGGAGCCTGCCTGACTTCGTGAGTTGCATGCCGGATTGGTACGAAGATGTGTTTGTTACTGGGAGTCTGCTCGACTCTGACTCCTAGCCTCCAGGATTATTTTTCCCCGTCCCACGGGGCTGATGACCTGGGTGTTGGTGCCTTTATCTGACCCTGCCTGACTGTTCGATGCTTGGCACCTGCAAGAGATTGTTCGAGAAACACCAAGACATGAAGGCGCTCTCCTCTCGACTAGAGTCAGACAGACTACATGAGTTCTTCAGTCTACTCTTGCTTGACCTGTCTGAACGGCCTTTGTGCCAACCCGCTGGTTTTACGGAGGGGGGGCAGGAGCTTCTGAGGTTGCTGACTGCTACCTGCATTGAGGACTGACCTGCGGAGGGGAGAAATCCTTAGAAGTTTGTATTTTTTTCTGTCTCTTTCCTCTCTATCTTTGAACAGCCCTTTGCCCTTGACCTTGAAACATGCTGACACTGTTGGGTCGTTGCTCTCTTTTTTTTTGTGCATGGGTTCAGGGTTGGTGGCATGCTCGATCCCTGGATTTAATTAATTTTGGGTGAGTTTCCTGTCTGACTGATCCAGATCAGCCGGTCCTCCGGGCCCTCAAGGCCTATACCACCATTTTTCAACCCATTTCAGCTCATTCTCAGAAAATGGCGCCCTCCTCGTCAGCAGTGCATTAAAACTAAAAGAGGACTTGCACCCTCCTACATATAACCCTAATGACGTGACTGCCATCTTTGAGTGCCTATGACCTCTTGGTTATTAGAGAAAGAAGGGAAAATGGGATAAGATCATGGAAAAGAAGGAAGAAATTTGGAAGCAACATGACGAATTGGAGGAAATAAATAGGAAGAGAGAGATTTAGATAAATGTTAAAAAAACTTGGGAGTTTCAATCTATCGCTCTGTCCTCTCCTCTTCTCTCTCCCGTTTCCTGGGCATTTACTCGCTCCTCAGTGACACCTTCCCCATTTGCATAATGGATTCAATCCTAGTGCCTACAGTTCTCCATGCCTTCGCTATTAACTATCCTCCTAATTTATCAAAAAATGCGTCTAAAAAGCACAAACATCAGCTACTAAAAACCTGCCCTAAAACTCTTTATCTCAGATATATATTTTGCTCCAACAAGGGTAAACTAACCAATTACCTCATCTTCTACTCCAGAAAACGTGCTTGATGCAGGAATGTCTTTCATTCCACGCTTCGTATCAATGGCACAAAGAAAATTCCATATGTCCTCAAACTTTCTGCTCACCCTTATTCAATGCCACCGCCACCATAGTCCTCTACAACAATGTTATTATCTTAATCCAAGCCTTGAATGATAGTTTAACTACAATGGATAAGATCTTCCCTATCCTCAAGAAAGCTCACAGCAGCACCCATACAATAGCGAGGAGGAATGGAGTGATGGGGCCAGACGCCCTCACATAGACGGTGTATTGCTCTTGCGACATTGAGAACATTTGAACCATCTGTTGCAAGGAAGGAAAGTATACAACGGGTTGTGTGTGTTTACGTTTTTCTTTTTTCTCCATAGTATTATATTTATTTATTTATTTTGGAATCTTGTAAAGCGTTTGGTTACGCACTCCGGCGTGTCCCCGCGCTGAGAATGAGCATGTGAGAGGATCAGGAAGCTAGAGCAGTGCTAGGCGGAAAAGATGAGTTTTGAGGGCTCTACGAAATTTGGTCTCAGAAGGTTCGAGACGCAATTCAGTGGGGATCAAATTCCAATTCTTGGCTGCAAGGAGTCTGAACCATCTGCCCCCCATCCGAGCTTTACGGATTTTGGGGACAACCGCCAGACCCGTGCCAGAGGATCTAAGCATCCGCTCTGGTCTATAGGGGGTGATGAGGCTGTTTAGAGGGGCGGGTGCTCTACCTCCAAAGATGCGATGGCACATGTATAAAGCTTTGAAGGTAATCCTTTCACGGATCGGAAGCCAGTGAAGGGACCTCAAAGCGGCTCTAGAGGGTGTTCTCCTAGGAAGCCTCAGCACCAACCGGGCTGTGGCGTTTTGCAGTACCTGGAGACAGTTGAGACTTTTAGCCGTAATACCCAGATATAGGAGATTGGCATAATCGAGTCTCGATGTAACCAAGGCATGCACAAGAGTCTGTCTGGCACCAACAGGAAGCAGGTCAAGGACCTTACGTAAGCTCTTAAGTATCCCGAAGCACATTCCAACCACCCGATTTACCTGGGGAGCAAAAGACAAATCGGAGTCGAATAGTACCCCAAGATTTTTGGCCTGTTGACACGGCACGGGGGTTGAGCCCAGACAGTCAGGCCACCATGCCGAGGACCACACAGACGGCCCCCCACACCCCCCACCACGAGCACTTCAGTTTTGGACCCATTCAGCTTCAGGCAGTTGTTAGACATCCAGGAGGCAAGCTCCTGCATGCAAGCACTGAAGTTGAATGCCGTGATTCCGGGTGCCCGTGACAGAGAGATGGCCATCTGTGTGTCGTCGGCGTACGATACCAGTTGGATGCCATACCTTTCCACAATAGTGGCTACAGGGGAGGCGTAAAGGTTAAACAGGGTGGGGCTAAGGGCAGAGCCCTGGGGAACCCCTTGATCGAGATTGAACACACGAGAATAGTGTTCTCCTTGTCTAACCTGAAAGCCCCTCTGTCAGGAAGGACTGCATCCAACTGAGTGCCATCTCATTTACTCCGCCATTGTTAAGACACTGTAGCAAGGTGGAGTGTGCTACAGTGTCAAATGCGGCACTTAGGTCGAGTAAAATGAGAGCCATAGTATGTCCCTCATCTACCCCTTGCCTGATGATCTCGGTGGCCAGGAGCATCGCAGATCCGTAGAGTGACGTGCGCGAAATCCAAACTGGGTTGGATGCAGAAGGTTGGCTTCCTCCACCAAAGTCATAAGTTGGAGATTGGCCCCCTTCTCTGCCACTTTGTCCATATAGGGAAGAAGGGAAATAGGCCGGAGGTTATCCAGCCTGTCCCAACTGAGGTTAGGTTTTTTTTGGAGCGGGAGCACAATCGCTTGCTTCCACTTTATGGGTACGGTACCGGTCCTGAAAGAAAGATCCAGAACATCTCTGATGAAAGGCTCAAGAATTTCTATACTCCCTCCAAGAAGTTTCGGTGAGGCCGGATCACGGGGGGACCCTGACTTGATAGTTGAGTGAGTGGGGGAGGGGGTGGTGGGCTACAGACCTTTGGGTGGTTTACCCGCACTGGTGTTGTCACGTTGACAAGTTTGTGGGTGGTGGGGGTACCTGCAGAGTGTGGGGAGAGGGGCATGACGGGTGTTGTTAGTTATTTTGGATTTCGTGATCGAGGTGAGGGGGGGTTTGCTTTTTTGTTTCAGACAACTGTACACATCATGACACTAAAGCAAGGTGGCAGGACAGTGTGACGGAGTACATCACGACATTGCAGAAACAACAGCAGTGGGGAGGGGGAAAGGGACCCACTGATGAGTTGGATGTAGTGCACCACCACGATGGCTACATTTAACACAGGAATGTATTCAATCCTCTCCTGGAATGTGAACTGGATGGGGAGTAAGGTTAAGAGAGGATTAGTGGTGGCCTATTTTAAAAGATTGAAACCTGATGTCATTCTCCGACAAGAGACACACTTAAAAGGCACTCAATGTGGGTTCCTAGGCCGAGGTGCATATAAAACGATGGCCTCGCTAGATTTTCCACTGGGGCAAGGGGTGTGGCAATACTCATCAGGAAAAACCACCCACCCTTCCGTATAGAAAGCACTTGGGCAGATCCCAACGGTACATATGAAGCGATCAAAGGTGTGTGGAATAGAAGACACATCACGTTTTTTAGTGTATAAGCACCGCCCAAGCTCCAACGGAAAACAATGGATAAGCTTGCAGCGATTTTATTAGAGGCGGGGTCAGACACGCAGGGGATAATTTTAATGACGTAATACGAGTGACCGTACGGCTGTCCCAACGGGGAACCCCAAAGAGACGCCACTCAAACGGTTTGCAGATACATTAACGCTCACAGACATATGGCGCAGGCAGCATCCTCGGACCCGAGCCTATTCCTATTATTCAGGAGCGCACAAAGCCTTTTCGAGGGTAGATGACATATTTGCACCAGTGGGGGAACTAGGGGAGGTACACAAGATAGAATATTTGGCAAGGGGTCTCTCAGATCACTCACCCTTGTGGCTCGCAGTGGGTACACGTACACAACGACAGAACGGGGAATGGAAATTGAATCCATGGGAACTCAAAGACCCTCAGTTTGTTCAGGAGCTCAGGGTAGACACGGAGTTGTATTTTAACGAGAATGTGGGGTCGATGGATTCGGCGATTACACTATGGGAGGCATGCAAACCGGTATTTCGGGATAGGGCATAAAACATTATAGCTCACAAAATACTGAAAGAGGAAGAGGTGATCACGGGGTTGGAAGCCCAATTATTGCAGCTCGAATCACAGGCGAGCTCGGGCAATGATCCCTCCATGCTACGCAGTCTACAACTCCTTCAGCAGGAATACTTTTCGCTGGCCAAAAAAGACGCACAACATACAATACAAGCCATGCACCAGGGTCTGTTTGACGTAGGTGACAAGACAGGTAGGCTGTTGGCATGGCTTAGCAAGAAGGAGCTTGATAGTAGATGGGTTTCGCTAATACAAGCGGAGGATAGTCGAACTCATTTGACCCCAGTCGCGACAACCAACGCCTTTGCAGACTACTATGAGGCATTTTACAAGCAGCGCGAACTAGCCGAGCTGTCACAAATACAAGTATATCTTTGGGAGATACAGCTCCCCAAATTAGCGGACAGTGTGTCTAAGGCATTGGACGATAAGATTACAAAAGAAGAAATGATGACAGCTATTGGCCAACTGAAAACTGGAAAGGACCCAGGACCTAATGGGCTACCTCCTGAATTTTTTAAGCAACATGCAACGCTTTTTAACCCGCACCTCATCCAACTATACATGGAGATGCATGAGACTGGATGCCTCCCCAGAGACTTGCGGGTGCTACATCGCAGTCATCCCCAAAAAGGACAGACCACCACAGGCGTGTAGCTCATATCGCCCTTTCTCCCTCATAAACATGGAGACCAAGATACTAGCCAGAGTATTAGCAAACAGGCTGACCGCAGTAGTCACTGGCCTAATTTATAGAGATCAGTCTGGCTTCATGCCCAAAAGACTCAAGTTGAGGAGACTGCATAACTGGTTGGAAGTGGTTAGCAAAAGAGACGATCCACACCTTATCCTCTACCTCAATGCCGAAAAGGCATTTGACACTGTCCACTGACCTTTTCTTATGTCTGTTTTGGAAGAGTTCAGGTTTGGTCCGTATTCAGGCATTGTAGCCCTGTACTTTATGAGAGACCTGTGGCCAGGGTTAGAGTTAATGGGGTAGTGTTGCGGGAATTTCCAGTAGGTAGAGGCAATCGACAGGGCTGCCCGTTATCCCCCTTGATTTTTGTCCTGGTGCTGGAACCACTTGCCGGTGTGATTCGACTGCACCCGGGCATAATGGATTCAGTAATGGAGAGAATGTTGAGACCGACTAACGTATATCCCTTTATGCGGATGACATATTAATGTATGTCACAAACCCGGAAACAACACTCCCTAGAATCATGGACAGCTGTGAGACATATGGTGCACATGCGGGTACAAAATTAACTGGGGGAAATTATACTTATATCCAGCAGACAAGAGTGGCGGCTATACTGTAGGCCCAGGCCAACTCCAGTTGGCACGGGAGGGCATAAAATATTTAGGGATCTACGTTACAACGAACACGACAATGGCGCTGAATCACAATCTATACAGAGTGCTCAGGGATTTCCAAGTGGAAGTGGAGAGGTGGAAGACTTTGCCACTGACGTTGCAAGGCAGGGCAGCACTATACAAAATGATAGTGCTCTCAAACTTTCTTTATGTACTGCACAACACTGGGATGCATGTGACCCAGTGGTAGTGGGTTTGCGTCGGCTGTGGCTGTGTGTGGAGGCTCGTTTTGCTACTTTGACTGAAAAAAGTGGCATTTAAAAAAAAATTGGTGTATTTTATTTAGCACTTACTTTTAACTTCCTAGTCCCTGGCTCCCCTAGTCCCGATCCGGCACGGCTGAGTGCCGCTTGTACCGGCGGGCTGACGGGGTAGCGGGCGCCATCTTGGACCGGGGCATAGAGGCTGCTCCGGTCAGCGCTGCAGTCTTCGCGCTCCTCCCTTACTTAAGAGCTCCCCAGGCGCGCGCACAGTGGATGCATGTGACCCAGTGGCAGTGGGTTCGCGTCGGCTGTGGCTGTGTGTGGAGGCTCGTTTTGCTACTTTGACTGAAAAAAGTGGCATTTAAAAAAAAAATTGGTGTATTTTATTTAGCACTTACTTTTAACTTCCTAGTCCCCGGCTCCCCTAGTCCCGATCCGGCACGGCTGAGTGCCGCTTGAACCGGCGGGCTGACGGGGTAGCGGGCGCCATCTTGGACCGGGTCATAGAGGCTGCTCAGGTCAGCGCTGCAGTCCTCGCGCTCCTCCCTTACTTAAGAGCTCCCCAGGCACGCACACAGTGGATGCATGTGACCCAGTGGCAGTGGGGTCGCGTCGGCTGTGGCTGTGTGTGGAGGCTCGTTTTGCTACTTTGACTGAAAAAAGTGGCATTTTAAAAGAAATTGGTGTATTTTATTTAGCACTTACTTTTAACTTCCTAGTCCCCGGCTCCCCTAGTCCCGATCCGGCACGGCTGAGTGCCGCTTGAACCGGCGGGCTGACGGGGTAGCGGGCGCCATCTTGGACCAGGGCATAGAGGCTGCTCCGGTCAGCGCTGCAGTCCTCGCGCTCCTCCCTTACTTAAGTGCTCCCCAGGCACGCACACAGTGGATGCATGTGACCCAGTGGCAGTGGGTTCACGTCGGCTGTGGCTGTGTGTGGAGGCTCGTTTTGCTACTTTGACTGAAAAAAGTGGAATTTTAAAAAAAATTGGTGTCTTTTATTTAGCACTTACTTTTAACTTCCTGGTCCCCGGCTCCCCTAGTCCCGATCCGGCACGGCTGAGTGCCGTTTGAACCGGCGGGCTGACGGGGTAGCGGGCGCCATCTTGGACCGGGGCATAGAGGCTGCTTAGGTCAGCGCTGCAGTCCTCGTGCTCCTCCCTTACTTTCAGACCCCCCAAATGCGCATGCGAAGTGGACGCGCGCAGCGGGCGCGCCAATGGCAAGCCCGTCTGCGCCCGTCCGCGGCCGGCCGGGGCTAGGAGCCCCCTATTATGCCGGTTTTGTAACCTACTCGTCAGCCCAGCTCCGTTCCCTACAAGGTTCGTGGCCACCGGCAGGCTCCACTATTGCCCATATTTCTACACTCGGCCTTAGGCAGGCACTTCCGATTCCTTCTCCCATTCCTTGTATGTCATCCCTGCCCTCCCTCCCCCTTCCCTCACTGCAGCCACCTTCCCTGCCCTGTGCTGCCCCTGCTATCTCAGTTTTTCTTCTGAACACCAGATCGGCGGTCAAGCACCATCATGAACTGTTTGTTCTGCTTGACACTCATAAGCCGGATCTTCTGTTTCTTACAGAGACCTGGTTCTGCCCCGATTCTCTGCCAAATATACTAGCGGCCCTCCCCTCCTCCTACTACGCTCGTCATGTCGATCGGCCTGCTGGGAAGGCTGGCGGCGGTGTCGCCTTGATCGTCCGATCTGAACTTCACTTTCAGCTGCTATCTGCTCCCTCCATCACAGCGGTCGACTATCTAGTCGTTCGCTCTGCCTCTTTTCAAACGCCTTTGACCTGTCTACTTATGTATCGCCCCCCTCAACAAATGCCGCACTTCATTCTCGCTGTTCAGGAACTGTTGGTAACCCTGGCTGTGAACAACTCATCTGTTCTAGTGCTAGGTGACTTCAACTTTTGGCCCTCCGACCCTGCTGAGGACCATATGTCCAGAGAATTCTCGGAATTCCTTTTTAGTCTTAACTTCTTGCCTCACGTCCATACCCCTACCCACATCCACGGCCACACCCTGGACCAGGTCTGGTTGCTTAATTGTCCCGTTTCTCCCCCGGTTGTTACCCCATGTGCCTGGTCTGATCACTTTTTAGTTTCTTTCTTCTTGCACCCCAGTCTCGCTAAAAGACCCCCTCTCCCTAGGAACACCTGGGCGCGCAATTGGAACCACCTCGATATGGCCTCCCTTTGCTCTTCTCTCTCAGCCTCAAGCCCCAATATTGAAGATCTTTCCTCCTCCTCCCAAGCGGACACTATTAACAAATGCCTCGCTAGAGGGTGCAACCAGGTGGCCCCTTTGAGACGCATTACTGCCAGGCGCGCCAATGACGCAAATAGGTGGTTTAACGCTGAACTCAAGGAGAGGAAACTTGCAGTACGGCAGGCAGAGCGCGCCTGGAGACGCGCCTACTGTCCCACACTCAAACTGCAATACACCTCACTTCTTAACCAATACAAGAAAGCCATTCTCTCTGTCAAGACTAACTATTTCTCCTCGAAAATCCTGTCTGCCGAAAACCAATCGAGAGAAATCTTTACTATTGTACAGGACCTGGCATTCTCTGACAGAGTTACCCTCAAACCTTCCCCTTCCCTGGCCCTCTGTGACTCTCTCAATAATTATTTTATCGAGAAAATCACAACAATCAAGTCTAATATTCCACCTCCCACTCCCTCTTTTTCCGATCCTCAGCCCCCGCCTAATTGGTCATATCTCGATCAAATACCTCCCCTGACCAGAGAGACGTTCTTGTCCCGACTCCTAAGGGTTAAGTCAGGATCCCCCTCCGACATCTGCCCTGCACGTATCCTAAGACAAATCTATTTGGCTTGCCCCCTGCCCCCTCTCACGTTTCCTAATGGCTCCCTTGCCCAGGGCATTGTTTCACACCCTCACAAATCAGCTATAATAATTCCTATTTTAAAGAAGCCCGGTGCAGACCCCACCTCTATGGCAAATTATCATCCCATCTCCTTTCTCCCCTTTTTAGGTAAAATACTAGAACGACACGTCACTAAAGTGCTCAGTGCCTTCGCTGAGGAAAATGACTGTTTAGCCACTTGTCAGGCAGGCTTTCGCCCCGCGCACTCTACGGAGTCAGTAGTTCTCTCCGTCATGGACAAACTCCGAGAGGGAATGGATACCAATCTACCCCAGGCATTGGTCCTTCTCGATTTTTCCGCCGCCTTTGACACGGTTGACCAATGTACGTTCATTACTGAGTATGGGATCTATAGTAATCATATTTATAATATTCTAAGAAAGAACTGGCACTTACTTAGATCTGAAACTCTTTCATCTGATCTAGTATCTCCTAAACCTAAGGTTGTGTATCGAAAGGGATGCACTATAAAAAATCTATTATGTCCTAGTTATGTTACCAAACCCAAATCTAAGTCATCTAACTGGTTCCCTGAAAAGCCAAATGGTTTTTATATCTGTGGAACATGTTCAGTCTGTCAATTTGGCCAGAACAAAAAGAAGACCTTTCAGTATAATGGTCCAATGGAACATCGTATAAAAACGTTCATCAACTGCAATACCACACACACTGTATATGTCATCCAGTGTGCATGTAATAAAATGTATGTGGGCAGCAGTACTAGATGTCTCAAAGTACGAATACAGGAACATCTAAGAAATATTAGACATAGTGATATGTCTAATCCAATAGTACAACATATATTGGAGACTCATCCGGAAAATCAGAACATTACTTTTCATGCGATTGACCATGTAAAGAATAATGTTAGGGGTGGTAATAGAACTGTACACCTGAGGAAGATTGAATCTTTATGGATCTGTAAACTCAGATGTGTGATCTCAGGTCTCAACATTAACAATGAATTTCATAATTTCCTTTAGAGACCAAGGGTCTTTCTGTTACTGTCGAAGATGGCTTGAGACTATGTTCATTTATGTCTGTATTTTGTTGGTTCAATAATATGACTAACTGTAACCAACATTGAACTATAGCAGAGGCACACATTTCATATAGGACAATACCCATATGTCTGAAAAAGACTCGCCTTTATTATTTTTACCCAAAAATTGGTTTTGTCACAAATAGCGGATAATCTGGGCGGAAAATCTAAGTTGAATGTGTCACTATATAAAATAATACAAATAAATTTTGGTGTAACTACCTGCTCCTGATAAAGAACCATTTCTCTAGATAGTCTTTAAAAACTATCAACACCAGCAGCAGATTGTTCCTTTAGAGATAAATATAATTTGAGAGATGTCAACAATGGATTTGAAATATCGTGGTCAAAACTAGTATATGTCTAGAATAGACATGACTCTAGGAGTGTCTACCTGCACCAAGATGGCGGGACCGTAATAATGACCTCGACGCCTCTGTATATACAATTATATTTTGAATATTACCATATCCAAAACCCTACATCATTTGGTTATACTATTAGCCTGCCGTTTTTTCGGTCAGACACAATTATACATATGTAATATCAATGTGTTTAATTTGGAACGATCACGTTCTTAATTAACATTCTGCAATACGGTTTGTCTAAATTCAAAAACAGCCTGTCCAACTAAGACCCAATACATTGTTGCAAATATAAAAGCGGTATTGCTTATTGAGCTAATATTGCAAATCACAAACAAACGTGTACTATTAGAATCACAACATTCCAAGATGGCGCTTACTTTCGTTTTTAAGCTTTAGACAAATGCGCTGTGATCTAAAGAGCGCGCCATATGTCGGGAATAGACATGACTCTAGGAGTGTCTACCTGCACCAAGATGGCGGGACCGTAATAATGATCTCGACGCCTCTTTATATACAATTATATTTTGAATATTACCAAATCCAAAACCCTACATAATTTGGTTATACTACTAGCCTGCCGTTTTTTCGGTCAGACATAATTACACATATGTAATATCAATGTGTTTAATTTGGAACGATCTTGATTCTAATTAACATTCTGCAATACGGTTTGTTTAAATTCAAAAACAACCTGTCCCACTAAGAACCAATATATTGTTGCAAATATAAAAGCGATATTGCTTACTGAGCTAATGTTGCAATTCATAAACAAACGTGTACCATTAGAATCACAACATTCCAAGATGGCGCTTATTTTTCGTTTCTAAGCTTTAGACAAATGCTCTATGATTTAAAGAGCGCGCCAATTCGTGACAATTAGTGATTGACTAATGAGGATTAATTCCAATTAGCCCCAGTATATAAGATGCAGGGTTTAGCCTTCTTTGTATCGAGGTGATTCCTGGTTGGAGCCGAGACGATCGAGGACCCTTTACGGACCCGAACAACTATATCCGGGTGAGTTGGATCTAAAAAACCGCCCACTTTCTGTAAATGTAAACGGGGTACTCTTCCCGGACTGAAGTGTAGTATTTAAAATCTATTATAACGGCCCGGTCTAAATATAAACAAATGTGTTGGATATTGTACAGCTATGTCTTTATGGGGACGAGATTGCATCGCTTTTTAAACTCGATATTCACGCTGTTCGAGTTAAAATGACAGAACTATGCATTAACAATACTGGTTTTGACATGTCACCATTTCATTTTGCCTTTGGCTGTGTGAATTAAACGGTTGCCTTATGCCCACTAGTCATGCAAGTAAAACAACAGGACAATGTTTTAGAATCATTGACCTTTAGTTAAAACATTTTGTCTAAATGGCATATATAATGGATTAATCTTGATCCAGAATATTTTGCTATATATATAAAGCCTTTTTGTCACTTTGACTAAAATAAGGTTTGGAACCATATAAATATGTTTAACTTTCCTAGGAATGGTTAATATGACCATTAAGGGATCCCACTTATTGGAATTATAAATAAATATGGTCATGCTTTTTACAAACAGTTTGTAAGGAATATTATTTACTCTAGGTCTTTACCCTTTAAAATCGACCATTCAATGATCAAACATGATGCCTTAACTACATGAATAAAGGATCTAAAGTGAAACTTAACGTAAGTAGCCGATAACTCAGTTGAGTCAACTAATACAGCCATAATACAATAGATTTTACAATAAATCCCTGTTACTGTGCTTTTCAGAATCAGCAACCGTGAATATATAAAGGGTCACTGAATAGGAAACTCTTTTTTCTAATATATGTAAGTATAAACACCACCAAAATAAACGTTAGACGTCCCCGTAGTGTAACTGTTTTGATAAACCTATCTCTTTAACATTTCTAGTATCACCGTCAAGGATTTACAAGATACTATCAACCAGAACTCATAAGAAATTGTCAACTAGTGTAGATCATACGAATTGTTCAAGGTATGTCCATAGACTGTATACATTGATACTTTTTAGCTTTATAACAATAGAATGCTGTTCGTCCCCCCTGTTCCTTTTGTGAAAAACGTACTGTGTAAAGAATGTTAGTATTGTAGTGTCAGAAGACTTTGCCTTATAAACTGTATTGAAGTCGATGTATGTGGTTTTATTTTATTTTTGTATATAATTGTAAATAGTTCCTTTTTATATGTACTTTTGTAGCCCTGAAGAAGTCCCTGGATGGGACGAAACGCGTTGGCGGTTCCAAAAGCGATGCTGTCAAAAAGCTTTTAAAGACTGAATAATAAAGAATAACTGAAAACTGAAAACATCGACTTTTTCGTGGAACTAAATTTTCTTTGATTTATCTATTTGTAACAAATTGTGTTCAAGGTGTGCTGGGCTAATATGTACTGTTGAACTGTTGAGGGTCTGGTTCTTTGAATCCGCCCTTAATCTGAGGGAGTATAGGGAATTGTGCTCTCAGCCCCTTTTTTTGCACCTTTTTCATTGATCAATACTGATAGGGATTTTTTAGACTGGTGCTGGCATTCTATGCTTCGATTCCCTCTTTTGCCTGTGGACACGGTTGACCACTCCATCCTTCTCACCCGTGTCAGGGCGGCTGGCATCGGGGGATCTGCTCTGGTTTGGCTCTCCTCCTTCCTGAGGGACCGCACTCCGGCCGTCCATCTGGCCGATTTTTCTGCACCCTCCCGCAAGGTTCAATGTGGCGTTCCACATGGCTCCTCCCTGCCCCCCTTTTGTTTAATCTGCACATTTTCCTCTTGTTTTTGCACTACAGCAGATGTAGGTCACGGTTTACAACTACGCCAATGACCTCCAGCTTATCTTCAATCTGTCCTCTTCCCCAGAATCCATTCACAATTTCCAATCTGTTATGATTTTTATCAGGGACCGGATGAACTTCAACAACCTGAAGTTAAACCCTGATAAAACCGAATTGGTCCTTACAGGTGGTAGCTCCAGTCCCTGGAATTCTCTGTTTTGGACTCCCTCCCTGGGTCCTCCTCTCTCCCCCTCTTCCTCAGTCAAGACCTTAGGGATAAAATTGAACCATCACCTCACTCTGCACTCCCAGATTAGCTCAGTTGTTTCATCTTGTTTCCTGACTCTCCGCACTGTCCGAAAGATTTCACGCTTCTTCTCCCTCTCTGCCCTCAAACTCATTCTTTTAGCCATGGTCATTTCCCGTCTCGACTATGGCAACGTTTTGTACACCGGTGTCCCTGCCTATGACCTTCGGCGACTACAGCTGGTCCAAAACCAGGCTGCCCAACTTGTTTATAACCTCCCTAAGTCTTACCACGTCACCCCTTTACTCAAAGCCTTGCATTGGCTTCCCATTCGGGAACGCGCCCTCTTCAAGATGGGTTGCATAACCTTCCAGGCCCGGGCAGGGACGGCCCCCGCCTTCATCAATTCTGAAATTAAGGCCTATACCCCCAGCAGAGAGCTGCGCTCCTCCTCCCAATCCCTTCTCTCTGTACCTCGCTTCAAGAAGAAGAAATTGGGAGGCATGAATTTCTCTACCCTTGCCCCCGCCTTTTTGAATACCCTTCCCCTTTCCCTCAGGTCCTCCCCCCACTACTTGGAGTTTCGGAAAGCTCTCAAGACATTCCTCTTCTCTCAAGCTTTTCCACATTAGCGGCCTGCTTCCTGTCCTGCCCATGGGATTGCATCCCCAGCGCCAAGAAACCGCTCGGTAATCGTGCGTTTTATAAATATTTTGCAATACAAAAACTCAAACTCAAACACCTATCAGCTCATTCGGTGGAGATGTTCACTAAAATTGATGACCTACTACGGACTTTTCTCTGGGACGAGAGACGTCCGAGGATAACACTAGTGACGCTACAGCGTAATCAATACAACAGCGCTATTTCCCTGCCTGATCTTCGGGCATAGTATTGGGCAGGTCACCTAATTGTCGTCAACGAATGGCAGCACGTAGAGAGAGATCATCCTACATACATACTTGAATGCACACAGTTTACCAAACGCCCACACACACATTATATATGGGTGGAGTGGCACTGCACAGCTCTTGACAGCAACACAGATTGTGGTGGCAGCATGGAAACAGGCTGAGATACAAATAAAATGGGATGGCCGTGTCACTAGGGAATGCCCACTCTGGGTGGGAAACCGACTTCAGGAAATCACAAAATTGTGTGGTTTCCGACAGTGGTACTTGCTAGGCATTTCACAACTTGAGGATATATTACACCGGAAGGAGCTGGTTACTTTCCCACACCTTCAGGCTGAATAAGACATGAACACCACTCAAAACGCCAAATACCTGCAGCTGGCCCATGCATGGCGAGCGCAACACATAGACACCAATGACATTCCCGGGAATGCACCTTCGGAGAGGCGAATCCTGATCGGGGAGCTAGTGGAGAAGGTTGTTCTGGACATATAGAATGATAATAAATAACAAGCCAGACACTTTGCAGAAGCTACGGGCGAAATGGGAGTCGGAGTTGGGGAGATGGAGGACTTAGACTGGGAAATGGCGTTGATGCATCCTCGAGAGGTGGCCATTAGGTCCAGGCTCCGACTGATTCAGTTTAAATATCTGCACAGAGCATACTATGACAGAGAGTGACTGCACCATATAGGGAGGGCAGAAACGCCTGACTGCTTGCGCTGTAGGGCATCCGCAGGTACATTCTTTCACACAGTGTGGGATTGTTCTAAGATTCAACTGTATTGGGCTACCCTGTTGGAAGAGCTAGAAACTGTCCTGGGAGAGACGATTCCGCTTAGTCCCCAGTTTGTTCTGTTGGGAATATCCACTCAAATTGACCTCCCCAAACCAAAGTTAACCCTACTTCAATTTGGATTAGTGGTGGCGAAACGCGACCTGGCTAAGGCATGGGGCAGTGTGAGGTTCTGTAAGAATCGTAATGACGTTTTCGGGTATGAACGAATATGGACGAGTTTGGTATCAATGAACCGCAAATAACGAGTTTAGTGGGTGCATGCGTTTTCGCTGCGCTACTCGGAAGGGTTCAGGTTATTTCCTGGTTTCTTCATCTGAACCCTCGGGTTCCATTTTAGACACGGCATCCATTTTGTTTTCTTGCCCTCACGTAGTCGGCACACAGGCCAATGTTCGCTTCATGACCCTGGGTTTCCCAAGCCTTACGGAAGATGCATATCCCTTTTGTGCGTCTTTTATTACGAGGGGGATGACATTGCAAAGGCAGATGGCTCCGCTCGGGGGTAATCATGCCGTGTCGGTCTATTGTTTCAGCCTTGCGTCCGCCAGGCTCGAACGCTTTGATCCTGTGGTCCTGCTTCCGACATTATCCCCACACCCTTCGTCGAACTGTTGTCTGTTTTCCTTGCACCTGTTTCTGTCTCCCCCCTTTTTCCATTTACAACTAGATTGGAATGTGCCTAATGGTGAGATAAAGTGCTTTTACAGTTGGGAACCGGCAAATGCTACTGTAATCATGTTCCGGGTTTCTGAAAGCACGAATGAAATCCTTTTTGAAGTTTACTGTGGGAACTGAGTTGTAACCTTTTATTCGTTATGTTGTGTAATGACGAAAACGTGTATATAAGGAGCGATCCACATTTGCAATTTGAAGCAGACTCTCAGAACCTACACTCTGTTGTACTTCTTGTGACTTTTGCCTCCCTGCAGTAATAAACGCTGATCTTTGACTCCCAAGGAAGTGTCCCGTGTCTCTGTCATTTGTGCGCTGAACAGGTATCCCACGAAGGTTTCAGGTGTTGTTCCCTGGCACCGCTGGACCTTAGAAAAAGTCCAGTCCTTCAGTTGGCGCCCAACGTGGGGCGACATCAGCGGTACCGGTCCAAAGCCTGACGATTGTGAGGAACTTCGTGTGAAATTTCCGAGGGAAGGTGCACCCCGCTTCATCGATCCTGTTGTCGAAATAAGTGGTCCAAAGATTTTTCCCGCGAAGATTCCCGCCTCCTGACGGCTGCGACGGACCGATGCCCTGACTGTCGACCTGTTTTGGCGCCTGGCGTAGTCCTTTGTACGGCGAGACGATAAACAGGCCTTCCTGGTGACGCCATTGTACTCTCAGTTAAGTATTTGTGGGTCGCTCCCAGTATCCTTGGTTGTTGTTGAAGCTTAGTTGTTTTGCATGGTTCCATTGCATTTGTGGTGCTTAGTTGTTGGTTCTTAGTTGTTATTTGACAGTTGCAATTGCCAAAAACCGAGGGTTTTGTCTTTCACGAAGATTTAGCGCTTCGATAACCCTTGAAGTTTGATACTTGGTTAGTGAGCAAGATGCCTGGCCGTAGTGGTTTCTTTGGTTTCTTTAAATGTTATAACACTGATTCCCGGTTGGAGGACTCGTGTCCGATACCTCCAGTTGGAACTCCAATTTATGAGCTCTATAGTCGACATGGTGTAGGCCCTATTATATATAATGAATATTGGGTTCGTTATACGAAAAACGATGGTGACCTTAGTTGGCCACCGCATGGAAGTTTTGAAATTACGATTTTAGATAATCTTGAAGCTAAATTGTTTAAAAAGAAAGCTAGGCCTGCTATGTTTGATTCCTTTCGGTAATGGCGTAAAGAGGCCAAGCAGAAAGAAATCAAACAGCTTAAGAAAAATAAAAAAGAAGGTATCATTACGATGATGCAAGGTGCAGAACAATATCAGCGAGATAAAGCAGAAAAAGAGATAGAAGTTTCTACTAGACTGCATCACATGCAGGTAGATAAATGTTATCCGGTTTTACCATCTAATCATGTTAAAAAGGAAGAAGATGTGAAGGAGGATCCCTTGTTAGCCTATTTATTGAAATCACCACCTCCTTATGCACAGGGTGCTACAGCCCCTGTAGTTCCTCCTGTAGTTCCTCCTGTAGTTCCTCCTGTTGTTCCAGCGGCTGCTGGTCGGCCTGTTGTTGGTCCTGCGTTTGTCCCACCACCTGCTCCTATTCCTACTGCTCCTTTGCCTGTACCTCCCCAGTCCATTGTTCCTGTTACCTCAACTGTCCTGGCTACCTCTGCTGTCCCTACGTTCACTTCTAATGTTGTTGCTCCTGTTCTTCTTTCTCCTTCTGTTTGTAATCATATCCCTAATACTGTTGCTACCCTTTACTCCCCACTTTCTGGATCGTTATTTCGATCCGATGTCTCTGAAACTCCCCAGAGACGAAGTCAAATCCCTGGTGAAAGGGAGAGTGCCACGTTGGTAACTATGGCGCGTTCATGGATAAGACACCCTGCTAACTACCCTCCGCGCATGGTTTTTGATACATTCTCTCAGTTTAATGAGCCCACTCAGAGATTCGTGTTTGAAGAAATGTGTAACTTTTTTGAGAGAAGAATGGTATAATGATGACTTGGATAATGTACCGCCTGAGATGACGGAACTCCAGAGTCAGTTTTCGAACGGTATGATTGTGGGTGGAAATGTACGACGAGCATTAGAGCGATTGTTAGCCTTTAGATCCACAGTGCCTTCTCGTGTGTCATTTGATGATGACACCGATAATACGAAAACGAACTCTGGTCAATATCCTATGAGAGAGGTTCCGCCAGTATGGATGCCAGGTGCTCCTGCTGCCAATCCCCCAGTTTTGCCACATTTCCAACGTGTTTGGATACACCTCCCATGGAAGCGATCAGAAGTCTTGCAGGTGAAACAATCTTTGCCTGATCCGCGTAAGAATCCGGCGGGTTATTATAAGGAGTTGTCCCAATTGGTAGATGCTACTATTATGAACCTCGCTGACATCGACATGCTGTTTGGTAATATCGTACCGCAACCGATTTGGGCGAAAATTCGCCAAACGAATCATGTGAATGAGTTAGGCGGTGATTGGCCTGCACTAATAGCGGCTGATGGACTACAAGTTGGTGGGGCTAAGCCTGAGCAGTTAATTTTGGATCTACCCCAGAAAATCATTACACTTATGAAAACACTCATGCCAGCGATGAGGGTGAATTGGGATAAATTATCGGCTTGCAAGCAAAAGAAAGACGAGAGTGTCTCCGATTTCTTTACTAGATTCGAGGAGGCATTTGTCGATCATAGTGGTCAGGACATGAGCACCGAAGGAGGCCAACGGTTGTTTGTTGATAAGTTTGTGTTAAATTTGTTGCCAGAGCTATGCAACAAATTGAAAAATTCGGAAAGTGCATGGGCTGTTTCAACCACTGCACAGATATTAGCGACGGGTCAATATTATGAGAATAGGGAAAAGGAAGAAAGTGATCGTTCAGACAAGAAAACGAAGGAGCTCAAAACAAAGGTTTTGTTGCAGCAGGCATATCCTCCACGTTCAAATCAAAATGATTTACAACAGCAGTATCGACCACGAGCCCAGTCCACTAGGATGCAGTCGCGCTCTGACTCCTCTGACTTTAGATCTACGCTTGGGTATAATCAGTGTGCATATTGTAGGAGAGAGGGCCATATAAAATTTGATTGTCCCGCTTTACGTGATCGTTATAATAATGTTTCGGCTCGGGGAGGTCGTGGTGGTCCTCAACAGGCCTCTCGAGGTAGAGGTCGAGGTTTCGTTCAAAATCATGAGCGCTCTACTGTTTCATCGGACGCGAATAATTGTTTCGACCAGCGAAATGCGGGGTCCGATAAATCTGCACAGTACCATGTGGACGATTATTATGTTGAGCATGAGATTGTTGCAGACGACCGTTACTAGGACAGCCATCGACAAAGAGAGGGAGTAGTGTCAGTTCCGGTTGATCAGAGAGGGCCTTACGTCGCGGTTGCCACATCTGGCGTAGTTGAGCCTTTTCTGTTGGACACTGGTGCAGCAAAAAGTTCCATCATGCATTCCAAACTCCCTGGCGCACCTTTGTCTGGCTTAACGAATGTTTCCATTGGATTCTCTGGCGCCCCTGTTAGCAATCCTGTCTCTAGCCCTTTGTCCCTTGCGATTGGTCCTCGTGAGCTGGAGGCTCCATTGATTCTATCCACTGGGTGTGGTGAGAATCTTTTGGGTCTGGATTTGTTAAAACGGTTATATGCGACTTTGTATTGCTCTCCTGAAGGAGTGGAGCTTACGTTAGGTCAGAGGGTTATCTCTCCTATGTACCTATCAATGGATAAGTTCCCACCGGAATTGAGTTCTCTTCCTGCGTCTTTATGGGCAACAGGTCCCAATGATGTGGGCCTGTTAAACATTCCACCCTATGTGGTCCAGTTGAAAACGAATGTTCGATTACCACGTATACCTCAGTATCGTATCTCTCTTGATGGTGAGCGAGCGCTATTAGCGATCATTTATGACCTGATCGAAAAAGATGTCATCGAAGAAACTCGGGGAAATGTGTGTAATAGTCCTGTGTTACCCATTTTGAAACGAACCGATCCAACTAAACCTCCTGTGTATCGTTTTGTAATTGATTTAAGAGAGGTAAATAAAATAGTGATCCCACAGTTTCCTGTGGTGCCTGACATCACAGCTTTGTTAACCCTGATTCCAGCTTCTGCCTCCTGGTTTACGGTGATCGATCTGAAGAATGCGTTCTTTAGTATTCCGATCGCTGGGGAAAGCAGAGACCTATTCGGATTCTCATTAGGTGGTCGCAGTTTTAGGTTTAAACGTGCACCACAGGGCTACTGTGAGAGTCCATCGATCTACAGCCAAGCCCTTAAAAGTCAACTTGATGCATTTGTGTTACCGACGGGTGCGGCTTTGATCCAATACGTTGACGACCTATTGGTGGCTGCAGATACCGAGGCTATTTGCAGATCTGCTACAGTATCATTGTTGCAACATCTATGTGACCTACATCACAAGGTGTCACCTTCTAAGCTGCAATATTGTTGTCAAGAAGTAACCTATTTGGGTCACTTATTGTCAAAAGAGGGGAGAAGGTTGACCCCAGAACGAATTGCAGCAATTGCTCGAATGACTGTGCCAAAAACTCAGAGAGATGTACGTGCCTTTCTAGGTATTACGTCATACTGCAGACAATGGATTCCAAATTTTTCATTGTTAGCGAAACCATTGTTAGCCCTCACGTGTAAGGATGTTCCGACTCCTTTACCATGGACTGAAGAGTGTCAGAAAAGTTTTTCTGAATTACGTGATGCGTTGTGTTCGGCTCCTGTGTTAGGTACCCCTGACTACAGTAAGCCGTTTACACTATACGTTCACGAGAGGGATGGTTGTGCGTTGAGTGTCTTGACGCAACAATTTGGTGACAAACAGCGTCCATGTGCATACTTTTCTTCGACCTTAGACCCAGTAGCTAGAGCATTGCCGAGTTGTTTAAGAGCAACAGCGGCAGCTGCGGTGTCCATTCGACAGTCCGCAGGTCTGGTCATGGATAATGTGCTTACGGTGATGGCTCCGCATGCAGTTGACACTCTCTTGAATCGAACAAAAACTCAACACTTGACGAGTGCAAGGTTGTCTGGGTATGAGTTAACCCTTTTGGCGAGTCATATACGGATAAAACGTTGCAATGTGTTGAACCCTGCAACATTGTTGCCGATCGGCATGGAATCAGGTGATACAGTACCACATGATTGCTATTCAAGAACTGAAGAAGAGGCGAAGGGTCGTATTGACCTGAAAAATACTCCATTGGTAGATCCCGATGGTACTTTGTATGTTGATGGTTCATGTTTTAAATTGCCGAATGGTGATGTGACAACCGCGTATGCTATAGTGACATTGAGTACGGTTGTGGAATCTGCGAGATTGAGTCAGAATTCGGCCCAGGCGGCTGAATTAATTGCACTGACAAGAGCGTGTGTGTTGTCCAGAGGAAAGCGAGTGAATGTGTTCACCGACAGTCAGTATGCATTTGGCGTAGCGCATAGTTTTGGTCGATTGTGGAGAGAAAGAGGATTTTTCACGTCGCATGGCACGAAGATCCAACACGGACAGCTCGTGAACGACCTTTTGGATGCACTTACATTGCCTAAGCAGGTGGCCATAATTAAATGTAGTGCGCATCGGAAAGTGACAGATGATGTGGGCCGTGGTAATGCATTTGCGGATGAGACTGCTAAGGAGACAGCCAGAGATCTGACAAATCGAATGTATGTTACGAGCTCAGTGAGATGGCCAGCGGAGACTAGCATGTGTGAAGACACAATTGAAAGTGTGAAGGAAATACAGAACGAGGCCACTGAGATGGAAAAGACTAAGTGGAAAGAAAGCACGGGGAAGTTAGACGGGAATGGATGTTGGGTTGACTTGTCAGAAAAACAGAGATGGATGTTACCGGATGCATATGTGCTTGCTGTTGTTACAATGGCCCACGGCACGGCACATATTAGCCCGAAAGGCATATGCAAGTTGTTGTCTCCTGTATGGAAGAATGATGGGATTACTAAGTGTGCGGAGAGAGTGGTTAAGAACTGTATGGTATGTTTGATGTATAATCCTGGTACGGGCACCCCCACTCCACCTGGTCACTTTGCTCCCCCTACATGTCCTTTTGAAGTTATCCAATTGGATTTCATCCATATGGAGAGATGCAATAATCTGAAATATGTTCTAGTTGTGGTTTGTGCGTTCTCCAGATGGATTGAGGCCTACCCTCTTAAGGATAATACTGCCCTGTCAACAGCAAAAATCCTGCTCAAGGAATATTTCCCTAGGTATGGAATGCCACGGATTGTATGGTCAGATAACGGAAGTGAGTTTGTGGGAAGTGTGATGAAGAGTGTGTGTCGTGGCCTAGGCATAGTCCAAAAATTTCATAGCTCTAATCATCCTCAGTCGGCAGGTTTGGTGAAAGGATATAATGGCACCCTGAAACTGAAACTTGCCAAAATCCAGGCAACGACTGGTTTATCGTGGCCGGATGCTTTGCCTTTAGCTCTCTTATCGACCAGGGCCACCGTGCACTCTCGAGTAGGGCTTAGCCCATATGAGATTGTGTTCGGCCGTCCTGCGAATATTTGGGGAGTTCCGAGGCCTAAGGAGTTTAACAGAATTGAATATCCAATGTTGATTGACTATCTTTATGATCTGACTGCTAAATTGAGTTTGATTCATCAACAGGTCTTTGAAGCTTTACCGGCACAAACTGAGGGACCTGGTCATCGGCTCCAACCAGGTGACTGGGTGCTTACCCAAAATTTTGGACGAAAACGAAATCTTGAGCCAAGGTTCGTGGGTCCCCACCAGGTGTTACTGGCAACAAGGACGGCGGTTCGACTGGAAGGCAGAAAGCATTGGGTGCATGCCACCCACACCAAGAAAGTTCCGTTTCCTTTGCCAGCAGATGCATGGATCAAGAAAGGAGTCGCCTCGACAGAGACCAGTACGGTCCCGGGCTTTATGCCATTTAGTGATGCTCAGCCTGTAGAAAACGGTACAGTCCGATCAGAGCCGTAGGGCCGTGCGGGTACTTTCTTCTGTTTAGCAGGTTTCTGACACTAGGTCGATTCCTTTGTCGGTTTCTGGGAACTCCTGGAAATTGATAATCGCTACTCAGAACAAAGTGCGTCAAGAACGTCATGGCCGTTTTTTTTTAGAAGATGGGGTTTTCTAAGCTGTCGGAAATAGAGAGAGTAACGGCGCAAAGATCTAAATTGCATAAGATGTTCCGAACAAAATATTTCCTGTTGCAGGTTTTTATATTATTTCTAACTGTTTCTATGCTATTGGTGGGTGGAGTGTACTTTGGGAGTCAGTTACTATTGGATACCATTTCACCTACCTCTCCTTCTCATGATCTAAATTTTGTTCCCACTATTTCTCCACATTCTTTCCATCTCCTACCCCAACATGAACAGGTTAGACGTGCGGAATTTATGAACAATTCCTTTGTTCAACTCCTACATCAGCATCAGTTGGTGGTGAATACCACTAATTGTTGGGTGTGTGGGTTAATGCCACATACCATGGATAAGGGTATTCCGTATTTAGTTCTTCCGTATAGTCCCCAGGGGTCAGCTCGAGCATTCCAAAGTATGTTTCGCAGTGCCTTAGATTCCTACCCCCATCGAGAGCCACGCTCAGCAGGTTTTGGTCCTGGCCCGTACCACAAGTCTTTGGTGATAGCTATTACTGATTTAGATAGAGATATTTTTGACGTATCGCTTATCCCAGAGGAGGAAGTACGAGCATATAAGGATCTTAGTGACACTGAGTATAGTGTATCAGTGGGTGATAGACAGCTTAAAAGCTCATCTCCGATCTGGATCGTACCTCACTTGGGTCGTTTCTGTCTGCAAGGTCATGGTCGAAATCCGAGAGCTCAGCTTGGGAAGAGCGCTTGTGTTGACACGTACGTCTTACCGATGCTCTCTTCCCCTGTCTTTCTGACTGCCAAGGGTACCTACTTTGTGTGTTATGACCGCGCATACACATGGTTGCCCCATGACTTCTCGGGCACATGTTATATCGCGAATCTTTTACCTCCGACTTTTACCGTCGCCTCAGATTATCACAAGACCAGAGTTGTGAGAGGCGTTATTAGTAAAGAAGATACTGCCGGTCAAGAGGCAGGAGACTTCTTTAAGGGTTTCCTACCGTTTTGGGGTCCTATGATTAATTGTAGGAATTTGAGACAGTTAACTCGTGTGGTGGAATCGACAGCTAACATAACTGCAAGTGCCCTTGGTAACCTGACAGCAGAGCTTCAGGCGGATAGACTTATGACGCTACAGAACCGTATGGTTCTAGACGTTGTACTAGCAGATAGAGGTGGTGTGTGCAAGGTGATCCATTCGAGCTGCTGCATTTTCATACCTGATAACGCTCCAACCGTTTACCAAGCCATCTCAAAGTTGCATAAAATCTCAGAGTCCATACACGTGGACGAGGGAGATTGGACGCTTCTAGGATGGTTTTGGGGCCTAATGTCGACATGGGGTTGGAAGATTCTGATGATCATAGGGGTTGTTGTTACGTTTCTGTTCACGTGTTGTCTTTGTGTAAAGTGTGGTCCTGCCTTATGTGGCCTTTGTGCTACAACGTGTATAAGAAGGCCACCTGCTACCAAAGAGACATTAATGGATAGAATAATGTTCCAGCAACATCTGAATGATCTGATGAACATCGAGATCGATTCCGACTTCGACTAGTTCTTGCCTACATGAGGGCAAAAGGAGCGTCTGAGGTTCTGTAAGAATCGTAATGACGTTTTCGGGTATGAACGAATATGGACGAGTTTGGTATCAATGAACCGCAAATAACGAGTTTAGTGGGTGCATGCGTTTTCGCTGCGCTACTCGGAAGGGTTCAGGTTATTTCCTGGTTTCTTCATCTGAACCCTCGGGTTCCATTTTAGACACGGCATCCATTTTGTTTTCTTGCCCTCACGTAGTCGGCACACAGGCCAATGTTCGCTTCATGACCCTGGGTTTCCCAAGCCTTACGGAAGATGCATATCCCTTTTGTGCGTCTTTTATTACGAGGGGGATGACATTGCAAAGGCAGATGGCTCCGCTCGGGGGTAATCATGCCGTGTCGGTCTATTGTTTCAGCCTTGCGTCCGCCAGGCTCGAACGCTTTGATCCTGTGGTCCTGCTTCCGACATTACCCCCACACCCTTCGTCGAACTGTTGTCTGTTTTCCTTGCACCTGTTTCTGTCTCTCCCCTTTTTCCGTTTACAACTAGATTGGAATGTGCCTAATGGTGAGATAAAGTGCTTTTACAGTTGGGAACCGGCAAATGCTACTGTAATCATGTTCCGGGTTTCTGAAAGCACGAATGAAATCCTTTTTGAAGTTTACTGTGGGAACTGAGTTGTAACCTTTTGTTCGTTATGTTGTGTAATGACGAAAACGTGTATATAAGGAGCGATCCACATTTGCAATTTGAAGCAGACTCTCAGAACCTACACTCTGTTGTACTTCTTGTGACTTTTGCCTCCCTGCAGTAATAAACGCTGATCTTTGACGCCCAAGGAAGTGTCCCGTGTCTCTGTCATTTGTGCGCTGAACAGGTATCCCACGAAGGTTTCAGGTGTTGTTCCCTGGCACCGCTGGACCTTAGAAAAAGTCCAGTCCTTCAAGTGGTGAACCCATCTCTGATTGAATGGAAAAAATGCATGGATATGTATATGTTGGGGGAAAAGATGACTTATAAAGCACAGGGTTGCCCCAAAAAGGTTTGGAAAATATGGAAACAATGGCTCACACATTATGGACTCTCACTGACTGATTCACAATGTTCCTCAGAGGATGATGAAATTAACGATCAATTGTATTTTTGTGTGCAATCTTTTATATGGACAGGTGGCGGAATCTCAAAACGATACAAAAGGGGATGATAGACGGAGCGTTTGAGCAAATCACCCCCAGTCAACTGATCTGGGTTTAATCCATCACCATTCTTTAGCTCACTCCACCACCCCAGTTCAGACATGGCCATATGCAAATCAGTCTGACCCTGTGCCTCATGGGAACAGTCCAGCCCAAACTGCCAAACCCATGTCTTCCCCGGACCGGAAACAAGCATCCTGGGACCGGTTTCTGGCATTTCAGCCGTCATCAGTCAGGCTAGCTTGAATCCAGTGGCAAAGTGAGCAAGGGACTCACGTCTGAGCATACCCTGCCAACTTAGGGCAAACAAAGCGATACAAAAGGGGGTGATGGACGGAGCGTTTGAGCAAACCAAACACTCACCCCCAGTCAACTGATCTGGGTTTAATCCATCACCATTCTTTAACTCACTCCGCCACCCCAGTTCAGACATGTTATGTTATGTTAATGACTCTTTTATCGCGCATGACTCACCCAGGGGCATCTCAGCGCTCACCAGGAAAGGGGGGAGATCCTGTGGTCAGAAAGGTTCAGAACAAGCAAGTTTGTACTAGTGTTTCCTAAAGGTCAGGTAAGTTGGGGATTTTCGCAGCGTCACTGGGAGGGAGTTCAGTATTTCGGTGCTATAAATGAAAATGCTCTACCGCCTGTGCGGGTTAGCCGTATCCGGGGAATGTTCAGGAGGGCAAGAGCATTTGATCTTAGGTTGCACGCGCTTGCGTGCTTGAAAAGTTTGTCCCTAAGATAAGCTGGACCTTCACTTCTTAGAGCCTTGAAAGACAGGCAACAGATCTTGAACATGGCGCGTTTTGGATTGGCAGCCAGTGCAGTTGTCTGAGCAAGGGGAGGGAAGAGGTTCCAGGGGGGTAGTTCAGGACCATTCTGGCCGCTTTGTTCTGTATTACTTGCAGCTTTGATAGGGTGGTGATTCCTACCTCTGCCAGCAGGGCGTTACCATAATCCAGCCTGCTTCCTATCATTGCCTGCACTACAGTTCTGCGGTGCTCCAGAGGTAGATAGGGAATAATTCTGCGCAGTAGGCGTAGATTGTTATAGCATGATCCTGCAATGTTTTTCACATTTTCCTTCATATCCAGTTTGACACCCAGTTGGATTCCCAGGCTTTTTACTGAGGTAGAATGTGTTGGTGCTGAGCCCAGTTGGGGGGGCCACCAGTCTGGAGTCCAAAGGACTGCGGACTTCCCTAACAGAATTAGCTCTGTTTTCCCCGGGTTGAGTTGTAGTCATTGCTCCCTCATCCAATTTGCGATCGCCAGCATACCACCCATAAAACGTTGTTTCTCTTCAGTGATGTTTTTACCAATTGGGAATAGTAGCTGCGTATGGTCGGGGTAAGAGATAATCTCAAAGCCAAAGGATTGAATCAACTTGGCAAGGGGAGCTAAATAAATATTAAATAGGGTGGGGCTAAGACATGAGCCCTGTGGTACCCCCTTATCCTGTAGGATCTTCTTTTTGGAAACAAATGGGCCAAGCATGATAGTTTTCCTTTAGGAAGTTTCTCAGCCACTGTAGGGCAGTGCCACTGATACCACACTCACTTAGTCTCTCCTCCGCTAGCCTCCTATGATATATCATATCAAAGGCCGCGGAGAGATCTAAAAGAATCAAGATGGAAGAGCTCCCGGCATCGAGAGTACGTCTTAGTGAGTCGGTGACCGCCAGCGTAGCTGTTTCAGTGCTGAAACCCAGTCGAAAACCTGATTGGGACGGGTCAAGTATGTTATTTGCTTCCAGGTATTGGCTAAGTTGAGTGTTTATATTTGCTTCCAGTAGTTTCCCTAGTAAGGGTAGCAGAGATATCGGCCTATAGTTACTTAATTCCAATGGGTCTGCGGATGGCTTCTTCAAGATCGGCCGCACGACGGCTTCTTTCCAAGCCCTCGGGAAGAGACCAGTCTCCATTGAGGCATTAAAAATACATTGGATCATTGGGGCACAAAATGGGGAGACAAGGGCCATCGTACTAGGTGGACATAGATCCTGCGGGGACCCGGATTTGGCTGCTGATAATAGTTTGCTTGTCTCTGCTAGCACTATTCGTTGGGGGGGGGGGGGGCCGACTCATTGTTTAATTGGATATTATTTATATACACAACTGGGAAGTTTGAGTAGATTTTAGCGATTTTTTCATGAAAAAGTATGCAATAGAGTCACATCATTCCTGGGATTCTGATGGCAATTGCTTGCATACTGGGGAGAAAGCAAAGCGAAGCGAAGACATGGACACTAGAGTCAAGCTATCCTGGCTGATGACGGCTGATAGCCAGAAACCAGTCCTAGGATGCTTGATTCTGGTCCAGGAAAGACATGGCTTGGCAGTTCGGACTGGACTGTTCCCATGAGGCACAGGGTCAAGGCTGATTTGCATATGGCCATGTCTGAACTGGGGTGGTGTGGAGTGCAAAAAAACGACGGATTTAGGCCCATATCTCTGTACTGGGGTGAATGTATGACATTGTTCTGCATTCTGTCCATCAACTGTTGTTTTGGCGGGATCTCAAAAGCCTTTCATCCAGAGTAGCGTTCATCTCCCTCTGGCTATAGCTATCACTCCACAACCCAGCAGGCTCCAGCCTACTGGTCTTGCAGGCAATACAAATGGGGAAGAAATCCATGTTTTACAAAGGAGACTAAAGTGGAACAAAATAGACACATCCGCCCTAAACAGGTGGAAAAAACGATTGGCCGAAAACAGCTGA
This sequence comes from Lissotriton helveticus, assembly GCF_964261635.1. NCBI lineage: Eukaryota > Metazoa > Chordata > Amphibia > Caudata > Salamandridae > Lissotriton > Lissotriton helveticus. The sequence continues at coordinate 88,406,911 of NC_136057.1, forward strand.
AGAATTTACAAGTGACAATTCCCTGAGAACTGGATTAAACTCTCAACCAGGTATATAATCTCTTAATAGGTAAACAAAGAAGGCACCCCCCAACATTCAGAGAAAGGTCTTGTTGTCAACTCCAACCTCGGTGCAAAAAAGCAGAGCAAAGTAAGAGGTTACTTAGAACTGCCTTATGCAACCACAAGCGAGAGGGAAAAAACGAAACACTCCAAAACCTACTTCTAGCAAGGAAAACACACAGAAAAAATGTCTGGGATCATAAAAGGAAACAACAAGACTTCGAATGGCTGCACGTCTTCACTTTGCTGACTCCAAACTAACAGGCGGAATTCTGGTCGTATATTAACAGGCTCTCAGGGCACAGCCATGATCGACGCAATATGGTCGCCAGTGACAAATGGATAAATCATGTAACTTTACTATACTTTGCACCCCCTAACCCACCATCACTGGGCACGCAAAGACCCCTCATCATCAAGGGTTCGACTGACACTATATCTAACGCTAATCTTTTACCCCCCAAAATTGGCCTAAATAGATTATGTTCAATGCAGTACGCAGACAATATGGTGTTACTGAACCACACAAAAATAGGCATGCAAAGATTACTAGATGCACTAAACATTTACAACAACAACAACGAATTACGAGTGAACGCAGGAAAAACAAAGGTAGTGATATTTGGGAAATATACCAACAAACTCAGACAACAGTGGAGACTGGGTAATTTAAAAATAGTAATAGCGACCAAATACAACTACCTGGGCGTTTGGCTGATGAGCAATGGGAAACCAAAAGCACACATTGCTTCAGTTGAAACAAATGCCAAAGCAGTAACGTTCGCTCTGTGCAAACTGTACTCCAAGCTAAGCAGCCCGTCGACCAAAGCAATTAGAATGGTTATAAATGCCATATTCCTCCCGGCAATCACATATGGTCAGATAGCATTCCCAGCAGCTTTCATTAACACTATGGAACATGCTAATTGTCGCGCATTTAAACAAATCTTTCAGATTCCAGCCGACGCTCGCAATGCTCTGGTGCGATTGGAATTTGGACTGAATAAACAGAGATATGAGCATTGGGCCTCAATGGTGCGGTTCCATCGAAAGGTTTGCGCAGCCCCCCGCACACAAGGAAGTCTATTCTAAAGATAGTTTTTACGAAAGGAATCAACCCCTGGCGTGAAGGCCTGCATACTGCCTGTAGTAAATTGAACCTCGACATTACCAAACTGCAGGATGTTACTCAGCAGCCTGGTATCCTAAAGTCCATACTGAAAAAACGAGTCAGATTATTATCAAAGGAAGAGGACTTGAAGGAACTGAATTCATCCAGTAGTAATATTGTGATACTTGCACGGCCCTATGAAGACCACCTACGGCAGCCATACCTCGACACGGCATTAAACAAGACGATTTTAAAACACATTTTTATGGTGAGACCTATGGTCTTGCCGATCATATACATCAACAACTTGCAAACTTTGCCACCAACATGAGGAATCCTTGGTCCATCTGGTTTGTACATGTCATTGTCTGTTACACGCACAACGCACTTTATTGAAACCCTCGTTCCTAAAACATGGGGTGCTGACCTGTACTGAAGCTATGAAACTTCTTTTTAATATGGAGACTCCAACGGAATTGGCAAGGTTTGCATATAAGGCTAAAGAACTCTTAGGTAAAGCCGGCACATCGCACCTTTGAAATGAAATTACTTGGCGCGAAGAAGTCATGCTTCATTTAGGATTGTACATCTCTTTTACTTTATTGAAATGAAATCATCTACGTATATTTAGTATTCAGTTTAATTTTGCCACTGTCGGACTGATGTATTTTACCATAACATCAAAACTTTTTACTTAAAATATGGTTTGAACATTCCGAAGATAATTACGAATGCATTTCATAACTCGGTGACTTCATCCCTCACCTACACGACTTGGAAACTTTGCATACAAGGGGCAGGATCCTTCAGTATGGAAATTGATTTATTGGCTTTATACCAGGACCCTTTTGATTTTATCTGTTTTTAAGCCCCGTTTGTAAAAAGCATCTTGTTTGTTTTAGCAGATACAATATATCAAAACTCGCTAAGTATGCATTAACTGTAACAAACTAAGTGATATTTTATTTGAATATTTTGTAACAATTTGTATTAATTGACACGATAAACTACTCCTACTCATACTCACTGTTTCCCAATGATTCCTTATTTTGGGTGTGCGGGATGCGAGACAAGAAGGGTCACACAATATTGTACAAATATATGATACAGTTATTTGATTGTCCACCACTGTCGTTCCTGTATGTTTTGCTGCTAAAAAATGCTTTTGTACTGCAACTAAGAAAATGTCAATAAACATATTTAAAAAAAAGATAAAAAGAATGCTGTGAATAAGCTCTCATCCCCCCTCATTTCATCTTAATCACCTTGATCTCACTCTCACACCACGATTTACGTCCTGCGTGTCTCCAACACCACCTAGCCCTCCCAGACCTTTTACAATCACTCCCCAACCAGTCCCCTGACCTAGCATCACCAGAGCCTTCACCCACAACAGTCCCTACACTCACACCTTCTCCCCGGCCCACGTTCTGTTACACCACAGATCCAACACCGCTGTAACTTCTCCCGCTCATCTGCTCCATCTCCCTCCCATGTTACTACCCTGTAGGTCTCATCCAAGCTGGCCATCAGCACATACCAAGTCCAAGAATCCACAACCCTTGGATCCTATACCACACACCTCAAGCATCCTCTCATCACTGTCATCCTACCCACAGCTCTCATGCCCCTCTATCCTCCCCCCACCTTGACTCCCTTCTCCCCTCAGATTAGCCTCCCTCAAGACCTCCATGTCTCACTCACTCCCCCTGACCATAATAACACTGCATCGGATCAACCAGCTCTCCAACGAGAACTCTTCTCCCAACCGGAACTCTCACCCCAAACCTTAACCAACTGTCACCACACTGATTTGGATGCTCACCTCGATGAGATCTCGACCTATCTGTGCCACCTCACGGATAACCTTCAGAAACTGACAACCATCACTATCGAGGATCTACCCAGACTCAGACGCACTAAGGGCCCGATTCACAGAACTAACTTAAGACAAATTCCTAAACTTACTACCATTTTCGTATTCACAGAAGGCACTTACTCATTTTGGTATTCACAGAAGACACTTACTCATTTCGGTATTCACAGAAGTTAGGAGTCCTAACTTTAGGACTCCTAAATGCCTTCTGTGAATACCGAAAGTCTTAAAATTCGGATTTTTCGCACTGAAAACTTAGAATCAGACTTTAGTAAACTTCAGAAACAAGGGGCAGAACATGATGGAGTAATCAAAGACCTGATGCAAAAAGTTGAAGACTTAGAGAACAGAGGCAGGAGGAATAATCTGCGTTTCCTAGGCATTCCCGAAGGTGTTGAGGAGGATGACCCGAGGGGATATATGGTCAACCTGGTAAAGGCAGCCTTTCCTGAGCTTGAAGGTTGGGATATGAACACAGAACTCCAACGAGTACATCGTTTCCCCTTGGCACTCCCGAAACGCAGCCAGAAACCAGCGCAGTATCCTAGAGCAATGCTGGTTTATATAGGGAACTTTAGACTAAGAGAAGCCATCTATGACATTGCAAGGCCCTCAAGGAAGAAGGAATTCAAGGACTTTTCTTTTTTTGTGCGGCCAGACTTTGCTCATATGACTGTAGAACGTCGATGGAGGATGAGGCAGTTGATCACTCCTTTTGAGCAAAAGGGTGCAAAGATATTTCTCCAAAACCCAGCAAGACTAAAAATAATCTATAAAGGCACCACTAAAACCTTTACTAGTGAAGTACAGGCAGAAGCTTATCTGAACGAAATTGGGGGAAAATAATCATCAGGACGCCGGTAAACACCAAAAGTCCTGAAAACACTTTCATAAAGAAGAATTACACAGCAACAACTCAAAACGCATGATATAATTTTCACATGTCAGTAAAATAAGTATATATTGACTAGAATTTTTATTTGTAAGTCAGAGGCTCTATTTAGATTGTAAGGCAGAGAGTTTGTTCTTAAGCGATGCAGGGAATACATTGATATGATTCCGGGCCATGGGGCCTCTCTGACACGGACTGCCCTAACTGACAACCACACCTGGGAACTTGTACCCAGGGTGTCTCTTTGGGGAGGGGGGAGGTAGGAGGGGGGAGCACAGTGAGGGTAGGGCACGGGGTGTGGGTAAGGAGAGGACAGAGGGGAGGGGGAAGGGCAGAATTGTTGCACAAGAATTTGATGTTCGGAAATCGGCACTACAAGCTTGGGTAGGGAAAAGAACACAGTATATACAGCAAAGTACATATAAAATAGATGACTATCAGTTTGGGGATGTAAGCAACAAAGCTAGATGGCATGTAGAATAGCCTCGATAAATGTATGTGGGCTCAATGAACAAAAAAAGAGGTTTAAGGTAGCAGCACTACTCAAAACACTGCACGTTGATTTGGTTTGTTTGCAAGAGACCCATATAGAGGGCACCAACGCCCACCTATTGGGCCAACTAGGGTTCGAAGTTATGGCAAAATCAAATCAAGGGACCAAAACTAGAGGGGTGGCTGTGCTGGGCAGGAGTAGGGATACAATTATAAGGAGGAAGAAAGAAGATCAATGGGGTAGGTGGGCGTTGACCGAGATAGCTTTTAAGGGGGAGATATTCACCTTAGTTACAATATACGGATCTACAGAAGACGACCCAGATGTATTTCAGTATCTGGATGGGGAATTAGCACAATGGCCTGAGCCAATTGTATGTTGTGGAGATTTCAATCTGCATGACCCAACCAGTTCATTTTTGCAGCTAGGCTCACAATATCGAGGCAGGAAGAGGAAGGTGTATAGGGCACTGTCTGATATGGCGACCCACAACTCATTGGAAGATCCCTGGATAAGATGGCACCCAAACTTGGACGGTAGCACTTTCTTCTCATCACCTCACCAGGTGCTGGTCAGACTTGATTACTTTTTAATTTCAAATAGTTTAATCGGCGAAGCAAAAATTGAAAAAGAACCCCGAATTATATCCGATCACAGTCCATTAGTTTTGACAATAAAATTAGGGAACTTTAATAAAAAAGAGGTGGAATGGACTTTTGAAAGGTCGCTACTGCAAGATAACATATATAGGGAGTATATGACAAAATGGATTAAGGATTTCTGGGATATAAATAGAGGGACAGCACCCCCAGGGATAGTTTGGGATGCTTTTAAGGCTGCTGTTAGAGGGGAGACGTTAAGCTTTGTATTGTCCGCACAAAAAAAGAGAAACAGAAGACAGAAGAAATACGGTTAAATCTACTAAAGGCTGAAGAAGAACTAGTAGTAGCTATTCAACAACAGCTCGAGATAGAACAAATTATACTTAAACTAATATCGCTGAGAGCAGATGCCCTGGAAGGGGTTACCCAAAAAATGGTTGAGAAATATATGGCGAATAGGGAGAACGCACATGAGCTCAGTGAAAGGGTGGGACATATCTTAGCCGTTCGGACCAGGCAGAGAGCAGCAACAGCAGACGTTAAAGAAATAGCTGATACACAGGGAAACTTGTTAACAGAGTCAGGACAGGTAAGGGAGGTTTTTAAACAGTTTTACACAGATCTCTACTCCTCAGACATTACAGTAAGTACGGAAGAGGTAGAAACATACCTGAGCGAGGTGCCTCCCTCGGTGCTCTCCACAATGGAAAAGGAGGAGTTAGATGCTGGACTCCGGGTAGAGGAATTAGTTACTGCTCTTGGCAGTTTGCCCTCTGGGAAGGCAGCAGGGCCGGACCATATCCCGGTGGAATTCTTTAAAATTTTTCAAACAGCAATCATAGGGGACATGTTTAACATCATGGCAATGGCACAAAAGGGTGAATCCGTCCCTGAGTCCTGGGGTGCAGCCAATATAATCGTAGTACTAAAAAAAGGTAAATCAATAACCGAACCAGGTTCATACCGCCCAATTACGCTGTTGAATGCTGACGTCAAGGTTTACTCAAAGATGTTAGCTAAAAGATTAGCAGGGGTGATCGAGGGTTTAGTCAATCCTTCCCAGCATGGGTTCATCCCAGGTAAAGGAACTACACAGCATGTTAGGCAGGTTATCACCATGTTTGATGCAGCAGGTACCCTAGGAGACCCCATTGCTGCGCTGTTTCTAGATGCAGAGAAGGTATTTGATAGGGTCTCCTGGGGATACCTATGGTCAGCCATGAGGTGAAATGGAATTGGGGAGGGTTTTATTAAGGCCATACAGACCTTGTATATCAATCCAATGGCTAAGATCAGGGTTAATAGGGGATACTCTGCAGCAGTCAAGATATGTAGAGGGACCAGACAGGGTTGTCCATCATCCCCCCTGTTGTTTGCTCTATACCTGGATCCCTACTTGCGCAGGCTGGAACAGAATCCACAGATTGTTCAGATGAATATAAATGGCTGTGCAATAAAAACCCTTGCGTACGCGGATGACGTCGCTATTTTGACACCTAACCCCTCCACTGCCATTAGGGAAATCGAGGCAGAGGCGGAACGCTTCGGTCAAATTTCAGGATATAAATTTTAACAAACCTAAGACACAGATCGTTGAAAATAGCTATTCAGGGTGTAATGATGCTAGGGTAGTTGATTCAGCCATGTACTTGGGGGTGGCTATATCAGCAAATCTGGATAGGGTGGTAGAGATAAACATGGCTCCTCTGATGTCAAGAGTAAAGATAGATCTAATAAGGATGAATAATTTACACCTTTCACTGATGGGTTGCACTAACGTTATTAAGATGTTGATTCTCCCCAAATTTCTTTACTTTTTTAGATCGATTCCTTTATTCATTGAGAATAGTTGGTTTAATACATTAGAGACATTATGCAACAAATTCATCTAGGCCCATGGAAAGACGCGTAGGGCATATAAATATATGACGCTCCAAAGAGAAAGGGGGGGGTGGGGTGCACCGGACTTCAGGCTATACTATATGGCAGCTGCTCTACAGTACATGCAGGGGTTAATAGGAGGAAATGGCCTGGATGAAAGAGTCAATAACCTGTCTACGAAAGTGTATGCTATGGTCCTAGGGACAGACGCGGGAAACTGCTTTTTAAACTGTATTGATTATGGCTACTTTAAAAGAACAAGGTTCAAGACGGTCTCATCTGCTGTTAAGATATGGACTGCCTTTTTGAAAAGAGTATAATAGATACACTAGACTCTTTAGAAATAGGTCGTTTCCCCATGCAATCTTTGCAGATGAAGCAATGCTTGAATGGGCAAACAGTGGAATCATCCAGATCGGGGACTTATTTGATATAGAGGGGATCGTACAGTTCGTAGATTTAAGAACTAACTTTGGTATTAACAATAGAGATTTCTTCAAGTACCTCCAGGTCAGGAGTTTTTTTAATGATAAAGCAGGGGGGTCTGTGGGAGTAGGCAGGAATGAGATACTGGAAAAAATTTGACTTTTGGGGGATCGCACCATTAGGTCTTTCTATGCCTGTTTGATTAAAGGGAAAACTGATGACTTAGGAAAGGTGGGCAATAAATGGGCGGGAAAACTCAGCGTAGACGCTGGGTGGTTTAAAAAATCACTGGACCTGGGCCGTACTATACTGTGCTCATCCCCCATGCAGTCACAACATTATAAAACTATTTATTCTTTGTATCATACTCCTGCCAAGATAGCCAAATGGGGAGGGAGCACGGGTATAAATTGTCCCAGATGCAACGCTAGTGAAGCAGATAGTATCCACATTTTCGCTACATGCCCTCAATTACACACGCTAATAAGGGACATCGAGGGTTTTCTAGATAGATCCCTGGGGATTTAAATCAATCTTAGCCCAGCTAGAATAATCTTAGGTTTGGGATTGGAAGGGGCTGACACACATCAGGAATTTCTGTTTGTGGCAATGTCAGTATATAGATTGACCCTAGCAAGGGCTTGGCTTGACAAAAACCCACCAACATTGCAAACCTGGCTGGCTAATCTCTTGAATGCGTATAATATGGAGAAGAATATCTATACACGTAAAGGGAAAAGGGGAAGGACATTAGGCCTAAGAATATGGCAACCCATAAGTATTTGGAAGGAAGGAATTGGGTCTCAGGTAGATCCAAGAAGGGCTTAAGCTTTTACTGTGGTTAACAAAGAAATTCATAAACACTGTTTGTGGAAATGTGTAACGAAAAGCTTGTATATCTTGTAAAAATAGTTTATTTAGCTATGAAGCATGAAGTATTAATGCTGGAAAATTCTATAATGTATAAAGTGTGTGCAACATGGAAAAAAATAAATATAATTAAAAAAAAAATTAAGAAAAGGATTAGCCTCCCTCAAGACCTCCATGTCTCACTCACTCCCCCTGACCATAATAACACTGCATCGGATCAACCAGCTCTCCAACGAGAACTCTTCTCCCAACCGGAACTCTCACTCCAAACCTTAACCAACTGTCACCACACTGATTTGGATGCTCACCTCGATGAGATCTCGACCTATCTGTGCCACCTCACGGATAACCTTCAGAAACTGACAACCATCACTATCGAGGATCTACCCAGACTCAGACGCACTAGGGGCCCGATTCACAGAACTAACTTAAGACAAATTCCTAAACTTACTACCATTTTCGTATTCACAGAAGGCACTTACTCATTTCGGTATTCACAGAAGTTAGGAGTCCTAACTTTAGGACTCCTAAATGCCTTCTGTGAATACCGAAAGTCTTAAAATTCGGATTTTTCTCAGTTTAATAGTAGTAAAGTTGAGAAAAATCGTAATTTTAAGATTTTCGGTATTCACAGAAGGCATGTAGGGGTCCTAAAGTTAGGAGTCTTAACTTTACTACTACTAAACTGAGAAAAATCGTAATTTTAAGACTTTTGGTATTCACAGACGGCATTTAGGAGTCTGAAAGTTAGGAGTCCTAACTTTACTACTACTAAATTGAGAAAAATCATAATTTTAAGACTTTTGGTATTCACAGAAGTTATTTAGGAGTCCTAAAGTTAGGAGTCCTACCTTTACTACTACTAAATTGAGAAAAATCCTAACTTTAAGACTTTCGGTATTCACAGAAGGCATTTAGGAGTCCTAAAGTTAGGACTACTAACTTCTGTGAATACCGAAATGAGTAAGTGCCTTCTGTGAATACCAAAATGAGTAAGTGTCTTCTGTAAATACCAAAATGGTAGTAAGTTTAGGATTTTGTCTTAAGTTAGTTCTGTGAATCGGGCCCTAGTACCCTAGGGTCCTCGTCTGACTCCCAAACAGGCCCATCTCTTGCCCCAGACCCCTTCTATGCGCACCTTAAATCAAAAACTTTACCCCTCCAAAATGCCTTCTCACGTCCCAGAAGACTGAAGGCGGATCTATCTAATAGTGACATCCGCGACCTACTCCTCATATACCAGCCCAATAGCCTACAACAAGACCTTCCTGGGTCAAATCCAAGCCCATCAAGTTAACCTCTACAGAGAATCCACACACGACCACAGAGGTATAAATAGTGACAACCTCAAGCGCTTGACACCTCCAGAACCCCTCCAGCCAATCTACTAGCCAATTGAAATGCATACTTCTTAACTGCAGATCGGCTAGTAAACATGCCCCTGATATCTACAATCTCTTCCTTACAAATGAGCCTGATATCATGATCCTCTCAGAAACCTGGCTAAACCACTCCAGTACTCCTATCCTGACCTACTAGACCCCCCAGCCACAACATAATTTGATCTGACAGAACTTTGAAGCAGGTCGCTAACCCATGCCCATTAGTCAGTCACACACCTGCTATATCATCCGTCCTGATTCTTATACACCCAGTCATTCTCCAATACATCTTGGTATATATATATATATAAAACATATTTACATTGTCTAGAAACACATAGTCACTGGATGATGTCATCAGTGATGTCATTTGAGATGTCATTTGTGATGTCATCAGTGATGTCACTGACCATGTCATGAATGATGTAACATGTGACGTCATCAGCAGTGCATTGCGGGGGCGCGAGTTATAGCTAGCTCATCTAATTATAACAGGGGAATTTCTATCGTTTTCTATGAGTGAAATGTCCAACTAACTATAACGTCCCTGACACCTATGGTTTTTTCAGTGAATTTCTAAGGTTTTTTAAATGCATAATTTCTGACTATAACGTACCTGAAACCTATGTTTTTTTCAGTGAATTTCAAAGGTTTTTTAAATGCTAATTTCTAATTATAATGTTCATGAAACCTATTGTTTTTTGTGTTTTTAAATTATCATCCCATTCTCAACCTGGTGAAAACTGCAAATCTCACCAGTTTTCCATCTATACCTTCCGCCTCAAAAAATCGCCACAAACGCGACCCACAAATAAACGCTAATGATATGCAAAGTAAGCATTCCCCTGGAAACTAAAAACTAAGACACCCCTTCCTCATATTTTCAACGACCATCCATATCTGCAGAGCGATCCAAAAACAGGTGACAGGCTGAGTTACCAGTAACAAATTAACATCGACCTTTAACTGGTGTAAGGAGGTCGACTATCTACTGCGTGAATTGGACCCAACTCACAGCCACATTTAAAGACCAAAACATGATAGATGCTACTGATCATGCAACTCCGACAACCAACAAGGCCACAACACCCAGCGCCACCACCTCCAGAACCTCCCCCCTGGACCACCCCCTCTACTACCACTGAGGCAGCGCAAAACAGGACAACGAACCTTCCCAAAATGCCATAGCCCCTCAGCCACAAAATAGCTGAATGTTGGGAGATGTGGCAACCAAATATGTGTGAAGGACGCGAGTCGCACATCAATAATAATGCACACAATGCCAATTGTACAGGTGATATGCTGCACAGACCTCACTATGCAAAACACTAACCTCTCCATGTGGAGATATAGTATTGATACTTATAGTGTAGTGCACAGTCGACGCAACCATGTTACCTCAAGCAATGGGGAAGATCTCGGTCATGTAGCTGGAAGCGGAAGCGGAGTGGGCTGGTCCAACGTATGCCACTCCAGCATAGGAGTGTGAATAAATTGGCCAGGCCGTGGGCGTGGTTTACTTGTGAGAAGATCAACAACTCTGCCAGAGCGGTGGCGCTCACCCTGCCACTTGGCTGCCGCCATGACTGCGGGCCTCCTCGACACAGGCCCCCTGCGAACCCAGCAGCACATCTCCGCAGACTTATGTCTGTACCGACTACTGCCTCCGATCTAGACTGCAGACAGCAGGGCTCACAATTCAGATGCAGTGGCGATTGCAGATGACGCACTCCAGTACGCAAGACACGTTGCTCCCAGTGCGGGCCACACAGACCACGCATGATCGCAGGCTGTGCACACGCTGAGTGCTTCAGGTGCTACTAACTCACTGCACCACAGTCATTGCCACGTGGCCTTATTAAGGCAGAATTCATTAGACAAAAGACATTGCTCCCAGTGCAGCCCGCCGGGACCACGTATCATCTCAGGGTGCGCACACGCTGAGTGCTCCAGGTGCCGCTAACTGTGCCTCTCAACTCAATGCCACGTGGCTGTGCGCCCATCCTGACTGCTACCTCCGGCCTACACTGGGGTTACCACGGTTCACAATTCAAGATTAGTAGCAATGCAAATTGTGTAAGAGACTATAATGAGTTAAGAAGACCAAATGCTCCCAATTTGTGCAGCTCAAGTCAACGTCACATGGCTGTGGGCCTTTCCTGACCGCTGCCTCCGGCCTACACTGTGGAAGACCGGCGACACGTGGTGCCACTAACCCTGCTCAATACAAGCCGATCCCACATGTGGAACTGTGTCCTGAGTCCTGAATGGCAGTGACCCCCATCTCCGTGAGAGAACCACAGCAGCAGACTCCCTTCGATTAGTGAAGCGTATTCGCATATGGAAGGCCAGCGACACGTGTCACTACCCCTCTTTAACACAAGCCGATCCCACATGTGTAACTGTGTCCTGAGTCCTGAATGACAGTGACCCCAAGTCCATTGCAGCGACCACAGCACCATACCCCCTTCGATCAGTGAGGCATATTTCGATATGCAAGCTGGTGACACGTAGTCCCACTAACCCTCTTTAACACAAGCTAATCCCTCATGTGTAACTGTGTCCTGAGTCCTGAATGGCAGTGACCCCAAGTCCGTAGCACCGAGCACAGCACCATCCTCCCTTCGATTTGTGAGGCATATTTCGATATTCAAGCCGGCGACACGTAGTCGCACTAACCCTCTTTAACACAAGCCGCTCCCACATGTGTAACTGTGTCCTGAGTCCTGAATGGCAGCGACCCCAACTTCGTGGTAGCGACCACAGCACCAGACTCCCTTCAGTCTTATTTGTTGTTGTTTTCTTTAAATAAATGTTTTAATTAGTACATTTATACATGACTAAGATTCTTCTTTGTCCAACCACACAGGGACACTTCCGGGCCGAAGAAGATTGTTGGGGGTATGTTGGTAATGTGGGAAGAGGGTGCGTTACCTGCTAATGTGGGGAGAGGGAGCGTCAAAGGGGTATCTCTCACAGAAAGTACTCCGATATGTTTTCACAAATGCCTCGGACAGATGCCAGCTGACTGACTGAATCTCAAAATGATTCTTTAATACTTATGTAGTGTGAGTTATGAACAGTTCGCACCCAGGCTCGCATAGGGACAGCTGCGGCCCATCCACTCAACTCACAGACGCAGTACTACGAGCCATCCGCGTCATTGTGGCTTTCCCTGCCCTGTTCCGTCGTACGCCACGCCACTCCAATTATGTTATGATGTTGGCCCCACATAGCTACCTGTCGCAGGCGTACTCGCTGTTGGTGTGCAGGTCAGTGGTCTAATTCGCAACATCTCACGGACACTCCCTGAGGGCAGGTTTGCGCACACACCAAACCAATCCGGCACATGCTTCACAGGCCATGTAACCACGCAAATATAATAGATCAACAACGTCACATCCTTTATTGCCGATGCTGACTGGATGGCGGATGCTCCACGGGTCTCAACCATAAAGAGTCCATGAAAGTTGCGCAGAAGGTTAGTAGCACGCTCCGCTGTATGGCCGTCAGAGGCCTACCATCCCCTTTGCGTGGACTTCATATGCATAGGGTTAGTGCCACCCGAAACTCATGTGGCCATCAGGGGCATACCACCACTTGGCACGGAATTGAGTTCCACAGGCTTAGCGGCACCAAACACTGAGGTAGTCTCCCACATTGATGACTCAGGAGTCAGTGACATGTGTGAGATCTGCCGGGCCACGGAGAAGCTGATCTGGTCTCTGCCATTCAGGACTCAGCGATAGCTGTGACATCCGCGGAAAAACTGAAGTGGTCTCCGCTATTCATGACTCGGACTCACCGACATCTGTGAGATTCACGGGGAATCTGATGTGGTCTCTGCCATTCAGGACTCAGCAACACCTCTGAGATCGGCGGAGTTTTGACGGGCACGTGGAGTGCCCACTGCTGCACACTCCAGTGGTACCAGGTAAATATTTGCTCATTGGTGCGCAGATGGGACAGTCTCTCTCTCTCTCTCTCTCACTCTCTTCATTCCTTTCCTTCTATCTCTCTCTCCCTTCTCCCTTTCTCAATCCCTTTCTTTCCTTTTCTCTCTTTTTCTTTCTGGCTTGTTTTTCCTTCTCTGTTTCTCTCTCTCAGTCCTTTGATATGCACATTACACACGTCTTTATTTTGTGCTTTATTTTCCAGGCTCAGTCGTCGACATCCATGGTCCCCACAGGAGTCTTCCGCCTTGTTGTTTTGTATTATTTTTGTTAAATTTTGATTATTTGTTTATCGTTTATATATATATGTGAAATAAAAAAATCAAGTTTGAAAATAGTTTATCGTTTATATATGTTTATAAAAAATAAAGTTTGACAACAAAATAATTAATAGCCTTTTTGGTTGTCTTCTTAACTGCTGTGTGACTCTTCTTCCTATTACTGTTATTTGGTGGTATCCACCATGGTGTTAAATTTTGGAGCACTTATCGTGGGAATACTGGTGATGTTTGCCGTTTGAACCAACTTCTGAATACTGTGTTAGATTTATCTCAACTTTAGTTGCATTAAAGTGCTGATAATGAAATGCAGAGTAGCTGTTCCCCTGCAAAAAGACATGAGGTGCACCTTTGCGATTTATTCTAAATACTAAAATCCTGTATTGAATTGCAATGAGGTAGTGGCTGCACTTACAGTGTGGCCATTATCAAAATGGTGTGACCCAAAACAATCCTGGACCTGGGTATAGTACGGTATCAAAAACAATGGTCCCTGACCAGAGATGTTTTTTTTTATTTAATCAAGCTTATAATTATAAGTTCCTAGATGTGAGCTTACCTCACTTGCTCAAAGTATTCAATACAAACATTTAGACTAAAAATGCAACAACCCAGATTGTCATAGTGGAGAATAAACTGTTTTATTCTACCAACTTCCAATAGTCTTTTTATCTTTTTTTCAAAATCAATTCTAGACACTTTAAGTACACAGAGAGGATGCTCAAAAAAACGTGCAAAAGGAGAGCTGCTCAAGAATTAGAGGAGTGAGTGAAAAAGAGCAAAAATACGTGACATTTTAAAAACATAGAGAAACATGGACTGGTTCACTAATTCCAGTCAAGCATGTCTTGGCCACAAATACCACATAGTACATTTTCATCAAGAGTTTTTTTTGGGCACTTTTTTACAGGTTGGGGTTATGCGTGGTCCAAGAGGGTATAGGGAGGCGTCGACGTTTCGACCCGGCTTAGTGCTTGGGGATTATTGGGAGCCTCAGCTTGCATGTCTTCTTCAGGACGAAAGGGCAACCTCTGTACCAGAGTGATGTCAACCTCCTAAGTATAAATGGTAAGGTGTAAGGGTTGTGCATAAATATAACATTGCATTAAACAGACTGTGCTGCTATCGCACTGTCAATGATCAGGGTAGTCAGGGTAATTAATATTCCAAGCAGGGCATCTTATGGTGTCTCACAGGTGTATCATATTGCCACAATCCACGTGTGCATCTGCGGCTGTATTGTTAATCTGTATGTGGAGAAACTCTAATCAGAGTCTGGTAGCCATCATATGGCGAGCTATCAATAAGGTAAGAGCAGTATCACTTAGCCTATTCAGATTATACAACCCTTTCTTGTTTGTGTGTTTGATGCGGTTTCTGCAATTATGTACTGTATCCACAGACATTGGGGGAGGGGCGGAGTCCTCACCTGAAGCGAGAGGAGCTGCCATCAATTAAAACCATTACAATGACAAAAGTTAACAAATAACTGTATCGGTACACTTTCTATTTGTTATGAGTGTCGAATTAGGTCACTGTTGAAAAATGATAGGCATTAGATGGTCCTAATATTTCTTTAGTATGTTTAAAAGACCTAGCTTAGGTCGTATATTTAAGGGGAGGCCTTCTCCCCTGCGCGGTTCAGAAAGGGTAAATAAATCGAGTTATAACAATTACAAATCTTCCCGTAAGGTATCTTTTAGATTCCCATATGTATGAGACCATATGCCTGACTTTCAGGCTTAACGCTCGGTAATTATCTATGGGTGCAGAGCCTTCTCCAGGACCTCATGTCCTGCTCTCGGGCGAAAACCTATCTATGAGCAATACCTTAATCTAAATATTAATATTCATATTATGTTTACAAATCAACCTATCCCTCTCTCCAAATTACCTTCAATATACTTTAGGAAACTAGAGGGTATTGGTGAGTATATATAGAAAAGTTCAAAATAGAACAAGTAAGTTATACACATAGATAGTGAGAAAATAGAGAAAACACGGAACAAGAGAATAACGATCGGAGACATAGAGATTTAAAGATGGATCGAGTATGAGGTGATGATTACATTAGGGTGAATCATCAGGATAATATAGCCCTGAGGAAGTCTAAAGTGTTTTATAACTACACGACGAAACACGTGTTGGCTGCTGTGGCTGCTGTATCGAGTATTCATGGTATTTGGAAGAATACGAAAATAAAAACGGATGAACTTTGATACGAAAATAAAAACGGATAAACTTTGAACTGGAGATTTTGGACTTTGTGATCTAAGATATTGGGAGTGACAAAGGCCAAATGAGATGCATAAAACATACTGATATAATTTAATTTAATGTATAGTGAGAGTGCTCGGAGAACTACTGATTGTTCTCAGGAAACCATTCAAAGCTGTCTCTTTCCCCTCCATTGCCAGGTAGATACGTTGGGTTATGGCAAAGGCCGGAAAAGACATTCTTCGTTTTGGAGCTCACTCGACTAGGGAAGCAATGACCTCCAAAGGTGTTCAAGCGGGCGGTAGATTGGAGGACATTATGAATGCGGAAGATTAAACCTCAGAATACACTCAGGTTTTACTTTAAACATATTTATGAGCTGTGCCATAATGAGTCAGTCGATCCGTATGCAACTGTTTTTAATGATGCCTGTATGTGGGGTGGGGGGTTTTGTTTTTTGTACTTTCCAAAAATTGAAAATAAAGTTTAAAAAAAAAGTCTGAAAAAACCCCAACATATTTAAGAGGCAGCATAACTGGTGGTAAGTATTCTTTTTGACATGATCCCACCTGGATCATATTGGGAATATGTTACCCTCCCACTGGACTGGATTACAGTAGGTGTATATGTTTTATTTCCTGGCTATTATTGGTGGGATATTACCAGCTCTGGGTAACAGGAAGTATCTGGTTTTGGTGAGGTTTTCCTCTGTGTTCTTGTATGAATTCTATTGTATGAACGTTCATCAGTAACCAATCTATTGCCTACATCTCTGGATCAGTAAATGGCGCCTAGATGCTCCTTGGAGCGAAATAAAAAACTAATTACATTACATTACATTTTTGCTACTGATTGCAGTTATCACTTGCTCTGATCAATAATTGCTTGTTTAGATAGCTCTTTGGCTTTTTCATGCAGGATTATGAGTCTGGTATTTGTAAATTGTTCCACTGGATGAATAAAGGGTTTGTTTATTCGTTTGCTCTGGTTCCAGGATGGAGTTATGCAGTGAGTTAACCTGGCTCTTGCAGCAAAGAAGAGGAAGGCCTGCAAGCACCAGGAGATACTCATGCATTGACGGCCTGCGCTGCTATTGGTTGATGGTTGTCATGGACACATTCCAAGGACTCATGGGAGTTGTAGTGTGGGCAGTGTCATTTAAACTTCTGTTTAACTTTCAAACTGCCGTTAAAAAAAAGTGAATGAAGTTGTGCATAATTCTCGCCTCCGCGTTCATAACAGAAGTACAAGTTTCCTTCACTATAGCGAGGACATTTCTTATTTCCGTAGTAGCAAGAGAGCTGAGAATAAAGGCAGAGCGGAAGTTACGCATATGCTATGTCACCGCGACCTTTGCCCGCGGAGTTCCTTTTCCGGGAATGCTCCAATGGCCGGGCTCCTCCTGGTGGGCATAATCTGCGGCTGCGCGCATGCGCACGTCACCCTGCGGAGTTCCAATGGCGGGGCTCTTCCTGGTGGTCAGTGTCTGCGCTCCGCGCATGCGCCGCTGTCTGACCTCCAGGCCTCTCCCTGTGTCCGGTGTCAGCTGCAGCCGAGGCCGGAGCCCCGAGACCGCGGCTGGAGGCCGGGCCCGCCGGGCGAGGAGCGCCGCAGACGCAGGTGAGGAGGGGGTTTCATGTGTGGGCCTCGAGCCGGTGCGGGCCGGGGAGAGTGCGGGGGCCCTGGAGGGGGGCAGCCCCGAGATGCGGGAGACACAGCAGGGAAAGCAGAGCCCTTTGCCTGGCTCGTCTCTGGTTCGAGCCCGGTGCTGCCTCGGATCCTCGAGCCAAAATGAACCTCTCTCTGTCGCTCTCCGGCCTTAAATTGAATCCGTTCAAAAAAAGTTAATGAGGGACAATACATTGTCCAAATCCTTTTGTTTTTAAATCTCCCTCTTGCCTCTTTTACAATGCTGCCATGCATGCATTGGTGAAGTAAGAGGCAAGACCCTTCGCAGGTCAGCCCTGTGTATGGACCCGGCCGATATCAGGCAACATTCAGGTCCATGAAATCAAAGACAGGTTGGTATCCAGCGGTATCCTGAACTCAGGTCTTTGAAGACACTTTCATCCATAATTATGAAGTCAAAGGACTTTTGGAGACATTAAATATGTGCCTAAGATCACACAGTTTTAGCCGGGAAGCTGCGATTTATCCAGGATTTCTGGGTTCACTGTGTAAAAATCAGCCATTAAGTGGGTATTTATTTGTTTTTCCCTTTTAATGTTAAGGATTTGTTTTTACCCTTTTCTGCAGTTCTTATATGTTACAAGCTCGACCCAAAGTTATGTACATGACCACTAGTTACATTACACAAGGTCACATTCGTTTTTTTAAGATTCAGGTGTTTGCCTAGAGTCACAGGATGTTGAGCTGCCGCCGAGAGTCGCACCTGGTTCCCCAGTTTCAGAGTCACGTTCAGGGTAGAGCCAGGATGGCAGCAGAACCCCGGCTCGCTATGGTGTGGTAAATAAATAAATAATACCCTATTTTTGACTAGGCATATATCATAACAGATAGCTCAATAAATAAGAGTCAAGATTCGAGGTAGTAGGAGTTTTGCAGGTTTATTACAGCATAAGGACAGGGACAGGACGACCTGCATAGGAACAGGATGACAGGGCCCGGCAGGGAAAAAGGGGCCCAGCAGGGAAAACGGGGCCCAGCAGCTGCCGGGGCTCGGGTCTGGGATGAGCGCGCTAACTTTTAATAACAATACATGAGCTTATATACAAAACGCAAACACATAGCATTACATTGCAGTAGGCGTAGCAGTGGGTGGAGCAGAAGGCGTGACGCGTAGTAGTCGCGAAAGATAAGAGTAAAAAGAGGTGTAACTGGGTGTATTCATAGACATGTGGTGCAAACGTAACAGAATATGTCATGAATGGGGCGGAAACATAGGAGGGGGCTACCTAAGGAGCCGGGACCTCTAACCTGATGGTGCGCGCAAACTGGCAATGACGTGTTACTAGGAGAAGCTGGGGGCTATGAACTCTGTGCTAGGAGCAGAGACTAAAGTCTGGAGGGTCGGAGCGACATGTACCTAAACCCTATCTAGTATCTGATGTTTAGGGAACATGTTGATATAAACTAGAAGTCAAGAGGGGAAAAGCTAACTTGATTCTAAGACTGGACCATGCATTATTCTACATGTAGTGCGTGATGAAGAATATTAAATGACCAGTAAATGCAGTATTTCTCTAACGTGGAGCCGCATAGGCTAGACAATGACGGAAACTATTGATGCAGTTCAGTAGCTTAGGAATGCAAAGAAGGAGGACTGAACTGATAGCTGGAACTATAACATACTTTTGGCAGACTCAGAGGCAGAGCCAAGCTGCACCGGGCACTGCGAGGCAGGAAGTAAGTGAAGGGTCGAGGATACAGGTGGGGGCTGTATCGCTCCTCAGCGAGGCTTCAGGAGACAGGAGCTGAATCTGATGTCCGGGCCCTTTTGAGGCCTAGAAACGGGGACTTTATAATGGAATAACGTGCACACTGAGAAACGTGGCAACATTACTTTACATAGGCCTGATATTCGTATTATTCACGAGGACTGTAAACTGGCATACTAGAGGTGGACACAACTGTAATTGCGTCATTAATCAGACATGGGGAATAACATATGCATATTGGTCATGCACACATAACATATGATGGATGAGGCGTAGGGACACAGAACATGGCAAAATTTACTTTTCCACATTCCCTCCTTGTCACTACGTTTCCATCAGGAAACATCAATATTCATGATACCATCTATCATTTCATACAGTATCATTTGCTCGTCTCGAATTATCTTGGAACGAGATTTAGAACGGGGCTTGGGACTAGGAATACAAGAGGTAGCACAAATGCCGCAAATCGCAGGGCCACATTGTATACAGAGGCAGCAGCTGAATACGATCGCTACTGCAATACCTAGAAAGGACAGGACTTTCCATCCCCATGCGGAAATTATATTCCAGAACCAACCGGACCATGTCCAGGTGCCTGGATCTTGGTGTAACAGATGGGCAATTTTATGGAGTCTGGTTATAGCTGAATAAACAGACGGCGCGTTATTTGGAATGAAAATGCAGCAACTGGATCCGATGACTCTACAGGCCCCGCCCCTATCGGCCAGTATGACGTCAAGGACGAGACGATTCTGTAAAACGACAATTCTCATAAAGGATTGCTCTTCAGTTAAGTTACCTAGAGCGGAGGCAGTCTCATCTACTACTGCTTCAAGGGTTCTTGTTAACCTACGGATTAGCTTACTATTTACAACTGTACCTAAATAAGGGAACACACCTTTATCTATATCAATGAATTGCTCTGCAGCGGTTTCAGTATAATCGACAATCGGGAGGTTTCTCTTGTGTCTAGTATGTACTAGGAAGGAATTCCTATGGTAGTCAGGTGGGGCTAGGAAAACAGGTGGCAGTAGGAAGGCAATGTAACAGGTTCCCTCCCAATCGAGGGGCAGACGAACATATGCGGTTTGACCACAAACAAAATAAGAATGACGTGAGGCTTTGAAAATAGATTTCCCACTGTCACTATACTTGACAATAGTAGTACATTCACTATGTCCTACGTGTACGGAACCCTTATTTCGGACACATAATTCGCCTTTGACTGGTAGTACTGAAATAGCAGGTGAGTCTGGAGTAGTATCAGACTGAACATTCAGGACCATGAAATTCGACGAATAATTACCTAAATTATATACTTCATTTTCTAGATCTAAACCTGTTCTGTGGGGAAGACCTTGCTTGTCTGGGAAACATGTGCTGTTAAGAAAAGACATATCTGTTGAGGATGACGTTAACGTGGACCATGCTCCACACGATCCATTATGTGAGAATGGATAAGGAAAGAGTGGCAGAACTCCCTTCGGTGTCTGGAAAGGGGGGAGTCGACCACACACCCAACAATTAGTGGCATTGCTGGTCTGGTGTGAGTAATGTAACATGCGGATAAATGAATTGTTACGCATAGCGAGGCGGTAAGAGAGTTCATGAGGAGGCAGATCACTAAACGTGTGCTCTACTGTAGCATTAGCAGACTTATTTACATGAAGAACTGGGAAATATAGGAAAAATGCGTAACTAGTGCAGGAAATCATAATGCTGATGAATAATATGAAACTTAGAAAAACGATACATTGAATTGAGCTTTGACTGACTCTCTCACTATGGGGGTCTATTTTATACATGTCAGAAACAGTCTAACCGTTTCACCTAGGGGAGGACTTATACAATCAAACTGACTGACTTATTTTACTAGACCGGAGCTTTAACTTATACTCCTGCTGCGGAGTTTTCTCTACCAAGGGAGGGGTTGTAGCAATGTCATTTGCGGGACAGTCCTTAAAATCCTGGGAAATGTTCTTGAAAACGGGTTTCAGTCCTTTAAAAATTTTAACGTGAGAAAGGTGTATCCATCCTTTTCGGCCTTCCAACTTCACGGCTGTACGGGTGGTGAGGAGGACCTGACGGGGCTCCTTCCAACGTGGCTCCAGCGGACTTGATCTGTCAAAATTTCGGACCATCACCAGGGAACCTGGAACGATTTCATGCGGTGCCACCTCGGTATTGTCTGGAAATGCGGCAGCAACCTGTGAACGACATGAGTTGAGGGCAGACATCAAGGAAGCTAGGTAATCTGTCAGCATATTACATGAAACATCAGTAATACTTCGGGGTCTAGGAGTACCCCACATGTTAGGGGGGCGGCCGAATACGACCTCATAGGGGGACAGACCTGATCTGGAATGTGCGACCATGCGCATATAAAACAAAGCGACTGGCAGAGCTACTAGCCAGTCCACACCTTTTTCCTTACAGACTTTGGCGATTCGGATTTTCAGAGTCTGATTATGTCTCTCAACGAGACCGGCTGCTTCAGGATGGCGTACACAATGAAACTTCCACTGGTACCCTAACAACAGGGAAACGTGCTTCATTAGTTCTGAGGAGAATGGCTGACCGTTATCAGAATATACGACTCTAGGGAGTCCATATCGAGGGAAGAATTCACGAACCAACTGCTTGGCAGTGGTCGCGGCTGTGTAATCTGGGACTGGATATGCTTCTGTCCATCTGGACAAAGCGCATACAACTACAAGGACATACTTGAAACCTCGACATCGCTCCATCTGAATATAATCCATCTGGAGGACTTCAAAAGGGTGGTCAGGGGGCTGGAAACCACCTTGTTCCACCGGGACACTTTTACCTGGATTAAACTGACAACATATCATACAGGTACGGACTTTCTGCTTGGCTGCAGCTCGTAAATGCTTGTTGAACCAAATGTTCTGGATACTGTCTAACATAGCTTTTTCTCCTAAATGTGCTGGACTATGTGCGGTATTAATAATGACTTGAACCATAGAGTCGGGGAGAAACCATGCGGCTCTACCCTTCGTTAACCATCCTTGATCTGTCTGAACCCCTCCTTGTTCAGACCATTTCTTGATTTCATCGGGAGTAGCATGTAACTGGATATCTATGACATCTTGTGTAGGGTCCTTAACTGTCATGCATGTAGTCGGATCTGGAGTATGTGTCAGGTTAACTGGAATGTCTAGAGTCTGTGCTGTAAGCTTGGCTGTGCGATCTGCTAGATCGTTACCTTGAGAAATAATGTCAGTAACTTTCGTATGTGCTTTGCACTTCATGATAGCAATGGATGTCGGCAAATGTATGGCATCTAACAGAGCTTGAATGAGGAGACCATGCTGAATCTTGGTTCCATGAGAAGTCATAAAACCTCTCTCCTGCCAGAGCACTCCGAAGTCGTGTACAACTCCGAATGCATAACGTGAATCTGTGTAAACATTAACTTTCAGGTTCTTGGCGTGTATACAGGCTTGTGTCAGAGCAACTAGCTCTGCTGCTTGAGCGGACAGAGTGTCAATACGGTGTGTTTCAATAACTTCGGTGTCAGTAGTCACTGCATACGCGGCGACTAGTTCTCCTGTACTAGTTCTCATACATGAACCATCCACATAAAGTGTCAGGTCAGGATCTGGTAACGGAATGTCTGTCAGGTCTTGTCTTGGCTTTGTCGTAATGTTAACTACTTCCACACAGTCATGTGGGTCAGGATTTGAACTAACTGATGGTAACAGTGTAGCAGGATTCAGGACGTTGCAGCGTCTAATATCTATGTGTGGCTGGAACAGTGTCAATTCATAACCTGTTAAACGTGCAATTGTCAAGTGCTGAGTTTGTGTTCGGTTTAAAAGAACTTCTACTGAATGTGGGACTTGTACTGTCAGGGTATGTCCTAAAACTATGGAATCACTTTGTCTGATAGCTAGTGCTGTGGCTGCAACTGACTTGAGGCACGCAGGCAACGCCTGGGCGACTGGATCTAGTGTGCTCGAAAAATAAGCACAGGGCTTGTATTGTCCTGCTTGATCTTGTGTAAGAACAGATAATGCTGTACCTTCACGTTCAGTAACGAAAAGTGTAAAAGGCTTACTGTAGTTCGGTGTAGCTAGAACTGGAGCTTGGCATAGGGCTTTCTTTAACTCGTTGAAACTAAGTGTATGTTCAGATGTCCAAGGGAGAACAGTCGATACGGCTGCCTCCTGTGTCGTTAACTGTATCAGTGGCTTGGCTAGAAATGCATACTGGGGAATCCATTGTCTACAATAAGAAGTAAGGCCGATAAAAGCACGTACCTCCTTCTGGGTTCTGGGCTGGGGAAGACTCGCTATTAACTGGATACGGTCTGGTGTCAACTGCCTACCCCTCTTGGACAGCAAGTGTCCTAAGTATACCACTTGCTGGACACAGAATTGAAGCTTCGAAGGGGACACCTTGTTCTGGTGCTGGATGATGGGAAATAGACTTGGGTTCTAGACGTAAATGGCGATCTGGAAATCTAGATTTTCCTACATACGCTATTCTGGCGGTATTCTCGTCGTCTTCCTCTTCAGGATCAGAGATACTTTCTTTCTCGCTTACTTGTGCTGCTTTACGCTGTTCGTGTATCTTTATTATCTCTCTACGGATTTTCTTGTACATACTTTCCATGGCACCAATAGTATTGTGCTTTCCTTCGGCTATATTATCACTCCACTTTGTCAGGATTTTCATTTCGGCTGGATCTTTAGACGGATTATCTTGTTCTCTTATTAGACAATTAATTAAGAACTTTAATATCATACGTTGAATCTCGGCTTTCCTTTGAGACATGGCATCACTAATACTTTCTGGATCATCCCCTGTACGGATGAAACGATATATCCTGTCTAGATCTTCTTTCATATTGGGTAGGGTGACTAGATACTCGGTCACCCTCCTTACGCGTACGGAATATAAAACCATATTAAACTCGCCTGGAACTGGGTCATAGGCACATTCGCCAAGGGTTTGCCTGATCTCTGTAACAGACATTACTTTTAGGAGTACGCTGTGATGCTTGAGCATGTAATTCGAGTGCTGATAAACGCTTGTGTGGCGGTGGGGTTTGAGGAAGACCTCCTCCTGCGGCCCCTAAACTAGAATCATCAACTGATGCTTTCCGACCTGGCAGGGTCGGTAATTGTAGCGTGGGCTGGACTTGTATGGCGGGCTGACCCGGGGGAGCTGTTAAGGGCACCCCGGTGTCTGGAGGAGCAGGAATTACCTGATTCACAGGGACTGGCGGAGCGCGAACAGGATTTGCATATTCGGGGACTGTGTCGTCCAGATAGGACGAAATAAAAATATCAGCTGCGGTCGGTTTGTGACGTAGCTTGGTCGGAACTAATGGTGGCGGGAAATTACTGGATGCCTCTGGGGTCGCTTTTGGCAAGCCTTCGGCAAGAAGAGGATACATACCCTTAATGAGGGCATGCCTCTGTCTATCTGACTGTTCGGCTTTGACTCGTTCACCTATCTCGATTAATTCTCTTTCTTGGGCTCGTTCTTGGGATTCTCTACTTAACTCTGACTTTCTGATTTCTTTTTCGGTTCTTTTATGAGCTTCTTTACGCCATAACTCGATGGCATCTTTCTGTGACTGTCTGGCTTTCTTTTTCCATAATGCTTCTTCTACTCGCATGATGCATTCGGGATCCCATGTACCCGATACGGGCCATCTATACTTTTCTTCTAACTGTTTGGTATAATCTACCCATAAATCTAGATATAATATGGCGCTTATGCCATGTTTCTGATACATAAAGTGACCTGGACTGTCCCTAGGCGGGACAGGAACTGCTTCTTCTAACAGACCCTTTCTAGTTTTTAACTGACGTAGTCTCGAAAAGAGAGACATTGTAAACTTGAATCGGAACACAATACAATACACGAAAAACAATAACAATTGGGAAAACAATTCAGGCATACCACGACATTGGAAATACATTGAACAACATCAGAACATAACAGTTCGAACAGAATATTACCTGGAATACTAAGAACAGAAACAGAACAGAATTTCTCGAGAACGGAACAGACTAGAGTTACTGGATGCACTGCTGAAACAGTACGGAACATACCGGTCCCATAAAAGGACGCATCAAGACCCGTATCCACCTAGGTGAACACTTCGTTAGTGGGCTTGGGTACCACCAACCCACGGACCAGGAGTCAATTTAGACTGACCCTGTCTAGATACTACCCCAGTAATGGTACTCACCGGGCAGCAAAAACGGGAGGCCTCGGACTGGACTGGACGGACGACGAACTTCGGACTTCAGTTACGGGTGGGCCTCCGGATACCTCGGACCTTGGACTCTTGGCTTGGGCTCTGGTCGGGACTCGCCGCGTTCCTCCACCGTCTCGTTTGGATGCTGGACCGCCTCCTCCGTCTCCTCCGTGGGCCTGAGGGATACTTGAAGCAGAAATATCTGCCGGTGCACGGAAGAGTTCCGTCACGGCTGCAGAGGGTCAGGGGGTCGGCGTGGCTTCACCGACGCGTGGGGAAAGGGCAGGTCCCTGTTCGGGCGCCATTATGTGGTAAATAAATAAATAATACCCTATTTTTGACTAGGCATATATCATAACAGATAGCTCAATAAATAAGAGTCAAGATTCGAGGTAGTAGGAGTTTTGCAGGTTTATTACAGCATAAGGACAGGGACAGGACGACCTGCATAGGAACAGGATGACAGGGCCCGGCAGGGAAAAAGGGGCCCAGCAGGGAAAAAGGGGCCCAGCAGCTGCCGGGGCTCGGGTCTGGGATGAGCGCGCTAACTTTTAATAACAATACATGAGCTTATATACAAAACGCAAACACATAGCATTACATTGCAGTAGGCGTAGCAGTGGGTGGAGCAGAAGGCGTGACGCGTAGTAGTCGCGAAAGATAAGAGTAAAAAGAGGTGTAACTGGGTGTATTCATAGACATGTGGTGCAAACGTAACAGAATATGTCATGAATGGGGCGGAAACATAGGAGGGGGCTACCTAAGGAGCCGGGACCTCTAACCTGATGGTGCGCGCAAACTGGCAATGACGTGTTACTAGGAGAAGCTGGGGGCTATGAACTCTGTGCTAGGAGCAGAGACTAAAGTCTGGAGGGTCGGAGAGACATGTACCTAAACCCTATCTAGTATCTGATGTTTAGGGAACATGTTGATATAAACTAGAAGTCAAGAGGGGAAAAGCTAACTTGATTCTAAGACTGGACCATGCATTATTCTACATGTAGTGCGTGATGAAGAATATTAAATGACCAGTAAATGCAGTATTTCTCTAACGTGGAGCCGCATAGGCTAGACAATGACGGAAACTATTGATGCAGTTCAGTAGCTTAGGAATGCAAAGAAGGAGGACTGAACTGATAGCTGGAACTATAACATACTTTTGGCAGACTCAGAGGCAGAGCCAAGCTGCACCGGGCACTGCGAGGCAGGAAGTAAGTGAAGGGTCGAGGATACAGGTGGGGGCTGTATCGCTCCTCAGCGAGGCTTCAGGAGACAGGAGCTGAATCTGATGTCCGGGCCCTTTTGAGGCCTAGAAACGGGGACTTTATAATGGAATAACGTGCACACTGAGAAACGTGGCAACATTACTTTACATAGGCCTGATATTCGTATTATTCACGAGGACTGTAAACTGGCATACTAGAGGTGGACACAACTGTAATTGCGTCATTAATCAGACATGGGGAATAACATATGCATATTGGTCATGCACACATAACATATGATGGATGAGGCGTAGGGACACAGAACATGGCAAAATTTACTTTTCCACAATGGGCCTGAGGTTCCAACAGAACCTCGAGCCGAGCCAGGCTCGGACTCACAGTGGACGCCCACCTCTACCTTTAACTTGAAACAGTGACAGGTGCTGAAGAGTACAGCAGATGTATAGCAGATACTTGTGAGTCCAAAACTCTGCTTAATCGTTATTTATGTGTGTATCAAGTGGCGTTTGCATGTTCAAGGCGAGTACAGCTTATTTGTGTGAACTGTCAAGTTTCTGACAAAACCTATACAATTTGTTTAACAATCACAACTATTGTGACAGATAGAGCGGTATCCATTGCAGTTTTTCTCCTGGAACATTACTTTTTATGTACTTACAGTGCATCTCCGTCATAATCATAAAGTGCTTATTCTATTGTTTTCGCCAAAATAAGGGAGTACGGGAAGAACATCAAGCCAAGATGTGGCCAGGTTGCTGATGACAGTAAAGGGAGACATCCTTTGAAACCTGGATTCTCCATTTGATTCAGTTGTGTGATTCGAGGCAAAATCCACTCTCTGATTCTCAGCGGGTGCCCAGAAGTGAGAGTTCCTTTGAGCAAAGAGATTGTACAAGAAGGAATGTCCATTAGGACACTTTAGAAAACTGTTAGTATTTGTCTTACACGTTAATTTACCCAACTGAATTATTTCCTATTTTATGAGAGAAATAGACACTGCTTTCTGCACGCTAGTTCTATATAAACCTCTATTTTGGCATTGTTTCGGCGTGTCAAATGCCAGTACAGAGTTTTAAGTGGTTAATATCTGGGGGTGGGAACTAATTTGACAAGTGTTACTTCGATGTTGAAATTAAAGATATAATTTTATCATAGCTCCTTCAACGTTATAATGGATATATTATCCTGCCTCCCGAGTCGGTTCAGACGCCGGCCAGGAAGTACCGACGGTTAGAGCGGTGCTTCACTCTACTCCTGAGCCACTGCCAGGTGAGGTGAGGTCTTCACGTCTTACAAGCTATGTGAACGACATAAGCTGTAAGCTTAAGACAAGACTCTTCACCTGGAAACTGCAGGTGACCTCTGTACTTGTCTGTTCTATTTGTCTTTTAGTTGTCACTTATTATTTGTTTTTTATGCAGTAGCATTTATTTGTTGTAAAGGTCCTGAAGAAAGCAAGGACAATTGTGTCCACTTGTTGCTGAAACATGTTGACCCCGTTCCACCTCTAGACAGCGCATTTTTCAAACTGTCTTTAACAAATTTTTAATAATGGTAGAGTGAGCATCACCCGAATAAAATTTGTTCTATGCTTCCTCACCCAATTTTAAACACACTTCCTTTTGTTTATTACTTTTTCACGTTAAGACTTCTTTTGCACTGCACTCCCCCAGTCACACTACACTTGACCACTCACCAGTTTCTAGGAGTGGTGAACCATACTATTGCTTGCTCAGCGGAAGGGACCTATTTACATATTGGTCTCTTTCTGTCTGAACAAAACATAACTGCATAGATGGTTTTGAAAAAAATCCCAAATGATGAAGGGCGGTTCCGAGTGGTGACTGATGGGTATCTCTGACCATCTATCGGGTTGTCATTGTATACCACTTTTTATTGGTCGAGTCCAGGAGTCCTATGTCGTTTGCCTGTTCCACATACACTAATCAACTTCCTTCTCTGTAGACCCTCTGGTACTCCTTTGTTGTTCTATATTATCCTGTCAACAATGCTCCTTGTACTTTTCTAAATTAGCAAAGAAACAATTATTCCCCTTGAGTCTCATGGGTTACTGACAGATATTAGATTAGGGGAATAACTGCCTAGTAGTAATACACTAGAGTGATCTTTACCATCCAGATGCTAATTTCAGGCCGCGTGCTGCCAGTGAGGTGCAGATTAGCCACATTGGGTTCAAATGTCAGATGATGAATTCTCCCAAAATCTTCCACATGTTTCCACAATTCAACCATTTTGTGACCGATGTCAGTTGGGGACACAGCAGTGCAGTGGCGGCTGGTGGAATTTGAAAGTGGTGAGGCGTAAAACCATTGAATGTCTTGTAGTGCAAGTGAAGCAGATGTTTATGAGGGAATGTTTTGGGGGGCCGGAGGCTCTGCACACCAACAGTCCACAACGCTGCCTTTCAAAGAGGCCCAGCTGTAGCTCTTTCTCTGCATTAATGCTGTAAATAGAATACAAGAGGCTCAGAAGCATGTGCGGTGTATTCTGTTTCGAGCACAAGGACCATCTTGCAAATGCTGCAACCTCATCCTTTCCAAGACTTGGAAAGGGAGGAGTGGTAAAAGGTAGCTGATATTGGACAAGCAGCTTTGGGAGTACAGGGTTGATGCTGTAGACACCCAGAGCTGCATTGGAATGTGACTCTTTTGTAACTTGTGAGCAGGCCCAGAGCAGGGGTATAGAAAGTAATAGAATGCTTGTCCATGGGACAAGTTGCCTTATAAATCCACTTGTCATCTAACAAAATACACTTTATATCATCTATCCCTCCATGCTAAAGGAATTCCACATCCCTGTCAGAGGCCCCAATTATTGCAGAATCGGGCTGCCAGCAGCTCAGCCCATACTGCTTAACTTTCAATTCCATCAATGCTGCCAACAGGCTCTTGCACATGTGTCTACTTAAAACTGTCTGAAGTCTGTTTTGGAGACAGAGCAGGCTTGCCTTGACAGTCTGTACTTTTCACCAACACAATAATCATTTAGGTACAGTTGACCATTAATACATCCACCCAAGCACCTCACGCAGTTTTTAACCTTACCCCTTCATGGCTAATAAAATACGGTGCACAGGAAAGGAGGTATTTTTAATTTCACTTTTTTCGCCAATACACACGAAATCACTACCATAAAAATGGGCACGATAAAAATTCAAAAGAGTTGGTTGGGAGTTTTCAAACAAAAAAGTTTGACCACTTAAGGGTGATGTAGCCTATCTGAGGCAAGAAGTTGACAGAGAAGGTATTAAACCAAAGGAGAAGTTGATGGAGTCAATTAACACTGCCCCTCTGCCCAAAAGTAAAGAAGATACAGGGGCGCTTTTATACCTCGTGGAATTTTACACAAAGTTTGTGAATATCTTTCTAGAAAATGCTTACACTGTCAGGCAATTGCTAAATCATACGTATACATTTGAATTGCCAGTAGTGTTGGGAAGGGTTTAGTGAACTAAATAAAGACTTTTGTAGTGCACCGCCTGAATTTGGTTTCAAACTTGAAAGGTGTAGTAACTATTGCTGCAATTGGTAAAGGGTTAGCAACAGGCGTGTTGCACCCATTGGAATCAAAGGGCTTCTCGACGGGAAGCCAATGTAGTGTCCGCAGGTGTTGGGTGATGTGGCAATGACATGGTAGGTTGAGGACTTGTCTGGTGGAGGCGTTATGGAGTTTGCTGGTAAGGTTCTTGTTGATCCCGACGTTGGGTGCATGACTGTAGTCCAGTCTGCTGCTAACGTGGGCGTGGGTGACGGTCTTTCTGTGCTCGAGAGGAATCCAGTTGAAGGTCTTTCGTAGGAGGCAGAAGGTATGGAAACAGGAGGAGACAGCATTGATTTGACGGTCCATTTTGAGTTCGGAGTCCAGGATGATTCCAAGGTTGCGTGCGTGGGCGGTGTGGGAGGGTGGGTTCCCAGGGTGGGGGGCCTTCAGGTGTCGTTCCCTTCATGAGTATTTCGGTTTTGTCCGTGTTGAGTTGTAGCCAGCTGTTCTTCATCCAACTAGCGACAGTTTCCATCCCTTCTTGAAAGTTTTGTATGAAGATGTTTGGTTCGTTGGATAGGGAGAGGATGAGTTGGGTGTCGTCTGTTTAGGATCCAATGTTGAGACCATGGGATCTGACGATGGGTGCGAGCAGAGCCATGTAGTCGCAGTGTGGGGCTGATGGAGGATCCTTGGGGAACTCCGCGGGTGGTCAGTGTGGGATCTGAGAGGAAGGGCAGGAGCCTGACCCGCTGTGTCATGCCGGAGAGGAATGAATGGATCCAGCTGAGGGCATGCCACAGATTCCTGCGTCATGTAGTCTGTGGGGTATGGTGCTTTGCGAGACTGTTGATGGCTGTGGATAGGTCCAGGAGGATGAGTGCCACAGTCTCTCTTCTGTCAGGGAGGGAGTGGATGTCGGTTGCGGCGAGAAGGGCAGTTTTGGTGCTGTGGTTTTTCCTGAAGCCAGATTGAGAGGGGTCATTGATGTTTTCTTCTGTGAAGGATGCGAGCTGGCTGTTGATGCCTTTTTCGATGACCATCGCTGGGTACGGGAGTAAGGAGATCCGTCTGTAGTTTTTGAGGTTGGTTGGGTCCGCCGTTGGTTTTTTCAAGAGAGGGTTGATCTCTGCATGTTTCCAGTCGTTGGGGAAGGAGGCAGTCTCAAAGGAGCTGTTGATGATTTCATGAAGCTCGGACGATGATGTCAGCTGGTCTGTGGTAGATCTGGTGGGGGCAGGGGTCCGTGGGAACCCCGGAGTGGGTTGACTTCATAATCTTCGGGGTGTCTTCAATGGTGACAGCAGTCCAGCTGTCTAGCGTAAGCTGCGTGGTGTATGGGGGTGGTGGGTGTAGGTTCCTTGTGTGGGTTGTTGTCGTCACAGATGGTCTTGATTTTGTGGTGGAAGAAGGTGCTGAGTCTGTCGCAGAGCTGTAGAGGAGGTGAGGGGGCAAGTAGGTTGTCTTACTGTTGGGTGGGCGAATTCTTTAATGATGCCAAAGAGTTCCTTTCTGTTGTGTGTGTGGGTGGAGATTCTGTCCTGGAGTGCTTTCTTCTAGAGCACAGTTCTTCAAACTGTGGGGCGCGCCCCCCCTGAGGAGGCGTGGATGGGTTCCCAGGGGGGCGCAAAGGCCTCTGCCAGCACATGTAAATGAAGACGCCTGGAAGTGCAGCGATGTTTATTTGCTGCATTTCCAGGCTGTCTTCATTTACTCTGAAGGCCTCAGAGTTCCGTGGGGCCAGAGTTCCGTGGGTGTGCTGCTGGGGGCTCGGCTGGGCAGTGTCTGGAGTCTTATTAAGACTCCAGCACAGCCGAGTTTTTCACAGGTCTTTAAAGACCATTTACATACATTTGGAAACTGGTTACCTAAGCTTAGTTTTTTTTCTTTTTCCAGTACCCCCTGTGCCCCGACTCTGCCTATTCCATACATTTGCATTTTAAACTTACTGCTGTAGTGTGAAAATGCATTTCATGAAAAGAAATACAAAAAAGAGTTGCCAATAGAAAAAATGCCAGCCATGTATTTTTAAAGAGCCTGCAAAAATCTTGCTTTGACACTAAATAGGATCTTAAATAAAAAAGTATGTATTCATTTGTAATGTGACTTTCTGTCTGTTCCTTTTATTTTCAGTCATGAATTGTTCAGGCAGCCCTAGAACACATGTAAAAGTACTTTATATTTGCTTTTAGTGAAGTAGTGTGGCTCACTGGTTAGAGGCGGCAGACCCGAGAGCAGAGGACGGTCCGGGACCAGGGTTCGATTCCCGGCGCGGCAGGTTTCTGGACCAGGGTCAGCGGACTCGATAATTCTCTCGCCTCGGTGCCCACTCTGATCAGCGTTCACACTCGGCAACTCTGGGCATTAGCTTGCCTCATCTTCACTAACGGCCCCACCAGACCGCCGGGGATGCCTGGTCTCACCCTGGAGATACCCATTAAGGGACCATCTCTCAGGGAAGCCAGGAAGGGTTTCGCAGCGGTCGAAGCGCCTTGGGACCCTACGGGTAAGTAGTGCGCTATATAAATGCCTATACATTTACATACATACATACATTTACATTTACTTTTCGAAGTACGCACACATAAGTGCTGAAAATAGCGCTTTAGGTGACTGTTTATTTTGGTGCCGCCTGCAACATCAAAATAATGAGCTGGCAACCCTAATCATAAGACTGGAAGTTTGATGCAGGATCAGCACATTATTTGCACATTATTTCTTTCTTTCACCCTTGATTCCCTGATTAATTTCATAATATCAATAGTTTAACTTATATCTGAAATCCTGCATCCCGCCAATAGCATGCTGATTAACTTCAAGTGTCTGGGAATTCACCCTGCATTCAGACAACTCATTCCTCATTCTCACCCTTCACTTTTACGCTCACCCTGCACTCACATCGCATAGTTATGGTTTTCCTGCATTTGCCACATAATCAATCGTCTGCTGCATAATTTTCAGATTAAAAATGCTGCAACACATGTTACCTCACAGTGGAAGGGCCTTTCTAAAGGTTGACTGGTCACCTTTCTGTTGCTTATTGCTATATGTGGGTGTTAATGTGGTACTTATGAGGGGCAATAAAGGCTAGGACAATGTTAACAAGTGTAAAAATAGCAAAATAGTGCAGTAATGCTATCGCAAAATATGCAGCATAATTCGCCTTTCCTTGCTGCAGAATGTAGTCAACCATGCTGCATAATTTGTCCTTCTCCTGCCACATAATTCCAATGGCCCTGTTTATAGTGCTATGAAGTCTCAGCCTGTGGCAGAAAGCACTGCAAATATGTAAGTCATTATTTTAAAACAGTATTTACATACTCTAAGCTAGACTGCTGCAAAATGATGCAGTGATTGAGATAAAACAAGTTCTTACAAAATATACTTTTTAGTAATAAGTAATCAAATTGTATCTAATGCAGACATTTTTGTAAGTGTCTCCACTATTCCAGATCCCAGCTGATAACTCTGTTACATTGCATCTTAAAAAGAATAGATCTTTGCCACCATAAAACTTTAAGCAGAGCCACTGGAATTGTTCAGTAGAAAAGAACAAAATTATGCGGCAGGTTTGACTAAATTATCCAGCAAGAAAAGGTAAGTTATGCGGCACAATGCGCCACATTTTGTAGTTAGCATTACTTCATTATTTTGTCATTTTAACTCACAGTAACGCTGTCAGGGGAAATATTTCACCTCATTAGTACCAGTTTAACGCCCAAATACAGCAGTAAGCAACTACAAGATTACCAGTCTTTGCAGGGCCTTCCACTGCTCCGGAACACTTTGTCACGCTTTAAGTAACTTTTGTTCCGTTTGAGCTAGAATCAAGTTTTTGTCATTGAAATCTGGAGATTATGTAGCAAATGCAGTAAACTGATAATTATGTGGAAAGCGCTGCTCCTGCAGAAACTCATAATTCCAGTGGCCCTGGCTTTAAGTGACTCAATCAATTAATGGCTGGTAGGAAGGCCGGTTTCTTTTTTAACTTTCTGCACTACCACCACCCACTTCGATTTCAGGCACAGGCATGTCAAAGTCAGTATTAACCATTCAGGGGAAGTTTTTTGTGTGAAAGCTGAGTCCATGGGGTGGCTGGTAGAAGGCCAGCAGGGTTGCATTCAGATGCAGAGCCCTAATCCTCTCGATCCTTGGGGCCTCATAGAAATGGTCTAGGAGACCGAGGAAAGGAGCGAGATTCATAGATATTGTCAAAGAGAAGGCCCAGAATAGTAAGCACTCTACGCAAACTAATTTTTAGGTTTACAAATGGCCAGAGACCGCTTCTTTAGAGAGCTACCCCAAAGGGGACGATATAAGTGTTTTTTTTTTTTAAAGGGACATTAGTGAAGCTGGTACTGCTGCCAAGTGTGTAAGTGGCCACTGCTGGTTATCATAAAGGAGTAGATGCAGATACAGAAGGACTTTGGCTCAAGAATTTGAGGGGCCCACTGTATCACAATTATGACTGTCTACCTTTAAAAAAAGTGGCATCCGAGCGTATTGTCCTTTCAAGCATTAGGACAGAGGTGATGATCGATCATGGTGGGGAAGAGGTAAAAGAGGAGGGGAGATAGCCTGCTACTCAGGACTACAGTTATCATTAGTGCAGCAAGAATAGTTGCATTGGGGTCAAAGAGTGTGAGGGGGTCACAACACCCCAATTATGGGGAGCAGTTTGTTTGGGATATCTGTTTTTGTTTGATGCATTTGCTGTTTTATAAGTTTCGTAAGTGGTGCAGTTCATAAGCTATAGAAAAAGTATTCCTGAAATCATCTCATAAGCTCCGCTCCCTGCATGCAGTCATGTCCCTCCCGCTCCCCCAATCCTAGCCATAAAGTTTTGGAGGGGGCCCGATCTCCAAACATTTTGCTTGGGGGGGCTCAGAGTAAAAAAGTTTCAAGACCTCTGTTCTAGAGTATCTGATGAGGTTGTGGTGGGCGACGGTGGCTGCATTGGCTCATATGGCCATTAAGTTGTTTGTCTAAATGACTCTGTACAATATGTGCCAAGTGTGGAAAAAATATTCTGACTTAATTCTGATGCCATAACCCATCAAAAAAGTACCAAAGAATGAATGGGGATTTTTTTTATTGCATGATTGTAAAAGGAAAAAGATCCATGGCCTCAGCCATGAGAAATTGGGGCAAAAACGTATGGAAGACAAAAAATTGATAGGGATGAATGAATATATTAGATGTTATTAACTTATGAATGATGGACTGAATAGGAAGTAAGGAAGAATTGGCTGAAGAGGATGGATTATTGTTGCGGGCAGACTTGTGATTTACCTGGAAAGTTTGAGAAAGAGAACTCTTGACATATAACAGGGGGCATTTAGATAACTAAAGAATATTGTATTGGGGGCCTAGGATAGACAAGGAAGGTGAAGGATTCCATGGAAGCATAAATTCTGATAAATCACAGCTCACATTCAGTCCAACTTTATTCCCAGTAAACGATCCCCGTATGTCTTGGTAAAGAGTTAGTGTTGAGGTGATGGGACCCATATGGGAGAATGGCCGGTAAATTAAATGCATATTGGGGATCTATGGTCATTTCTGAAAATGGCCTGAACTGGAAGTTGTGATGTTTGTGGCTTGTGCATACCACATCACAACATGTGAGGTCATGGGCTACAGTCCTTTTGTCTTGATGAAAGGGTGGCTGCCAGTTATCACGGACAACCGTGGGTGGAGGCCATAGGTTAGACAGGTGGAATAGTCACCAGAAGAGGAGTAAACTCCATATAAATTATGGTATGATGCAAAGCACAGAGGTAAAGCCGGTGAAATTCAGTGCTGGACTTTGGATCAGGGATGGAACTGGATGAGGCAGTGAGAGTAGTCTGTAACACAGTGGTCCATGGTAGAGCTGTCTTCATCCGGGGTTGAAGGTATCCACTGGGGAAGATTTGGTTGTCTGACCAACAAGCCTAAGAAATTCTAACATTGTGTATGTTAACTTCTGGCTTCATGTGATACCTGTATATAGGATGTACCTTTTTAGGGCGAGCCCTCGTGATGCACTGCGTAGCAGTGCTCGCGTAGGAGATCCGTTTTGTAGGGGTTTTCAAAATGGACCTTGAAATTCCACACAGCTCGTGCTTGTGCATTTCCAAGGTCCATTTTGATTGGACTTTGCGTGTGTGTTGTTTTTTTAACAGAACACGCAATAGGTCATAGGCGGTCGTGATGAGAGGAGGGGAGTTTAATAGGCTTAGTTATCTAGAGTGCTGTTATTTATTGTTATGGGGTGAGCATTGGGTGATGATATGTGAGTAGCAGGAGAAGGCCAGTTCCCTCCATAGGTGAAAGGGTGGTCCTCGATGGGCTTCTTGTGTTGAGGGGCAGTAAAGACCCAATGGTTAGGGGGTCTGGTGGATGGGTTGGGTTCCACCTTGGGCAAGGATGGGGAGGAAGAAGGGTAACGATTGGAACTCAGGACCCCTAAATTGCTAATGATGGAAGTTTAACCTGGGTGAGGATTAGGAGCCAGTTTTGCAGTGAGCTCAACCACATTTAGTTCTGTCTGCAGCAGTCGCTCCCTCACCTTATGGCGATCCAAATATTACTATCAATGCATATGGAATCCATTTATTCTTCTAGCATCTGTTTCAGTTGGGTAATAGCCATCAGTATCTGGGGAGTGGACATTTCATCCGTCCGTGGAAATAGGCTGTGTCTGCTCTGCGAGTTCCATGCAGGGCCTCCTCCCACCTCTGTATATCTGTACATTTTTGGTTATTGGCCTGTTCTAGAAGATCTATCTCGGCCCATAACTACACAGAATAGTTATTGCCACATGGGCCTATCCCCCTCCTTCAAATTCTATGTCTCAGCAGGTGCTTTGCTATCCCCTGGGTACCCTCTCAAAACAGCAGCCCAGCCCACTGCAGGTCAGACTGTCTTCTTCAGGTCTGTCTGCCACTTATTACCTCCAGAACAAAAACATGAAGGAGAACCAGGCAATGTCCCCGGAGGCATGAGCAAGGACCTAGCCCTCAAGCCTCCCTCTCATCCACTACCACCCACGTCTCAAAGGTTAGTAGCTGGAAGATCCCTTCTCAGCAACCTCTTATCAGTTGGAAGCTCAGGGTTACCGGGTTGCAGTCCCAACTATATGAGCACGTCAATGGGGAGGGAGGAGAGGTTGCACAGGTGGCACCTGTATGTCAACTTGTATGCACTTCACAGGCCTGGCCCTCTATGCCTTCTCAGGCAGGCCTCCTGCAACTGTATACGCTCTCTGCAGGAAGGGCAGGGGCAGTTACTGCCTGGGGACTGTGCTGACCTCATCTCCATTATCTAGCCGCTGTCATTGTGGCAACCATCCTCCAGGCTTCTAGGCTCCAACCTACATTGCGTGCCCCAGCGATCAGTTTATTTCTAGGAAGCCATTCAGCCCAATGTGCCCGGCTGTGCCAGTACATCTCAGCCAAGCCTCTGCAGGCGTCTATGCGCTTCCCATCATGGTTTCGTGGGGCTCGGGAAGTGGAGTCTGCGGCCCCCTTGGTCCGCCAAGCTCAATTTACAATTGTTGGGCTGCCACTGTATGGCACTCACCTTGGCATATGTGCGCTCGATCATGGTAGGAAGTCAGTCCGAGCCCCCTCTACCACCTGGAAGGCTCTATGCGTGGGACCTCCTCTAGGGGTCTGACCTCTAACTCCTTGGGAGAGTACTGGATTCTGTAGGATTAGGCTGGGTGCCTGGCAGCGCAATCGTTCAAGGCTTTCATTCAGCCATCTTCCTGTGTCTGCCTTTCACAAGATTATGCACGTTTCAAATTTAGTTTATTCATTTTGATATCATTCGACATGGCAAAACAATTTGTTTTTAATTCTTTTACGGTCTATACAAAATGTAAATAGATTTATCATTTTATGTTACTGATATGAGTGAGTGCACACTTATTGTTAATATATCAATCTGCTTTATTTTATGGTTGTCTCATTTATCCTTGCCTCAAAACCTTACCAACTCTATCCCATCGGAAAAGTACATGCATTACTTCCAGAATGCTGCTGTTCACTGTTAAACATTTTTGTTAAAATTAGTTTACACCTCGAAAGATTTTTTACTTTTTTTTTTGTTTTGTTTTGTTATACTGCAGGTGGCCTCAAGTGTGGACAGGAACAAAACTTAAGGATTCTGTCATTTGCAGCAAATAGACTACAAAGAGAGCGATGTTCCAGAGATTTTAGAAGAAACCAATTTCTAAAAGCTGGATTTGGCCAGGAAGTAACGACCATACTGAGCAGAGTCGCCGACTGATTGTAAATGCAATTTCTGGATTCTCTCTAATTTCTTATATGTCAATGAACCCTTAAGTTGGGGACAGCAAGGACACACATGATCGAGGAGATGGAGGGTTTTGGGACTGTAAAGCAAGAGCCAGAACAGCAGCACAATTTGAATAAAAAAACAGTGTACATTATTTATAAGACTGTGCAGATTGCAGAAGTAGTGTACCCATGCACTTCACAAGAGACAAACCTAGCTTGTAATTTGAGCAGGACAGTACAGAAAAAGAGGTGCACAGGAGAGATACCTTATCAATGTTCAGAATGTGAGAAAACCTTTACTCAACAATCCTACTTGACTCGACATATGAAATCGCACTCTGAACAAAAGCCGTATCAGTGCTCTGATTGTGAGAAAAGATTTAGTCAGAAACACTATCTGACACGACATGAAAGAACACATTTGGGACAAAAAATATATCAGTGCACTGAATGTCCAAAAAGTTTCAGCAAAAAAGCGAGTTTAATTCAGCATGAAGGTGCACATGCAGGAGAAAAACTGTATTTGTGTTCTGAATGTGGTAAAACCTACCGTCATAAAATCAGTCTCACATTACATGAAAGATCACACTTGGGACATAAACCTTATCAGTGCACTGAATGCCAGAAAAGCTTCCACGATAAAAGTACTCTTGCTAAGCATGAGAAAATTCACACAGGAGAAAAGCCATATCAGTGCAATGAATGTGAAAAATGTTTTACTAAGAGATGTAGTCTAACTCAGCATGAAAAGACACACACCGGAGAAAAACCCTATAAGTGCACAGAATGTGAAAAAAGCTTCAGTCAGAAAATCCATCTCGTACATCATGAGAGAACCCACACAGGAGAAAAGCCCTATCAGTGTGAAGAATGTCAAAAAAGCTTCAGTCAGAAAATTCATCTGACCCAGCATGAGAGAACTCACACAGGGGAAAAACCCTACTGGTGCAGTGAATGTCAGAAAGGATTCAACCACAAAATTAGCCTGACTCACCATGAGCGAACGCACTCTAGGCACGCCTCCTCTCAGGAATGATGTTCATTCACATAATTCCATGTAAACTAAAAGAAAGTACAACATATGGACATTAACCTGAACTGAACCCCTACAAGGGCAGTGAATATTACGCAAGCTCTAATTCTGAAATCAGTCTTACTGATGAGATAGCATGGAATTGCCCAAAAAAAGTTAGCAGTGCGCTGCAAAACCAAGCGGCTAGTCATAACTGTGTTTGAATGTATGAATAACTCAGTCTGCCTAGGTGTATGTGGGAGAAAATATCCGGTTTGCATGAGAAATAATATCTTTGAAAAGCTAAAGTGAGAATGGTAATCTGACTTAATGGGTGAGCGCAAATCTAGCTTAGTTGCAAACCTGTTTAAGGTGGAACTTGAAAGGGCTTTTTTTTTAATTACAAAATCCCCCAACACCCCCGCATTCCTGCCAACGCCCCCGCATCCCCCCAATGCCCCCGCATCTCCCCCAACGCCCCCGCATCCCCCCAATGCCCCCACATCCCCCCAATGCCCCCGCATCCCCCCAACGCCCCCGCATCCCCCCAACGCCCCCGCATCCCCCCAACGCCCCTGCCTCCCCCAACGCACCCGCATCCCCAACGCACCCGCATCCCCAACGCACCCGCATCCCCAACACACTCCAGTCCCAATGCACTCTCACCACACACCCCATTCAACCCTAATCACACACCCCCACCCACACACATCCCACCCCCACATCCCACCCCCAACACACTCACACTCTTTTATAAACATTCCCATGCCAAACGTTCAGCAGATTGACATAAAATAAGTTGCAGTAGTAAGAGAGCTGCTCCCTCCTGTGACTTTGCTCATGGAAAAGATCAAGGCGATTACATATATAAAAAAGAAAATTGTGATGAGCTAAAGAGTGGAAGCAGTTAATTGAAATGCTCTTCTCTAAATTCCTACAACAAGCTAATGAATGAAAGCCAACAGGGTAATTTAAATGTGCTGCTATTCAAAAAGCCAAAGAGACTCTAGCCTTGGCACGTTGTCATACTAGTAAAACAAATTGAAACTAGTGAAATGATTTAAGCTGATAGTTATTGAAACGTTCTGACTCTGGTGAACAGTATATTAATGTGGCAAGTTGTGTATGGAATTGTATAATATGTACCAGAGAACAATGCATGGAGATTTTTTGAAGAGTGTCAAATGTTGGAATATGCCTTTAGGGACAAAAAATGAAAAATCACAAACCATTGTGACCAAGTGTAATCGATTGTGACCAATTGTTGCCCAGTATGGCCTATTAAAACCACTTCAAGATATTGCCTGTGAAAGTGAAAACACAATCAATTCTATGAAAGTATCTATTTTTGCACAGATGATATTGATAGTATTTGTCAATAGTGTAAAGATTAGTAATGTAGAACATTTCACTAACGTATCCTTCCTCATGGAATCTTTTGTTATGACTCCTGCTGT
Source organism: Lissotriton helveticus (assembly GCF_964261635.1). Lineage (NCBI taxonomy): Eukaryota > Metazoa > Chordata > Amphibia > Caudata > Salamandridae > Lissotriton > Lissotriton helveticus. Next base: position 88,448,077 of record NC_136057.1, read on the forward strand.
GTGTAAAATGAAAGCCTATTCAGAGACCTGAATCAGAAGAAAACATAAATAGTCTATCTATAAAGATGAAATCACGCAAACATCTGAAATATGGTAATATTGCCCTTGGGCACAAATTAAGAAGTGCAGGTGTTTGAAATATGGTCCGTCATTTTTCACGATAGATGCAACTTTGCCTCGGGAGTAGGGCTAGGGGTGGGGGGGGGGTCATCCAGCATCAACAACCCAAACTGACATCTGTTACCAAAACCCAGAACTGACATTGGACCCCAACATCCAGGACTCACAATAAGTTAACATCTTCCAACAACCAGAGCTGACATCAGTCAACAACATCCAGGACTGACATCAATTATCAGCATTCATCAACTGATCCATGAGTGAGACTGAGGCCCGGCTGACTGACAGTTGTTGAAGCTTAACTCACTAGAAGCTAAGGGCCGTATGTAGAAACCATTTTTGCGGTCTGGCCGTTTCTTGCCCCAAAACATACTTTTACATATGTACAAAACATACTTATACATATGTACAAAACACAAGTTGTGATTCGGTAGCACATTTCCGAATTTCAATTTGTCTTTGCGATTCAGTATTTGAAACGGGGTGTTTAGGACGTCCCGCCCACATACTGAATCTGAATGGGATGTATGAATGTTTTGCGACCAAATTACAGTTGCATAATTTTCAAGTTTTACTGACTCCTAGAAGGAGGTGTAAACCCATTCACAATGGGACTCCTTCCCGTTTGAGAACAACAAAAAGAATATATTTTAACAGCAGGGAGGGGTCCTATGGGGACCACTGCCTAATCTAAAAAAAAAAAAAAATTAAACTTCAAGGTTTTTTTTTTTTTTTGAAAATGCATCCTGTTCCTTTAAGGAAAATGGGCTGCATTTAATTTAAAAAAAGTTGCTTCATTAATAAGCAATCACAGACATGGTGATCTATAATGGCTGCTAATCCCAGTGGGTCTCAAAGTGCGACTTTACTCATGAATATTCATGAGGTAGGGAGATTTGCAACAACCTAGGAATCGCTGAATAAAACTGAAAGAATTTCATACATTTGGGATAGCGATTTCCTAATTGTGATTCACAGAGAATCGCAATTAGGAAATCGCTTTCCCTAAAATCTGTACATATGGCCCTAAGCTGCTGTTTATATCACCTGAACCTGCCAAAAACACCTGAAATACATCAATTAATTTTGTTCTTGAATCCTCAGATGATTAATTCCACACATCCATAAATGTTCGCTTTCATTGGTTCAGGCAAAGTGATCTACTGAATCAAGGCGGACAACTTATTGGTTGTTTGCGTTTGTCTGCCCCCAGTCCCTTCTCAAAGCAGTGTTAGCCCTGCATCCTGCTGAGTATAAGGGGTTAATTACCAGGGCCTGTTCACCCTCAGTTACAGAACTCTGTAATGTGCCGAAATAAAATTAAAATGTGTCTCCGAGGCAAAGTCTTGTCGCTCATGTTCAGTTAAAAATAAAATAAACAACTCAGGAAGCACACAAGAGCTGAGACATTCACCGGCAGGCTGTAAAACTCTACATTTGGTTACCAGACAGTATTCCAAACATCTTGGCTTCTGTGGTGTGGCTTGGAGTGACCATTCTATAAATCTGACTCCTCCCACATACTCTGAAAAATGTTACTGATTTTGTATGTCACTGATCCTGAACATGGGGATTGTTTCCACTGTAAAAAAAAAACACCCATCGCCCTTTACCCTGGTTTTTCCTCATAATGCCAGAAGCTGAGCAGTATACATTATCCAGTCTAACACGATGAAGGTGGTTCAACTAGGGTTTCTACCCCCCATTCTGTGTTATGTAATATGCTCTTCCCTGTGTTCCTCCTTTGTTTTGTAAGCCTTTCTGTTGTAAAGCACAATGTTTTCATTTCTGTCCTTTGAAACAAATAAAGCCTAGAAGTTGTACTTTGTCATGTCGTGTATAAAACACAACCACCCCTGGAAGGCAAGGGATGGATGGGAGAAATATTTCTATTGTGACACTCATTCTGTCTGCACACAAGGAGATCCCTCATTTGTGGCACCTCATCCAGATATTGTATGATTACATGCATTGGTGGCCTGCTTCCTTCAATGCTGGAGATGTTTTGGTACTGCTCCCTTAACCCATTCGCTGCGTTTGTCGGCCAACAGCCGTCACGAGCAGTACCTCGGTAGTGGTGCGCACATCTGTTGGCCGACACGGCCCCGCCCACTCGGCTAAACTGCCGCACTGTGTCGAAATTGCCGCCAGAGTTAAGCAGTTACGAAATACATTTACTGGACCTCTTTCCGCTGTTTCTTTTGAGGAAAGCTCTGTATACTTTTGTCTTCTCAGTGCATCTGCACAGCTGCGGGCATGCCATGATGTGGCCGGGGCACTAATTTACCCTAGGATCAGTTAAGTCACCATTGTTTGTCCCTTTCAGCTAACTTGTAGATGCATAGCCCGGTCATCCTTTTGCTCTACATACCAGGCCCCTTCTAAAAACAAATGCTAACATTTTGATGCCACTAAACAAAAGATTTGCATCTCTGAAAAGCTTGGACGTGTTTTAACTCTTTACAGATTGATTTAGAGAGACTCACCGGTGTACTCTAGTTCTCCTTAGACAAGCTCCTGCTTGGCCCGCTGGCATTTCATGACTAGTTTGGACCCAGAAGAGGGAAGAGTCCCTGCTAGAGTCAAAAGGAGGTTGTTGCATCGAGAGGAACATTGAAAAGGGTCTCTCCCCATGTGCCTTGAATCTTTGCCTTCAGGTCTTGATTCTGATTCACAGGATTATTTGACCAGATTATGTTGCAAACACTGTCGGTTGGATGAACTTGCTTCGAGAGGCTGTGAGATGAGATGTTGCAAGGGTTTTGTAACCAGAGGAGTACAGATGATCACAGAATACCACGAAAGGGCTCTAGGTTTGGCAACTTCCAGAACTCTACTGAAGAGGAGAATTATGTGAAAATGGCTTACCCATTTTAGACCAGTGACAACAGGCAACTTGAGCCATGATCCGCCTCCTACTGTGCCAACTTTGAGCCAAGCCAACAGCTTTGCTTCTTTGCCAATGAGCTGACAGGAACCAGCAACAGTTTTAAATGATGGACTCCATCTGTGATGCAGAGGGCCATACTGAATGGTGCTCGTTCCCACCCACGTCTTGAACATCAATCAAAGGGGCGGTCAGTCCACTGGGCCAATAGCCGCTTCCACTCCTTTCACAGAGGTGCGGATACTTTTTTAAATATGTTGTTTGGCACCTTTGAGCTAAACTGCAAGCACCTATATGCTGCCTGGCTACTCTCTGCTATCCACACCTAGATTGAATACCCCCTCGTTTGGCCAGATCTTTTTCCCCAATCCACAGGACTACAGTTCGACCTGAACAACACTCCCCAGCAGAAGTGCAAATGCGCTTTACTCCCATAAGATGTCTGTAGGTGGTAACCCCGGGTCAGGGGTTGTTTTTATAGACTTTTTAAATTTGGAATCCAAAAATGAGCTCCAAAAGTGTTATTTTTATTCATTAATGTTTTTCTTCTGCTAAATTGTAATTTGGCCTGGAATATTACATTCTTTATTTCATGACTGTATTGTTTGTGTTGGAGATAACACCTTTCACTACAAACACCCACCACTCCCGGAGGTAAGAAGAATCATAAGGCTTTTATTGTCATAAATCTCACCATGTGGCCAGTTCTGTTCATTCTGATTTGACACTAGGTAGTCACCAGATCAATACTATTGAGACATTCCTCTCGTTGAGCTGCCAGCAACCCAAGAATCCTCAGGAATGCACAACGTGGAATATTTCACACAAGTCGCTAGTTCAGTCCTCAAAGCGCCACTCAAAAGGAATACTATTCTCGGAATCCACCTCTCGAGTACTTGCAAATTATAAGTGTGATTATTAGTCGGATGGTAAGTGGATATTACTGGTCAGATCGTCTAACTCTAGTTCAAATCACTGCAAAGCTCCACATTTCACATCTATCTGTGTGAACCTCACTGTAATCTGCAAGAGCTTGTCTTGTACAAGCCCCAAGTCAACCACCAGACCGAGGACTACCAGCGACGTGCCAGGTACCACAGCTTTCATCCTAATTTGAATGATATTGGGCCCGATGTATCAAGATTGCATATTGCGATTCTATAATTGCGAATTTTACTGATTCGCTATTATCGAATTGCAAAATGCAATGTATGTAGGTTTTGGCAACATTTTTGCAAATTCTACATATTCCTTAATTGTGACTCGCAATTTGCGAGTCGCAAATAAGGAATGGCTTCCCATTCATTTCTATGGGCCTAGAGGCCCATAGGAATGAATTGGAATTGCATGCACAATTTGTGAGTACCCAATTGGTACTCGCAAATTGCGCATGCAATTTCAAGGGTGCCAAAAGGACACCCTTTTGCACCACTGAAATATACGTGTATGCACATCTGGTGCACATACATGCCCTAAGAAAAAAGCTAAATTGTGCATTTTTCTAAGGATTTGCAATTTATCACCAACTTGAAGTTGATGGTAAATTGTGATTCCTTAAAGCAGGGGCGCAATTTAAAAAGCGCTTCCTACATTGCATTTAGAGAATCGCCAATTGTGATTCTCTAAATGCATGCGCAAAATAAATAATCTCAAAGATTGTGATTCCCTTTTTTGCACTTGACTTTTCGGATGATACATCCCAAAAGGCTTTTTCCCGTTTGCAAAACGGGCTAATTCTGTGAATGGTTCCATTTGCGAATGGGAAAGTGCTTGATACATCTGGCCCATTGTCTCTCCAGCACCTTATGCAAGCCCATGTGATATCGAAACCAGTAAACAAATAATGTATAACTTAGTCACGTGGATCAATTGAAGATAATTAGCCCTGCTCGCTCATTGATTATTACAAAATGTGTATTGTTACAACTGATACACCTATTGTTATGTACACTCTTTTATGCTTCACATGCAATTAATAATTACAGTAAGTGTGTGACTAATATCCTTCCTGATCCCCAACTAACATACCAAATACATCTATTCTTGTTACTGTCGCTATTCATAAAATTGGTAAACTTTCAGTTGTGGGCTAAGGCAGATTCTGTTGCATCTATTAAATATCAGATGCAACAACACAAACTGACAGTTTGAACATCAATAATCTTATTGTGGCTCTTTTTAATCAGTGAAGTAAAAAGCGAACTAGTTACTCCCGCGCTGATGGCAAACACAATTCAGACGTCTCACCCATACTTTCACGGCTCTACGTAAGAATGGTCCAGAATAACTCAACAATCACTTCTGCTTTCATAAACCTTCCAGACACCTCTACTCGTCCAGACTCCTACTTGCACAAATATCAGGCATAGTGAAAACCAGATTCAGTGGTCGAAATGTCTCGTACATAGATCCTAAAACTTGGAACAAACTGCTGCTACACAGAAAGACCTCCTCCTCAGTTGTTGAATTCTGCAAGAAGCTGAAGAACCGGCTCTTCGAGTAGTCCCACTAGTCCCAAGGGATGCCTAGACTCACAACTACTCCGCGTCGGGCGACCCTGCTGGGTGATAGTGCGCTCTACAAATCTGCATACCATGACAACCTTGCGCTCCTTACTCACAAAATGAAGTAATTGAACGCATCAGGACAATCAACAAGAACATTTTATGGTAGCTTTTATCTATTATTCTAAATGTCATGAATATTTGTCCTAGGAAAATATTCACCATAGCTTTATTTGATCTTTAAAAATATAATAAAATCATGAAAGCAATAAAAACATGCAAGATATTAAATACATATAATGCATAAAAACATCCAAAGAGAAATGTGGCCATTCGGTCATATTAGCATAAGCAAAATAATGATTACAACTCTGACTTATTGATCTATCATTGCCTGTGATGACATTCAAGGACATATGTTGTTCTTAAAAACTTAGGTTGGTGCCAGAACATTCATGATTCCCATTTACACCTTCTGTCAGGTCCACCTTCTTAATACCATTGCCTGCATGTTATTTTTAATGTATATTTTAATATTATTATCATTAGTAGTATGTTATATTCTAGTAGGAATTCAATACGTTTTACTTCGACAATTCATGTCATTAAAGCATTTTACAGTTGCATTCGGCATATGAAGTATTACATTTTTTTAAAGCATTACATAAATTACATACAATTTTTTCCTCATATGAGAGCCAGAGCATCGCAGCATACAAGTAGGTTAGTTTCAAAATCTGGGCACCATCCCTTTTCCAATGTCCTCAAATAATGCTCCACAGTGTTGACGTAAGGCATCTCTATGATACATTAGATTAGAGTAGGGCTAAAATATGTTTAGTTTTATAAAGAATTGTATTCACCTGAGTCCCATTTGTTGGTAAAAGATTTCGAAGGTGAAGTGCCAACTCTGAATTGAAAATAGAGATTTCTTTCAAGAGGCACAGTGATAATGTCCCTGTAGGATTTCAGTAAGGATTGACGTTTGAAATCTAGGAACCTTCCTGTCCATGGCTCTCCACCTCTCACTTCGCATTGCCAGATCCATAGCCAGTAATGCGATTTCTGATGAAGGGATAGGTGTGCAGGATGGGTTTCCCCAAAGTTCCCTCATACCCATATCTAGTAGAAAGCTTTAATTTGCTGTAGCCACTTGATTTTGTGAAGCCTTTCGGCATCTATAACACCCAGCTGAGCTATAGCTTAGTGAGCAAGTTCAGGTGTGGACCAAGCCCTTCTCCAGTATACTAACGGGTGTAGTTTGACTTTATTAGCCTCTTCGACGCTGATGACCGAACCGCTCCGTCATCAGCCGCGGTGGCGATGTGCTGATGACGGAGCGGTTCCGTCATGGCCCGCCCGATGCGCCTGCGCGGCGCGTTCTATTGAGCGGGCGGGGCCATGATGGGGCATACTGGCCAGAGTAAGGGCGTCGGTAGGAAAGCAAGAGAGAAAAGGAACAGTGCCATTTAGGAACAAGGAGAACAGAGTAGGGGCCAAAACACAGATTTGGCAAACACGTTCGTCTATAGGTAGCTGATAGGTTAGTTTACCCAGCCCACCCCTACAAACCTGGGCAAAATTACCTTGATGCATATAAGTTACCAGAGAAAGCAGATCTAACGTCATGCCCAATTCAAGGAGGAATGACCATAACTACTTATGGGGAACCAAATCAAATGCCCATTTGAGGTCGACGAAGGGAGCATACATGCCGCCTCTGCTGATTTCCACTACCCTCCAGTATAGAAGTAAGAAACAGAAAATGCGATCGATAGTGCTGATCTTGCGGTAACCTGTTTGCAAGCTTGAAAGGATATAAGGATCAATTATGCAATCCTGGATTTTAAACAAAACAAGTCGGGCAAAGATTTTTTGGCTGAATCAATTAACTAATAGGCCAAAATTCCCAGGCAGACTCTTTTATAAATAGGAATTAGTGCAGCTCCCTTGGAGGTAGCAGGAATGGGGACACCACTCGAGATGGCGTTCGTTAGAATGAGTAGATACTTAGACCACTTTGCCCAATCTTGCAAAAATACATCAGCAGGAATGCTGTCTGGGCCTGGCGCTCTGCCTCTGGTAATTGCATATAGGGCTTTAGCGACATCTGCACCATCATATAGACCTCAGACTGGGGTTACAGGGAAAAATTCCAATGGATTATTTAGCTCACTCCTGGCAGCATTAGAGGACGTGACCTCAGACTATAGATGGAAAAAATGAGTAACTGGCGGGGGCAATAGAATTATGGGGTGGGTGGGCTTGTCCGTCTCTACCCCACTTAACTATTGTCCAGAATCAAACATCAGCTTGGAGGTCTTTCCACCGGCCCTCATTCCTCTCTCTTTTCACCTGGGCCTGAGTTTTATAGTTTCCTTGCGATGTGTGCCTGCTGCATATCTTTTGCTTTTATTGCCCTGACCAATGAGGAACGAATCTACTGTGCTCCTTACTAAACCAACTTTTTGCAGTGAAAGGGTGCCTGTGAGTTAATGATGCAGGATTGAGGAAGTAAGGCTATTATTAGAGCCAATAATTGTTCCTATGTCCCCAACGCTAGATAGCCTAGTGGACACCTCCTTTAAACCAAATGCTGTGTCCTCAGTAATTGCAAGCAAAATGTCCGGGAGTCAACAACTTGGGCCCATTTAATGCACCGCGTGTCATTTGACCAGTCTCCCTCCTTGAAGTGAGTTAGGAATCTTTTTTAATACAAAAAGATTCCATAGTGAGACAGCGGGGATTATGGTTCGATCTCTATAGGATACACGTATCCCTAAGGAGTGACCAAAGTCTCAACTCTAGAAACATGTAGTCCATGCGACTAGAATGAGACATGTTATTGTATGTTTTGGCCACTTTCCTGCCAGAGGAGGACATACCATTGACTGCTCTGAGCCCTAGGTTAATACTTTGTACCATCTGGCCATGGAGCACACCCCCCTGAAATTCCGGGTAAGGAAGTTGTACCTAGAGGGTCGTGTCTGCATTACGTGTGTGGCTCATATGTTAACCCCCCCCCCTATCCAACTCCTATCCCCTTAAGATAGGCATCACAGTTCCATCCTAATAAGCTTGGGTACAAGTACAAGAAGAAAACTTAACTTCCCCTGCCCAAAATGAGCTGGCAACCGTCAGCTTGCCAAACCGATACATAGCTGGTAGCATAAAACCTTTCAATAAACCCCCACCACTACTACTCCGTCTGCTGGGCCTTCTTGCAAGGGGTGGCTACTCCTGCAGCTGCCGCACATTTGCAGTTGCCTGAATCCATCTTAAATGTGACTACCAGCCATTGTCTCAGGCAGCATGGCAGGCCAGACCGTACAGAGTATCTATCAGTTACGCCTTCCTCTGAGCCAGTCGCTGATGGTGCCCCCCGGTCAGGTTGTTGTGGGGCTAGTGAGTAAAAGTCCTTATTAAGTTATTCATCCTCTGCTGTCTGCAGAGTAACCGCGGGCCCACATCGCAAAGATCTCAGTGTGCTCTCTCTGTTCAACGACCAGGGGATGACTCGGAGCACTACTCCCTATCCATTCTGGTCCACTGGGCATGAAAGATGGACAGCACTTTGAGAGCCGCTGCTCTCGCCAGCGCTGTCTGAGATTCAGAGGGCCGAGTTGGTCTCCCCGGCCTTGCTTTTCTAAGTTTCTTTGTGCTTTGGTTGCAGTGACCTGGAGCATGTAATAGTGTCTGTCCCTGCTTTGTGCAATTCTAGGCAAGTCCAATCACTCTCCGGATTGTCACTGAACCACTTGTTCTCCTCCACTATAATTTCAGGCGAGCAAAGAAGAGCAATGCAAAGCAGATTCCTGAATCCCGGAGCGGCTTTTTGGTTGCCATAAATGACATCTGCTTCTTGCTGCTGGGTCTAGATCAGGAACTTGGCACCCATGGCCCCAGCCGCTTCAATGTGACCACGTATGCGTGCCCTCTGTAGCACCAGGACCCTATCCCTATAATGCAGGAGATGTGCAACCACTAGTCTCTGCTGTGCCCCTGGTGGCGGAGGGTGCAGCGGCACGCTCTGGGCTTGTTACAGCACAAGGAACTTCAAGAGACCATGCTGGACGACTATTGTTGTCAGCCAACTTTCAATGTGTGCAACCAGATCTGCATCTCTGTCTCGTCAAGGAAGCCAACAATCCGGATGTTTTGTGCCTGCTGCACTTTTCTGCATCCTCCACTCTATGTTCCAGACTTGCCTCTCATCTAGAAAGGTGGCAGACCTGGTCTTCGAGCTCCTTTAACTTTAAATAGACCTTTGCCTAATTGAATTTGAATTGGTCCGTCATCTTAGATGGTCTTCCTGGAGAATGTTCAGGTCGAATGATACCTTGTCTATTTTACCCTCCAACACCGACCTGGAGGTGTGAACCATGTAAAATAGCTGATCAAGTTTATCATCACGAGCCGGGGCCTTTTGTGCATCTTGCTGCACTGCCACTTCGGGCCCTCCTGCAGGGTTGTGGCTCCCCCTGGCTCTGCTGCTGCAATACAGCTGTATCCCTAACAGACCGAGGCCTCACCATCCTGACGAGGACCTGGAAGTCTGGATGCCATGAGCAAAGCATGGAGGGGGTTACTCCCAGGTCGGCAGTGCAATGTCCAGCCTCCACAGAGGAGCCACAAGGGATGGAGGCATTACCACCCCACCAAGGACACCCCAGTCTTTACATCTGACCTCTGTGTAGGTCCCTCAATGTAAGTATAGTCCATCAAACTCTCACTGAAGCAAAAAGTCCTCCTTGGGGGCCAGCAGAACTCTGGGTAGGCCACAAGGCAGCACCGTTCCCCGAACAACGGTCTTCGTCGGCTCCGGGCACCACCTTTTTTCAGGGCCAGCGCCGCTCTGCCTAGTCACCACTGCGCAGCTGCCTGGGCCCTGCTCCGCACTACAATGTGCCCATCAATGCTGCCAACGTTTCTCTGCCACAGGCTGCCACGCGCATTGTTGCCAGCTCCTCCTGTTTGTTGGGATTGCTAGGGATCGGTGATCGGACTAGCAGCCATCCTGAAGCACGGCCAACCATGCCCCCGAATTAAAAAAAAAATACTTGAAATGAATAAATATGCGTGTTACATTTAAAGAATAAACTGTTTTAAAAAACATTTATGTCTAATCGATATTTATTTTAAAAAAACTATATTTTTATTTTGTTTAAGATTCTTACAAACGATATTTTTGACAAAATATTTTTGTTGTTTACATTCAAAGTCTTGGACCACAATACTTCTACTAATGATGTTTTTTTTACTCAATATTTATGTCACTTGATATTTATAATCTCAATATCCTGCCAGTGACCTGCTCTACTGTGGGCGGGGGTTCCCCCATCTGGTCATTATCTGTGCTCTTCAAGCTCCGCCTTCGATTACAGATATTTGTTCATAATTCGGATGTAAAACCTCAGCAGATCATTTCAGACTCTTAGAGCCTGTCTGCGCCCTTCTGAACCTGTCATTAACAGCTCAGTAGTGGTCCAGACAAATGTGACCTGACTGGCGCAGTCGTGTCTGGTACGGAGTCCAGGACTGGTCTACACCCACCAAAGACAGACAGCCATTGCATCCATCTAGATCTGAGGGTTATGTCAGCCAAGCCCGGCCCCAGGATTCTGGATCAGGGAGGGCCATGAAGAAGCCGTGCAGGGCCAAGGATTTGCATGGGAGGGGGAATACAAAATTCAACAAAGGGTGGTGAGACGGTGGATGTTTAGACACCAAGAACATCTATCCAGCTCTAACATGTCTAATAAGTAAGAGTTACATATCTTCCATAATGTTGGGTCTAATGGGTAAGACTGTTGTCTGTGGCCTGTATCCAATGCGCTCTGTGTATTTATCGAATGCAGGGGCAATGGACACTGGGCAATAGTACAGTCCATGCTCTGGGCAAAGGTACAGTCCATGCTCTGGGCAATGGTACACTCTATGCTCCGGGCAATGGTACAGTCCATGCTCCAGGCTGAGTGCCCTTTGGAAACAGCCATGGCCACTGTGCACTGGCAGGAAAGTACCTCCGCTCAGTGCCTGCCAGGCTCAGCCATGGCCAGAGATTACCACAGGAGGAGTGTTGTCGACACAGGGGGCCATATTATCAAGAAAGGCGATAACATAATCGCCGCTTTAGCGGCAGAAAACTGCCGCTAAAGCGGCGATAATGGGCTTGATAATATGTCCTTGTGAATTCTCATAGAAGCCCAGGCTCTGGTGTGAACCTGGGCTTCAGTGGGAATGCTCTACTACATAGGCCCCTCCTAATAAGCTTGGGTAAAAGTACAACAAGAAATCTACATGTTCACTTCTCAAATTCCATATTCAACCATACTAATTCACCGCTAATCCATTATGGGTTCCGGAGTGACATGCTACTCGTCAAAAAAGTGCTTCAACACACATCAGGGATAACAAGTGCTATATGAATGCAAATATTTCTTCCCCTTTTATCCCTCCGCTATCCTTCTCACTCCAAATAACTGACTAATATCGACCACTCAAATTACTTCATATTTCACCATATTAATTCACCACTAATCCTTTGTAGGATTCCTGAATAGCGTGCGTCAACAAGCTCTATATAAATACAAACCTTTTTTCCCTCTATCCTGCTATCATTCCAAATCCAAACTGACTAACGTATCCACCACTTAAAATGTACTTGCATGTTTCACTATACTAATTCAACACTAATCCTCTATGGGTCCCGGAGTAGCGTGCTACTTGCCGAAAAAGCGCTTTGATGTCTCGTCAGGGGTAGTAAGCATTATATAAATACAATTACTATACAATACAATACAATGTGTGACATTACTATAAGTTCTGTGTAATTATGAGTGAGATTTCAACGACTGAGTGACACTTTTTCGCGAGCAAAATCAAGGAATGATGACGAATGAAACATATAAATATCATACATTTACATCCATTTGAGCCACAAGAAACTCGAAGAAAATCTTGAAACTGCTGCAAAGCACCAGAAATGGAAGGGTACTCAGCGGAGACAGACTGCATGACTGCAGTTCTCAGTAACAGTGGGTAGGGGGCACTGCAGCGGCTCAGAAGGCGATCTCGTTGATCTGATCATTCATGGACTGCATGCTAGCCTAAATAAGCATGGTTGAAAGCATAGCAAGTGCAACTAGGAGATTATACGGTCACTCAGTCAATTACTGTTTTTGCGAATCTGGTGTGCTAGAGCTGCGGCAACAGGCAGACCCTGTTACTCTGTGCAGCCCAGTTACCGGTCTCCATGGCAGCATAATCTTCATGTGACAGTGTAGGAACTACTTAAACAAATGCAGGATTTAACAGAAAGTATTTATTTCCTTAAACAAGAACACAGGTAGCCGTTGGATAGAAAGTGTCCACCTGTTTTAAAAGGCAACAACTGATGCTACTCTTGGGATATACATTGGAAACATAAAAATACCTTATAACGTCAGATTTATAAGGGGTAGCAGTGCACTCTAGGGGAAACATGTTTGTATACTTTAAATTAGGCAGGGTTCGTACATGGAATGTGTTGAAATTCATGCTCTGTTTGCATGAGATTGGTGCAGAATCTGCAGTGTCTTTGGTGCTCCAGAAAACATGTTTTTCCTCCTTGAATACTTCCCTTGAGCTACCTCGGCATAGACACTAGAACGTCAGCCACAGTTTGAAACTGGTCTTCAAAGCAGCGAATAGTACCTGGAAGTGAGCCAACTGAGCTATGTATGAGAGCTTTCACTGAAGTCAGCAAGTGCAGCACTGCTACACAAACCTACTCGCTGTACTTGGACAGGGGCAGCCTTAGGCATGTGCGAGCTGGGCACCTGCACAGGGCCACCAAACCCCAGGGGCCACCACGCCAATATATATCCTTAATGTAATAATCCTCTGAGGATGGATATATATTTGCGTGGCAGCCCCTGGTAGGGATTTAGCGGCCGCCGGAGGCCAGTAAAGAGGGGGTTCAGGGTGTTTGGAGGTGGCTCCAAACAACCTGACCCCCTGTAAAGTCCACACAATGATGACCAGACACACGGCTTGGAGTGTAGATTGACGTTTAATCGGATTCTCTTAAACAATAACATCAGCGACCCCAGCCACAGCGACGGCTCCAGCGGGTGACACTTCGCACTCTCCCAGGCGCTCGGCTTGGAACGCTGGTCGCGGTGACATTCTGAATGATGTCACCGCGAGCCGCTCCATTCTCTGCATAGTTGCCGGGGGAGAAGAGAGTGGGAGATACCACACATTCCCCTCCCCTGCGGAAAGAAACATAAACATTGAACATAACAACAAAATATTGCAGACAGATTACATCATCACATACTGTTCAAAATGTCTGGTTGGCCTGATCATTCTAAGGCTGGTCCTACCACCTGGATGGGAGACAGGCCACCGTTTCTTGGGAGGGAGACCACTGTTCCCCTCGGGGTCGCCCTCACTCTCCCTGCCACTACCTGAACTTTGACCGGATGGGCAAAACTTCACTACTCTCCCCAGGTTCCAAATCTTCCCTTCCTGGGTCTTCACAGCATTCCTGAACAATTTAGTGATCTTGGTTGGCCTACTGTATTCTGACCAACTTGCCCTGCCAGTGGGTGTCCTGATCTTAATGTCATCACCTACTTTGAAGCCGGCCTCCCGTGTAGAGTTGAGCCTGTCGAATCTTTCCTTCCTTTCACCCATAGCTTCTTTCTGCCTCACTAACCCTCTGGCCTCTTTGGAGTGATCTGACCAACCCTTATGCCACCCCATCCACCCTGGTGACAGTCTGGTGTTGGGTATCCTTCCTCGGAGCATTTCGAACGGGGTGACTCCCGTTGTCTGGTGCGGGGTGAACCTGTATGCTTCCAAGCACTTCCATACTTCTTCCTTCCTATTCATGCTGCTGGCCTTGGCTAACTGGATACTCTCCTTGAGGGTCTTGTTAAAACGCTCTACCATGCCATTTGTCTCAGGGTGATACAGGGCACAACGCTTGTGTGTGATTCCTCTCTCCTCAAGGAAATCTCCCATCTCTTTTGAACACAGCTGTACCCCATTGTCTGTGAGTAGGCTGCTGGTTAACCCTTCCCTTTCAAACAGCCCCTGAAGGAACTCGATGATGGTCTTGGTTGTGATTTCGCTCACCAACTTCACTTCCGGCCACCTGGAGTACAGATCCATGAGCACCAGAATATATGGCGTGCGCACCTCTCCTGTCAACGGACCAACGATGTCCAACGCCAACTCTTCCCAGGGTCCTGATGGTGGTGGTCTGCACATCATTGGAGGTGTCAGTTGCTTCAGTACCTTGTCACTGATGCCACACGGAATGCAGTCTCTCACCTTCCTTTCAATAGCAAGGTCCATGCTCGGCCACCAATAATCTTCTCTCAGCCTTTGCTTGGTCTTGGTGATTCATTTTTTTTTTCATTTTTAAAGCTTTATTCGACATTTGTCATAAAAGCGTTCACCTAGCCCTAATACAATAAATACTACATGTAAAAATAGTTCTAAAAATACATATTAAACATTAAATGTCGAATGAATACATGATAAAAATACATCAAATTACATCAAATTATCACAATTCTTAAAAAATAGATTTTCTAGGATAAAATACAATAATCCATATGGCAAAGTGCAAAATACATAATTTCATTATGATGCAATTGCCATTAACGATCGGGTACGAATTAGCCATGACCAAGCCAAAAATGTTGCTACCCCAACCACAAGCAATATGGAACAATCTGTTTCAAGTATCCTGAGGGCTTCAGATTGGCTACGGGTTCCCAAGTATGAGCACACAGGTTTTAACCATTTACGTCTGGGGGACGAGTACAGAGGACAGCAGAACAAAAGATGGGAAATGTGTTCAGTTTGTTCGTTACAATGGTGACAATGTTCATCCCATGCCGGGGACCAATGCTTCTTAAACGCGTTCAGCGGGAGTGTACCTATGCGAAATTGAAAATAAAGTTTTCTATCGTAGGGTTTTTCAATAATGTCCCAAAAAGGTTCGCAAAAAGGGTACATTTTTATATTTAAGAAGCGAGATGTTAAATTTGAGCTTGTACTGTCACTAAACATTGTAAGATATACCATTTCCCAATATAGATCTTTTAACTTTGCCTTCGTAGGGAAGCAGGTTACATCTTTGGTTTCCCATAGATAGTCCAATTTCAATTTTATAAGGAGTCCCCGGAGCTCCCTTAACCATGGAATACTATGGAAGCGGTCGAATTTAATGACGTCCGTCAATGCCGCTGCATAATGGCTTAGTTCTGGGGTCACCATAATCCGTCTCCAATATAGAAGAGGGCGTAGCCTCGCTATGTCCTCTATGGATTTTCTTCCCAGATCCAATTTTAGCGGGATTGTCGGTGTACTTTGGGGGACCATCACAATCCCTCGTAAAAACCTGTTTTCAGCTCGACCCAGGTCTTGGTGATGCCCAGGTGGCCATCGTGAGCCATGTCAATGAGATTCTCTCTCACCGTCATGGGAGGTACTAACCTCGTCCCCCTGAACAGACATTCGTCGACCACTGACAATTCATCCTTTACCATCCAGAAAGGCCGAAGGGCCTCCACACGTTTATCTTCGTGTTTCCACCTGTCTTTTACTCTCTTGCACACCTCATCCAGGACTCCGTCATCCTTTAGTGCACACTTCCAAGTTTCTTCACCTATCGCTCTCTGGATGGCACAAACATTTTCCATTTGGCGTTCTTCCAGCTCTTCTTCCATTCCGTCATGCGCTTCAATCCCATCACTTTCTTTCACCAGCCTTGACAAGCAGTCGGCCGCCAGATTCCGGGTTCCAGGGACGTACTCGACATTGAAAGTGTACTCTGGAGGCCAACAACCCAGCGCCTGATCCTACTGGAGATCGCATCCAGCCCTTTCTTACTGAATACTTCCACCAATGGCTTGTGGTCAGTACGAAGGACGAACGTTGTGCCCCACAGGAAATCCCTAAATTTGCTCAATGCCCAGAATACTGCCAAGGCTTCTTTTTCGATCACGGAGTAGTTGTCTTCCGACTTTTGAAGGGATCTTGAGGCGAAGGCTATAGTTTCTTCTCCGTCCTTGCTTGCTTGTGTGAGCACCGCACCTAGCCCTTTGGCAGTTGCATCCGTGGTGACTATTGTCGTTCGATTGGGTATGTACGACTTCAAACTGGGTGCTTGTGCAAGAGCATTCTTCACATCCTCGAACTCACTCTGACACTCCTGACTCCAATTGAACACAGTCTCCTTTTTCAGCAACAGTCTGATGGCATGCGTTCTCCCTGCGAGGTTCCGTATAAATTTGCCATAGAACTCTAGCATACCCATGAAAGATCTGATCTCTTCCTTGCTCTTCGGGGGCGCCAGATTTACAATGGTGTTCTGGAGCTCTGTCTTGGGACGGATTCCTTCCGCCGTCACTTTTTGTCCCAAGAAGTCCAGTTCAGCACACCTAAACACGCACTTTTCTCTCCTCACTGTTAGTCCTTGTGACCTAAACCTGGCTAACACTTGTCTCAGTCTCTTATCATGCTCTTCATGGTCTCTGGCGAACACTAGAACGTCGTCTTGGTAGCATACAACCCCAGGAATCTCCTTCAAGATGTTTCCCATGAGCCTCTGGAACACGGCTGCCGCAGAGACCAACCCGAACGGCATCCTTTTGAACTTGTACGCGCCCATGGGTGTCACGAATGCTGTGAGTTCTTGTGACTCTTCATGAAGTTTGATTTGAAAGTAGGCTGAGGTAAGGTCAAGTGTGGAGAATACTCTTGCGCCCTCTAGCATGCTCATCATCTGGGTGATATTGGGCAGCGGGAAGCGGTCAACCACAATCTCCTTGTTCAAGGCCCTAAGGTCGATGCACAGCCGAACAGACCCATCCTTCTTCTGTGCGGCCAAGATGGGCGCCAACCATTCTGTCGCTTCCACCGGTTCAATAACCCCTGCCTTGCACAATTTCTCGAGTTCAGCTCTCACCGCTTCTTGGATGGCAATGGGTAGCTTCCTGACCATGGCTACTACCGGCTTCGCATTTTCTTTCAATTTGATCTTGTGGCAGTAGTTCTTCAAGCAACCCAGCTCTTCTCTGAATACTTCCTTGAACTCTGTCACTAAACCCTCTTCCGGCTCTTGTATCTCTTGTATCAAAATTTGGGGATTGCTGTTAGGATTCAGGTATACTCCCAACTCCTTCTGTGCTTGCCAACCCAAGATGTTGTCACCGACAGTGGACACATAAACGTTGGACGTTGTTGTTCTGTCTTTGTATTCGATAGTGTTCCAAAAGTATCCTTTCATTGAGATTGGGCGACCCGCATATCCCCCGGGCCTCACATCCATTTTCTTCAAGATTATCTTCCCCTTGGATACACGTGAAAACTCTTTTGCACTGATAATAGTTATCCTTGAACAGGAATCGAACAGTGCTTCCAACTCGGTGCCTTTTACTTTTATGGTGTCTTTAGGGCTGCAGACCAGGCCTTCCTCTACTTGAACAACTATTTCATCGCAGACTGTGTTAGTCCTGTCCTTACCCTGTCTATTGAATCCCTGTCCGCTTTTGCAATACTGCCTAAAATGGCCCCTCTTCCCGCATTTGTTGCATGTGAACTTGAGGGCAGGGCACTCTTTATCATTCGCCATGTGCCCTTGCTTCCCGCACCTGTAACAGGCACCCTTAAATGACCATCCCGGTTTGTCTTCTTTTTATTCCTTGTTCATTGTCTTCTGGCCCTTGATCACAGGCACAGCCTCCAACTCAGTCACTACCTCGCTCACTTTGGGTTTGTCTTCGCCTCCTTCTCCCCACTGTCCTGTTTTATCTCACTCACGCAGTGTAGCATATGTTCTACCTGCTTGACTATTATTAGGACCTCTCTTAGGGGTGGGTCGTCCTTAAGCCACAATTCCTCCCGTACTCGCTCCATCCTGCATGCTAACACGAACTGGTCCCTGATCCTTTCCTCACTTGCCCCACCAAATTGCATGTCGCAGCTACCTTCCTAAGGACAGAGACAAAATCTTCTATAGATTCCCCTTCCTTCTGTACTCTCTTCCCAAAATGATATCGCTCCGTTATGGTACTAGTCTTCGGGAGATAGTGCAAATCTAGTTTTTTCAAACTTATTTCTAATTCATTTATACCTCTTGCTTCTTGCACACCTAGGTCTGGGAGGTGATCAAGAACCTCTTCCCCCTCCGCTCCCAGGTAATACGCTAACAGTGCAACCTTCCTCTCTAAACCCAAGATTAGGGCCACACACAGTAGCATAATTTAAAAACACCTTTTTCCACTTTTTCCACTGAATTGCAGGTTCCCCTGGGTTGGTCAAGAAGAAGGGTGGGGGCGTCACACTTTGCATGCTTACAGTTTTACTGGAGAACTTCCCCCCCCTCTTTTTGCTACCGTATACAATACTTTGCAATGAGCGGTGCGGATACACAGAGAAATGAAGTGACTGGTTACCCTAAACCAACGCTGTATATGCACATTACAAAATAGTTTCTCTGAGCAAAACACATTCACTGCACTCTACTGGCCTCTGCGATCCGCCCCACCCGGACCCCTTCTTCCGGGCCCCCTACCTACACTCCATGCCCAGGGCCACCATGAGCCTAGAGCCGCCCCTGACTCGGGGCTGTGGCGTGGGCACTATTACAGCCTGCTGCGTGGGGGTTTGTGGTGCTGCTACACATAAAAAGACAATGAAGTGACAGCTCGCTTTTGCTAACTCCTAGTGCTGTGCAAGTAGGAGTTCTTGTCTCAAGAGAAGAATTCTCATCAATTTACACTGACAGGCAGGTCTTACAGTGCATCTGCGGGTGAGATGAACATTTTGCGGGGTAATTTGGTAGGTGTGCATTGTTTAAAATATATTGCCTGATTTGTTGCTAAATTGAGTTGAATATTTTTGACCTTTTTCGCTGGGTTTTTCAGTAGGGGAAAGACACCGCTGATTTAAATGTTCTCCTTTCTTTTAGCAGTGAGGTGGTGTGCTGCCTGTCCATGCTCTTGCCCTAATGGGTGTCTTTCTGTGTTTTCAATCAAGGTGTTCGACCCTGGATGTGAGCCTTTGATATGTAACTGCTCCCTGAGTTGTCAGTGGGACTGCTGATTGCTCCTCGAGTGCACCAGGCCCAGCTGTAACGCTGGAGAGTTGTGCATGACCCCCTGCGGCCCTCGCAGCATGCGCCTCCGTGTTTTCACGCTACCCTCGGCCTCCCTGACAGAGTAAGGTTAAGGATAAAAAAAAAGGTTAGCTGCAGCCCTGCCCAGGGACCTGGCTCGATATTAACTTCGGTAGCTGGAGCAACCTATAGTCCACCCTGCCTGTTAAAATAGTGGAGGATGTTCAAAACCACAACATTCCAAAGAAAATATTGTGATTTTCCCCACATACATAAGCAGGCAGGGCGCGTGCCCTGGGGTGGCGCCAGGGCCTTCAAGGTTAAGAGGCTGGGCAGTCACCACGTCCTCTAAAGTTTCGGTTGGGAGTTTTTATCACTCTAATTACAAACACCCCAACGCCAACATGTATGTAAAGCGCTCTGATACTTACAGGTTAAGCTAGCGCTATATAAAACTTAAAAAAATATATATATATAAGAGAGGAGCAGATGGCCATGGATGGCGCTGCAGCAGCAGGAATTGATGGGCTCTTTGGGCCAGTGACCTCGGAGGCGAGGGCAAGGACTCCCCGTTGAGGTCGAAACTCAGCCCTTTACATGTACAGCCAACAACCAGGCATGACTTGGGAGAGAAGCACTAGAGGACTCTGGTCACGAATCGAGGCAGCAGCTCCCATCCCCGCCTGCATCTCCAGACGCTTCCACTCGGCTAGCAGGGCGACTTCCCTGGGGTGAGTTTATTTTCTAAAACTGTTGTGTAATTTGAGGACAAGCGTGCTAAAAATAGATCTGTATTAGGAATCAGAGTGACCAGAGAGTCTGGAGTAGGTCGGCATTTGTGTTGTTGTATTAACACACACCATAGCTGCCAAGGTTTCAGATTGCTATGTGCGACATTTGTATAATTTCAGTGCAATTATAAGTGACATTTCAACAAATGAGAGTGACACATTCTCGCGAGCAAAATCAAGCAATGAAGATGAGGGACACATACATACATATATCAGAAATTGCACTCATTTGAGGAATGAAAACTCTAAGATCCTAACCCCTTGCATGAGGGGCTCATTCCCCCGCTGTGCTGGGGGAGGGAGGGTGCGCACAGCGCTCCGGTGCTCATGACGAGCTCAGCTCGTCATGAGCCACCGTGGTCGTGTGCTCATGACGAGCTGAGGTCGTCATGACCACACCTGTTTCTTTGGAACGCTCACACAGCAGGGAAATTAGCCCAGCGTGCGAGCGTTCCAACGGTCATGACGAGCTCAGCTCGTCATGAGCACATGAGCACTGTGGTTCTGATCTCATCATGAGCGTCCAAGGGGTTAAAACTGCTGTAAAGTACCAGAAATGGAACGGCACTTAGGTGTGAATGTGCGAGGTGCTCTGCTTCTAAGCACCTACCGTCACTGACCCCCCAGGACCTCCAGCCATCTACCTCCCTGAGTACGCCCTACTATGCATCTCACAATCCTAAGTCAGGTGCAGCCTCATACCATAAGTGTAAATGTGTGAGGCGCTCTGCTTCTAAGCACCTACCATCAATGATCCATGGCCCCCTCCAGGCTTCCTTGAGTTCTGAGGCGCTCTCTCCGCCCTTCCATGGCTCTCACGCTCATAAGGGGGACACCCAGGCTGCAGGCATAGAGAGGGGGTGATAGGTGAGCTGCCTACATTTAAAATTAAGAGTCAACACAGCTGACTCATGGACGCCGCTGCAGACAGGCACGGACATTGATTGGGCAACAAGTAGCACTAAGCAGCTGAGGTCCACACGTCAATCACAGCAGGCAGCATTATTTAAAAAACATGACCTTTCGACTCAGTGGCACCAAAAAGAATTATAACATACCCCCGGCACAGATCACACCAGAGCAGGGCTCTCACAGAGATCTACACAATGCTGTGCTGATGGCGCAGCTGAAAGTAATGTATGTGATATGTGAGACTGACTGTCGACCGGACGGGTCCGTTACCACTGACCAGAAACACTGCAAATCACGTTAACATTTACACTGATGCACTACCTCCATTTCACTGAAACATGCTCACACCGCTCCCATAGTGTAGTATCGATTGAACTGCAACTGGCGGAATTGGATATGCACCTGTGACTGTTGTGGTGGTCAATGCATTTCACTTCAGTTTTGTGAAGTCAGTATTTGCCTGAACCGGTGCGGCCCAATTAAAATGATTTAGTAAATGATGTGTGACTTCAACTTAGTTATGTCACCAACTGAGGGATCGCTTCACTACAGGACTCCTCAAAAACTGTATGTAACTAACACTGCAAATTTGACAAATTATGCAATAGCAATATAGAATATGTATATAACAAACAAACGGCGTTGTGCAGTAAACAGTTAATGAACGTTTAGCGAATGTGTTAGCAAACATACATATTATAACTACTAATGGTTACGAGTTGAAGTACAAAAAGTATAGATGACTAGGTGGACCAAAACACAGCAGAGTTTTCGATAACCTAAAGTTATAGAGCAGAGAGGACTGTGGTATAAGTCTTACAAACAGTAGAATAAGCCAATCCCACTTAGATAGGTAGTGGTGAAAGGATCTTAAAGATGACTCAATGACCATCTGTAATTAAAACTTAGGAGATGAGTTTGTTCATTAATAGTCTTTTTACTGGGGGAGGAGCCAAGATGGCCGCGGAGACGGACGTGTAGTCTCCCGGCTCCCCGCGCCTCTGTTTCCCTCGCAACTATCCTGTCCACTATCCTGTTATTGCGTGCCACCGAGATGTTTGGGAAAGTTTTCTGATGCAATTGATGTTCCTCCGGTGTCCCTACCTGTCTGCTAACCTGAGGTTTCGTCGAGATGCCTGCCGACGCTTACCCTAGCCCTGGACCCGGGACCTGCGATACAGCGCGCCGCCTGTGGCTGCTGCCGCTGCGGGGGCCGATCATGCTGGAGCGGCGCTGACATCCTGTGTTGGTCGACTGGATCTGTGGTCGTTTACTCCGGGCGCTTGTGTGGAGGGTAACGCTGGCCAGTTTGGAGTCCACTTTTCCGCTTCCATCTGCGGAACCTGAAGGCGAGCCGCGCTTTGTTTCCTCCAGTGTCGGAGGTGCTCCGGCGGCCGGGGCTCTTTCCTTGCCTCGCCTCTGCCTGGGCCGAGCGGAGAGGGACTCCTCGCTATTTGCCGTCCACGATCGCGGACTTGTCCTGTCCCGAGGGGATTGCTCGTCGCACCATAGCGCTGACCTCGCCTGTCTTCCTTTGTTGTCCCTGACGGCAGGAACATGGCGACTGGCTCCTCAGCAGTACTGGTGGACGGCGCCTCGGCTCCTGCCCGGTGTGCCCTGCTCGCGCCCGATTGGGAAGTGGACCTGTCTACAGCGCCTCGTAACGCGGAGGTAATGGATGATCAGCCGATATTAACCCGCACTTCTGTTCTTATTGCTCTTACTCAACTGAAGGTCGAGTGGCGTGAAAGCTCGAGACTGTTGGGAGAGAAGCTGGACGGATTTGCAGAAAGATCGGGCTATACTTTGCCTTTCCGCTCTCCTCGCTATGTTGATCAGCCTCCGCTGATCCCTGCCTGTGAAACATTGTTGCCGCGGGAGTGTGTGACGGAACAGCTGCTTGGCGATGCAACGGAGTGTGGGCTGCGGTCTGACCGCCCTAGCGCTGCTACAATGTCTCCCTCCCTGGTGCAGCACACCACCTCACCCACGGCGTCCATGGAGCCGCTGCTGCAACACCTGACTATCCTGTTTGACTGTGCCTCTTCAATAGGGACATTGATACCTTCTACATTGCAAAGTATTCCTGCCTTGAAAATGCAGCTCTTTTTATGTGTTGGCTCTGTTTGGGACTGGCGACGTCCATCTTGTCCTTGGACATCTCTTCTTTACCGAATGCGGCCATTTTGCCTCTTTGTTTTCATCGGGATGGGCTTTCACTTTCTCTCCGAAGGTATTGGCTTTTCACGGGGGTGGGTACGTCCACGATCGGGCCAGGGCTAGGAGATTTCTTTAGTGGAATGGACGCACTGACGGGCGGGGACTAGGTTGGGACTGCTTTCTGTCTGATTTGTTCGCACATTTAGAAATGACTCTCCCCATCTGCAGTACTGTTTGCTATTTCTGTCGTGCTGATGATAATTGGGGTGGAGGATGTTTATGGGGCCGGTGGTGACCGGGAGTATGTGGAACTGACCTCCTCCCGACTTGTTTTTCCTTCTGGGAGTTGTAGATTAGAATACTCTTTTCTTACTCCCTATATTGGGTGTAATACTTCTTCTTTTTTCTTTCTCCTCTTTCTTTCTCGTTGTCTATATTTCGGGTTTCTATGGGCGACAGGCACGCTGCTAGGGGGGTGGGCCGTAGTCACGCAGTGGTGCAGGGTGGGGGGATGTTGTTATGTATTGTTTTATGTTCCTATGGCCCTCTTTCTTTCTTTTGATCTTTGCTGTCTCCTTTTTCTTCCTTTGTTTTTCCTTTTTTGTATTTTTCCTTCTTTTCGTGTATCTGGATCGGGCCCGGGGCCGGGTGTATTTGGTGTTCCTTTTGGGTAGGTTTCGCACTTTGTGCTTCTGAGGTTCACGCAGCTTCTGGGACTTTGTGTGTCTGGCGTTGATAACAGTACGTAACCGTTGATTGTTTGCTTATCCTGTCTTCTCTTCCTGATAAAAATGTTGGTGAGTGTTTTCCTCCTACATGGCTTGTTCCCCATAACAGTCACTTTATTGTATGACGCCGGTTCCTTTCTTCCTGCTATAAAGCGTGCCCTTTCATGTCCTATTATATAGTGGCTACGTTTGCACATTATCCTGAAGTGGTTTGTCGACTGGGTGGGCCTAAGAGGGCGCGGAATGTAGTATATTGTTCGGGTATGCTGTTTGCAATGTTTTATGCATGACTCCAATTGTTGCGGTCCCTTTGGTTGATATTATGTCGTAGGGCCCGCCCTTCTCGGCTCTGATCTGAATGTACGATCCTCTTTAACTCTGAGAAAATGAAACCTGCATGATTCTTTTTATGTTTGCTACTGACACACTGTGGCGCTATTGTTTTAGCTTTCCGCTTATTGCGATGACCTGTACTGTTTCTGTATGTCATAGCGGCCGGCCCGTAGTGGTTGTAGGCAGACGCTGTGTACTGTTCATAAGCTGAATAAAGGTTTTCAAAAAAAAAACAAAAAAAAAATAGTCTTTTTACTTCCTTTTTGAAAGCAGTAAAGGGAGTAATCCCACGTACTAGAGGAGGTAAAGAGTTCTAGATCTTTGGTGCAATCCCTGAGAAAGCTCGACAACCTGTTCTCTTCTTATGGAAGGATTGAGGTTTCAGAAGGAAAGTGCTCGCACTTCGTAGTTGTCTGCATCCTCCAGACTTTTCAAGCTTTAGCACCAAGTAACTGGGTTTATTGTTGTGTATTGCTTTGTGCGTCATGCACGCCACTTCAAGGTGTATTCTTGCCTCGTAAGGCAACCAGTTCAGTGCTTTCAAGGTTGGTGATATGTGACTGGTTCCAGATACCAATCTAGATGCCGAATTCATTGCTGCTCTCAGTGGGGCCAACTTGTATTTAGGGAGACCACAGAGGGTGGTGCTTCCTTAGTCTAGTCTTGGCAGTACTAGAGCTTAGAAAGAGTCCACTGAAGATCCATGGGCGTGGCATGAGAAGAGCCTTACCGTTTTACCTGAAGGACCAGCATATTGTGTGCTGACAGTGGACAATGATTGCCGGCACACAGGGCCAGAGATGAGCTAGTCCTCGGACTCTGAGGCCTTGTGTCTTCAGAAGGCACAAGAAGAGCTGAGTGGTGCAAACCGTGGTGTGTAGGAGAGAGTGAGAGAAAAATGTAAGGGCAGTGAGGCAGCGTGACATCGGACACAGCAGCACTAGTGCCAGGATCAGGCCGTGATGATTTAAAAAATTGTTTTTTTTACTACAACTGATTTTAAAGGTTTTAACTGGACCACCGCAAAATGTATTTAATAACGTTTTAACTAATGTATATATGAATATTTATTGATCTGGATATTTTTTATATGTATTCTTTTGCTTTTATGATCTGTTCACAATGATCGAATAAAGCTGTATGAAATGAAATGATTCCAACACCCGCCCCGCGGTAATCATTTCCTTTTAAAATGCTGCTAGCCGTAGTGCAGGCTGACTGTCCCTGTTGTGAGTTCTGATGAGCCTGGCTGCCGGTTATGTGGTTCCTTGAATTCTGAACCTGTGTTTTAAATATCATGATTCTGTTATGAATTTGGTAACAGCAGACCGTAAACAGTGAGTTCAGCAAGTGCTAGTGTTTTCGTCATGTTGCACCAATGCATTCACTGTGTATTTGAAGGTTTTGTTCTGAACCCTCGGGTTCCATCTTGTGCATAGCAGCCATTTTGTGGATTGCCCTTACAGTAGGCCCTCACTGTGGCAGAACAAGTATTTAAGGACATAACCTTAGCATGGGTTTGTGCTGACTCCTGCATGACCTGGCGAAAGCTGACCCTGTTGCTTGAGGCTAACCTTGCCAAGCCAGTTCCTGCCCTTTAGCTGATCAAGATTATAGATCAGAGCACAGGACATTGTAAAGATTTACTACACACAAACGTGCCTATCTTACTTCCATATGTTCCTGTTCCTGCCTCCACGAGCTATTTATGACATGGGCTGTGATCTTACTGTTTTGGGTTTATCCGGCCTTGTCAGCTAGAGAATGTACGCATTATGTGGACATTGTTTATGGCCTGGACTTATCTTGAAAGTGGGTTTGTCATCATACAGTGCTTTGTGTGCACGTCCTGGGAGTGACCAACAATAATGTACTTCAAGAGAAAATGTGTGCCTAGGGCATAATAAATGGTATAAAAGGTCTGTGCTGAGACCATTCAGGAGGCTGCCTCATTCCGTTGCTTTAGGTGTGACTGGGCGACGTAGCCTCACAATTAATTGTAATAAAGATGTCTTTTCATATTTCAGATTCTCTGTTGATTTCTTTGCTGCTTTTGAATGGACTACTTATTGGTAAGACCCCTGAGAAGGAGTTTGAGGATTTAAAGTACATCAGATGGCGCGACCAACGATGGGCCTCATCAAGAAGTGACTATCTGGAGGAGTAATCTTGTCAGAGGACAGAAATCTACTGGGGCAGGCAAGACAGAAATCTACTAAAAGAGGTACTCTGTGCACAGAGGTTCTGGGGGATTCTTTGTCTCTGCGGCCCAGTATATTTTTGATTTTTCTGACTTAAACTCTCCAAAAGATGTCACTCCTGACTGAGGAACCTTTTTGGCGTAAGTGTTTTTTTTTTAAAAAAGAGACTGTTTGTGCAGTTAGAACTTGGCAGTTAGAATTTGGACAACTATTTGTTTGGTATAGCTTTGATAGGTTCATATAGGTTTGTATATGCGAATTGCAATTTGTGTAGGCAGGTAATGAAGAGACTTTTCTCCATCTGCTTTAGTTGAAGTATAAGTGGGTCGCTCCCAGTCCTTAGTTCTTTGGTCCTTAGTTTATTTGAACATTGCAATATTCAAAAACCGAGGGTCTCGTACATTTGCGAGTGTATTGATAGAGATAGCCCCTTGAAGTTCGAAGCTTGGTTAGTGAGCGCAGATGCCTAATCATAGCAAATTTGGTATTTGGTTTTGTTTAAGTTGCAACAGGGATTCCCGATTGGAGGGTTCATGTCTGATACCTCCGGTTGGAACTCCAACTTATGAGCTCTATTTAGCTAAAGCGCGCTGTATTGTGTGTCCTGAGTGTTTGACCTCCTTTCTGTTTGTGTATGGAGTGGGCCCAATGTGTGTTTGTTGGTTTTCTTGATGTTTTCAGTCTGTTAAGTAAAATGCTGGTTGGTTAATGTTGAGTAGAAACTTGAGTAAAAGATACAGAAATGAAACATGTAATGTGCTAAGATGGGCATGTGTTGCTCTTTAGTTTGTAGAATGAGCAATTGTGCACATATACAAAACTGCCGTTACACGCTTAAAGGATAAAATTAGGAAAAACATTCAATAGAGATAAATAAGGCCCCCCAAAAAAAAAAACGAAATTGTCTATTTTTACAAAAATAAATACATTTACAGCATTTTCCTTAGATGCACTGTATTAGATGTTCATAGGCAAACATTTCAGCTGCAGTATATTTGATAGGAATGTTCATTCAGCCAGCACTTTTCCAGTTAAACACGGGAGGAATTTTGCATAACCGTCCTTTTAAATAAATGTGACACAGGAATGTGACGCGTTTTAAGTTTGGCATATGCGCTTAGGTTTGTGAGTTAATGCATCTAAATGATAGGCAAGGGATGCAGCGGGCTCTTATATGTAGAAAAATCACAAAAAGGAATAATTGGTTTTATTAGAAGAAAAAATTATTAATTATGAAAAATAATTATTAAAAATAAGTGCTACAAAAATCGTTTTTTAATATTTATAAAGCTTAACACTCATACTATGACCTCCTAGCATTAAAATTTGATTTAAGTTATGTTGCATCACTAAAATGACAAGCATTCGTGTGTATAATTTCCCCTTGGCATAGGCGCAAGCAAGCTCATTTCTATAAAGTATAAGTTATTATTTTCAAGTGCCTGACTCAAGGGTTATGTAATAGACATTCTAGTAATACATATTATGCAAGAAAATTGTAGGATATTCATTTTTTAATGCCCAAAATATGAAAGTCGATTTTGAGTAAAAGCACTGTTTAAACTGCATTTTGCTTTCATTTAGAGTACTTTTTAAAGTGTCTCAGGCTTCAGTAAATGCATACATTTAGGTTTTGATATATATTTGCAGGCTGTGCCTTCTTATGATTCAGTGGGTTAATGTGCCAGTACAAAGGCTTGTTTTTATATCAGGGTTGAAGGTTCTAGCTTCAGCTAGGCCTACGGAAAAGTTTGTTAATTTAAGACTGATGAAGTGTGTACCATAGGATTGCAACAAGCATTTACTCTAAAAAAAACTGGTATGTGTGTTATTAGGTTTGGTGAATTATTCACAGTAAATGTAGTTTAATAATCTGGGAATAGAGATAATTTTAGCGCCTAAAAAAGAGAAATTATTTTTCAAAATAGAGTGAATTATTACAGGTTAGGAGAAATTAGTTAGGCCTTCTGGCTTTGACAGCTTCAGTGTGGCAGAACCTGAGGGCTGAGAGAATTGCAGAGGCTGGCTCGAGCCACGCTGCTGAGATGCTATCTTTTAGTTTCCCTGTAAACAATGGAGAAGGCTGTCATGTTGACATTTGTGACCTTTTAATTAGGACTTTGCCTCCGAGGAATGCAGAATGACCTTGCTGAACGAGCCTCTAAAGGTGGGGTTTCTGGTTTCTCCGTGAGAACATCAATAAAATGGAAGAACTTAATTTAATAGGGAAAACAAAAAGGGGTTTCTTTGAAAGTCCCAAACATCGTGTTAAATGCTCTGCAGAACTGATACATTTGTGTCTCCACGCTAAGAAAAATAATGTTTGCTAGTTGCGTTTATTTGACAGAAACTGAAGTGTTGCATTAAGTCTTAGATAGAAAATAAGATGCAGCCCTTTTCCAAAATTTTGAAGGCTACAGGCTACAGGCCTAAGTGAAAATGATTTGCTAATTAGGAATTATTTTTCACAGTGGAAATTATAGGTGCCAAATTAATATGGAGTGTCAGTGTAACCATTTCTTTTAGAACGGTAAAAATAAGGTGGCTTGATGTTGCGAGGTGAACTGACAAGAGAGTAACAGTTAAGTAATGACAATTTTTTTTGTGTATGTTAAAATGTGGTTTTTTTTGTGTTGTGTATTTTTCTGCTTCTGCCTACAGATCATTCATGGATTGTTCTAAGGCTGACAAGACACGTGAGTTTGGTTAGTTGAAAGGAGATGTGTTTTTGTGTAATTTCTTTGGAAAGAAATGTTCATGTTTTCGTTTGTGTATTTGGCCCTATCGTGAAATATTTTAGCTGGTCCTGTATGTTAGAAGAGAGACAGCAAAGTTATATTTGACAGCAGACTCCCACTGCCTGGTGCTCTACTGTCAAAAGGAGGGTAAGGATTTTAGACCTGACAAATTTAGACAGGCCCAAATATTGGGTTTTGGGCTGCAGGTTTACAGTGCATAAAGTACATGTGCCATGGTGCTGTGTATCACCGTTTATTCACATAGGCTATTGTTTTGTCTGTGCTCTTTTTTTTCTGCTTGATATACAGCAAGTATATCTGATGGCTTGACATGTGCATTTTTTTTGTGTGTATGTTTTGTTTTATGTTGTTACTATTACAAGTTCCCCTGTGTTGTGAAGGGACCCGTATGACGATACGTATCGTTGCACAACAGTTGGATGGATTTGGTATAATGATACATTTCACAGATATGGTTTTCATACTGTGAGGAAGACAGGCAGCACTTTTACCAGTGCATGCCTAAATTTGGCTATAATGATATTGAAGAAAACTAAAAAGATATACAGGATCAAAGTGTGTCACCTGCTGTTAGTCACTTACTGCCCCTTCCCTTAAAGGAACAGGCAGCCCTACATTTATGTATCCTTGATTGGACCCAAGGATGGAATTATAGATCTGTGACTCAAGGTGCCTAATTTCTATATTGCATTACTTAATCATGTTCTGTTTCCAAAATAGCATATGGCCTTTGTCCCTTGAAAGGAAACCAGGTTTCATTTTTTTCTCCCTGAAGAGAGAACAGGAACATTAGTTAGGATTACCGTATATGGTGTAGTTGCCAGCGGTAGAGTTAAAATTTGTGTAACTTTGGTCTTTTGTGTATCCCCCGTACTCTTGGTGCTGTGTCACATGCCTGAGGCACCCAAGCAAACTCTTGTTCTTCCTATAGATTTTTCTTTTGTTGCTTTTCCCCTGACCGATGTCGCATCATGCTTAGTTATTGGGGATTTTAGTTGTGTCCTAGTTCCATTTCCCTTTTCCATATTAGTTTCACCAGTCAGCCCATTTATTATTATGGGCGTATTGTTTATGTTCACACTTCTAGACTGCAGTGATGTATCAGGGACCCCCCCATGTTATGTATAATTACCTTTTGTATGACCAGACTGGTTTTCAAGAATTTTCCTCAGGCCTACTTCAATGTTTTTTCAGACTGACTGTCGGGGTAGTGATAGACTGGTTAACTGACCCAATATTATAGTAAGACAAGTTTTCCATCTTGATAGGAGATATCTTAAGTTTACCTTTTGAACATGACGAATTGTCAATGTCTATTTTAATTTTTCAGTTCTCTTCTGTTCCTGCTGCTTTAATTTTTGGTGGGATCAGATGTGTTCTAATCATGCAAATACCAGGACTCTCTAGTTCTTGTCTTTTTGTCTGCACATTTGATCATTAGCCTTTGTATTGCATAGTGCACTTGATGCACATTTTTTAAAGGGACTTTTCTTCATGTCCTTGATAATCTGTATTATGTCATTTCTCTATTTGAGATGTTCGTTCTAGATAAGGAATTTAGGAACACCTAGGCTTAATCATTGAGGAAAATATGTATTTACCCCATTAGACAATGCCACTGTGTGACGACATCCATTTAGATTCCCATGGCGTATTGCCACTCCCTTGCAGATTGCAGGCCACCTGCTTGCAGTCCCCTTGTTAAAACCCATGAACTGTTTTTTGTGCTTGATTTGAAGGAAACTAACAATTGTGTTACATTTCCTATATCACTAGGTTCTGCGGGATCTTCCAGAGTCAAAGGAAGAATGATACCCTGCAGACCTGTGATCGAGACTAAGCCAACTCCCCATCAGTGACCGCTACAGATGAATGACAGACTTCTTGGCTCTACAATTACTGCAACCAGAAAGTCGCGAGGCTGGACAGCGATCATCAGCGTGCCGTCAATGGTACCTCCCAAGCAAGGCATTTGCTTCATCGGAAGGCGTTGCAGAAAAAAAAAAAAGAGCTGGTTCCTTGTTTGCCACAGAATGAGAGCTTCTGTTTGTTTGAGCTTTCTACCTGTTATGTGCTGGAAACCTCTGACAGTGTACAGTCCCTTGAGCCCTTGGCCCGAGTTTTGGCCACACACACACCTCTTTTCCCTTTGCTCCGACGGAAAGGCACTATATTCTGGTGCCCATGAGAGAGCAGCTTGAGCGTCCTCTGACACTAAATTATGAGTGTTGGAGTCTGAAAGTGCTGCTGATCTTGAGAGGTTGTTTCTCAGTAGTGCTTGGATCTGCATGAGTGTTTTGTGCCCATGATCAATGAAGAGCACATCGTTTGTAGTGTCTGCCACAAAGAAGAGACACTGGTGCATTGTTTTGAGACATTGAGACTTTCAAGTGAGCTGTGGGTGTTTGCCAGGAGGGCACTCCAACTTAGCAGTACTTTTTCTCATGAAAAGGCCTGAATCGAGAGGCCCAACGCGGAAGAAGACAATGGAAGCGGATTTGATGGACAATAGAAGCCTCCCAAAGAGGCTTATAACGGACTTTGGGCACAGTTGCAGATATAAACTGAGTGATTGCCTATGTAAGGGCAAAAGGATGGTCTGTGGTTCCTTGAATTCTGAACCTGTGTTTTAAATATCATGATTCTGTTATGAATTTGGTAACAGCAGACCGTAAACAGTGAGTTCAGCAAGTGCTAGTGTTTTCGTCATGTTGCACCAATGGATTCACTGTGTATTTGAAGGTTTTGTTCTGAACCCTCAGGTTCCATCTTGTGCATAGCAGCCATTTTGTGGATTGCCCTTACAGTAGGCCCTCACTGTGGTAGAACAAGTATTTAAGGACATAACCTTAGCATGGGTTTGTGCTGACTCCTGCATGACCTGGCGAAAGCTGACCCTGTTGCTTGAGGCTAACCTTGCCAAGCCAGTTCCTGCCCTTTAGCTGATCAATATTATAGATCAGAGCACAGGATATTTTTATATTTACTACACACAAACGTGCCTATCTTACTTCAATATGTTCCTGTTCCTGCCTCCACGAGCTATTTATGACATGGGCTGTGATCTTTCTGTTTTGGGTTTATCCGGCCTTGTCAGCTAGAGAATGTACGCATTATGTGGACATTGTTTATGGCCTGGGCTTATCTTGAAAGTGGGTTTGTCATCATACAGTGCTTTGTGTGCACGTCCTGGGAGTGACCAACAATAATGTACTTCAAAGAGAAAATGTGTGCCTAGGGCATAATAAATGATATAAAAGGTCTGTGCTGAGACCATTCAGGAGGCTGCCTCATTCAGTTGCTTTAGGTGTGACTGGGCGACGTAGCCTCACAATTAATTGTAATAAAGATGTCTTTTCATATTTCAGATTCTCTGTTGATTTCTTTGCTGCTTTTGAATGGACTACTTATTGGTAAGACCCCTGAGAAGGAGTTTGAGGATTTAAAGTACATCAGTTAATGCAGGAACCTTACTGTTCAGTGAGTGTGACAGATGACTCCTACTCAGGCTGTGAGTGACATTATCTCAAAAAAGTTGTAAAACGGCATATTACGAAAAATGAAGATTTCAGACCTGGCGCACAATATTCCATTCCCCCAGCCAAAAGGTTATTGAAAAAAATTAATTAACCCTGTTCCTAGAACTGGAACGCTTTCCTTGGGGCCAAGAGACCAATTCCTCTTATACCTTTTCACTGTATATGCTGTTCAGTTTAACTTGGCTGGTACGCTAAATAATTAATATACAGCTTTGATTTTTTAGTACACTACTTACCCAGGGCAAACATTGAAGAGAGTGAAATATATCAGCACAGGAAGGAGACATGCGGGGATAACAAAAAACGTGAGTGCCCCCCTTGCAGTAATCAGATATGCTGCTCACACTCGCTTCAGGAGGGGCTCCTCCAGTGTGAGTACGCCGGGGCTCCCCCGCACCTGCTGGGGCCTTTGTTACGCCCCTGCTTAACATCACAGCAGTGAGCAGTCTATATGCTAAAATTTCAGTGATTTGTGTCATGTTCGTCTGTCAGATATTCTTTGTAAGAAAGTTGAAAATAAATCAAATAGAGTGGTTACCACCCAGGATAAAATCAAAATAGAACGTTACTCGACTGGTCGCTCACAAATTGAAAATAAAGATCTTTATTTTCTTCTCTCGCTGTGATGAATGCTCCTCAGGGATCTGTGCTGCAGACCCGCTCTAGGTTGGCACCACTTTCAAGTGTCCTTGCCAGCCTGCTCTCCAGACACAGCCTTGGACGTCCCTCACAGTAGGGTGGTCTCCGGCCTGGAGACCCAGGGTCAGCCCCCCCTGTCAACGCACCTTCAGCCGTGCTGACAGCACACCCAAGAAAGGCAAAGGGCCCCTTGCCTGCGGGGCTAATTCCCGCAGCTGAGCTCGTCGCGGCCACACCCGTTTTCATAGAACATTCAGCACAGCAGGGGAATTAGCCCCGTGTGCGAGCGTTCGGACCGTTATGACGAGCTCAGCTGCACACGAGCACAGTGCACATGAGCACCGTGGCTCATGACAAGCTGAGCTCGTAATGAGTGTCCAACGGGTTACAGGGTCCCAGCACCATGCACAATAGGACCTGGCGTTCCATCCCTCATCCCAATCACCTATCCAAGGGTAGTAATCCAGGGTGATTGATCAGCAGCCCGTTGCTAACAAAGTCTTCATTGAATTGTCAAAGGGAGCCCCCTCTCCCTGTTCTCTGGATCTCCAGCACAGCAGAAATGCAGGGAAAACCCTTTTACTGTCTGGGGAAACCGTCCTCATCTTGTCTTCTCATGTTATGCCAGAGGTCTCCTACAAGGACCTCACTGTGCAAATAAAGCTGTTTCTTTTGCCAGGCTTGCATCCACAAATCACACGCTATCTCGTCTCAAAAATGTCCTGTATATTCCTAAAATCTGGGTTGGAAAACGCATCTGTACTTAAAACTTCATCTTTCCTTATTCTTTTTAAAAGCTCCACCTTCCCTTTCGGTCCTCTGTACACCTCTTCTCACTGAGAATAACCTTCTTTAAGTCACATGCATGTTTGCCTTAATCTCGATTACTGTATTTCTGAAAATTGTACCCAACAAATTTTTACATACACTAACCCTCCTTTTTTGTGGAAAGGGACACCCTTGCAACCTAGCACTACCTCCTCTCCTGTAGGTCATTATGTAATGTATTAACCTTACCAAACATTTGCATAAACTCACAGATATCTGCTCCCACTAACGATCACACCTAACTCCCTAATCACACAGCAAAGCCGCCGGAGAGAATGCAGGGAATGGTCTCCATGAGCGGCCAAGAGTAATCCCAGTAACCAACACCACTGGCCAACCCACTAACCCCGGACTCTGAGCAGCGTGTGGCCTGAAGTAGAGTTCTTGAATGCCTCGTCAGGGGTAGTAAGCGCTATATAAATGCAATTACAATTTAATCCCAGCGCCTTGCTATGAGCTATTTAGGGAGACCCTTGGCTTGCCTGATGTAGCGCTTCACAGCCACACTCAGCACCCTTCCGGTTCAGCACAATAGTCCTCTTGGCCCTTAGGAGAGATAAATCCAGGAAATGTGATCCTCAGACTCTTCTTTTGATAGTGGGTACCTTAGAGACTGATAGGTATAGTACATATATTTTAGGGAACCCTGCATTGAAGCACAACCACCTAAAAATGTTTTGCTGCAGTGATCGCCTACAACTGATCTTTTAAATGCTCTGTTGATCTAATGAATTGGATCAAAGGTAACCCCTCCAATATTTTGATAGATATCTTGGCTGCACTAGGACACATCCATGAGAGCTGGTGTAATAAGGATGCGCCAATCTCCCAACCTTCACTGGTTCCAGGTGTGACACTTGCACGCTTTCAAGGCTACAGGCAGAGCGCCCGGCTGTCTGCCTCATCCTGCTGATCCTGTGGACAAGTCTGTGGAAGAACAGCTTCAAATCTACTTTGAGGACAGTAGAATGCGTGACCCCGTCCAGGTGGACCTCAGCCCAGGCGGACCTCAGCCTAGGTCTACCTTAGTCCAGGCAGACCTCAGTCCAGTAGAACCTATGCCCAGGTGGACCTCAGCCCAGGTGGACCACAGTCCAGGCAGACCTCAGCCCAGGCGGACCTCAGTCAGGCGTACCTCAGCCCAGGCAGACCTCAACCCAGGCAGACCTCAGTACAGCCGGACCTCAGCCCAGGCGGACCTCAACCCAGGCAGACCTCAGTCAGGTAGACCTCAGCCCAGGTGGACCTCAATCCAGGCAGCCCTCAGTACCGCCGGACCTCAACCCAGGCGGACCTTAACCCAGGCGGACCTCAGTCAGGTGGACCTCAGCCCAGGCAGACCTCAACCCAGGCAGACCTCAACCCAGGCGGTACTCAGCCCAGGCGGACCTCAGCCCAGGCAGACCTCAGCCCAGGTGGACCTCAGCCCAGGCAGACCTCAGCCTAGGTGGACTTCAGTCCGGGCGGACCTCAGTCCAGCCAGACCTCAGTTCAGGCGGACCTCAGCCCATGCGAACATTAGCCCATGCGAACCTCAGCCCAAGTGAACCTCAGCCCAGGAGGACCTCAGCCCAGGAGGACCTCAGTCCAGACGGACCTCAGCCCAGGTGGTATCAGCCCAGGCGGACCTCAGTCCAGATGAACCTCAGCCCAGGCGGACCTCAGTCCAGGCAGACCTCAGTCCAGACAGACCTCAGGCCAGACAGACCTCAGCCCAGGTGGTTTCAGCCCAGGTGGACCTCAGTCCAGGCGGACCTCAGCCCAGCAGGACCTCAGCCCAGCTGGACCTCCGCCTAGCCAAACCTCAGTCCAGGCAGACCTCAGCCCAGGCAGACCTCAGTCCACAAGAATCTCAGCCCAGGCAGACCTCAGTCCAGGAGAACCTCAGCCCAGGTGGAAATTTGTCCAGGCAGACCTCAGCCCAGGCGGACCTCAGCCCAGGCGGACCTCAGTCCAGAGGAACCTCGGTCCAGATGAACCTCAGTCCAGATGAACCTCACTCCAGGCAGACCACAGCCCAGGCAGACCTCAGTCCAGACAAACCTCAGCTAGGCAGACCTCAGTACAGCCGGAGACCTCAGTCCAGACGAACCTCAGAACAGGCAGACCACAGCCCATGCGGACCTCAGCCCAGGCGGATCTCAGCCCAGGCAGACTTCAGTCCAGCCGGCCCTGAGCCAAGGCAGACCTCAGCCTAGGCGGACCTCAGCCCAGGCAGACCTCAGCCCAGGCAGACATCAGCCTAGGTGGACCTCAGTCCGGGCAGACCTCAGTCCAGCCGGACCTCAGTCCAGGCGGTCCTCAGCCCAGGCGAACCGCAGCCCAGGCGGACCTCAGTCCAGGCGGTCCTCAGCCCAGGCGAACCGCAGCCCAGGCGGACCTCAGTCCAGGCATACCTCAGTCCAGACGAATCTCAGCCCAGGCGGACCTCAGTACAGGCGGACCTCAGTCCAGATGGACCTCAGCCCAGACGGATCTCAGCCCAGATGGACCTCAGCCCAGACGGACCTCAGCCCAGGTGGTTTCAGCCCAGCCGGACCTCAGCCCAGCCGGACCTCAGCCTAGCCGGACCTCAACCTAGCCGAACCTCAGTCCAGGCGGACCTCAGCCCAGGCAGACCTCAGTCCAGGAGAACCTCAGCCCAGGTGGGAATTTGTCCAGGCAGACCTCAGCCCATGCGAACCTCAGCCCAGGCATACCTCAGCCCAGGCGTACCTCAGTCCAGGCGTACCTCAGCCCAGGAGGACCTCAGCCCAGGCGGACCTCAGTCCAGATGAACCTCAGCCCAGGCTGTGGAAGAGTCTGCTGTCTCCACCACTCTATGCAAATTAACATTTGGGTTGAATTATAAGAGATTGGGGGAATTAGATTTTATTTGGTCAGCCAGAGGGCCTGAGCACTCCTGGATTAATCTTCCAACATGGATACACTTTGTGAAAGATGTTCATTCATGCTGGGTCTGGTCGCTTATTGGACTAATGCGCAGGGCCAGCTTTAGGGCTGGTGGCGCCAGGTGCGGAAATCAGTTTTAGCGCCCTCACACACTATGACCCCTCCTTGGATTCTCTCACCACCACCGGGCAAAAGTGTCCCTCATCTCTGCAATCATAAGCTATTGCTAAACATAAACTGTAGCGGCCTGTGTTCGACCTCATGGTTACAGGTTCAAATGCCAGCGGGTCCACCCATCCTTTCAGCCTTCTGAGATCCATACAATGAGTGGTAACGATAAACATCTGTTATTCAGCGCCAAGATACCCTTGAACTTTACAAATACACATGTCAGGTTCATGGTAAATGCAGAACTGTTGCTGTAACTTCACAGCCCAGATGTTATGAAGGCGGAGTGGATTTCAGCTGCACATGGATAAGAGGCGTTCTCTGCACTTCTCTGAGTGATGCCAGATCCCTGGCAGCCTCGGCACACACCCACCCGAGAAGAGGCTTTGGTCTCATCTGAACCCCCCCGTCAGAACCTGCTGCCCATCCAAAGGGCGGTACAAATGGGGGTGGTGATGGACGGAGCATCTGAATCAATCAAACACTCACACCCAGTCAAAAGATCTGGGTTTAATCCATCACCGTTCTTTAGCCCACTCTGCCACCCCAGTTCAGACATGGCTATATGCAAATCAGTCTGACCCTGTGCCTCATGGGAACAGTCCAGCCCGAACTGCCAAGCCATGTCTTCCCTGGACCGGAAACAAGCATCCTGGGACCAGTTTCTGGCATTCCAGCCATCTTCAGCCCGGCTTGCTTGAATCCAGTGGCAAAGTGAGCAAGGGACTCACGTCTGAGCATACCCTGCCACACTTATGGCGGCCAAAAGCGGTACAAATGGGGGTGGTGATGGACGGAGCATCTGAATCAATCAAACACTCACATCCAGTCAAAAGATCTGGGTTTAATCCATCACGGAATCCAAAGGGCAGCAGGGCTCACCCTGTCATCTCCACCTCTGGGACCCTGAACCGCCAGAAACAGCCCCTTCTCTGTCTGTCAGTCCGTGAGCTGTCCTGTCCTAAGCCATGAGCGTCGTACACCACGGGTCACCAGCGGAGCAGTGGTAGAAGTGGGCGGGGACGGAAGGGCACGGTGTGCCCCTACTTAAAAAAATATTTCAGTCCGTTCCCCTACTTCTTTCTTTCAAAGAAGCCTCCCGGGACGGCAAGAATAGTTGTACTTTATTAAAACAAAAACTTTTTCATTCAGCTTGTGTGGTGGCCCAGGGGTGGCTCGCAGTTCTCTGTTGAGCTCCAGAGGCTGCAGCAGCCCCTCTGTTGAAAATTAGTACGGTTTGGTGAACATTATCTGCGCCATCTTGCCTCTTCCCCTGATGCCACACTTTTCGTCGTGCGCACCCGCCATTTTGTTAGATGCCCCGATCAGAACGAACCCTTTTGCATGCCGCTGGCCCCTGACATAGCCCTTCGCCTTCGCTAAGCCCGCACGCTGACCAACCCCCTGCTTGCACCTGCCTTGAATCATAAACCCCTCTTCGGCGCTGCTCTGCCCCAGGCCCTCATCCTGTTCCCAGCGCGACACCTCCCTGCTTCCCTTTCATGATCTCCGGCCCTTAGACGCAAACCCCCTTTTTCCCCGTGTGCCCGTTTTGTCTTCCCCGTTCCCAGGCCGACACCCAGCTCTGCCGATACCATCCCTTGCCCCTCCCCGTACAATAGAAAGCTTCCCCCCCCATCAAAGGATCCCCGGGTTGATCAAAGCCCCCACTCCATGAGATCCGATCAAACCCCCCACATTCCGTGAATCGGCGGAATATCCAGCTGCGCAATATTCATCACCTGTTGTGACTAGGGTGGGGACTTCAACTGTAAACGTGTGTGGGAACGGGCCCAAAGGGGATTTCCGGGAATGTCTTTTCCATACATCAAAGCTTTAACATGAATGTGTAATCTACAATAAAGTCATAAATGTGTGTATAAGAGGCCAGGCCTCAGGGATGCAGTTAGAGCACCTCAGAACGATACCTTCTGTCCGTTTCGTTGTGTTCTCCTCCGGAGAGAATAAAAACCTTGTTTCCTGCTTTCCAGTCTCCAGCGCCTGCCTCTTCATTGGTTAAATAACTAGAGGGTCACAGAGGCAATACCGCCGGGCAAATATCGATTGTCCCCGACCCGATTCAGGTTTTTACAATTGGCGTCCCAAGCGTGGGGCCCATCAGCGACTCGTGGATCCAGTGGGAGAGGTCCCGACGACAGAGTGAACGACTGCAACGATCGGGAGAGCTCTTGCCCAATAGACCCTCGTCTGGCAGCCGATCATCCGAACTTCACTAGTTCCGAACAGACCTCTCTCGAGTGATCTACGGTCCTGACTGGGGACCATCAGGAGTGCCGTGAGAAATACGAGAAAAAGAGGACGATCGGGCGCTGGATTCGGAAGACAAGAAACTGTCCACATGGTCCGGGTAAGGTCGTGTAACCACGACAAGTTGCGAAATAATTGCTTGATTGTTTGATGGTTCAAAAAAATATTAGTATTGCTCTTTATTTATTTGGAGACACTGTCTACAAACGGAGAAACAACGGGCTCTCTCTTTGCAAACAGTGGAGGATAGGTAGGGCAGCAGCCGTGCTTATTTTCTCTCCCCCACTCAATAATCACTTGAAACTGAACTGTTGTTCGCAAACTATTGTTTCCTGGAGATTCCCTGTCTGCAAACAGGGAAGAGACCACCCTTTTTGCAGATAGTGAAAAGGGTAGGTAACGCAGCTCTTTGCGGACCTACTCATTCTCCCCATTGTTATTTATTGGTCTTTTGTTATCTTTGTTCCATGAGGTATTCACTGCCTGCAAACAACGCAGAATAGAAATATTCTGTCCAGTCTTTGCACCTAGTGATAAGATAGGCAGTGCTGACTTTTTAGTCCCTCGTTACGAGCCGTCATGTCTGTCTTCTCCCCACTGATTAATAGCCTGTTTAACCCGGACCGGGTGTTAGAAGTGGACCATATAGCTCCGCTAGAAGGCACCCCTAATAAGGACATGTTCATAAGCTATGGATTAGTCACCATAGCCTATAATAAATTGTGGCACAGGTATACCGAAGAGAGTCAAAACAAACAGTGGCCACTGGCAGGATCCTTTGACCTTGATAAAATAGAAACGTTAGAAATAGCCCTTCGAAATAATAAGACAACGCCAATTATGCTCGATAGTCTCGGTATGTGGCGCAGAGAGGCTATGCGACGACAGAGAAAAGACGAGGACAAACCAAGTAGAGAAATATACCGACAGGACAACCCCAGGACACCGCTACCCACAACTTATCCCCCGACACTATGCAAAAGACGACTAGACTTAGGGTCAAACCAATGCGCTTTTTGTAGGTATGTCGGACACTGGAAAGCCCAATGCCCGACTCTACTGAGCGTGAGTAAAGGCAAAGGGCCGACAGGAACGACTGACCGGCAGTACGAGAAAAAACGCGAGACGAAGAAAAACCCGACTTACATAGACAGACCAGACAGGACCACCACGTTTGATTATGCCCGATGGCACAGATTTCGCCAGGACAATTTAAGCGGCATGCTTAAGTTCTCCTAGGTCGGACAACGTCAAGACGGGAACCCAGCCTCGTTTCAAATTCACAGACGGAAAAAGATAATCATGACCAATAACTGTTTTATATTCGTCTTGAGTCTTTGTATGTCGTAC
The DNA here is from genome assembly GCF_964261635.1 of Lissotriton helveticus. Classification (NCBI taxonomy): domain Eukaryota; kingdom Metazoa; phylum Chordata; class Amphibia; order Caudata; family Salamandridae; genus Lissotriton; species Lissotriton helveticus. The sequence goes on from NC_136057.1 coordinate 88,489,278, forward strand.
TTGTACTGTCCCCCGTCTGAGTTTGTGTGTATGTAATGTACAAATCTGCGTCATCCCTCTACACGTGTTTCCGTGTTACTCAACCTCTGTTAGCAGAAACTTAGCATAAAAGCAATCTGGAAAGAAAGAAATGGTAAAACAAAATCCGTAGACCATTAATGAACTTGAACTTTTAATTTAACACAACAAACAAGGAATAATAACGGTAAACTGTAGAAAATGAAAGTCAAACAGAACATTCGCCCCCCCCCCCATTCTGGAACCTTCCAAAGTAGGGCAGGGTTATGGCTACGCCCAACCAACGGCAACCCATATAAGGCGGGCCCGGCCGCCAACTCTTGGTCAGGAAATCTTAACGTATGTGGGAGCCGGAGGAGAGGCAGGAGCCAGCAGCCTGGGCTGTTGTAGGTAGTCCCGCCACATGTCCGGAGAAGAACGAGGCACCTCTTCCTTTTCTCTTCCGTCACAGCCGCAGCAGCTCTGGACGGCGGGATGTCCTGCACGTACCTCCACAACAATTTGTCCAAGTTGGGCTGGGAGGGAGAGGCGACGCGGACGAGCCTCTCCCACCTCCACCGATAGGAGGTTTCCCAGCCCCCGGCCCGACGCCGAACACCCCCAGTCAGGCGATGGTGCCAATACTTCCACAGCACCGAACACACAATGGTGGCACCCCAGTACTTGCGCAGCACCGAACGTACAATGGTGGCCATACTCCCACAGCACCGAGCACAGGACTTGGGGAACACCGGATGTGGAGAGACCTTCATGCGGGGCGATGAAAAGGAGCGGCATGGGGTGCACCGGGAGAAGGAGACGATGCGAACGAGTCTCCCTCGCGCCCCCCCAGGTGAGGGCATCGCAGCTGCACCCCAGCTGAACGTCCCGCTTTCTCAAAACAGGGACCTCTTCCTTTCACTCCGAAGGATCTCTCCCACTCTTGCAAACTCGACGAGAGTGGCCCCTGTAGGGCCTCAAAATGGCGTCTGGGTCCGCTGGAAGACGGGCCCCGGCCACTAGAGCAACTTTGTCCTGCAATATAACTCGAGCATTTGCCCCCTGGAGCACGAGCCCCCATCTCCGACAGCATCTCCGCAGCCTTGAAGATCCTACAAAGGTCCCCGGCGGAACCTTCGGCCTCTGCAGGCTTCCGGTAAGGGACGGCTGCCTTGATCGCCAACGAAACAAACATGACATTGCCACTCCTTCTGTTAGCATGAATTCTAGAACTGCCGAAAAGGACTCTGGTCCAAACTGCCAGTAATGGGAAACATTTCCCCTGATGCTGCTTCCGGACTAAGCCGGCCCCGCCCAAAATGGCGCTGGTATCAATCGGAACTTACGAACACCTCGTGGTGTTCCTTCGCACTAATATAAACTTGATGTTCTGAGATTTTATATGATCCTTTGTACACTTGGCTAGAAAAGACAAAGAGAACTCACTCAACGAACAGTATGAAAAGACCCCCGTTACAAATGTTGATTACAAATGTACAATGTATTATATTTTTATAACTGATGTAAACCTCATTTACGACGCACACGTACGGTATGCATATAGGAAATCTGATTACAACTATTATGATTATGCTTCTAAAATTATGAAATTAAATGCCCTCGAACCCCCAGCCAATTAATAGACGTTTTAGTTTCTTACAAATGAAGGAGTAAAACTTTCCGATGTTTTTATTGCTGCAAACGACACCCCCACTGTACGCACTTTAGCCATTGGCACGACCGGCCAAATACGACCGCACCCTCATAATCCACATGCTGAAATGATTTTGTAAAATAAAGTCTCTTGAAACTATGGACGGGTATTGCATGCTTTATTTTGAAAAATGTGGGATCGGTGGGAAAGTTCTTTTCTGTGCACCCTACTCTGCTCTCTCTTTAAGGTTAAAAGAAGATGGTTGCCCAGCCTTGGAGGACGGATCGGATCGACAACACGACGCCCCGCCTTCAAAGTATGCGACTGACCCATGAGCTCTCGCGGAGAAGAAGACTTTGACTCCCAAGGATGGGTAAAACGAACGGTGCAAATGAGGGAATGTAAAAGGAGGGTGAAATGAAATAATGTAAATGTTATAAAGTACAACGTTCCAAAGTATCAGGGAACGGAGCTGACCCAAGAACCGAAGAACCTTAGAACGCCACAGCGTTGAAAGAGGTTTAAGGATCCCGATAGTGAGATACGTCCTTTGACTAGATACCTCGCACTAGGCACCTCTGGTTTCCTTTTTTTACGTTTCCCCGCACACGACCTATATGAATACACTACCCCCCCCCCCGACTCCAGAAACCATATCCCCGGGGACTCTGCCCCGAGGAGGAAAGACGAGTAAGAGGTAAGTAAAGGACTTATGAATCCATGTATTTGAATATGCGCGAATGCTGTCTCCCCCACCCCCTCTTTTCCTCCCTCTGCAGGTCACATCAGAGATTACGGCCGAGGTGTGGCGAAGATCTGAAGCCTTGCCATGTCCGATACACGAAGCAAACTAGCGCCGCAAGGTGGTGTCTAAGCACGCCTGCAACCTACTCACGTATCGAACAAACCCGTAAAATTAGCACAACCTGATAAAAAGTGATCACCCTTGAACCTGACCGGACGAATGAACCCATGTCACGTATGATGCGAAACTATGATGGAATGTGTGTGTGTGTGTGACTGAGGCGTTGACCCAACTGGTCGAAGGACCGAGAATGCGAGAAAGTGTGACGAAAATGGTACCTCCTTTCTTCTTTCCTTTTTCTCAAAGCACGTCCCCTCTACCCTGTCTAATGCTCAAACTGCATGATTACAAGATTCTAACGCAGACCCGCGAATGCCCTTTACTGTGTAATGCACTAAATAGCATTTCTTGAATACGCTGCCACCATCTCTGTTGCACGTGTACTATTTAGCCTGCCGTTGCACTCTCTCTCTCTCTCTCTCTCTCTCTCTCTCTCTCTCTCTCTCTCTCTCTCTCTCTCTCTCTCTCTCTCTCTCTCTCTCCCTCTATTCTTGCACTCCCACTCTTCCGAGTGATTAGCCCCGAAATTGGCAGATTGCCGCCCTTAGCACACCACCTAATTGGCTTCAAATACCGTCAGTATTCGCACAAAAACTTGTCTTTAATACAATCACCCTGAGGCCGCGTCATTACCTCTCCTTTTCCGCCAGAAGTAAATGAACCTAGGTTGGGCCGTAAGGGAAAGGACAGGTAAGACGACAGAGGTTCCCTAATCTGGCCCGAAATAAGGGAACTACATGTCAACGGCTCCTATGGTATAAAACAAGGACCTCAGAATACGCGACCCTCCCCTCCCCGAATTGTCGCAATACCCAAACCAGAAAAATGATCACCCCTGTTACCTCCCCTGTATCAGCCGCCCAAAAGCTGGAATTATGAAACTACCCCTCATTTCCGGTTGTGAGAGATGGGTCGATTTATGCCCTTACCAACAAGTTTCCTATGTCCCTGGTTGTTTCCCATAAAACCCCTGTCCTTCCTAATTAAGTAATCGGGCTGTAAAAGGTTACGTAGGACCCAGAATGATGTTTTACAAGGTTAACAGACTAGTCCAAGGTAAAGAAAGCATCGAAATGAACCCCGTAGTAGTTGAAAAGCAGGATGCACCGATAGAATAAATGTTTAGCCATGTTCGTCTCTCAGCAAAATAAATGTTTAGCCATGTTCGTCTCTCAGCAAAATACCTGTGTAGTACCATGTTAACGTCTCACGAAGGTGGGTCACCATCAGATGAACTGTCGTGACTATGATAAATAATTTTAAAGGAAAGTCATAGTAAATCCAACAGGCCCGTCACCGGTCATTCATATGCCAGTTGTGAACACTAAATAACGGGCATTTTTCATTCTTTGCCTAGAGCTGGGAGAGAAATAGACTTTTTTTGATTATCTTCATCTGCAAATTCTCTAAAGACTGTCTTTTCAAACTTGTTTAAGGGTACTGCTGTTGGAGGAGAGAAGGACCGGATGTGGGAGCACGAGGCCTGACTGCAGACTAAGGAACACCTGCGACATCAGCCAAGGCGAGACCACGACAAAAAAGAGCTGCAGGACGAGGCACTGTTTTCGACAACATGAGAAGAAAGGGTCGACCTGATGCCCCTGCTCGATGTCCAGTGCTCGTCGACAAGTCCCCGCTCTCTGAATTCGGTCGCACGCCCACCTATTTGAAGTCTCTCGTTCCCCTAGTTTGTTCCTAATTTGGCCTTGCTCCATCCCCCTTTTCCTCTGACCTACCCTATGGACTGTTTTGTACTCTCTTCTTCCATCTGAACTTTCTGACAATCACCTCAAAGGACACAGGGCGAAAAGGACCTTTCCGACCAGAAACGCGAGGAAAGGGTCGTGCCCTGCAACACAGAACTTAGAACAGAGCTGGACTTGTAGCTCCACCGCCGGTGCTCAACAGCGCCAACGAAAGGCAACAAAGAATACCGAGAACTCTTTAAACTCCGAACATTTGACATCCCCAATCGCCGTTTCTGCTAGACCTCATTTCTCTCCCAGCCGCCATTGTATTGATCATGCTCCAATCCGAATCTGATATATGTAAATAACCTACCAGTCCACGTTATGAAATGTACTTACTGCTCTCGCTACAGAATCGTTTTTGTATTGCATTTCTATGACTTTCCTGCTGAACAAGTTTATCAAAGTTTATCAAATAGGTCCACCTCCTAAAAACTAGAAATCTCAAAATATATTGTTTACAACTCTTTCATCTAGGGTTCCTACCATTTTCTTTCTCATGCCCACCACAGTAGAACCAAATAGAAAATGAACTAGCAAGATGTCTTGAATATGTTAAAGGGAGGACTGTTGAAAATTAGTACGGTTTGGTGAACATTATCTGCGCCATCTTGCCTCTTCCCCTGATGCCACACTTTTCGTCGTGCGCACCCGCCATTTTGTTAGATGCCCCGATCAGAACGAACCCTTTTGCATGCCGCTGGCCCCTGACATAGCCCTTCGCCTTCGCTAAGCCCGCACGCTGACCAACCCCCTGCTTGCACCTGCCTTGAATCATAAACCCCTCTTCGGCGCTGCTCTGCCCCAGGCCCTCATCCTGTTCCCAGCGCGACACCTCCCTGCTTCCCTTTCATGATCTCCGGCCCTTAGACGCAAACCCCCTTTTTCCCCGTGTGCCCGTTTTGTCTTCCCCGTTCCCAGGCCGACACCCAGCTCTGCCGATACCATCCCTTGCCCCTCCCCGTACAATAGAAAGCTTCCCCCCCCATCAAAGGATCCCCGGGTTGATCAAAGCCCCCACTCCATGAGATCCGATCAAACCCCCCACATTCCGTGAATCGGCGGAATATCCAGCTGCGCAATATTCATCACCTGTTGTGACTAGGGTGGGGACTTCAACTGTAAACGTGTGTGGGAACGGGCCCAAAGGGGATTTCCGGGAATGTCTTTTCCATACATCAAAGCTTTAACATGAATGTGTAATCTACAATAAAGTCATAAATGTGTGTATAAGAGGCCAGGCCTCAGGGATGCAGTTAGAGCACCTCAGAACGATACCTTCTGTCCGTTTCGTTGTGTTCTCCTCCGGAGAGAATAAAAACCTTGTTTCCTGCTTTCCAGTCTCCAGCGCCTGCCTCTTCATTGGTTAAATAACTAGAGGGTCACAGAGGCAATACCGCCGGGCAAATATCGATTGTCCCCGACCCGATTCAGGTTTTTACACCTCCCTGAGCTCTCACAGACTGTGGGCGGGCCCATTGTCATTCCGATTGAGGCTGATTATCCCCTTTGGAATGACAATGCGCCCATCAGCTGCCTGCCTTTTTGCATATCATATGCCAGACAAAGCCGTTAGGTCTCGCCTGTGTGAGCCATTATAAATGGCAATGGTTTTGGGCAACGCATCACAGCATTAGTGATTCAATGCAGGGTGGCTAAAGTAAAAAAATAATAATACGAAAGCCTTCGACATGGCCACCTGTGTATATTTATAGGCGCACGCACCATACATGTGAGCCCCTACAAAATTGCGTGTTGCTTCAAAAACCTTTTGATTACTGATCCAAGTCGTACCAGGTAACTAAAAAAATGAATGTGCAAAGTTGTGTTTTTTTTGTAAGTGAACGGGAGGGTGGGGGGGCACCACAGAAAGACAGTAGGGACGCAGGAGCAACAGATGGAGAGAGCTGAAGGGGGCACAAAAGCAAGAGTGGAAAGGAAGGAGAAAAAGCAATTCAAGGATTGGTGGAAAGCAACACGGAGGCCGCTTGTGGGGAAGTAATGGGGAGAAGCACATGGGCGAGCTCAAGAAAGAGGAGGGCATAACAGAGGAGCTTTCCCCAAACAGAGGACTGTGGGGAACTTGCCCCCTTGTGTAATTTGTCAATGTTGTACACAGAGTGAACAGGGCAGGAGCAGCGACAGAAGAGGCGACAGGAAAGGAGAGTTTATGAGGCAAGAGAGGTGACCGGGCAGGAGAAGTAATGGGCAGGAGAAGTGACAGGGCAGGTGAAGTGACAGGGCAGGAGAAGAAACGGGCAGGAGAAGTGACGGGGCAGGAGTAGTGACGGGGCAGGAGAAGTGACGGGGCAGGAGAAGTGACAAGGCAGGAGAAGTGACGTGGCAGGAGCAGTGACGGGGCAGGAGAAGTGACGGGGCAGGAGAAGTGACAGGGCAGGAGAAGTAAAGGGGCAGGAGAATTGACTGGTCAGGAGCGGTGACTGGGCAAGAGCAGTGACGGGACAGGAGAGGCGACAGGAAAGGAGAGGTTACGGGGCAGGAGAAGTGACGGTTCAGGAGAAGTGATGGGGCAGGAGCGGTGATTAGTCATGAGCAGGAGCTGTCACCGGGCAGGAGCAGTGAACGGATAGGGGCAGTGAACGGATAGGAGCAGTGAACGGGGCAAGAGAAGTGATGAGACAGGAGAAGTGATCGGGCAGGAGCGGTGATCGGGCAGGAGTGTTGAACGGGCAGGAGCGGTGAACGGGCAGGAGCAATGATGGGGCAGGGGCAGTGACGGGGCAGGAGCAGTGACGGGCCAGGAGAGGCAACAGGAAAGGAGAGGTGACCGGGCAGGAGAGGTGACCAGGCAGGAGAGGTGACGGGGCAGGAGAGGTGACGGGACAGGAGAAGGGACGGGGCAGGAGAAGGGATGGGGCAGGAGAAGAGACGGGTCGGGAAAAGTGATGGGCAAAAAAACTATGGATTTAGGCCCAGATCTCTGTACTGGGGTGAATGTATGACATTGTTCTACATTCTGCCCATCAGTTGTTCTTTTTGCTTTTGTCACCCCAAGTGGGATGGGTATGCCGTGGGTCCTGTGCTCTCCACACCACTGGAGTCAAGCTATCCTGGCTGATGACGGCTGAAAGCCCAAAACGGGTCCTAGGATGCTTGTTTCCAGTCCAGGGAGGACCTGGCCTTGCAGTTCGGGCTGGACTGTTCCCATGGGGCATAGGGTCAAGACTGATTTGCATATGGCTGAGTCCAAACTGGAATGGCATGGTGAGCAAAACACTATGGAGTTAGGCCCAGATCTCTGTACTGGGGTGAATGTATGACATTGTTCTGCATTCTGTCCACCAGTTGTTCTTTTTGCTATATTATGATTGAGCAGCTAGTTGGCTAACATGAATATGAAGGAGCCTTTGTGGGTTTCCATGAGTTTAGATTCTCCTGAAGTGTCCCTTTCTTTTCTGAGCCCTGCTTAACACATGTGTACAGGAGGAGCCCTGTATTCATGTCCTCAATGTTTAAGACAAAAAATACTCATGGATTTCTGAACAATGAGAGTAAAGGCATTAAGGTAACGTGTTGTTCCTGCTTATATTTCGCACGCTTTACATAAACCTGTATTCCCTATGAGTGTTTGCTTTTTCCTTATTTAAACCTCAAATACACATGTTTATCCATTGTTTGAATTAAATAACGTTATAAGCTGTAACTGGTCAGTGAAATGCTAAACGTAAAAAAAATGTATATGTTTTGCTACTTCTAGCCACACCCCTGATTCCGCCCACTGATCCAATCTTCGGTTATTCCCGCACCCTGATTCTCCACCCACAGTTCCCCTACTTTTCTTCCCCACTTTGACCACTGCAGCGGAGCCAGTGCTTGTGCCCAGCCCACCCCTGGTGGAGACTGTGCTGAAGGATACAAAGTTTGTGCAAGTGGGAGCAGATGGAGTGCGAGTGGTCATACACTGCAAGATGGCAGCCATGCACTGCCAGATGGCGGCACTCAGAGAGATGCACTGAAGCCATGTGACTTTTATACATTCCTCGATGGTGCTTTAAAGTCCTAGTGATCTGTCTCAGCACCAAGACACCAGACCCTGGCACTCTGACTTGTGTCACACTATTGTACTGAAATATTCATGTGCTAAGTGTCAGGTGTACCGGGGGAGGGCCAGGCTAACACCCGGTCTTACACGTAACATAAAGACTTTGTTTAAAGTGACCTGGTATGTCTGAGGAAGATCTCATTTGTGAACCAGAAGAGCCGCAATATTTCGCATTATTTCCATGATCTCAAGCCTTCCTCTCACATGGAATACACATGGAATATTCCGAAGCTATTGTTCTCCAACCCGCAGCAGCATCATTCAGGCCCCAGCCTTACACGACACAGAAGTGCCTTATTTACGTGTACTTGACATAGTGCCAATATCGGCAAGACTCCTCATCCTTCCCACAGCAATATCCTTGAGAAATAATCAGACAACACACATTCTTTGTCGAGAAAATTGCTGCCGGTTTATTTACATAACACATATGTCAACATGGTGGGTTATCTTGCGGGCGATCCCAGGGCAGGCAGCCCCTCGCCGCTTGCCCACCTGATGAGCCGAATGACACCATGGCCCTAGCCAACTGGTGTTTGTCAGATTTAGGGGAGGGGATAGACCCTCCCACCGGTGGACCGCCAGTCCATCCCTTACTCACGCCCCCCAGAAAGGGGGCAGAGTGATGCAGGTAACCCCCGGTTGCTAAGGTCCACAACCGCAAACGGCGTCAGGGCAGCAGAACAAAAAGGGCAACCAGTGGGCGGGAGAGGTATAAGTACCTTGCCCTCTGCCCCCCTCCTGCCTGGAAGTGATGTGGGCATGGGGACCCAAAACACTTGGCAGCTGACTCGTGTGCCATCCTGTGGCACTAAGGAGGGCCGCCCTCGTAGGAGAGCCCCCTTCGTGGGCTCAGGGCAGCCCTGCAGTATATGCACTGTGCGACTTAGAACTGTTAATGTGAAATGTATCTTATAGCTCCTATGGGAGACCATCCTCACGCTAGAAAGGTATTCCCTGTAAACATTAGGGATTTATTCACATTGGAGAAGTATGGCTCACTGGTTAGAGGAGGCAGACCCTGATGCAGAGGTCAGACCCGGGACCAGGGTTCAATTCCCGACGCGGCAGGGTCTTGAGCCCAAATGTCCACGGACTCAATAATTCTAGCCTCGGTGCCTACTCGAATCATGGGTTCACACTCTGCAGCTCTGGGCAATAGCTTGCTTAATCTCCACTACGGCCCCCCCGCGGCGGGATGCCTGGTCTTCACCTTGGGGATGTCTAGTAGGGGTAATCTCGCAGGGAAAGCCAGGACGGGTTCCCAAAGCAAGCGCTAAGAGACCTGTCGGTGATTTGGCGCTATATAAATCGAAATTAACATAACATAACATAAGTGTACTCTAATGTTTTAATATAAGTTTTATTTATTTATTTTTGTGTTTTATAGAGCGCGAACGTGACCCGTGAGGGTATCAGAGCGCTTTACAAGGTATACATTGATGAACAAACAAAATGAATAAGGTGCAGGGACAAACAAGAACAACAAGTATGGTTACAGTCATGGTCAGAGTCAGAAGCAAAAACAATGTTCCAAATGTTCTCGTCGAGGGCAGTTGGTGATTAGGGAGGCGGTAGTCAAGGAGTAGCACGCTCAATGGGGTGATTGAAGGCAGGCCTTAGGCGAGGAATTTGCCCATGAGGAAGGTTTTGGTCTCATTTTTGAAGCGTGCTAGTAAGTGTATAACATGTAGTTTTCACATTTGCATATCTTGAGTTATATTGCTCTTATACTTGACTTAGTAGTAACATTTGTATTTATTTGTGCTTGTATGTCCTCTTATGGGCACACCTTAAAACTGCACCTTTTGTGTTCTTGTTAACGTTAGCCTGACTAGGCCTGCATTTCAAGTTTTCTTTTCTCACTTTTCCTTGCAGTGAATTTTTCTTTGCAGGTGCTTGTCATGGATTCATCAGTAGGAGTTAGGAGAATGTATGAGTGATGGGAAGGCTGGGAGAGACTTTTTGCCCAGAATATGATGGTCTGACATGCTGCAAGCGAGGCCCATAGGCAGCCTGTTCCAGGAGTGGCGCGTTATTCAAGGTTGAGAACTGTTGTCTTACCTTAAAAATGTTGGGAACTGGGAGCGATATTGCAAAGCACCTGAACCCTGTTTTCTCATTGTATGACGGTGGTGTGATCGAGATAAAAAGCATCTAAATCTCATGTTATTTCACGGTGGTCAGATTCCCTTTGGACTTTGAGAGGTACAGACCGCTCTGCTTTCTTTACCCCTCTCTGAGTGAGGCTTTGTGCTAACACTTGATCCCCCTTTGGAATTCTTCGACAGAAGTTTCCGCAGTGCTCACACCTTCCAAATTGTCCCATACTTTCCAAATCCTTTTAGAGACCCAGGCCTGTCCTAATTCAGAGCTTAGAGCAGATGATTTCAAGGGATATCAATTCGGCTTGGACTTTTAGCTCAGACTTTAAATCTCAGTCATGCTTAATGAAGAGAATTGGAGTTTATTTAAGGAACATCAAATTTTATTTGTAAACCTTTGTATTTATATGATTGCATTTGTTTCATGCCTTCGACCCTATGCAGCACCTCGATACCCCTGTGGTCATTAGTGCGCTTTACAAATACTGATTGATTGATTAATTCAACTTCAAAGGCAGGGCTTCCTTCAAAATCTGAGCTCACCGTTTGAAATTCTATGTCACATTGATATTATCGTGAATTGCCTGAATTCTGGACCAATTGCACATTTTTTATAAATCTACAAAACCTATATTTTTTTTTGTTGAGTTTTTTCACCACATCTTATACAATAACAGGTACAAGAAACCAATTACGCTCCAAATACGGAGAACGCCAGTATATCAGATTTTAACCAGTCTGACCAACATACCAGACATACTCAGAGTACAAAAAGAAAAAAATAAAGATTTAAAAAACAAGAAAGAAAAGAACAGAATAAAACCCAGGACTGAATCTAAAATGTGCATGAGAACGAAATTTAACAGCGACAACATTACAGATGATATATGGCATATACGTTCACTGAGTTTCAGCTTCATTTAAATCTTGCTGGGTAGCAGTACGTAAGTATGTTACTAAGGGCTCCCAGATGTCGTTTGGTCTAGAGGACGATGGTAAATCCTCCGCGTATAGTGCTAGGTTTTCCCTACATAGTGACAGATCTTTAAGCCACATATCCGTTGAAGGGCACATTTTACTGTCCCACACTATGACCACCCGTCTCTTAGCGACAAGCAATGCCACTCTTGCCAACCTACTCACCGACCCTTTAAGGAAAGGAACTAACCCCAGCAAGCATATTTGTGGAGAACAATGCAACATAGTCCCAATAATCTTCGATAATGTAATTGTCACATCTACCCAGTACTCCGCCACCCGTTCGCAGGTCCAGGCAAGATGCCAGAAGTCTGCCCCCCGACCCCCACATCGCTTACAAGCAACTGTATCTCTGAGCCTATATTTAAAAAGCTTATATGGAGTATAATAGACCTGATGCAAGAATTTGAAGTGTATAATTCAGAGATTTTTGTGCAAAGGTAACAACCCAGGCAGACAATTAGGGACAAGCAGAGGCTATTGACAGAGACATATGTTCATAAACAACTTATTAAAAAAGCAATAGACTGTAATGATATCAAAAAGGGTTGATTTTTAATATAATTATAAAAAATATATGAATGTGGATACATCCGATTCAATAAAAAGATAATTGCATGATATAGATAAACATGGATTAATTCGAACAATATATATCAAACAAACATATCAGTATACATAAAAATTGATTTCGAAGAATTTTTCTTAAAAATAATTTCTCCAATGTGGAAAGTATATAAGGCTGTAAGTCTACGCGTTTCGACAAACACATTTGTCTTTCTCAGGACAAGTTGATAGCAGCCATTATTTCTAAAAAAAGATAAAACAAAATCACAACCACATAACAGTACATTGCAAGTGCAGCTATTCACATGTATAAGCGATGATTCTGTTTAAAGCATGCTTCTTCTTTTCTTTTTTTATATAAAAAATTCCTTTTTCTTTACATAGCCGGGCTTTATATCCAAGGACAACAATGATGTAAAGACACACGGTTGGAAAACATTAACATATTTGATAAATCTCACATTGACAAAAAACACGGGAAAAATCCCGAGGATGCTCATATGGTAGAACAGGGCGTAACATTTTTCATAGACCGGTCTCTCTAGGAGATTCTGTAGTTCTAGAATTTTACACTAAAGTATTTGCCAGATATTATTACCTATTTATTTTGGATGCGTATATCACATCCCTATGTAGTGTCACACGGGCAGGAGGAATTAATTATAACTGTGCCAGGGCAATTAACATTATTATCTTCTTTGGGGAATACTCAACTAAATCTTTTAGAATTCTCACTTGTGATTGACTACAGGGTCTGTAAATAGTTGAGCAAAAAAGGAACAACCACTTTTAAAGTAAGGACACTACAACAGTTCATTAACGTTTGAGGTTTCATCATTAAAAAACCTTACCTAGAATAGAGAAGTTATAGGTTAATAAGTACGTGGTAGTTGGGGCGGGTAAGGCACCTCTCCTTTTACTGCTGGAGACGGTTCGTTGGAATATTGTAACAAATTTCTTTAGTCTAATCAAGTAATTGCAGCAGATGATATTCTTAACTGTTTGCACAGAAATCACTGCTGACTTCCTACCTCTGCCCACAAATACTCTTCACGCTTTATTTCATTAAAATCATAAAGGACAGAATTCCTCGTTGGTTTATTTAAAAGAACGATGTTTTCATTTAGACTAGAGAAAAAATATATATAAAGGATGTATGAATCCTATTATTACAATGGCAGTTAGAAAAAGTTGTGAACTTGATCTAATCACTAGATATTAGTAGAGACTCCAAAATATTGTTGATTACCTTGTAACCAGTGATTAGCAGGGCGCTGGCTAAAGTCCAACAATGGTATGTATTTCCTTTGTAATTCTCTCAAATGGACCGCTCCGTCTCATGCATCAACTACAGATTGCAAGATAAAGTCCAATATAATACTTAGAAAATGCATCTAAAGTCGCATACAAAGTATTAATTCTGCTTTCTGATAAGAATTTACCTGTTGTATAATGCTAATGAAAGGTGACAGACGCCGAGCTGTAAAACGCAGACTTCCTCCGTTCTGCTTGTTTCTTGAACGATGAAAAGTGAGTCAAAATAATGGCGGGTTCCAAATAAATACCTAGCAGATGATACAGGCTAAAGATTGATGTTCGTTTTTACACCGCTCATAAAAACAACAACAACGGTTTGGAAACTATCAACTATTTTGCTAGTAATTTACCTGTTTTACACTGATCAGTTGAGCGCGAGAAAGGCGGTAAGTAAGGTGATTTCCAAATCCGCTAACTTTCCCACAGGCGGCTTCAGTTATTTGCCAGAAGCCTGTTTGAACGATACAAAAACCGCAGTTATAATTAGTTTGACCCAGATAAAGAGCGGTAATGCTTACGAAGCGCTCGGTTTTAGAGTGCCTATTGCAAGTATGGCAACTGAGAACGTGCCATCTAACAAACAGAGAAGTGAGGAAGGGTGGTCTATTGGAATGGTTGTTCGGCGAAAAAACTTACCGGCGTTTGAAACGCGGATCTCACGGAAGTTCTGTCCTCTTCAGCGGTATGTGCAGGAAACAATGATTTCCTGTAGTCCGTTTTCTATTCGGATTTATACCATGAAGGTCTACCGCCCTCATGCGGGCCCCGCCTTTATTTAAAGTGAGACTTTACTTTAATAGATACTAGCTAGATAGTTGGGAGATATTAAAACGGACGCATGCGGAATCTATATTTGAATTTGAATAGCGACAGTTACCAAATTTATATAGTGACCAAAAAGGAAGCGGGCAACGATGTTTTATCGAAGGGGAAAGAGTAGATATTACTTAAATGAAGAAAGACTGAATATTACCTGAATGAAGAAAGACTGTAACTTATTACAAGCAGTTTTAACCGTAATTCTTAGCAATCATATGATGACGAATAACAGTGGTGTCATATGATTGCATTTTCCCACGGTAGATCCTGATTTAATCCATGGACAAAAGTCCCAAGGGTAAAGATCCAAAAAACCTCCCGTTTTTTGCGAATAGCGTCTCCTCCTTGGGTCTGTTGTGCATGGATTTTTTCCAAGATGCGCCATTTCAACTCCTCGGGTTTATGATTAAATTCAATAAAATGATTCACTAGCGGAGCTGTAACCTTTTTAGTTTTAATCGCTGACCTATGTTCGGTTAGCCTGGTCCTAATCATGCGTGACGTCTCCCCCACATATCCAAGATTGCAAGGACACGTGAGGAGATATACCACATTTTTTGTGTTACAGGTCCAAAGTTCTCTAGCTTGGATCTTTGTCTTGTTAAAATTCATAGTTTCACCTATTATTATGGTTTCACACGATTGGCAGGAACCACAACGCGAGGTGCCCTTAAGGGCAGTTGCCCCATCAATGGATTTTTGAATGAAGGGAATATTCATAGTCTTACCCTTATACCGTGAGTGAACCACGTAGTCTTTCAGGTTTTTATTTCGCTTGTGGGCAAACATTGGTTTTTGTAATTTGTTCTGGTTATCTGTAACATTTAAAAGATGCCAGTTCGAATTTATGATCTGCCTAATCGTGGAATTCATGGTTGAGTGTTTGGTAATACATACTAATTTTGGTTCTGCTTTCTGTTTCTGTGAGTTTAGAAGGGTATCGCGATCATAAAATCTTGCTCTCTTGTAAGCTACTCTAACTAGGCGACGAGGGTAGCCTCTTTCTATGAACTTTTGTTTCATTATCTCGGCTTGAGTATCGTAGTCCCTAATATTAGTGCAATTCCGCCTTACTCGCAAAAATTGCGAGAAGGGGATACTGTCCCTCTGGCAGCGTGGGTGATAACTTGTAAAATGCAAAAGGGTATTTCGAGCGGTAGGCTTCGTGTATAAGTCTACCTCAAGGACTCCCTCTTTGTTTTTAATATTTATATCCAGGAACTCAACCTTGCTTTCATTAATGTGTGCCGTGAATCGTAGATTTTCATCCGCCAAGTTCAGCCACAAAAGGAATTCATCCAGAGTCTGTTTCCCATCGGTCCAGACAAAAAAGATGTCGTCAATGTAACGGTACCAATGGGAAACAGACTCAAAGAAGGGTGCTATCTCATTAAAGATGAATTTATTCTCAAACAAGATCATATAGATATTAGCAATTGATGGAGCTATTGAAGCCCCCATGCTTACTCCTTTGATTTGCAAAAACAAATCCTTACCAAACTCAAAGAAGTTTTCCTTCAAAACTAAGGACAGACAATCTCTAATGAACGGTTTAAAACAGGGAATCTTGTGTACATCAATGAACCACATCGTGGCCTCAATTGCTTCTGCCTGTGGTATATTACTATATAGTGACTCTACGTCGAGAGTCACTAAGATATCTTTATCTTCTTTGAAGGCCAAATTCTCAACTTTCGCAATAATGTCACCAGTATCTCTTACATAAGATTTCGAAAGAGAGATATAAGGACGTAAAATTTGATCTAAATATTTCGAAAGTGCTTCTAGTGGGGTGCCGATTGTTGAAACAATTGGACGGTACGGAGGATTTTTCCTGGTCCTTATGGATTTTTGGCAATCCATATATGCAAGATACCTTTCGGTCAGAGTTGTTCAGGAACTCATATTCCTTTTTACTTATTAAGCCGTCATTTAATGCTTTCGTGGTTAGCTTAATGATGGTTTTTACTATTCTTTCTGTAGGATTGGTTTTTATTCTTTTATAAAAAATCGGTAATTCAGAGATTTCCATTAGAGGTGAGGGCGCTAGTGAGTTGGCAGCAGATCTACCATTCCTTCTGGGTGAGTGGTGGGTCAAGATATGCATTCCAAGAGTCAAGACTTTTGTCTCTGCTAAGAGGCCTGTCTTCACCAGCAGCGCTGTATAATTTAGTAACTAGCTTGTATCGAGGGGGAGCAATGAGAAGTGTGTGTAATGCCAATGGCTCGGGCGGTTCCGTGGGGAATGTGGGGTAGTGAATCTGCAACGCCTTTTTTAGTCTATGCATGTAAAACCTGAAAAGAGGTGTCTTATTCTGTATGTATTCCATGTCTGTGGTGGTCAGAAAAGTGCCATGTGGGAATAGATCCTGCAGCTTGGATATGCCCACTTGCTCAAGTGTACGCAGGGTACCCTGCTCATGTGTTACAGATATTCTCCAGTGGTAAGCCACCGGCAATAGCGGGGAATATTTGGAAGTTTACCCGCCTCGCGACCTAGTGCTTGACAAGCAGCAACCGTGGAGGTGATGGTGTTAAATGTGGAGCGAGTGGAAGGTCTGCAATTATGAGTTATTACGGAGCTCGTTGGGATGGGATGAGCATCCCAATGTTCCACCGCCACATGAGGGACAAAGTCATGTGGGGAGAACCAAAAATGTTCATACTGGGCCTGTGCACATAAGTAATAAATATAAAAATCAGGTATGTTAAAACCCCATTGTTTGTAATTCAGTGTGAGAGTCCTCCACTCCACACGCGCCTGACGGCCACCCCAAATGAGCTGAAGTAACAGAGTGCGCACCTGTTTAAAAAATTGCTGTGTGAGCTGAAGCGGTATGTTACTAAAGAGATATAGAAATGTTGGTAACACCACCATTTTGACCAAAACAATACGGCCTACAAGCGAAAGGGGGAGTTTTATCCATCTGTCCATTTGTTGTTCTAACCTTTCTGCGGCTGTTCCGTAATTCTGGTGAATAACAACCTCTGGATTATGGTGAATCCACACCCCCAGGTATTTTACCAGCTTTGTGGACCACAGAAGAGGATATTCAAGATCATGCGGGGCAGTGCTCTCAGTCAGGGACATTACCACCGACTTGGACCAATTGATATGAAGGCCAGAGAAGTGGGCAAACCAGATATATTCACGAAGAACTGGTGCTAAATATGTGCGAGACTCCCGTATGAAGAGCAGCATGTCTTCTGCGTAGAGAGAGATAATGACAGGACAATGAGGAAAGTTAAGCGACGCATATTTATGAGATTGTCTAATAAGACAGGCCAGTGGTTCTAATGACAAAGCAAATAACATTGTTGAGAGAGAGCACACCTGTCTAGCGCTCCGGGATATCTTCATCAGGTCCGATGTGAAGCCCTCCACCTGCACCCTCGCCGTTGGTCCAGTATACAAAAGTCGCACCCAGTTAATAAAGAGGGGAGATAAACCCATCCTCCGCAGAACATAAAAAATATAACCCCATTCTATAGAATCAAATGCCTTGGCGGCGTCAAGCATGATCGCCGCCGCTGGCAATTTAGGATTGAGGGTATGGAGTGTGGCAAACAACGTACGTAAGTTATGGGAGGTCGAGCGCTCCGGAATAAAGCCTTACTGGTCAGGTAAGACCAGTTTTTTCATGAGCGGCTGGAGACGAGTAGCTAGAATTTTCACCAATATTTTTACATTTATATTAATAAGTGATAGAGGTCTGTACGATTCGCAATTAGTGGGGAGTTTATCTTTCTTAAGTAGTGTTATAATTAGTGCTCCGCGAAGCGACAGTGGCAGTGTGCCCACATCATACACCTCAGCGTACATCTCCAGCAAGTAAGGGGAACGTTCTTCAATATAAGTTTTGTAAAATTCACACGTGATGCCATTGGGGCCCGGTGCTTTTTTATTAGGAAGTGCTTTTATCGCAATATGAATATCTTCCACCATTATCGGTTGACTGAGGTATTCCCTCTGACCATCCGAAAGCCATGCGATAGCTATCTGTGATAGATAGTCATCGAGATCGGCTACATCGGTCTCACCCTGAGAAGTGTATACATTCTCGTAGAGGCGCCGAAATTGAGTGGCTATGTCTTGGACACTGTGATAATCTTGGCCCACCTCATCCGTGATTGCAGGTATTGTCCCTCTCTCCGTGCGGCTTTTTATCTTGCTAGCTGATTGATGACCTGGCCTGCCACCCTCACCAAAGGCATGCGCTTTGTGTCTTTTAGATATATACCTCATCTCTTCATCAGCCAGTTTTCCATGCTCAATGGTAGCCTCTTTAATGTAAGCCAGAGTCGACAGGCAGGGCGCAGCTTCGTATTCATGTTCTAATTTTTTTAGCTTAGCCACAAGCATAGTCAGTTGTCCTCTTAAAACCTTTAATATCCCAGAAGTTGTGCTGATACAGGCACCCCGAACAGTAGCTTCAAAACCCTCCCAGAGCACCCCAGCGCTTTCCACTGACCTCTTATTGTGTTCGAAGTACTGCGTGATAGCATCACGGATCGCCTCCATGTACACCGGGTCCAACAGCGCCTCAGATCTGAAGCGCCAAGTGAAGGCTCTGGGAACAGTCAGAGGGACAGAAAGAGCAAGGCGGACAGGACAGTGATCCGAAAGCGTACGAGGCAATCCGGCCGCATCAGGGAGCTCACGGATAACAGCAAGAATGTGCTCGTAAAATGTAGGGTCATCAATGTTAGGCCCATAGTTATTAACAATAGTAACCAGCGTACCCAATAGCTTCCCATGAAGGATAGCATAACACCCTTCTGTGTCGGTATGGATTTGGAGTACAGTGAATGGGAGATCCCTTTTGACAAGGGTAAGGACACCTCTGTTGAAAGTTAGGCTGAAACCGTCAACATTATCGGCGCCCTCTTGCTCTCCTTAAACCTTTTGTGCGCGTAAAACAGCCGCCATTTTGGGCACCATGGCTTCCCTGCTCTCGTCGAGAGCCAGCGCGCCTCTCTCTCCCTCCTAGCTTCGCTGACAACCCCCCTGCCTGCACCTGCCGCGAATCATAAAACCCCTCTTCGGCGCTGCTCTGCCCCAGGCCCTCGTCTTGTTCCCAGCGCAACACCTCCCTTCTTCCCATTTATGATCCCTGGCCCTTTGATGCAAACCCCATTTCCCCGTGTGCCCGTTTGTCTTCCCCGTTCCCAGGCCGACACCCAGCTCTGCCGATACCAATCCCTTGCCCCTCCCCGTACAATAGAAAGCTTCCCTCCTCAAAGGACCCCCGAGATGATCAAAGCCCCCCCATCCCACGAGATCCGATCGAAACCCACACGCTCCGTGGATCGGCGGAATATCCAGCTGCGCGATGATCACCACCTGTTGTGAACGGGGCGGGGACTCCCACTGTAACCTTGCGTGGGAACGGGCTGGGAAGGGGGGATTCTGAGGATGTCTTTCCGTACATCAAAGTATCGACGAGAATGTGTTACATGCAATAAAAAGATAAACTTGTGTATAAGAGGCCAGGCCTCAGGGATGCAGTTAGAGCACCTCAGAACGATACCTTCTGTCCGTTTCGTTGTGTTCTCCTCCGGAGAGAATAAAAACCTTGTTTCCTGCCTTCCAGTCTCCAGCGCCTGCCTCTTCAATAGTTTAACTTCTTTGTGGGTTCAAGAGGCGATACCGCCGGGCAATACTTAAGGATCTTATATTCTGGTTGGTAGTGCCCCCCATTTATTTTCAACAATTGGCGCCCAACGTGGGGCTCATCAGCGACCCATGGATCCAGTGGGAGAGGTCCTGATGACAAAGTGAACGACTGCAACGATCGGGAACGCGTCTGTCCGATAGACCCTCGTCTGACAGCCGATCATCCGAACTTCACTGGTTCCGAACAGACCTCTCTCGAGTGATCTACGGTCCTGACTGGGAACCATCAGGAGTGCCGCGAGGATAACGAAGAAGAGAGGACGATCGGGCGCTGGATTCGGAAGACAGGAAACTGTCCATGCGGTCCGGGTAAGGTCGTGTAACCACGACAAGTCGCGAAATAATTGCTTGATTGCTTGTTTGTTTAAAAATACTAGTATTGCTCTTTTTTATTTATTTGGAGATTCACTGTCTGCAAACGGAGAAACAACGGGCTCTCTCTTTGCAAACAGTGGAGGATAGGTAGGGCAACAGCCGTGCTTATTTTTTCTCCCCCACTCAATAATCACTTGAAACTGAACTGTTGTTCGCAAACTATTGTTTCCTGGAGATTCCCTGTCTGCAAACAGGGAAGAGACCACCCTTTTTGCAGATAGTGAAAAGGGTAGGTAACGCAGATCTTTGCGGACCTACTCATTCTCCCCATTGTTATTTATTGGTCTTTTGTTATTTTGATCCATGAGGTATTCACTGCCTGCAAACAACGTAGAATAGAAATATTCTGTCCAGTCTTTGCACCTAGTGATAAGATAGGCAGTGCTGACTTTTTAGTCCCTCGTTACGAGCCGTCATGTCTGTCTTCTCCCCACTGATTAGTAGCCTGTTTAGCCCGGACCGCCTATTAGAGATGGACCATCCAGCCCCACTGGAAGGCACCCCTAATAAGGACATGTTCATGAAGCATGGATTGACCGCTATAGCCTATAGTAAACTATGGCATAAATATACAAAAAAGGGTCAAGAAAGTCAATGGCCCCTGATAGGATCCTTCGATGATGATAAAATAAAAACGCTAGAAACTGCCCTGGGTAAAAACAAGACAACACCTACTATGCTTGACAGCTTCGGCATGTGGCGAAAAGAAACTGAACAACGTAAAAAGAAAACTGAGAGTAGGTTGGAAAAAGAGCTGCGAAAAGCAGCCCACCTAGCTGCTCAGAAACTAGAAAAAGAGATAAAGGAAAGAGAGAAAGCTAAAAAGAAACTAGAAATGGAAACGCCAAGCCAGTGTCCGGTTAGAACCCCCTCCATGCTCTACCCTGATTTACCCTCGAAACGACAAGCCAACGAGGACTTGCTGTTAGGTCCTCCTATCATCTACATGCCCCCTCCATATGCCCCTTCTCAACCCTTGGCGCAGCACGCGCCACCCCCAGGTACAAACGAAGGTACCACCACAGCGTCGGCCCCAATGGCCTCTGTGCCAGCCGAACCCCTTGTATTAAAACCCGCATCAACAACAACGTTAGACGACCATGAGACTCGAGGGGCTGGCCCTGCAAGAACAAACAGACTAGACAAAGATGAGCGAGCGGGGATCGACAAAATAGCAAGGACACTGGTAGAAAGGAAGGATGATGAAGAGTACATCACAGATATGTTCAGCTCGTATACAGGGAGTCACAGACGACATTTTACCGTACGACTGTGTTATCATGTCTTGAATGCATACGAGGACCGATATCGAGACAAAGGTCCCGAGAGCCTAAGGACTCTGTACCGGAAGGTCGATATCGGGGATGAGGGCGAGTGTGATGTGTCGGACCTCCTTACGCGTACGCTTGAGGTTTTCCGCCACCTCACTGAACGAAAGCTGGGAGCTAAATCCGCAGCCCCCGTAGTGACCGAACCACCAACCGAGCAATCTAACACCATGATGCCGATACGTGAGGCTGCCCCTTACTGGGTTCCTCCTCGGGGTACAGGGACTCACGATGATGCAAACAACCAAGATGCGAAGGGAAGGGTAGT
This sequence comes from Lissotriton helveticus, assembly GCF_964261635.1. Taxonomy (NCBI): domain Eukaryota; kingdom Metazoa; phylum Chordata; class Amphibia; order Caudata; family Salamandridae; genus Lissotriton; species Lissotriton helveticus. The sequence goes on from NC_136057.1 coordinate 88,511,039, forward strand.
GTACAACTGGGTCTACCAGCCGTGGGACCGGCAAGAGATACTGACATTCCGGAAATCTCTACCCGACCTACGTAAAAACCCCACTGCCTTCTATACTGAATTGGGTACAGCCCTGGGTTCAACGATCATGACCCTGGCTGACATCGACTTGTTCTTCGGGTTATGTCTACCAGCTGATGTGTGGAAGCAAATCCGGAAAGTCGACCACCTTGAGCTGTTTGGACATACCTGGTCACAACTCGATGACCTGGACAAACAACGGGGACCAGGACAAAAGCCGTTGAAATCCATTCTAGACCTCCCAGATAAAATCGTAGATAAATTAAAAACCCTAATCCCGGAAAAGAAAGTGGATTGGTCGATAGTAACAGCCTGTCGCCAAAATCCCCAGGAGGATGTATCGGAATACTTCTCCCGGTTTGAAACGGTGTTCTCCGATTACAGCGGCCAGGATATGACCACTGCAACCGGACACCATCTGTTTGTCCAGAATTATGATAAGGGCCTATCATCGGAAATCTCCCAGAAACTACAGGCCAGCGAGAGTAGTTGGGCAGCCTCCAAACCTACAGCGATTCTCCAAATGGCCCAATATTATGAGCATCAGAAAAATGAAAACGATAGGGCGACAGAGAAAAAGAAGAAAGACTTAAAAGAGAGGGTGATGATTGCCAAACTGCAGGGGGTGACTATAGGACGAGACCAATACCGAGGAAACTACCAGACAAACGTCCCTAAGACTACATTTCCCCAGGACCGCACTCTGACTTCCTACAGTGGACGCACAGACCTTAGAGAAGACCAGTGCGCTTTCTGCAAAGGGACTGGCCATTGGAAATCCCAGTGCCCAGTTCTTCTGGAAATGATCAGAAACAAAGACCCCAGGGATGTAACAAACGGACCGAGACCTAGGGGACAACAACGAGGGCCCCCAAATGACGCAACTAATGACAGATCAAACAGACCAAATATGTTCGACCGACCCAGGCAGAACCAATATCAACAATCTGACTATGACGACACTCACACCTTCGCATAGGACAGCCAAGGGCGAGGGAGGGATCCAGTCGAGCTCTATGTTGACCAGCAGGGCCCTTATGTCACTGCTAAGGTCCTGGGTACCAAGTCTCCATTTCTGGTAGACACTGGCGCAACACGTAGTGCGTTATCTAAACGACTGATTCCAAGGGCACCCTTGTCTGGCTCACTCATAACATCGACAGGTTTCGATGGAACGCCCTCCACCAACCCTTTGTCTGCCCCGATTCTCTTTGACGTAGAAAACAACTCCACCGACACCACGTTCTTGCTTTCGTCCAATAGCCCTGACGCCATTATGGGACTTGACTTACTGAAACACTTCCGAGCGACGATTAGGTGTTCTCAAGATGGAGTTCGAGTGTTTCTTTACGACAACCCCGTTCTGCTTAGACATTGTTCCCCCCGACACATGTTTTCCATCACCGACGTTGACGCGTCCCTGCTTGACACTCTACCTCCGTATCTGTGGGCCAAAGCGGATTCGGACGTAGGGCGTATGTTAATTGACCCAGTGCACATTACTGTCCGACCAGACGCAACACTCCCAAAACTCCCACAATATCGGATATCGCCAGAGGGCGAGAAGGCATTGGTAATGATTATCCAGTCACTGATAGACGCAGGAGTGGTAGAGGAAGTGGTTAGCAACGTTTGCAACAGCCCTATCTTGCCCATTATCAAGAAGCAGGGAGAGGGAGATGAGAAAGCATACCGTTTCATCATCGACCTCCGAGAGATCAACAAAGTGGTGGTACCCCAGTACCCTGTGGTCTCAGACATCACCACCATCCTGACCTTGATTCCATCCACTGCCACCACCTTTTCCGTCATCGACCTCAAGAACGCATTCTTCTCCATCCCCATCCACCCGGACAGCCGATATCTCTTCGGCTTTACCCTAAAAGCCCGCTCATATAGGTTTTGCCGAGCTCCTCAAGGCTACACGGAAAGCCCTAGCATCTACAGCCAGGCCCTCAAAAGACAACTAGACCAAGTCCAGTTACCCGACGGGGTGGTGTTGGTACAATATGTCGATGACATCCTTTTGGCAGCCGACACCACCCCTCTAGCGGTCACCGCCACCATTCAACTCTTGCACTTCCTTGCGGAAAATGGCCACAAGGTCTCCAAGAAGAAGTTGCAATTCTGCCTACCCCAGGTCACTTACCTAGGCCACCTTTTGTCCAAAGATGGAAGAAAACTCACCCCTGATCGAATCCAAACCATTCTAGATACCCCTGTCCCTAAAACCCAGAAGCAGGTTCGCTCCCTATTAGGCCTCACCTCCTTCTGCCGACAATGGTTACCAAACTTCAGCCTCGTTGTAAAACCACTGCTTTCTCTGCTAAACAAAGACGTCCCTTTCCCACTCCCTTGGACCCCTGAGTGTCAAACTTCCTTCACAGAACTGCGAGATGCCCTTTGCTCAGCCCCTGTCCTGGGTACCCCTGATTACAAAAAGCCCTTCTCCCTTTACACTCACGAAAGGGAGGGGTGCGCTTTATCTGTCCTGACCCAGGCCATCGGCCCTAAGCAACGACCGTGCGCTTACTTCTCTGCCACTCTTGACCCTGTCGCCAGAGCCTTGCCTGCCTGCCTTCGAGCTGTAGCTGCTGCTGCAGTCTCTATCCGACAGAGTGAGGGGATTGTGCTCTCGAATTCCCTCACGGTACTGCTACCCCATGCAGTCGACACCCTCCTGAACCAAACCAAGACGCAACATCTGACGAGTGCACGACTGACTGGATACGAACTGACCTTGCTTGCCCCCCATATCACCCTGAAAAGATGCACCACACTGAACCCAGCAACTCTGTTACCCTTGCCAGAGAACGATCCCAATGTGCACCCCGTACATGACTGCGTGACTCTTACGGACGAACAGACCAGGAGTAGGGTCGATCTCAGAGACACGGCTTTCCCTGACCCCGACGGGGAGCTGTGGGTGGACGGTTCTTGCATCAAACTCTCCGATGGTACCACTTCCGCTGCCTATGCAGTCACCACGGCTCGAACTGTAGTAGAAACAGCCCGCATCGCCCAGCGATCTGCCCAGGCAGCGGAACTGATTGCTTTGACGCGAGCCTGCATCCTGGCAACAGGAACCACAGCGAACATTTACACCGACAGCCAGTATGCCTTCGGGGTGGTTCACCATTTTGGGCTCCTCTGGAGGGAGAGAGGATACTTGACCTCACACGGCACACCCATTTTGCACGGGGATTTAGTCTCCGCCTTAATCGAAGCTGTCCTCCTCCCCAACAAACTTGCCGTTATCAAATGCCAGGCACACAAGAAAGTGACAGACATTATTGGACAGGGAAATGCACTAGCCGACATCACCGCCCGAACGACAGCTGAAAATAGAACGACAACACATATGTACGTGACCAGGTCACAAGCAGAAAACTGGACTGACGCCAAGGACACAATTAGAGACATACAAACGACTAGCACACAACACGAATTGACTGAATGGACACGGGTGGGATTGAAAGACGATGAAGGCTGCTGGCGGACAAAAGACACGAACAGATGGTTGCTACCTGATTCGTACGTGATTCCCATATTAACCATGGCACACTCCCCTGCCCACATAGGATCAGCCCCCATGATCGAACTTGTCTCCAGGGTTTGGCACAATGACAAGATCCCAGATTCCGCCAAACGCCTGGTCCAACAATGCTTAATATGCCTGCAACACAACCCCGGGAAAGGAACTGTAGTACCCCGGGGGGGATTCGGGGTCCCAAACCACCCATTTGAAGTTCTGCAGATGGACTACATCCAGCTAGACAGATGCCAAGGCCTGAAATATGTACTCGTCGTGGTGTGCGCATTTAGCAAGTGGGTGGAAGCATATCCAACCCGTGACAACACCGCTATGGCCACTGCAAAGGTTCTGTTAAAGGAGTTTTTCCCCCGTTATGGCCTCTGTCGTGTTTTATGGAGTGATAATGGCCCCCACTTTGTAGCCAACGTTATCCAGCTCATCCTAAATGGGCTGGGTATTAAACAGAAATTCCACGCAGTCTTCCACCCTCAATCTGCTGGGCTTGTCGAACGACACAATGCCACACTAAAGCTTAAACTGGCCAAAATAGTGGCTACGACGGGCCTGAAATGGCCAGACGCCCTCCCATTGGCATTGCTATCGATGCGCTCTACCCCCACCCGACATCACTTAACCCCTTATGAAGTTGTCTTCGGTCGACCCATGAGCGTCTGGTCTGCCCCGAAACCAACTTCCATTCATGACGTTCCGGATGTCCTAATGTCTAATTATCTGTACAAATTGACTGAAACTTTGTCTGTCCTTCATCAGCAGGTGCAGCAGGCCATCCCCGATGCTTCCAGGGGTCCGGGTCACGCCATCCAGCCGGGGGACTTCGTGCTGATCCGAAATTTTCAGCGATCAAAGAGTTTGGAACCCCGGTGGACGGGCCCCTGGCAAGTGCTGATCACCACTCGGACCGCACTTCGAGTGGAGGGGAAGAAACACTGGCTGCACGCTCATCACTGCAAAAAGGTCTCTCCAGCCCTGGCCACGACAGACACCGTCAACACCCAAGAAGAGCTCCTGAACCAGGACCGACCATCGTTGAACTGCTACCCTGATACTGAGACACTTGAACTTTCAAAACATCCTGACCCCACTGTGCCATCTCGAGAAGGGTATTTCCTGCGTCGAAAGGAGGGAGCTTCGGCTAAGTAGGCCACGGACTAGGTTAAAGGATCTCAGAACGGTGACCCAAACTACCAAGGGTTACCTGGAGAGAAGCTAAAACTAAGTCTGTGGTCCTGCCCACTACCGAGCACCTTGAAGACGAAGATGATGGAAGCGCCAGATAAGAAGATGATGGAAGCGCCAAATAAGAAGCAGACGGAGACAGCAGGAAATACCCACTACAGAAATCCGAGAATAGACAGACTCCATAGCTCAAAGACAATTGCACTCTTCATCGTAATCCTCCTCTGTTTTCTCCTCATGACTACGCTCTGGATTATGGAAGAACACGCACCTGCTCACGAAACATTCCTAACCACTGCTCAGCCTACCACCATGAAGGAACATCATCTAATTTCGCTCTCTCCTCAACTAAGAGAGAGGCGAAAGGAGTTTTGGAACAACTCTTTTGTGCAGCTACTTCACCAGCACAATCTTGCCACCAACGCCACCAACTGCTGGATCTGTGGGTTGCTACCCCATGCCACTGGACATTCAATACCATTCATCCCTTCACCCTTCTCCGTCCACGGCTCCTGCCTTGCCTGGCTGATCCTCCTGCAAGAGAGCTATACGGACAATGCCACCTCCAGCAGAACTGCAGCACATTCTTCTCATGGGGCCGGGCGAAACAAGACCAAGACACACTTCTGCCCGCTGACTCCCAGCGACTCGATCCAAATGGACATCCCGGCCAAAGAACGAATCGAAATGCAGGTGTTCAACAATCCAACCAGACCCACCTTCTCCTATCTGCGGAAACGAACGGCTGCCACTCTGACTGTGGCCCTGACGGTCATCAACGTCACAGGCCACATGTGTGTAGAAGGACTTGGGACACAGCTGGTGGGTCGCAGCGCTTGCCGCTTTACCAGCACTCTGGATTCCACGGATCCACCTTCCTTTGTGTCTTCCCCAAACATGTATTTCATCTGCGGCACGAAGGCCTACACCTGGCTCCCCAAAGGCTGGGGGGGCACTTGCTACATCTCCTTCGTCCTTCCTCCAACTTATGTGGCCCCAGCGAATCACCACAGGCAAAAACGAGCCAAAGACGTTGAGCAAGCCGACTCAACAGGGGCGCAGTTCCTCGATGCTATGAAAGGACTCGTTCCCCTCTGGGGCCCGATGGCAAACAGCCGTGCCATCCGACATTTGACTCAGGCAGTCGAGACAACCATGAACATCACAGCGGGCATCTTTGCCAACAACACTGCCGAGCTCCAAGCGGTCCGTTTGGTGGCTCTTCAGAACCGCCTCGTTCTAGATGTGGTTCTGGCGGACCGTGGAGGAGCTTGCCGCATTATTGGGTCCAGCTGTTGTACATACATACCGGACAACTCACCCTCAGTGTACAAAGCCATCGAACATCTTCACAGACTCTCTTCGGAAGTTCACCAAGAGCAAGAAGAATGGTCGCTTGGTGGTTGGTTCTGGGACACCGTCAAAAGCTGGGGCTGGAGACTGCTCACCATTATCCTGATTCCCGTAGTTGTAATATGTGGCCTATGCTTAGGAATTCACTGTTTGCCACCTATGTGTTCTTTATGTGCGAGTTGTATTTTTCCCAAAACTGTGGACATTGGAAGCGAACATATGAGAGCATTGTATGATACCGAAGTTAGGAATTTGATGAAAATTGACATTGAGTAAGCAAGTTGGCTAGATATGTTGAAAAGGGAGGACTGTTGAAAGTTAGGCTGAAACCGTCAACATTATCGGCGCCCTCTTGCTCTCCTTAAACCTTTTGTGCGCGTAAAACAGCCGCCATTTTGGGCACCATGGCTTCCCTGCTCTCGTCGAGAGCCAGCGCGCCTCTCTCTCCCTCCTAGCTTCGCTGACAACCCCCCTGCCTGCACCTGCCGCGAATCATAAAACCCCTCTTCGGCGCTGCTCTGCCCCAGGCCCTCGTCTTGTTCCCAGCGCAACACCTCCCTTCTTCCCATTTATGATCCCCGGCCCTTTGATGCAAACCCCATTTCCCCGTGTGCCCGTTTGTCTTCCCCGTTCCCAGGCCGACACCCAGCTCTGCCGATACCAATCCCTTGCCCCTCCCCGTACAATAGAAAGCTTCCCTCCTCAAAGGACCCCCGAGATGATCAAAGCCCCCCCATCCCACGAGATCCGATCGAAACCCACACGCTCCGTGGATCGGCGGAATATCCAGCTGCGCGATGATCACCACCTGTTGTGAACGGGGCGGGGACTCCCACTGTAACCTTGCGTGGGAACGGGCTGGGAAGGGGGGATTCTGAGGATGTCTTTCCGTACATCAAAGTATCGACGAGAATGTGTTACATGCAATAAAAAGATAAACTTGTGTATAAGAGGCCAGGCCTCAGGGATGCAGTTAGAGCACCTCAGAACGATACCTTCTGTCCGTTTCGTTGTGTTCTCCTCCGGAGAGAATAAAAACCTTGTTTCCTGCCTTCCAGTCTCCAGCGCCTGCCTCTTCAATAGTTTAACTTCTTTGTGGGTTCAAGAGGCGATACCGCCGGGCAATACTTAAGGATCTTATATTCTGGTTGGTAGTGCCCCCCATTTATTTTCAACACCTCGGCTATAAGAAGATTAAGAGGAGACGACATGACATCCCGCCTATCCACTCCCCATCAGCCTGTCAGTCATTTGTGTGAGGTGCGTCTCCTGTATAAGGGCAATACCGATCCATGGCATTCCAATTGTGCCAGGACCTGGCGAATCTATTTTGGTGAATTAAGCCCTCGTACGTTCCATGTCAACAGGAGACGGACATCACATCACTAGGCATAATTGCAGCAATTCATATTTGAAATAGACATAGTCCCTTGCATCAAAATGATTAACCTCACAGGGAAACTAGTACCGCTATCATTTTTAGCATCCACATGTCTGTCACTGTTAAAAGAAATAAAAACAAAAGCAGTCACGGAGAGAACCTCAACCTTACCCTCCCACTCAATAATACCCCCCACCCACTTAAGCATCCCCAATCTGCCAAACGCCTTCCCGAAACCCCCAGAACAATTCCCAAGGGTGATATCCTGGGAGAAACTAGTTGCGGGGAACACCCATAAGGGAGGAGCTGTAGCACCGTAACCCTCCCAGTGAAAACAGGAGGTGGCCAAGCCAACGTCATAGTATGCGTTCGCTTACTTGTTGCCGCACTTTGCAATTACCCAATCCTTAGCTCCAGGTAAACATTTCTAACACAATAGTAAAGATAACATTTTAACAGTTCATTTCAATTGCTAACACATTGCTAAGTGATACCGCTGGGGAATTGTGGTCTGCGAACAGGGATGCAATACAGCAGGACCCCAACAAACAAGTTTTAATACCTCACTTGCAGGTGGTGCTTTCTATCCTTCGTCTGTAAATTCCCTACTTCCTTCAGCACCTGTTCCCGCAGCAGCGGATGTAGGGCCGCTGCGTCTTGTAATGCTTTTAGCAAAGGACATCGCTGCCTTCGGGCAAGTGAAAATCTTGTAGTTGCCTTTGTCCTCTATGCGCAGTCTTGCGGGGTACAGCATAGCATATGGAATTTTCGCTGCAATGAGGAGCTTCTTGACCGGTAAATACTCTCTCCGAGCCTCTTGAACCGCCAGTGTGTAATCGGGATAAAAGGCGAGATTGTTCCCCTGATGCGTGATGGTTCCCTTCTCTCATGCTAGCCGAAGGACTGTGTCCCGATCTCTATAATTCAATAGTCGGGCAGTGATAGGGCGAGGAGGGGCACCCGGAGGTGGGCGAGCTGCCAATGAGCGATGTGCTCGTTCCACTATCAGGACCGTTGAAAGCTGTTCCGCTCCAAAACGTTCTCGAAGCAGATTCTCCACAAACGTTTCCAATCTTCCAGTATTTGTGGATTCTGGCAGGCCCGTAATGTGCACATTGTTGCGACGCGATCTTGCTTACAAATCTTCATTGCGGGCTTGGATGATTGCCAGGACCTTCTCCATAGACGCCGCTTTATCCGTAACTCGCTGTAGACCATCCTCCGCATCTGATATGCGTGTCTCCGCCTCTCCCAGTCGGTGCGCATGTTTGTCCAACTTCGCTAACATGTGGTCCATACATAAATTCAGATGATCAATCTTACCGTCTATGGTCTGAAGACTTGCCTGCATTGCCAGGAGCATTTTGTCAATGTTAGAGAGTTGAGTAGCTGGAGTGTCCACCTCATAGTCAGAGGCTGCATGCTGAGGAACCCGGTTGGATTTTTGTGGCTCGAACTTGAGACGTGGCTGACTGCATTCAGATTTACCCATGATGATGACACAGCCAGTCGTGGTCAGAGCAAAGCCCGGACTGCAAAATAAAAAGAAGGTAAGACTCTGACTGTCAGATCATAGGACACCTGGGACCAAGCAATAAGGAGAAGGAAAAGCTGTGCAGATTGCTTAATACCATGCCCACCAGCGCGCCCCTAGATCTCCAACAGCGGCGCCACAGTAAAGATATGTCGGTTCAGATGACACAAAAGCTAGTCTAACAGTTGGTACAGTAGAAGACGTGCCGGCCTGCACATAGCCAATCCAATGACCCCGCTGCTTAATGTAAGAAGCACGTAGACATAGGAGTCCAACAGCTTAATGAGAGGGCTAATTTCCACTAGGTGGGATAGCTAGGGCAGCAAAGTCACATCCACTGCTAATTTACTGATATTGGTCTCACTGCCGCACTAAACACCAGTTGCAAAAGTCAAGGCGGAGAGAGAGAAGCACGGCAAACCAGGAATATCACTGCTCGCCCCAAACTGCTTTACAGAGGCTCACATTTTTCCCCAGGTCCACTTAAAGGCGTCATAACTCGACTCTCAATCTTCACATCAGCTGGGAAGCAGTAAAATCACCAGGGCATAAATCGCTGTTTTCTTCTGTCAGCCAGTGTCACCGCTGCTCATAATGGAATCACCTGCAGGCACACACATGAAGTAGTCGCAGGCTGAGAGCAAGAGGTCTCCCATGCACGGGCGGCACACCCCTGCACTAGTGAGGTGAGGCCGCCACCCTCGCACCAGTAATGCACCCAGACCCCTGCAGATAGGGTCTAGTCAGTCCCCGGGGGGCCCAGATCGCAGCCGCGAATGGCAGAGGGTAGACGGCACCCCACGCACCCGCACCAGCAGACCGCAAGGTCAGCAAGTCAAGGGCAGCTCACGCCCACAATCCTACTCCTCACAGCGGCAAGAGCGTACCAACCCTCAGCTCGTGTACCGCAGCACCAACTGGCCAGGATCTAATGGTGCAGCGCCCCCCACAAGAAGCGCAGCGCAGCTCTGGCGCCCACTGCGGCCCACACCAGTACCCACCACTAAGGCTGGTCACAGCTCACCACGTTGCCGCGGCACGCCCGGGACCTCTCCAGCCGCCGATCTGTTGTAAAGTCCACTCAGCCATCCGCAGCTTCATGTAATATTTTGCCACACAGCTTCCCACGCGTTTATTTCGCCTGTTAGCTCATAAGCTAGAGCGGATGTGCAGGATAATTAACGGTTTTTGGGCTTTGCCGGCGGAGCTGCTCTACAGAGCGGCCATCTTGCCATGCACCCTCTAGCGTCCCCATAAATCTACAAAACTTTATCCTCCGATTCCTAGTCTTCTTGTGTAGCCATAAATGGTTGCACAAATGTTAGTCTGTTCAAATGAATTTTCACTCTTTTTTGCCTCAATCAGTCAACTACGTTCCAGTGTGGACGAATGAATGACTTATAGAGCTCTAACAAATGCCCAAGGGCGTAAAGGTGCTGCTAGGACGAAGGAGCTGACGCCATCCGAATCCGCCCCCGCAGAGAAAGCCATGTGAACCTATTTATAGTTCGACTTACAACTGTGTTCGTGTGTGAATAACAGTGCCAGTGTTTGGCATCTGAGGTTCTCCAACGCGTGGGACACGTGTGGCGCTCTCGGACTGGAAAACAAATATAACAACAGGGGAGAGGAGAGAAAAGTGGATCCGTTCTCCCTGTACATTAACATACAAAATATCTCACACTCACTCTTTTTAACAGTACTAGCATGGGGGCCCTTTACAGTTTTCTGTAGACCTCACACGCCAGGTACTTTTTAACCTCACTTTGTCACTTTCAGAACCCACCACTCACTTTATTACACTGAAACATCACACGTACCACACATAGCCAATCTAAAAAAAGTGCTCCCGCATAGTTGCTGGTTAGTAGAACATCGCATCCCGTAGAGGGATGCGAAGACCCCAATGATGAAGCATGACACCAAGGGTCCTTTTGGTGTGTGAGGGGTATTTAAAGAACACGGTGTGCTCCCCAACATCGTAGGGACCACTCTTAGGAAATCTTGATGTGGATTATTTTTGTTTAATTAGCTCTCGAACTGGAGCCATCAGATGGGGAGAGCTGGATTTCTGCATGTACGAAGGAAGGCCCACACATGCTGGGACAGAAGCCAGAGAGAGCAGCTCTCCACACTTCCTTCCTGCCATGTTGTGTCTCCCTCAGCCACACTCTGAAAATCATCAAAGTCCCCTTAGACCGTCACTGCTGCCTAAGGATGCTGGCAGTGGGGCTTTTCCTGTCGAAGGAAAGGCAAAGAAGCCATCAGAATGGCGGAGAGGCCTTTCCATCCAAGGCGCTTTGCCTCATAACAAATGCCACAATTATACTAATATGGTACCAGACTTATCGGAATGGGGAGTTTTGGGGATTTTATCATATCTAGATAAAATCCACGTTCCTGGATACATTTTTGCCGAGCAAATATGCCGAAATTTATGAGGGGAAATAATTCTGGAGAATACTAGGACAGTGATTTTGTTGTGGCAAGCACCAACATCTGCATGTCATACGCCATTCCCTGGCCAAAACCTACATTAGGTGATAATCATCATGAACAATAAAACCCGAAGACCTTAGTGTTGGATTTTATTGTGAGTGGTAATTTTGTCTCAGAGCATCATTCATAATGAGGCGCAGAGGATATAACCCTTCCCAAGCACATCGCTTCTTTGCAAAATAGACGCCTCCTAAAAAATTAGGTTCAAATATTTGAGATAGCGTAGTAAATCCGTTTCAAAACTTGCCCCTACCTTCTGGAACTCTCTGCCCATACAGTTACGAACCGAGAACGGGCACTCAAAGTTACTTAAATCTCTTAGGACCTGGTTATTCTAAATCGTCTTCCTTGTCTGAGCCTGATTCGCGGCAAAGCGCTATGAGACCCCATGGTGATATATATGCGCTCTACACGTAATAGTACATATACATAGGCAAAGCACTAATATCAACGTAACATATTTGGATTCAAATAATATTTTCATTAAAAATGTGCTACATAAACACAAAAAACCTTATGGTAAACTACTTTTACCACTCATCCTGAGCTTCCCTGACCGAACGAAAATGTTAAATAAGTTCTCTCTTCTCAGCCAAGATCCCTCATGACACTCGAGCGGAAGTGTCCACAGCGCGTCATGTCGGAGGAGGTTGACGCCGCTGCATGTCATGGGGCTTTGATGCAAATGCTGCATCTGTTGTGTTGCAAATAACACGTACCAGGTATCACAGTCCAGGTTTATTTAAAATATAAGTTTAATACATCACTCTTGCAGTCATATGGCCTGATTTAGATCTCAGCGGACGGGTCACTCCCTCACAACAGTGACCGATACCCCCTCGAGCACAGTATAAATCCCATTCTATCCTATGGTTTATATTTCAGCGGACGGGATATCCCTCACCATTGTGAAACAGTAATACATCCTCCAAGCTTTGCATCTGGCCCATGGTTCTGAATGTTTTGCTGCTCTCTGTGACCTGTTGACGTCCTTCCACTCCACACTGGTTCTCTCTGATGCATGAGTTGTAAAAAAGGTACTACTGAGGGCAGATTTCTGCTTTTCTGTCGTATGAGCGCAAATAGAAGCGTCTCACAGGGATTGAGTGAGACCGATGAGCAGCGAGTTCTCTCCCAACTCAGTCACACTTATCCCAGAGAAGCTTGCGCATCCTCTGTTTACCAGCGAGAGGATCCATTACCACTGAGTTGGGTCACAAGAAACATCTGTTATTCAGCGCCAAGATGCCCACGAGTGAACGAGCGCTTTACAAATACACGTTATGTTATGTTATTTACAAAGTAATGCACATAAATGCAATTAAGAGTAAAAAGGGCTTTATGAATGTTGGAATCAACAAAAACTTATATTTTAACCTAATTACCAAGATAAGGAGGCCAATCCCAGGCCAACTGGTGGAGATGAAGGCCCTGAAAGAAGCTGCTTCAGATAAAGACTGAAGGACTCAGGAGAGAGTTCTAATTAAAAGCACCAGAGCACATATCTTATATTTCTCAGTGCGAATGATGAGCTGCATGGGTTTACATTCAGGTATTGTAGCCACAAGGCTTAATCTTACACTTGCAATGTGCCTTGCTTATATGTACCATGACACCTGTATTTATTTATTTTATTTATTTAACCCCTCCCATGCTGGTGACGAACCCCAGCCGTCACGCCCCACGGTGGGCGTGTGCGGATGACGGCTGGGGTTCGTCATGGCCCCACCCTGTTCTTTTGTTTACCGCACAGCAGAAAAATCGCAGCCGCAGCGCAGGGGTTAAAGGGTTTTATATAGCGCTGCTGGACCCAGGAGTATCAGAGCGCTTTACAAGGTAGGTAGACATATTAAGATATAATATACAATTAACAATGTGAAGAAAAATTCACAAAAGATAAAACATTGCATTAAATGGGTGAAGGGGGCAAAGAAACAAAGGGATAATAAGAGGGATAAAGGGAGCTGAAATTAGGGAGAGAGAAGGGGGTGTAGAGACAGAGAGTGAGAATATGGAAAGAGGGAGAGGGGTTGGGTAAAAGTATGAATCATAGAAGAGCGGTAATGTGCGTGGTCAGAGTCAGTAACATTAGGAACCCCAGTGTTTGTTGAGGAGAAGTACTTTGAGTCTTTTTTTGAAGAGAGGGTAAGAGGGGTTGCAGCGAAGGTCTTTGGGGAGAGAATTCCAAATCGTCGGAGCAGTACCAGAGAATGCACAGGATTGGGTCTTCATACATTCAAGTCTAGGAGGGATAAGGGCAAGAGAGTTAGTGCTCCTCGGGTACCTGGAGCAACCTGCTTTTTGTAATTTGCTTGAAAGGTAAGAGGGGGTGTTTTGGTGAAGAGCTTAGTGCATGATGCAAGCAATCTTGTAGGTGGATCGACCTTTAATTGGGAGCCAGTTTAGGTTTGTTGAGGATAGGAAAGATGTGGTCAAATCTTTTACAGTCAGAAATAAGTCTGGCGGCTAGGTTGAAAACAGATTAAATCGGTGCTAGGTGGATTTTAGGGGTGCCAGCAAGAGTGGCGTTACCATAGTCAATCCTGGAAAGGACAAGAGATCGGACAACGATTTTGAAATCATCAGCTGGAATAAAAGGTTTAATTTTTTTGAGGTGGTGAAGGGTAAAAAGAGCATTTGTGGCCGCATTTTTAATGTGGGGGTTGAGGTGTAAACTTGTGTGTGAGAAAATCTGCTCACATGTTTGGACCCTGGAGTGCTCCATGTCAGGGGTGACACAAACTCGAACACCCCCTCGCATACAAGTTCACTAAGTACATTTCAGAGCTGAACTTAGCGGGCAAATGACCCCTGTCGAGGGCAGTAGCTATGTCATTCTCCAGGGTGGGATGTGAGGGGGTCCCCAAACAGATGTAATGGGGTGTAGAGGAAGGGTTTTTCCATTGGAAAACATGTCCCCTGTGGATAAAATTAATAAAGTGAAATGTTTACATAGGTGCAAATGTAGGGGTGGTTCATTTACAGATATGGAAATTCTTACGAAGGTCAGTATTAGCTTCTGTGAACCTAGAAATGCTAGAATAGTACCACAGACACTGGAGTAAACCTATGGGATGATAATTGTAATTTAATTTAAGACTCAGGCACACTCGTACTAAATCTGATCGAGAAAAACTTAAATACACCTGGACAGGAAAGGCATTTGCATGGGAGCAACTGACAATGTTTTTTTTTCCAAGGCTGCAGACAAGTGTAAACCAATGAACTCTTGTCAGGATGAACCCCCAAAGCTATTTAATGTAACTTCAGGGTGAGATCTAGACGTTTAAGAGACCCAAAAGTATTTGGCTTCAATAGCAGAAGACAGTTAATAGGCCTGCCCCCTCATGGCCTCCTTCCTGCTTCCAAAACTTGGAGAACCAGCCCATTATCTAATCAACTTGTCCTAGTCAGATTTCTTGACTCAATGTGTGAATTTACACATTTTTGTACCGCTCATGATTATGTTATTGTTTGTTTTCCTGTTCTCTTTTCTTTTGTCCTGATCTTCTGTTAAGCGTTCTAAGACCCTCACAATTCATGTTGCCGCTATATAAAAAGTTATAAATAAAATAATTAACCCAAGGAAATGACACTTAAAGTGACCAAGGAACTGACGACCTGAAACTGTTTTCCTCTTAAAGTAACAAGCCCCAATCTCATCACAGATTGTCAGATCCAAGATTTTAACTACATTCTTATAAAAATTGGGTGCTGCGCCTTTTCTTCTTCATTCCATCGCAACTGAACAACTGCGCGTTGACTCATGGAACCTCTCCCATGCATGCGGGACATGGGCTGTTTTAAGTGGAGTAGTGTGGCTCATCGGTTAGAGGCGGCAGACCCGGGAGCAGAAGTCGACCCGGGACCAGGGTTCAGCTGGCGAGTTGTGTTGCCCTGTGTTAGACGGGGACCCTGAGGGTCGGCCGGATACCGAGGGAGAGATCCCCGAGGGGGACCGTCTCCGGCGATCGTACAGACAAGTACCCTCCCTCCCCACAAACAGGCACCACACCAAGTCGAGTTCAAGGCTTTATATAAGGTTCTTAAGGCAAGGATATCAGCGATACAGGATAACTTGGACCCGGGGGTCCTCTCACTTCTAGTCTCTGTAGGGAAAGGGGGTAGCGGGACAGTCTTGGTACCGGATCGGTACAGGTAGTGGTAAAAGGCGAGCTCACAATCCTCGAGCTGGAGGGTCTGTGGATCGGGCCGCGGCAGCGCCAGCAGGCCAAGGTGATAGTCTCATAAAGCAGAGGGCCGCGGCAGCGCCAGCAGGCCAAGTCGATGGTTTCACGAGGCAGAGGGCCGCGGCAGCGCCAGCAGGCCAAGACGATGGTTTCACGAGGCAGAGGGCCGCGGCAGCGCCAGCAGGCCAAGACGATGGTTTCACGAGGCAGAGGGCCGCGGCAGCGCCAGCAGGCCAAGGCGATGGTTTCACGAGGCAGAGGGCCGCGGCAGCGCCAGCAGGCCAAGACGATGGTTTCACGAGGCAGAGGGCCGCGGCAGCGCCAGCAGGCCAAGACGATGGTTTCACGAGGCAGAGGGCCGCGGCAGCGCCAGCAGGCCAAGTCACGGATGAGTTCTTCTCGGGTCTCTCGACTCCAGGATACAACTGCCTTCCTGGTCTGGCCCTGCCCCAGTTATAGGTCTGGTCCCCTTTGATGTCCGGACCCTCGCGCCTGGGGGCCGGGAGGTCCGGGATGAGGGAGTCCAGACACCCAGCAGGGGGGTGGAGCCAGCGCCCAGGCGGCCTGGGGTGATCGACACCTGGCGGAGGAGAGCCGTTGACGATTCCTTCTCCCATTGACTCGCCAAGTGATCACTCTGCCTCCTGGGAGGATGGTGGGGCCTCGATGTCGGGGCCGGCCGGGCCCGGGGTTAGGGTCGAGCTGAGGCCACGCGGCCTCGTGCTGCAGTGCCCCAAGATGGCGGCCGGGTCGATGTCGTGGGGTAGATGGTGACCCGGGCCAGCTGGGTCCGGAGCTGGTGTCTTGTAGTGGAGGGATTGCAGGGTACTTCGGGTGGTCGTTTGTGGACTCTGGCTGGGGATGCAGGGAGAGCCAGGGTCCTGGTCCCATTGCGGGGAGGGGGGACAGCTCGAACATGCGGCCTGTCCAACATGCGTCCCCCCCAGCTGAAGGCGGGGAGAGTCAGCCATCTTCCTGGGGACTCTCCTCGCTGAGGCGGAAAAAGCGTGACAGGCCGTCGGCGTTGGCGTGGTCCTGGCCTGGACGATGTTCCACCGTGAAGTCCATCCCCTGCGGGGAGATGGACCAGCGCAACAGCTTCGGGTTCTCCCCCCGCATTTGCATCAGCCATTGCAGGGGTCGGTGGTCTGTTTGCACCCGGAAGTGGGTGCCGAAGAGGTATGGCCGGAGCTTCTTGAGTGCCCAGACTACGGCGAAGGCCTCCCTCTCAATGGTGCTCCAGCGCTGTTCTCGGGGCAAGAGGCGTCTGCTGATGAAGACCACCGGATGGTCGACCCCTTCGGTGTTGAGTTGGGAGAGGACGGCCCCCACACCATGATCGGAGGCGTCCGTCTGCACAATGAATTCCCGGCTGTAGTCGGGAGCCTGGAGCACGGGGGCCGTGCACATGGCGGTCTTTAGCTTCTCGAATGCTGATTGGCAGTCCGGGGTCCAGTTGACGGTTTTGGGGCTCTTTTTGGAGGTGAGCTCTGTGAGGGGCCCCACGATGCTGCCATAGTCCTTCACGAACCGCCGGTAGTATCCGGTGAGCCCCAGGAAGGCCCGGACCTCCGTTTGGCTCGTAGGGGGTTGCCAGGCCTGGATGGCAGCAATCTTGAGTTGGAGAGGGGCCACCAGCCCGCTTCCCACTTGGTGTCCCAGGTAGGTCACGGACCCTTGGCCAACTTGGCACTTGCTGGCCTTGATGGTGAGCCCGGCTTGCTGGAGGGCGTGTAGAACCTCCCGCAGGTGGCGGAGGTGGTCGGTCCACTGGTGGCTGTACACAGCAATGTCGTCCAGGTAGGCGGCGCTGAAGTCTTCCAGGCCCGCCAGTACCTGGTTTACCAGCCGTTGGAACGTTGCCGGGGCGTTTTTCATGCCGAAGGGCATGACTTTAAAGTGGTAGTGCCCGTCTGGGGTAGAGAAGGCGGATCGTTCTTGGGCCCTAGGGGTGAGGCCGATCTGCCAGTAGCCCGCTGTTAGGTCGAAGATGCTCAGGTAGCGGGCGGCCCCCATCCGGTCAATTAGCTCGTCTGCCCGGGGGATGGGATGAGCGTCGGTCCGGGTAACTGCATTCAGCCCTCGATAGTCCACGCAGAACCGGAGCTCAGGGGCAACGCCCGGGGCAGCTGCCTTGGGAACCAGGACGACTGGGCTCGCCCAGGGACTGTCTGAGGGTTCGATCACTCCTAGGGTCAGCATCTTGGACACCTCGGTCTGGATGCAGGCTCGTACCCGGTCTGGTACGCGGTATGCTCGGTGTCGAATAGGAGGGCTGTCCCCGGTGTCCACATCGTGGAGGCACCAGGGGGTGACTCCGGGGGTGAGGGAGAACAGGGAGGCGAACTGCCTCAGGAGCGTTTGGCAGTCTTGGCGTTGCTCCGGGGACAGGGCCTCGGAGAGCTGGACCCCTTCCACTGAGCCATCCTGCTCGAGGGCCCTCAGTAAGTCCGGAAGGGGTTCGGAGTCTTCTTCTGTCCCAGTATCAGTAGCCATCAGGAGGCTGAGTTCGGATCGCACAAAATGGGGTTTGAGCCTGTTGGCATGGAGGACCCGTAGGGGGTTCCGGGCAGTCTCCATGTCGATTAAATAGGTGACGGGCCCCTTGCGTTCGATTACCTTGAAGGGCCCGGACCATCTGTCTTGGAGGGCACAGGGCTCAACCGGGGACATCACCCAGACCTGTTGTCCAGGTTCGAACTCAATGGAGGACGTGTGCTGATCGTACCACCTCTTCATGTCCTCCTGACTGGCCTCGAGGTTGGCTTTGGCGGTGTCTCGGAACCGCCGGGTCTGGTTGCGGAGAGCCAGGAGATACCGGTAGATGTCCGGGGGAGTTTTCTGGGGAGGCTGCTCCCAACCTTCCTTGACTAGGCTGAGGGGGCCCCGGACGGGGTGCCCGTACAGTAGTTCAAAGGGGCTGAAGCCGAGGGACTTCTGCGGGACCTCCCGATAGGCAAACAGGAGGCATGGAAGCAGTACGTCCCACTGGCGTCGAAGGGGTTCTTCTAGACCCATAATCATCCCCTTGAGGGTGCGGTTGAATCTCTCGACCAGTCCGTTTCCTTGCGGGTGATAGGGGGTCGTGAATTTGTAGGTGACCCCGCATTGCTGCCAGAGGGACTTCATATATCTGGAGATAAAGTTCGTGCCCCTGTCACTGACGACCTCCCGGGGGAACCCCACCCGGGAGAAGATCCCCATCAGGGCCCGGCCCACCACGGGGGCCGTCACAGTCCGAAGAGGGATGGCCTCGGGATAGCGGGTGGCGTGGTCTACAAGGACCAGGATGAACCGGTGTCCTTGGGCTGTTCGAGGGTCGAGGGGCCCCACAATGTCTATTCCCACTCGTTCAAACGGGGTGGTGACGACAGGAAAGGGTTGTAATGGTGCTTTGATTTTTCGGCCACTTTTTCCGCTGGCCTGGCAGGTGGGGCAGGCCTTGCAGTGGTTGGTGACATCCTTCCGCATGTGGGGCCAGAAAAAATGGGTCACCAGGCGGTCGTAGGTTTTATCCTGCCCCAGGTGTCCGGCAAGGGGGACATCGTGGGCTAAGTTCAGGAGGAAGTCTCGGAAGCGAAGGGGCACCACCAGCACCCGACTGGCCCCTAGTTCTGCAATTTTCTGCTCGCTGTAGAGCAGGTCTTGGTCCCAGTAGATCCAGTGGGCCCCCGAGGTATCCCCGGTGCTCTGGGCCAGGGCTTGCTGCCGGAGTCCTTCGAGAGAAGGACAGGTTTTTTGCTCGGCCCGGAATTGTTCCTGCGTGGGGCCTCCCTCCTGCCGCCATTGTGCCAGGTCAGGGACGTCCCGAAGCTGGTCGGGTCCTTCTTCGGTTTGGGTCAAGGGAATGGCTTCTGGGGCGGCCTCCTCTGGGATGAGCGCGGGAGGAGGTTCTGGCCACTCGGGCTCTTCTGGGCTGGGGACCGCGCGGGCGGTCATGGACCGGGTCGTGACGCAGACCCATTCGGGGAGGCCAAGCATCCCCAGGTGCTCCCTCCGTTCGACAGCTGCCCAGGGAGAGCTTTCAAGGTCGTTTCCTAGGAGGCAGTCCACGGGGGCATCATCGCGGACAGTTACTTTTAACATCCCTGTTACTCCTCCCCACTCGAAGGGGACGCAGGCCATGTGGCATAGGCTTTCGGAGTTGTCGGCTGATCGAACAGGGCAAAGAATGTTCGGCAAGATTTGGTCTGGAGTGACGAGGTGGCGTCGGACCGCCGTTACACTGGCCCCGGTGTCGCGGAGGGCTTCCGCCCGGCGACCATTGATGTTAACCCATTGACCGTACTTCTGTGTGTTGGCGGGAAGGGGGGCCCGCGGAATCATGTCCCTCTCCCCTAAGCAGACCAGTGCCATGGCGGCGGGTGCCCATTCCGAGGGATCGGTCTCGTACTCCTCTTGGTCTTCCGGGATTATTTCTTCCCCTAGGGCCGCCGCTGCAACTTGGCGGGGAGTCGTGTTCGGATTCTTTGGGCAGTTGGGATCACTGGCGTAGTGGCCGGGTCGCTGGCACCTGTGGCACGTAATGTTGGCCCGGAAACCGGCCCGGACGGCAGGGCTTCCCCGGCCAACCGGGGTCGAGGGGTTTCTGGGGGGTGACGAGGGGCCGGGGTCTCTCCCCCGACCCTGACTTCCTCCTCCCCCTCGGGGGCGATACGATCTGGATACTTCGCTGGGTGCGCTCCGGCCAACTCGGGTGCTTTCCCACCGGTCGGCTTCGGCGGCGAGTTGTCGAGGGTCGGTTAGCTTGCTGTCCAGGAGGTGTTGCCGGAGCTCCACGAAGCAGTTGTTCGACAGGTGTTCCCATACGATAAGGTCAAAGAGTTGTTCGTAGGTGGTTACTTTGTTGCCCTTGATCCACCCCTCGAAGGCTCGGCTAAAAAAGTTCACGTACTCCACCCAAGTTGTACCCGGAATCCGTTTGCAGTCGCGGAACCGTTGGCGGTACATCTCAGGTGTGAGCCCGTATCGAGTGAGGAGGGCGGCCTTCATGTGGTCGTAGGAGGTCATCAGCTGGTCCGGGAGTTGCAGCAGGGCGTCCCGCCCTTCGTTGACAAACCTCCCCCATAATCCGGCTCCCCAATCGCTTCGGGGAATCCGGTGGGAGGTCATTGCCACCTCATAGGCTTTAAACCACTGCTGGATATCATCGTTCTTGTGGTATTCCCGGATGACATCTTTGGGGATGTGAACCTTGGGCTCGGTCGAGGCAGACGGGGTCGGTCGTTCGGGGAGCCCGAGGTCTTTATTCTGTTTCTGAATCTCCAGTGCTTTGAGATTGCGCTCATGTTCGTACTCTAGTCTCTTTTCCTCTAGCTCCCTCTGTCTTTGCTTGTCTTCCCGCTCTTCCCTGAGCCGTAAGTGTTCCAGGGTTATTTTTTGTTCTGCCAGCTTGAGTTCCCCATCCAAGCGAAGTCGGGCAAGTTCTAATTCGTGGAGTCTGTTTTTTTCTCTTTCTCGGATCTCTTCCAGGGAGAGATCCGCTCTTTCTTTAGTTGGTGCGGGGCTCGTTTCGGTTGTTTGTGTTCGGGGTACGGCCGTACCCGTTTCTGCCCAAGCTTCTAGGGCTCGTTTGAAGTCTTCCTTTGTGCTAAGACCTGTGGTTGGAAGTCCAAGTTCTATGCAATATTGCTTCAGTTCCCGGTGGTTGTAGTCTTCCAATTTTTCCATCTGAAATTTTTCCGTTGTTCCGCTCTCTATTGACATGGTTGTTGTGTGTGGTGGGGCGAGTGACTTTCTGTACGATTATGCGTAGGTTCGGATCCCGTCGCTGGCCACCAATGTTAGACGGGGACCCTGAGGGTCGGCCGGATACCGAGGGAGAGATCCCCGAGGGGGACCGTCTCCGGCGATCGTACAGACAAGTACCCTCCCTCCCCACAAACAGGCACCACACCAAGTCGAGTTCAAGGCTTTATATAAGGTTCTTAAGGCAAGGATATCAGCGATACAGGATAACTTGGACCCGGGGGTCCTCTCACTTCTAGTCTCTGTAGGGAAAGGGGGTAGCGGGACAGTCTTGGTACCGGATCGGTACAGGTAGTGGTAAAAGGCGAGCTCACAATCCTCGAGCTGGAGGGTCTGTGGATCGGGCCGCGGCAGCGCCAGCAGGCCAAGGTGATAGTCTCATAAAGCAGAGGGCCGAGGCAGCGCCAGCAGGCCAAGTCGATGGTTTCACGAGGCAGAGGGCCGCGGCAGCGCCAGCAGGCCAAGACGATGGTTTCACGAGGCAGAGGGCCGCGGCAGCGCCAGCAGGCCAAGACGATGGTTTCACGAGGCAGAGGGCCGCGGCAGCGCCAGCAGGCCAAGGCGATGGTTTCACGAGGCAGAGGGCCGCGGCAGCGCCAGCAGGCCAAGACGATGGTTTCACGAGGCAGAGGGCCGCGGCAGCGCCAGCAGGCCAAGACGATGGTTTCACGAGGCAGAGGGCCGCGGCAGCGCCAGCAGGCCAAGTCACGGATGAGTTCTTCTCGGGTCTCTCGACTCCAGGATACAACTGCCTTCCTGGTCTGGCCCTGCCCCAGTTATAGGTCTGGTCCCCTTTGATGTCCGGACCCTCGCGCCTGGGGGCCGGGAGGTCCGGGATGAGGGAGTCCAGACACCCAGCAGGGGGGTGGAGCCAGCGCCCAGGCGGCCTGGGGTGATCGACACCTGGCGGAGGAGAGCCGTTGACGATTCCTTCTCCCATTGACTCGCCAAGTGATCACTCTGCCTCCTGGGAGGATGGTGGGGCCTCGATGTCGGGGCCGGCCGGGCCCGGGGTTAGGGTCGAGTTGAGGCCACGCGGCCTCGTGCTGCAGTGCCCCAAGATGGCGGCCGGGTCGATGTCGTGGGGTAGATGGTGACCCGGGCCAGCTGGGTCCGGAGCTGGTGTCTTGTAGTGGAGGGATTGCAGGGTACTTCGGGTGGTCGTTTGTGGACTCTGGCTGGGGATGCAGGGAGAGCCAGGGTCCTGGTCCCATTGCGGGGAGGGGGGACAGCTCGAACATGCGGCCTGTCCAACACCCTGCTGTAATTTAATAAGCCTATCCTGAAACTGCTATGAAGTGTCCTGCTGCCTACCTGATGAACATCTTTACAACAAGGAGACTGTTGGTGAAGGAGCTGAGAAGAGTTTTTTTCCCTCCCCTCTGACATTTTAAGGAAAGGAAGGATTCTGTTTTTGTTACCAGCTTCGTGCGCCCCTGCGCAAGACTGCAGACTTCATTCCTCGTGCTTCTTGGAACGCGCACAGCTTCAGTGCGAGTTTAGGGCAGTACACATGGATTCTGGTTGCCAGTTATCTGCGGCTATCTGGTGGAAGGCTCTCTATATCGGAACTAGCGCCTTGAACACAATTCAGTTCCACACAGGCAGCCAGTACAGTACATGATGGTTGTTAGAGTCCCAGTGGCGTAGCCAAGATGGCGACTGCGACGGACGCTTGTTTAGCAAGCGGCGTGCTGGCCCAAAAAATATCCTGTCCCATTGCAGCCCTTAGCCCTCGGTACTACCTCCCTACCTCTGCCTTGTGACCTGCGCGTGTCACCTGCTGCAGACACCCACTGTTTGGAGTGTCTGAGACACCTGAGAGGCCTAGTGTGGTCTATTGCCTCGAGGAAGATCAGAGCAGACCAGTGTTATGTCGCAGCAGTGACGAAACCGCGGCGACTGTGAGGGTGCCCCTCATTCATATATACCCATGGGGGAATCTTCTGGTGCACCCCTACTGTGACTGGGCCGGATGGTCTGGTCCTGGTCATGTGACAGTTAATTAATAAAAACGCCTACGATAGACATGTGTGAGTGGTAGCCATCACACCCATACCCGCTGGCTCCGTGTCTTTCTTTATATAGGCCCCATCGCATACCTCAGAGTGCCCTTCCGGTTAGTGCCCAGGTCCCGCGGCACTACTTTACATCGGGACCCCCCCACGAGGGCAGCAAACAGCATGTGATAAATACATTATTGGGGAGCCGACTGGAACATTGTGCTGCTCTCCAACTGGAGTACCTGCCTTTGAGCTCCAGTGGAGATGCTGGATATGCGGTGTCGATGCCGAATTGGCCCCATTCCCGGCCCGTTGCTGGGCTTCCCAATGCTGGTGTGGCCAACAACCTGCAGGAGAGCATCGGCATGGGAGCGATGGCACTGTGTCAGCCCTCTGCAACTGTGTGGAAGATGGATTCTGCTGCCTCTGAGTGCTACCCACAGGCCCCACCTTTGACTCTGCTGTGCTGGTGCCGCATGCAGGCCTGCCCCATCACCTCCTGCTACTGCGGGCTCATGCGCGGCCCCGGGGCGCATCTAGATTGACTGCCCGGCACAACATCCTACAGCCATGCCCCTGGGGGCAGCCAGAGACTCGTACCGTATCACAGTGACGCGAGAACGGAGTTGAACCTACTTTTCCCATTAAGGTCCCTCATTGGAACTGCACCAACCCCTCCTGGCCTTGTGTGACCCAATGACCCTGGGATAAAACCAGCTCCCCAGTGGCCACCTGGAGACCTCGTGCGGTGGACCTGATGGTTGACTTGCCTGAAAGCCTTGTCGCTGGGGCTCACACAAAAAGACCTTTCCTCACTGTCCTGCCTGCTGCGATTCCTTCTTGGTGCAGGGATTCCAATACACTGCTACTCCCCCTCGAGGGCATCCAGAAGCAAAAAGCCCTTGCCCCTGCGGGCCCTTGCTTTGTTGCGGTAGGAGCTTGGTGGGCCCACAGTGGGCCTGCAGAGCTTAGGACTCTATTTTAAGCCAGAGGCAACCAAGATACACATCGAGCTCCCCGCTCCATGCACCTCGTCTTCTATTTTTTCCTTTCCTGTGCTCCACCACTCCAGACATTGGGGATGAAAGACTGCACATTGATAGCCCGCACATTGGGAGCAGTCGACACCAGCTACTATGGCTTCTCCAGGGTGCAGGCAGGCGGCCCAGGATTTGCTGTTCCTTTGCCTGTGGTATCTAGACTGTGACTGACATTACAGTTACCATTTTGTGCTATGAGGGTGGCAAGACCCCCTTATGGGCCCCTAAGATCCAGTACCTGGTGACCCCCTGAACCTCAGAAATACCTCAGGTACCCACGTACATCTGTACGAAAGCTGAGCAGTACATGTTGAACACTCTATCCGAGGGCATGGTTTTTACCTTGGTGTCCTTGTGAAGCCCTATCCAGATCGGCCTTGTCCTACTCAATCTAAAGACTACTCCACGGCATGCGGACAGCGCCTGGATGGGGAAACCGAAAGATAAATCGATGGGGGTACTGCCTGAGATGGGGAATCAGTCCTGAGCCTATCGGTGGAAACCAGGTAACCGCCCCCGACAGATCCTATCCACCTCCACCAGGACAAAGTCCTCGCAGCCATAGACGACACCAAAGTCACTCTCCTACAAGACATAAGCACTATGTCGGTGGGCCTGGGCATGCTGCAGGAGGAACATAACAAACTGGCCAATAGAGTTAAAAAAGTTGAGAATCAGTGGGGGAGCTAATATCCGAGACCTTGACATTTCCCTGCCAGATGGCAGAGCTGTAGAACTAAGTATGGCCCCCTGAACACCGAGCCGAAGAACGTAATTGACGTAATAACATCTTGGTGGTGGGCCTCCCTGAGGGGATGGAGCATGATGATATGGTGTCCTATCTTGAGAACTGGCTTCAGACGGATGTGTCCTGAACCTCCTTCACTCCTTCTTTGCGCTGGAGCGCGCACATAGGGTTCCGACTAAAACACAGGCTCCAGGTTGCCCTCCCCATCGTGACTCGCCTACTTCACAACAGAGACAGCATTTTACAACAGGCACACACTGGGGGCTCATTCACGGTGGAGAACAGTAGAATGTTGGGGTTTCCAGACTTTACTGCAGTGGTGCAGGTCAAACGGGCCTACTTCCTGGAGGTCAAGAAGGCCCTCCCCGCTGAGAGTGTACAATACGGTTAGATATTCCTGTCCAAACTCCGGATGACACCCGAAGGGACCACAACTTCTGTCAAGACCCCAGAACTGCATGGAACTGACTGGAGGTGCACAGGGTGGGGATCGCCCCTCCGGCAGCTCGTACCACACCTGACACTCCCAAACGTAGCTCCCAGAAGCGACCCCGCAAGAAACACTTCATGAATGCTTATTAGTTGGTGCTGATGCATCCAGGAGAACCCTGCAGGCAGGCAGGGCCTGGTTGAATCAAGAGTAATGCCTTCGCCTTTATTAACTGAGAAGAGAAATTGAGTATCGCCTGCATATGATATAATCTTGGGTCCAATTGAGTCAACCAGGTGTGCAAGAGGGGTGAGGTAGATTTTAAGCAAGGTGGGACTCAAGGTTGGACCTTGTGGGTTCCCAACTAGTATGGCCTGATTGCCTGATGCAAAAGTTGGGGTCCAGATCTCTTGTGCTCTATTCCTTAAAATAGAGTCCAACCAGCTCAGTCTGAGCCCTTCAGCCCAAATTCTTGAAGGCAGGATAAAAGGATCGAGTGAGGGACCGTATCAAAAGCTGCTGACAGATCCAACAGAATCAGTACAACCTTGCTGCCTATATCCGAGGTGCCTTTGATGTGCTCAGAAATCTCAAGGAGGGACGATTTGGTGCTTGGATTCGGTCGAAAACTCAATTGGCCGAGGTGAAGGAGGTCGTTAGATTCCAAATAGTCTGAAAGGTGTCTGTTTCTCTACGTGTACCTATCAAAATACATAATATTGCACATCTTCACATGAACATAGTGCTGTCTCTTTCTACAGTCCTGCATCCCCACATTGTGTTCCATCTCAAAATGACCCTCCATATCCCTAAAATATGATATGAAAAACAGACTTTTACTTAAAACGTCTCATTGTCGCCTCTCTTTTTTTTCTTTCAAGTGGACCTCACCTTCGCTTCCACGTGACCACAACCTACTCTGCCACGCATGTTATTCATGTTCACCTTAATCTCTATTATTGTATTTCTGCAAACTGCCTTCAACGCATTTACAAGATCACAATATCTCCTCCTCTGAAAGTCATATCTCCGCAACCTAACTATACCTAACCTCCTCCATATCATCTATTAATTCCACCAACCATGCACGTGTCACGTACCACCCCCACACTAGTGATGAGAAATACCTCCTGTTCATTGAGTCCACATCCAGAATCTGGCGCGACTGCATGGATGGTTTGCTTGGACACAATCAAATGACCAACAAAAAACAATATTACTGGACTAACGCTTCATAGCCCCATCAGTAGGCGCTATATAAATTCTGTCACTGCTGGACTATGCCAATGCCCTTTACACTGGTATCCCTGGGTACCTGCTGAAGAAGCTGCAGGTGGTTGCGTCAGCCAGACTTCTATTGGGCATCTCGGCTAGGAACAGTGTCCGTCAACAGCTGCGTTCTTTCCACTGGCTCCCCATGGTGGATAGAGTTAAGTTTTTTATGTTCCCGCACGCCCCCTGTGGTCCTCGTCCCTTTGTTATGCTCAGGTCCCTTGTTTCAAGTTGCAGAGAATAGGGGGCAGCTCTTTCACAGTGAATAACCTCCGACCTGACTTTGCAGTTGCAGTGTTCCCGTTAATACGCTCTTCTAAACTCTGAGAAATTTTATCGTCAAAGAACAAAAATCAAGTTTGGTACTCTCGACCGAACGCCGTCCAAGGGAGATAGTTTTGACTCCCCAAGAGTGTGATATCACAAATCAAATCGTTTTTCAGAAGTCACACTGTGCAATCTGTTTCTCAAAAGGGTCATCAATACCATATTAATCTTCCGTCTTGATGATGGTCTTGGGAAAATACCGTATAAGACCGAAACGTCGACACACCAGTCCATGTCTGCTTTTATTTCCATCTGACTTACTGGCTATTTCAACAAGAAGTCGTTCTTTATATATTTTACAGACTGGATTTCCTATCTTTTGTATTTATGGAATGAATGTTCGTTTCCTTATACTCAAGATTTGGTAGCAATTTAGTTGACTATGTACCCTCACAATTTATGAACTTGATTAAAAGTTATTTATATAAAAAAGAGTCTCCTTGAAAAATCAATCTCTGTGTTGCTTTTCATTTATTTTTTATTCCCTCCTCAAAGCTAGTGTGGTAGTTATTTGAGGTGTATACACCAATTCCTTTTGGTGTCAGCTACCGATAATTTCAGTTGAAGAGTTCTAGTCATACAGACCTTCTGACGCTGTAATATTGATTTTAAAATAAAACCCTTGCTGGTACCGTTATTTCATACCTTTCACAGTGAAGGCGGTGGCTGCCTGAAACGCCCTTCCTCTTGCCCTACGTACCATTCAGGGCCCAGTTGCATTCAAGAGGAAACCGAAGACACACCTATTGTCTTGTAAGCACACCGTCCTTACCCCCCTAGGCACCGCGCCAGGATACTCATGAGTGGCTGTGCACGTTATAAACTTATATAACATATAACATAAATGCAATTATAATTTGTTGAAAAGGAGATGTATAAGTCCAGAGAAAATGATTCTCTGATTATAATAATAATATCCACATTTGTAAAGCACACAATCACCCGTAAGGGTCTCTAGGCGCTGTGGGCCATCGGGAAGATTAAGCAAGCTATTGCCCAGAGTCACATGGTGCTGGGCTAATCTGCCGCCGGTGCTGGGAATCGGACCGTGATACCCAGATTCCGGAGTCAGTCGCCCTAGCCGCTGCGCCACACCTCTTCCATAGAATGGGTGGGTTTGAAAACCTGCCTGATGGGAGTCAAAGAATGAACAATCTTCTAGAAAAGAGCAGAGATGTGGTGCAATGTCTGCCTCCAATATCTTGGCGAGGTAAGGACGAAGGAGATGAGGTGTTAGTTCTTCAAGACAGATGAATCTTCCACAACTTTTTTTAGAAGTGGGATGACTACCGCTTCCTTAAAGGTATGGAGGACCATGTCCTGACTTAATGATAAACTGAGCAGAGAGATCGCTGAGTAAGAAAAATCTGGGAAGAGAATTTTTAGGATCTAAGGGGGACAGATGTCATTGGGGAGCTGAATTTGACCTTGGTCATCAGCTTCAAAAGACCATTTTTGGTCATTACTGGAAATGGGTGAGTTTTAAGAATTCAAATCTTCTGAGGAAAGAGCACTGGGAAGAGAGGTAGGGGGGATGCGATCTTTTATTGTCTGAATTTTCACTATGAAGAAAGAATTGAAATAATCACACATTTTTTAGTAGGGACCACCGGGGCATTTGAGTGTTCCAGATTAAAGAGTTCAGTAACAGTGTCAAATATTACTTTTTTTTGTTATCAGCAATTCGAATTTTATTTGAAAAGAAGGCAGATTTGGACTCCCAAATCAATTTCTTTAAGCCCCCAGATATAGCTATCCTCAGGGATAGCAGGTCCTCGTGCGTGCTCCCCCTGCAACAGTTCTCTTGTACAGCTTGCTCGCAGTAAGCTACCCTCTGCTGCCCTCTGTGCCTCCTCTGCTTGTTTCTTGCTCTGTTTTACCATTCTTTGCTCATTTGTCTGCCCTCGGTTTTACCATTTTCTGCTTGTTTCTTTCCTCTTCCCACCGTTTCCTCAGGACCTGGCTTTTTGACAAAACCTCTTACCCCATCGCCCAGATACCCTAGGGGTGAGAGTGCAACACTCTACAAATGCTGTTTGATGTCCATTTTGTCAGGCTGGTATGCTTTAGGTTGTTTATGCTCAGACTTAAAGCATACTAGCCTTTTCTCCTGAACCTCTGGAATGGTGAAGACTGTCTGCCGCCGGAGCAGCATCTACCCCAAATGGCTTAAGATGTGCTAGAGGAAGAGGTGTGGCGCCGCGGCCAGGGCGACTGATGCTGGAATCTGGGGACCACGGTTCGATCCCCAGCACCGGCGGCAGATTAGCCCAGCACCATGTGACTCTGGGCAATAGCTTGCTTAATCTTCCTGACGGCCCCCAGCGTCTAGAGACCCTTACGGTGATTGTGCGCTTTACAAATGTGAATTTACTTACTTACTTTACTAGATTCTTTGATGCCTCCTGCAATATCTTGTGTGCCAGACACAGACCAGTGGAGCAGAGGTCCTGTCCTTCATATCTCATCGATGGAGAGCGTCAATGTACATTTTGTTGAGCTCGGCGAATGTATAGAGGACATGTTTTCATTGACAGCCCTTACTTAGTAAACAAGGGCTGGCATTGGTGGAGGCTGAGCTAATAGGATGACTGGGTTGCGGGTATTAGCCTATCAAAAGTTGGGATGTATTGGCGGGGAATGAGCGAACGTGAATTGGGAGCCTGAGTAGGTTTAAACGGTTGCGGACCAGGGCACAAGTCCTATAAAAAGAAGTGGGGGGACTGATAGTATGCAAATGACCTCGTGACGTCACGTGCTGAACGTGCCCGATGTCTGAAATTTACACCGGGACATGTTCCGCATATTTCCGAGGGGCCCAGCTTCTTGGCAGGGGGGACGGCGTCCACCCTGTGAAAAGAGTGGGGGGACGCCGTCCACCCGCATGGACCCCCGACTCGAGCCCTGTTGTGGACCACAGATGAACTCCCCATGGATACACAGGTGACTGATATTTGTAAATAACCAGGGAATGTGCTAGCTGTCTCCGATTGGAGCAACGTGGTATAAAAATGCGGGCAAAACATGGGGTTAACACAGACTGGATCGGGTTTGTGCGGAGATGTAGATGAAGGTGACTGTGAAGAAGACGTAAGGTGAGAGCTGAACAGGAACAGGAATTGGATGGGAGACGTGGATTATTTGGTGTCCTGTGGGGTAACAGACTGTCTTTTTGTCTGTTTTATTTAGATTTATAGATGACGAGGAGACAAACAAGATACTGTAACATGAAGGGAACCAGAAAGGAGTCCGCACTTTAAGATATTTTATAACAAGGTGAGAAGCCCAGCCAGTTGCTGCAGACAGGTTTTATTCAAGTAAACTAGGCCATATTTTGGGGGCCTATAGGTAATTATGCCGTGTGGTTATCTATTTGTTTTGGTACAGCGCTACATTCAGGGAATATCAGGCGGTGTCCGTGCTCGCAATTATCAGAATATAAGAGGAGGATTATAAGGAGACCACACAGAGTGTGATAGAGGTAACTACAGATAACTGATGTCGAATAATATTGGTGGTATCATGAACAAGTGGAACACAGGGGGCGTTTTTGTATGACTGGTGATATTAGGATACCATAATTGCTGAAGATTGACCGACCAAGAAGGGTGCTATTAAAAGAGGCAGTGATAATTTAGTTAGTGCCATTTGAGTCTATAACTAACATTGATTTGTTATTTATTGGCACATTATAGATTTCATGAATCAGAATTTTGAGTCGCCTTCTGAATATCCACGTGAGGATAGGATTCTTGCCCAGTATACATGTTGATTGGATTGAAGTTATATAAGGTGAGCCATTATACTATGTGAAGTTATGTTCTTGTTCAGAATATGTGGCTAAGAACACGAAGCTCCATCGAGTCCCGTAGTAAACATGATTATTGTAAATGGAGGGTTGTATAAACCCCAGTGTGTGTTTAGAATGTTCATTAGGCAGTGGTATTCTGTTGTGCTTCAGAGGGGATATTTAGTTATGTGTTCAATGTCATATGGATTTGATTACATAGTCTGTTCACGGTACTTAGTACATCAAGAGGTGGATTTGTATCAGTTTGTTTATGTACTATGTCCACAGATGAATATGTTAGTGATTTTTGTTTGTACTTTCTTTCACAGCCCTGAGGACGTCCCTGGACGGGACAAAACGCGTCGGCTGTTGATTGTACTGTGACCATTTGATTTCGAACAAAAAGAATAAACAGAATTTTCGAACACAGAAGAAGTTTTGGGAAATTGTTATTGTGAATACAAGTTATTGTGTATTTATTGTATCACCTTGACGCTCCTTCCTATGTTGATTAATGTACCTGTTACACAGAGGTAGGGCGGTGCCTCTGAGGGGGGTAGAGCGCAGCATTATTAATTTTCGAACTGCTCTTATAGTGCGGCCAATTAGTTGACCCTTTATCGCCAAGTTCTGAATGAAACACACATTTCATATCTTTCTGCAGAGATCCTCACTCTTGTGGTGTTCATGCTGATAGCAAAGCATGGCAGGGACGTGTCAGGGTAGCGCCTGCACCGCTTCCAGGCGCTTTCATCTCTGAACGAAGAGCATGCTCCTCCCCCTTACTCCATTTGAGCGCTCATGTATGTGCTTCAGAGAGCGCAAGGTTTTGAGACTCTTAGGAGCCAAAACAAACTATCCTATGGATGACCTCACAGGAAGTGATGTCACATAACATTTGACTTTGATAATGTCAGAGGAAGAGACATTAGTGAAATTATAGGCCTGATGAATACACTTGAAATATCAAAATGATTAATACAGACATTCCAGTTAACATTACACCGAATGAATAATCTGTGCAGCCATCATGGTTAAATATTGAAAATGTAGTGTTATCAAAATGAAGGACAGTGGGTTTGCTGAACTCTATGAAATGGATAGTATCTCTCTCTTTCGCTGAAGAAGGCTACTCTGCACACAGTAGAAGTGAGAGCAAAATCACATATGGAGTACTAGTTCTAGCCCTCCCAACTCCCAGTTATAAGATTCAACCAGGTGTGAGTGAGACTTCAGAACAACTTCTAAATATGTGAGTGTCACTCATGACGAGTGAGACTTGAAGGCTCTGATGTGTGCCTGTCGGATCTGATGTCACTGCCAAGGCAACACATGCAACTTGCCTGACAGTGCTACGAAGCCCTCCTGCACCCGCACATCGATGGTGCATGGACGAGGAGTGACTTATGCTAGGAGAGAGGGTACCCACCTGTCCGGTCTTTCACCGGCATGACCAGTATTTTAATGTCTAATCGGTGCGAACTTAAAATATCAAATATAAGCATGAACCACTTTAAAATGTTTTCTAGAGCTGCTTTAATGAATCATGAGTGATAGTTAAAGTAAACAAATACAGCAAAACCATGTTAACGATGAATACAAACAATTTCATACAAAGTCTGTAGTAACGATGGCATGAGGGTAGTTGTAATCCAAGTAGGTTTATTCAGAGGTCGTATCAGTAAATCCTTATCAACAGTTAGGTCATCATTAACAGGTATATAAGTCCTGTAGGGCAGCCCCACCAGGAGCAGCCTGCTAGCTGCTCAGCCCAATCCACCAAGTGTCACTCCTCATCCAGTCACCAAGGCATTCTACTCAAGGTCCATTCACCAACATTCCATACATAAGAGAAAACACATAGGCTGAGCAGCTAGGACAGGGAACATAGGGAATAAAACATCATGCAAGAATACTACAAAGTCTTTTTGAAGAATCATGTCCGGACCATTGCAAAATCTTAAAACATGACCAAAAGGTGGTAACTCTAATAGGAGCCTGTAGGAAGGAGTCTGGCATTAGTTAGTGCTGGGTGTCTTATTCTGGCCCCCAATTGACGCTCGGAGTCCGGAGCTAGGTTTCATGCTTCTTTATTTCTTCCCTTCACATCCCTAACTACTTCCTGTTTCCCCGGTCCCTCCCTATCCTGTTCCGCCTGCACTGTATGCAGACAGGGTCAGGCAGACGACACTACACCTCCCCCCCTTTATACAATAATGCTTACTGTCTCTCAGAGTTCTTCAATGAGTCGAGTGGGTCGCTTGACTACTCTCTTTGGGCGACAGCTTCGTGTTTGATCTGGAGTAGGCCTGTCTCGTGCGTCCTCTAGCCTCACTGGCATGGGACGTGCTCCATGGCTGTCTTCTCTATGGTTCGACGAATCCGTGCTGGACCCGCTGTCTTGAGAACGAACGTGGACCGACGAGTGATATCTCTTGAAATGAGAGATGTTCCGGGTTATTCTTTTTCCTTCTGATTCGGCGGTGATCATAGTCCCCTTTTGGCTAGAGACTCGCATTGGGTGGGCAAAGGTAACGACTGTCTGCTTTGGTCTTGCGATCTTGTCTTACCAGCACCCAGTCTCCTACATGAATGTCTCTCTGTCGCACGTGCCGGCGCCGATCAGCGTAATCTTTCATTTTGGCTTTCTTTGCACGGTCTAGTTTTACCAGGGTGTCATGATAGGTCGGAGAGGGGTAGGCGACCAAATGTGGACACAGGAGCATCAACCTTAGCTACAAAGGCTTGACTTGTGGTAAATAATTTAATATTACCTTGTCTCAGAATTTCTATATTAGTAAAATACTTTAAATTAAGTAAAGAGAGAAGTCCGTGATATTCGAGTAAAGAAGGGTTTATTCAATAATTCGAGTTAAGGGAGAGCTCCAGCACCAAGCGGGTACAGGAGTGGTCTGATGTTTTATTCATACAGCAGGTTATTTATACAGTTCAGGCAATAGGCAAAAAGAAGGAGAAGAAGAAGAAGAATAAGGAAGTGACAAACAGTAATTACCAAACAGATGTGTCAAGGTATGGGCGTCTCTAGTGTGTCGAAATGTGCTCCCTTCAGTTGAGGGTCCTTCCTCAGTGTCGAAATGCTCTTTTCAGTCGAAGGCCCTTTCTCAACAGGAGATTATTTCTGGCTTAGAGTCAAAGAACAGGAACGGTCTCTTAAAACAGGAACTATCTTGTTGGTTTCTCGGAATTGACAGAGCCACAAGAATGTGTGGTCAATGAACAGAGGGGCGAGGTGCAGGGTGTCTTGCTCGTGGGTTTGGAGACAAAATGGATGGCACACGAAAAAAGGGTACTGTCTGAATCAAAATGGCGGACAGGCGGGGAAGGGAAACGATGGGGCACAATTTCCAATTTTGTTTCCTCATTCCCTCCTTGCCCCAGAGTGTACCTGTATCTATATTTCAATTTGCATGAGATTGTCTATGCATTCCTGTAGCATAATTGTCTTGTTTTCTTTCTGCTGGATATGTGGTTTAGGAATGCAGCTTGCGGCGCATAGCCCGCACAGGGCAGGGCCACATTGGATGCAAATGCAGCATCCAGTTATTACCAGGAATATTATGCCTGCTGCTGACAGCAGTTTCCATCCCCAGGATGATATTATTGTCCAAAACCAGTCAGACAATGTCCAAGTGCCAGGCTCTTGATGTAGGCTGGCGGCTATCTTGTGTAATTTTGTTATAGCTGTATATACAGACGGAGAGTTATCAGGGATGAAAATACAGCAGCTAGAGCCGATAATTCTACAGGCTACGCCTCTGTCAGCCAGGATGGCGTCAAGGACAAGACGGTTTTGGAGGACAACCAATCTTATGGCAGACTGTTCCTGGGTCAAGTTCCCCAGGGCAGACGCCGTCTGATTTATAACAGCCTCCAAGGTCCTTGTCAACTTGCGTATGAGCTTGCTGTTCAGCACAGGGCCGATAAAGAAAAAGAATCCTTTGTTAAAGTCTGTATACTGGTCTAAGGTAGTTTCCGTGTGATCAAACCCTGAGATATCGATTATTCTCTTATGTCTAACATGGGGCACTAGGAGGTCTCGGTGGTAAGTGGATGGGGCCACAAAGACAGGAGGTAGCAGAAATGCTATATAGCATGTTCCCCCCCAGTTCAAGGGCAGCTGCACATAGGCAGTTTGCCCAGAGATGAAATAAGTATGGCGGGATGCTAGAAATGATGATTTTCCCCTGTCTTCAAAACTCACAGTGGTATGGCAGTTACTGTGTCCTAATGGGACAGAGCCATTTTTCTGGACGCACAGGTGCCCTTTTACTGTTGAGACCGAGATAGAAGGGGGTCCAGCATTCTTTTTAGGTTTGGTATTTAATATCCTGTAGGACATGCTCATGCTCCCCTGCTTGTATTCTTCGCTTTCTAGGACTGTGCCTGTCGCCTGCGGATCTCCATCCTCATTCGGGTAGCAGACAGCATTAAGGACCTTATTTAAGTCCCCCCAAGGCCACCAATTCTTGCATGACCTATTTCCATCAGGGCAGGAGGTACGGGTAGTCCTGTCGGCTGTTATTAGGGCGAACCAGGCCTCGCAAGTTCCATTATAAGAAAACGGAAAAGGGAAGAGAGGCATTCCTCCCTCCTTTTGGTGAGGTGGGAGGCGGCCACATATCCAACAGTCTGTGATATTGCTGACCTGATGCGTATAGTGTAGCATCTGTATACAGGTATTGTTTCGGAGAGCTAGCCTATGAGCTTGTTCATGAGGGGGCAAGTCGAGGTACGTGTGTTCTTGGGTGTTGTTAGGTGCAGGAGAGGAATGTGGTGCTGGTGGGAAAGCAATGTGGAGGGCCCAACCAAGACACGTCATGATTGTCATCAGGAAAAACAGTATGATCAAACATATGATAGGTCCGCTATGCAACTTCTAAACATTTTTCTTTAGGCGCCTCATTTTCTCTTTTTCCCACATAGTCAGAGTGTCTGGGTCTGCCCCCATGCTCCAACCGCTTCACCACGAGACCTGTGTCCGTGGGCTTAATCAGCCAGAACCCGGGTTGCGGACCTCAGTTTTGATTTATATTCTTGTTGTGGGGTCTGTTCCAAGGGTAATGAGGATTGTTCAGTCACAGTGTCACTGGATTTGGCGATCTCGCTGGCAAAAGAGTCTATTTCTCCAAAGTATCTCTTACAGTGGCTGGCATGTAGCCAGCCTTTTCGGCCCTCGACCTTGACGTAGTCAAAAGGACCAACTTCGGCTCCTTCCACCTGGGCTGGAGGGGATCCATCCTGTCGAAGTTCCTGACTGAGACCCAGTCTCCGGGTCGGATGGTATGTTCTTCCGGGTTGGTTTTGTCTGGGAAGGCTGCAGCCACCTGTGAACAACAAGAATGGAGTGCAGACATCAAGGAAGCCAGGTAATCAGTCAATATTCTGCTATCTACATCAGTAATAGATTTTGGTCTGGGGACTCCCCACATGTTTGGTGGTCTGCCGAAAACCATCTCGAATGGTGCTAATCCTATTCGGGAGTGTGGTACCATTCGCATATAGAACAGGGCGACTGGTAGGGCAATCATCCAATCCACGCCCTTTTCTGCTGTAATTTTGGCTAACTTAGTTTTAAGGGTTTGATTGTGTCTTTCTACCAATCCTGCTGCCTGGGGGTGTCTCACACAATGAAATTTCCAAGTGTATCCTAATAGAAGGGAGACATGTTTCATTAGCTCAGAAGAGAAAGGTTGGCCATTGTCTGAATATATGACTCTTGGCAACCCATACCGGGGGAAATACTCTCTTACTAGAACCTTAGCAGTTGTCGTGGCGGTATAGTTAGGGACGGGATAGGCTTCAGTCCACTATGTTAATGCACACACCACCACCAGTACATACTTGTAACCTCTACATCTCTCCATCTGAATATAGTCCATCTGGAGAGCTTCAAATGGATGGACAGGGGGTTGGAATCCACCCTGCTCCACCTTTGTGCCTTTACCTGGGTTGAACTGGTTACAAATCATGCATGTTTTTACTTTTTGTTTGGCTGCACCTCTCAAATGTTTGTTATGCCATATGTTCTGTATGCTATCTAACATTGCCTTTTCTCCCAGATGCACTGGTCCATGTATAGTGTTTATTATAACTTGAACCATAGCATCCGGTAGTAGCCATACTGCTCTCTCAGGTGTCATCCAACCCTGGTCTGTAAGGACCCCTCCCTTTTCCTTCCATTCTAGCAGTTCCTGTGGTGTGGTGTGACTTTGGACATCCTGGATGTCAGAAAAGGGGTCTCGTATTGCGTATTGGCGGTGTAGTGTATTCAATTCTGTGTTCGCCGCCAGTTTGGCTGCATTGTCTGCTAAATCATTTCCTTTCGATATTTCATCTGTTCCTTTTGTGTGTGCCTTACATTTCAGCACCGCTATTTTTGTTGGTAACTGACTAGCCTCCAAGAGGGCAGTTATGAGGGCAGCATGTTGTATTTTGGACCCATGTGATGTGAGAAATCCCCTCTACCTCCATAATGTGCCGAAATTGTGTACAACCCCGAAAGCGTATTGTGAGTCGGTGTAGATGTTGACTGATTTTCCTTTTGCCAAGTGACATGCTCATGTTAGTGCTACTAGTTCAGCTGCTTGTGCTGACAGTATCTCTATTTTGTGTGCTTCCAAAGTGTTTATACCATTTGTGACGGCATAAGCTGCTGCCAATTTTCCAGTGGGGAGTCTCATGCAAGACCCATCAACAAAGAGTGTCATCTCTGCCTCAGAAAGGGGTGTATCTTGTAAATCTGGTCTGGGTTTGGTCACTAAATCAATTGTATCAATACAATCGTGAAGTTGTTCAGCAGAAGAGGTAAGTGGCAACAGTGTTGCTGGGTTTAAAATGTTGCATCGTCGGATCTCAATGTGTGGCTGAAAAAGTGTCATCTCTTATCCTGTGAGTCTGGCTATTGTCAGATGTTGTGTTTGCGTTCTGTTTAGGAGAAGTTCAACAGCATGTGGAACCTGGACTACCAGATGGTGTCCTAGTAGGATAGTGTCACTCTGTCTAATGGCTTGTGGTGTGGCAGCCACTGATTTGAGGCATGCAGGGAGTGCTTGGGCCACCGGATCTAATGTACTTGAAAAATAACCACATGGTCTATGCTTGTCTGCCTGAAGTTGGGTCAGGACCGACAGAGCTGTACCTGAGCTTTCTGTTACAAATAAGGTAAAGTCTTTGGTATAATCAGGTGTTGCCAACACTGGGGCTTGCCACATAGCCTTTTAAGAGACTGAAAAGCTTGTGTGTGTTCATCCGTCGAGGGTAATTTTGGGGTAGCACCAGCTTCAAGTGTTGTCAGCTGTTCTAATGGTTTAGCAATGAGGGCAAATTGCGGGATCCACTGTCTACAATATGAGGTAAGACCAACAAAAGCTCGAACTTGTTTCTGTGTTGTTGGTTGTGGCATTTGTTGTATAAGTTGGATGCGTTCCTGTGTAAGCTGCCTACCCTCCTTTGACAGCAAGTGCCCTAAGTATGCCACTTGCTGCAAACCAAATTGGAGCTTACCAGGGGAAACTTTATGGCCATTCTCAGCTAAGAATTTTAGTACCAGCAATGATGCTTCAGCGCAGGCTGGGTCAGATCTGGCAGTAATGAGGATGTCATAACATACTGCAACAATGCAGTGTCAGGGGGCATTTCAATAGTATCCAATTGCCTTTTTAACGCTTGGCTATATACACTTGGACTTTCGGTGAAACCTTGGGGAGCTCTTGTAAATTGGAAGCTTCGTCCTTGTAGGGAGAAGCCGAAAAGGTATTGGCTGTCTGGGTGAATGGGTATACTGAAGAATGCGTTTTTTAAGTCAATTACAGTAAAGTGTGTTGCTTCTGCATCTATGGCTGTGAGTAACGTGGAGATGTCTGGGACCACGGAGTGTTGGGGAATGACACATTTATTAAGTTCTCTTAAATCCACCACTAGTCTATAGACAGGGGTGTTCCCAGTTCCACTTTTTTTATGAACTGCTAAAACTGGGGAATTACAAATATTAGAAACTGTTTCTTTAACCACAACTGACTGTATTAGATCCTGAATGATTAACATTAACGCCTGTTCACCTTGAGGTGGAATTTTGTATTGTCTAATGCGTGGCAGTTGGGCTCCCTCTTTCAGTGTAATCTTGTGAGGTGTTATTTCCATACACCCTACTGTGGTGGAGTCAGTGGCCCAAAGGGTGTGTGGCAAATCTTTTAAACGTTCGTCTAATTCTCTACTTGTGTAGTGGCCTTTAAAATCTCGTAGGAATAATCTAACATCCTTAGGTGAGCAAACAATAACAGCTCCTAATTCTTTCAATGTCTTGATACCAAGTAAATTTTCTGGACATGATTTTGTCAATATAAGATCTGTAGTTGTCGTGAGGGGAACAACCTGTAAGGGCAGTGGTTTTGACGTGACGTTTGTCACAGGTTGTCTGGAGAAACCCAGAGAAATACTTTTTGAACCCGAGAGAGGAGCCTCTGGGAAGTCTTGATGGCTTATTGTTGTTTTACTGGCCCCAGTGTCTAGTAGAAACTTTCTATCCTCCCCAAGAAGTCGGACCTCTACAAATGGACCTTTCTGATCTACTGGGATGGGGATTAGGGGCAGTTTGTCATCTTCTCTCCCTGGGCAACATCATGAAAAATCTGGGTAGTATTCAGTATAGCCATCATCTCCAATGTACATTTGGGTAATTTGTGCTGTCTGTGGAGCTGGAGGTGCTGTAGTGCCTTGTGGGGCATTCTGTTTTGGCTGATATGGACGGGGCTGTGTCTTACCAGTGGCCAAATTGTGTTTTAAGACAGGACAGTCTTTAAGTGTCCCGACTTTTTGCAATAATTGCAAGTACTCTTCGCGTTTGTCTGGCTACCTGGTGTCTGTTGGCGCTGGGGTGCAGTCTGGGCTACTAATGCTTTCGTCTTTGTGTCTTTCATGCGCTTCTTATCATTCTCGTCTTCATCCCTAATGCGGTTTTGATTGTATTGTAGCATTTGTAACACCTGTGGCGGTGTAGGGGCTTGCCAGGTACTTTCTACCTTCAGTACTCTTTCCTTTATAGCTGGCAAGGCGTTGTCTACTAATTTGGAAACAAACAGATGCGGGTAAGCTTCGCTTGTCGGTGTAAGACCGCTATTTATCGCGAAACACTTTTCAAGTCTTGTGTAATAATCTCCTATGTCTTCACCATGTTTCTGTTTGCAGGAGGAAATGGCATCCCAATCCTCCTTTTTCACTGTCAATAACTGTGGTAACACCTTCAAAATAGTGCCGGGAAGTGCCTTGAGTTTGGCTCCTATACCTTGACCTGCTACCCTAGTATTTTCGTCATTCTGAAGTTCGGTCCATTTAATGTGTTCGCCTGCCACCTCCCAATCTTTTTCTCGTAGTTTGTCATATATACCCGAGGGCAACAATAATTTCAGAATTGCTGTGATATCAGAAAGAGTATATGTTCCCATCATTAATACATCTCCTAATTCCTTAAAAAATCCAGCAGGGTCTTTTGAGGGAGGGGGAACCATCTCTTTCATTCTTAGTAATTCAAGTTTTGTCAAGGGTACATAAATGAAAACGCGTTGTAACGCGCCGTCTGCGTCAGCTCTGGGGTGAACCTCCCTCATGGGGAAGTGGCGTGTTTGAGGAAGTCTATTAACCGATCCACAAGTATCAGTGAAAAATCTATATTCAACCGCTTTCTGGTATTCCTATCTAAAATCTATAAATCTGTTGAGAAAAACTGAGCCATGGAATATGTTATCAGCACAGTCTGACAGAAAATCTTCTAGTCTTGGATCATGTTTTAAAAAGGTGTCATTGAGATTGATGAGATGCTGTACCATGTAGAGACTCGCTAATCTTTGGTGTGGGCGTGGTAATGCTAAAAAGAGTTGGGCTATGAGATCACTGTCATATATCTTATATTGAGAGACCCATAGGGTAAGCGGAGGTTCCTGGTCTAGCCAGTCATCTAATGCTACTACCGTGGCTTGAAACAGGTCATCTGGAGACGGCCGTTCTGGATGGCCCTGGAGGAATGGGAGAGGTGGGGATCGTGACGTGGAAATGGAGCGTCTTACTGGTAGAGCTTTTACAACCGGTAGTGTTGTGTGTTCCTCACCTTTGTTCTCGTCCTCCTTGGCCTGTACATTTTGCCAAGTACGTGTCACCTTACGGGTGAACCTATCAAGTGCGTCATTTACCAAACCTACATCGGTATGGTCAGAAGTTGAGTCCAATAACTCATAAAATGACATGGGTACATCTTTTCCTCCCACTTGTAGGTGTTTAATAATACAACAAATAAGGAACCGATACATGTGTACCTTAATAGCGTAAAGTCTGCTTTTGGTTAATCTGTTAACAGCCTTAGAGTCTTCCCCGGTACGGAGAAACTCGGAAGCTGCCTCAAGGACTGGGCTTATAGCAGGTAACCCCTTGATCCCTATCCATGAATTGTGAAGTATTTTTGTTATTCAGCCCACCTCCCCAGTGGTACTTGGGGCTGGATCGTGTCCCCTGTGGCTAGTCCCTCTGCACTAACCCTGGGCTTATAACTTCGCTATGCTGACAGAGCATGCAAAGTTTGTACTAAGCGTAGCACCTAAATGAACAATATTCTCAGATGCTTTGAAAAAACAATTTTACATACTTAACAGCATATAACTAAGTCACAAAAATGAACTTTTACAATGAAAACATTAGATAATGAGAGAGCTGATTATTTTGGGGTCCCCCCTAACCTAGGGGGAGCACCAAGCAGATGCCTTGAACACAAAGAGCATAAACAAAAAGCACATTTTGTTGAACTTCAGTGGTGATCCCATCATTTTAGGACCACCCCAAGCACAGTTATTGGCAAAAAAAAAATCCCAACCAAAAGCCCTGCAAAGCATTACGGGACAAGATTAGCAGTGGCAGTGAATATTATAGTATCCAATATCAAAATAATTCTACAAAGAGCTGCAGTTCCACTGGTCGTCCCTAGATGTCCCTCACAAGTCAAATGCAAAGCATTGAAATTATTCTTACATCAAGCTGCAGTTCTACTGGTCGTCCCTAGATGTCCCTCACGAGTCAAATGCAAAACCATTGAAACCCTTTCATCAAGCATTTGCATTTGACTCGTGAGGGACATCTAGGGACGACCAGTGGAACTGCAGCTCTTTGTAGAATTCTTTTGATATTGTTGTGTACTATATAATATTCACTGCCCCCTGCTAATTTCATCCCATAATGCTTTACAGGGCCTTTGGTTGGGATTTTTTTTTTGCCAATAACTGTGTTTGGGTTTGTCCTAACAGGATGGGACCACAACTAAATCGTTCAATAAGATGTGCTTTTTTGTTTTCAAGGCATCTGTTTGGTACTCTCCCTAGGTTAGGGAGGATCCCAAAATCATCACATCTCCCACTGCTTGCCAATTTTTCAGTTTCACTATTGTGAAAGTAAATGTAAATGTAAATGTAAATGTAGTATACTTGTAAAGCGCACAGCTGCCCCAGCAACGGGGCGTCCTGGCGCTGTATAACTCTGGGGAACCCGTCCTGGCTTTCCCTGTGGGATGGTCCATTGCTGGGAGTCCCCAAGGTGGAGCCAGGCATCCCCGGAATTGGTGGGGCCGTTGTGGAGATTAGGCAAGCTAATGCCCAGAGTTGCCGAGTGGAACCCCTGATTAGAGTAAGCACCGAAGCGAGAATTATCGAGTCCGCTGACCAAGGTCCACGACCCTGCCGCGTCGGGAATTGAACCCTGGTCCCAGGCTGACTTCTGCTCTCGGGCCTGCCGCCTCTAACCAGTGAGCCACACTACTCCAAAGTACTATATGCACTTTAGCATATAAAGATAGAAAAGCTTATTTTATCATATCTGGTCATGTACAGGAAGCTTTTTTCAATTTTAGCACAGTACAGACGAGTACACGGTGTCTTCAGCTACGCTACGCAGACTATGTGTACTACGCAAAGTTTAAAGTATACTAAGTGAAGCTACTTGTAGTGCTGCTACGCAAACTACGCCCAGGCTTACTCTGCACCTTTGTTATTTCCAGGCCGTGGTTGGACTTGTTCGGTATTTAAGGGCTGTAGTGTGGGTGTCTGGACTATTGGGTTGTCATATGGAGGCGGGGTGTCCAAGAGGAAGGTGGTGAAAGTATCCTCTGTAAATGGGGCAGTGGGTTGTGTCTTAGATGGAACGGTCTCCATCTGCGAGGAAGTTTTAGGTAATACAGGGTAGAGACCGGTGGAAACGGCTAGTTGTTCCCTATTATTCCTTTCATTTCCTAGTTCTCATCCTATTCCTTGTAATCGTTCATTCCGGGCCTGTTCTGACATTCTCTTACCCTTTTCGACTTTGTTCAATGCTTTCTCCTGCCTCCTATGGGCTTCTTTTCTCCATAGTTCGACCGCGTCACTTTGTGACTGTCGGACCTTTCTTTTCCACAACTGTTCCTCTAGTTTCAGTACACATTCCATGTCAAAAGTCCCTGTCTCGGGCCACCTATATTTATATTCGAAATCTTTGGTGTAATCTACCCATAAATCACAATAAACAATTGCACCAATGCCATGTTTTGTATACATAAAATGTCCTGGAGTATCCCGAGGAGGGAGGGGAACCTCCCTCTCGAGAATACTTTTTCTAGTTCCCATCTTACGTATTTTCGAAAAAATAGGCATGATGGCAGACATTCTATTAAAAATAGAAATGGGAAACAATCAGAAGTACTCACCGAGAAGCAAACTAGAAGGCCTGTTGATCTTGAAATGCGTGCAGCTTCTGAAACGGGGCTCACAAGACCTCGGACTCGTCTTCTTCACTGGTTGGGCTCTGGGTCTGGACGTTCCGCAATCTTCCTCACCGCCTCGTGTGGATGACGGGCCGCAGTCGGTCCCCCCTTTCGTCTCGAGGGAGCTAGCAGGAATTCCCCGCGTCTGTGCACTTTGAAGTCCGACATCGCCGGCGCGTGGGGGAGAGGGAACGTCCCTGTTCAGGCGCCAGAAATGTGGTAAATAATTTAATATTACCTTATCTTAGAATTTCTATATTAGTGAAAATACTTTAAATAAAGTAAAGAGAGGAGTCCGTGGTATTCGAGTAAAGAAGGGTTTATTCAATAACTCGAGTTAAGGGAGAGCTCCTTCACCAAGCGGGTTCAGGAGTGGTCTGATGTTTTATTCACACAGCGGAATATTTATACAGTTCAGGCAGTAAGCAAAAAGAAGAAGAAGAAGAAGAAGGATGTGACAAACAGTAATTTCCAAACAGATGTGTCAAGGTATGGGCGTCTCTTGTGTCTCGTGAGAGTGCATGCAGTGTGTCGAAATGTGCTCCCTTCAGTTGAGGGTCCTTCCTCAGTGTCGAAATGCTCTTTTCAGTTGAAGGCCCTTTCTCAACCGGGGGTTATTTCTGGCTTAGAGTCAAGAACAGGAATGGTCTCTTAAAA
The DNA here is from genome assembly GCF_964261635.1 of Lissotriton helveticus. NCBI lineage: Eukaryota > Metazoa > Chordata > Amphibia > Caudata > Salamandridae > Lissotriton > Lissotriton helveticus. The sequence continues at coordinate 88,555,590 of NC_136057.1, forward strand.
CAGGAACTATCTCTTTGGTTTCTCGGAATTGGCAGAGCCAAGAATGTGTGGTCAATGAACGAAGGGGCCAGGTGCAGGGAGTCTTGCTCGTGGGTTTGGAGACAAAATGGATGACACACGCAAAAAGAAAAAAAGGGTGCTGTCTGAATCAAAATAGCAGACAGGCGGAGAAGGGAAACGATGGGGCACAATTTCCAATTTTATTTCCTCACTGGTGTCCGGTGCTTTGCATCGGCCGCTCTGGTGTCCGGTGCTTTGCATCGACCGCTCTGGTGTCCGGTGCTTTGCATCGGCCGCTCTGGTGTCCGGTGCTTTGCATTGGCCGCTCTGGTGTCCTGTGCTTTGCATTGACCGCTCTGGTGTCCGGTGCTTTGCATCGGCCGCTCTGGTGTCCGGTGCTTTGCATCGACCGCTCTGGTGTCCGGTGCTTTGCATCGGCCGCTCTGGTGTCCGTTGCTTTGCATCGGCCGCCCTGGTGTCCGGTGCTTTGCATCGGCTGCTCTGGTGTCCTGTGCTTTGCATCTTCCGCTCTGGTGTCCGGTGCTTTGCATCGACCGCTCTGGTGGCCGGTGCTTTGCAGCGGCCGCTCTGGTGTCCTGTGCTTTGTATCGGCCGCTCTGGTTTCCGGTGCTTTGCATCGACCGCTCTGGTGGCTGGTGCTTTGCATCGGCCGCTCTGGTGTCCTGTGCTTTGCATCGGCCGCTATGGTGTCCGGTGCTTTGCATCGACTGCTCTGGTGTCCGGTGCTTTGCATCGACCGCTCTGGTGTCCGGTGCTTTGCATCGGCCGCTCTGGTGTCCGGTGCTTTGCATCCGCTGCTCTGGTGTCCGGTGCTTTGCATCGGCCGCTCTGGTGTCCGGTGCTTTGCATCGGCCGCTCTGGTGTCCGGTGCGGTGTCCGGTGCTTTGCATCGGCCGCTCTGGTGTCCAGTGCTTTGCATTGACCGCTCTGGTTTCCGGTGCTTTGCATCGGCCGCTCTGGTGTCCGGTGCTTTGCATCAACCGCTCTGGTGTCCGGTGCTTTGCATCGGCCGCTCTGGTGTCCGGTGCTTTGCATCGGCCGCTCTGGTGCTTTGCATCGGCCGCTCTGGTGCCCGGTGCTTTGCATCGGCCGCTCTGTTGTCCGGTGCTTTGCATCGGCTGCTCTGTTGTCCGGTACTTTGCATCGGCCGCTCTGGTGTCCGGTGCTTTGCATTGACCACTCTGGTGTCCGGTGCTTTGCATCGGCTGCTCTGTTGTCCGGTGCTTTGCATCGGCCGCTCTGGTGTCAGGTGCTTTGCATCGACCGCTCTGGTGTCCGGTGCTTTGCATCAGCCGCTCTGGTGTCCGGTGCTTTGCATCCGCTGCTCTGGTGTCCGGTGCTTTGCATCGGCCGCTCTGGTGTCCGGTGCTTTTCATCGGCCGCTCTGGTGTCCGGTGCGGTGTCCGGTGCGGTGTCCGGTGCTTTGCATCGGCCGCTCTGGTGTCCGATGCTTTGCATCGGCCGCTCTGGTGTCCGTTGCAGTGTCCGGTGCTTTGCATCGGCTGCTCTGGTGTCCGGTGCTTTGCATTGACCGCTCTGGTTTCCGGTGCTTTGCATCGGCTGCTCTGGTGTCCGGTGCTTTGCATCGACCGCTCTGGTGTCTGGTGCTCTGCATCGGCTGCTCTGTTGTCCGGTGCTTTGCATCGGCTGATCTGGTGTCCGGTGCTTTGCATCAGCCGCTCTGGTGTCCTGTGCTTTGCATCGGCCGCTCTGGTGTCCGGTGCTTTGCATCGGCCGCTCTGGTGTCCGGTGCTTTGCATCGGCCGCTCTGGTGTCCGGTGCGGTGTCCGGTGCTTTGCATCAGCCTCTCTGGTGTCCGGTGCTTTGCATCGGCCGCTCTGGTGTCCGGTGCTTTGCATTGACCTCTCTGGTGTCGGGTGCTTTGCATCTGCCACTCTGGTGTGAGAAGTTGGCCTGGTATATAGTGTTCACTATTCTAGTGATCACCTTGCACCAGTCCAAACAACCATTATGGTGATGGTTGTAAAGTCAACCTTATAGACCAGCTATCCTAGAGGTAGCGTGGACAGAACAGTCTTAGGCTAAAAGACTCTTGAGGGCGTGTACAGCCAGCTGTTTTACCATATGTAACCCCTTGAATATCAAATGAAAGGACACCACACAGGATATATATAAAATATATATGTATTTATTCACTAACACACTCCTCTGAACTCTTTATGAGATCAGAGGCAAAAGCACATAACAAGTTATACTCAGAAATACTTTAAATAGCACAATTTACAGTTAGGCCCTAGGGGCGCGTAAAACCATATACTAAGTAAGTGGTATAAGAACCACGACTTGGAAAAGGAGAAGGCCTAGGGCCTAGGGAATCGCTGGGGCTACACTATCTGACCCTTAGGTTAGGAGCAGGAGGCCCACAGACGGCGCGTGCAGAGTCAGTACTCTCTCGCGAGAGTCAATAGAAAGTCAATAGGAACGTAAAAAGGTAAGTAATGAAGTTTTAGGACACTTCCGGTCTAACTAGGATTACACAACTAACAAAACTGGACTCTAGGATAGTCAATCGCTACAGGAGCACCGAAGTACTCGCGTTACTTCACCCACGGGCTGCTGGTGCATAGGTGTCAAAGTGTGTCGGGTTTTCTCGTTGTTTCCTATGGAGCCTTGGAAGAAGATGCTGCAGGCGACCAAGAGGAAGATGTCCGGGTGGATCCAAGGGTGGATCGAGGATGAAGAAGACCTGAAAGCAGAGGGGACAGTGTGTAGGTCACTACCCAGTGACAGGGTGGAACCAGGGAGGAACCAGACGTCGTCGAGGAGCAATCAGGTGCTGTCGTGAAGCTTGTTGTTGCAGCCACGCGGACCAGGAGGCGTCGAGGATGAACAGGTGCTGGAGGGGAGCTGTCCCACGAAGGTTCTCGCAATGGAAGGGTTGACTTCAAGATCGGAGCCAACAAGCCAAAGCAAAGGCAACCCACGCAGGATACACAAAAGGCTTCTGGTGCAGACCAGGAGGGTCTGAGGTACTTCACCTATGCAGGGAAGCAAGGTCCAGTCTGGAGCAACCAGACCAGTGATGGATATTCAAAAGGATCATCGCCACAGGGCTACTAGCCAACGGGCCAGCAACCGGACAACGCGTCGAGCAGAACACAAGCAAAAGGGCCCCACGCAGATCTCGTGGAGTGTGGAGGGCTGTTCTTCGGTGCAGGTGGAGCTCGGTGTGGGGGTGTCTCAGTCCCCAGTGCACAGCTTCGAGGAGGCCTCAGGAGCTGCGCTGTTAGCAAGTCGAATATTTTCCAAGTTGCCTGGTTCCACGGGTTCCGACTCCTTCAACGGGGCTCAGCTGTGCTGGAGTCGTGCAGTGGGGTCAGAGAGGTCCGGGAGTCAAGGTCTTGTCAGGCTCTGTGCTCGGGTTCCAGCGGGAACAGGGACAAAGCAAGCCGTCGAGTTGCTGGATGGTGCCTGGTTGACCAGGGTGGTCACTCCTTGGCCACAAGGGAGATTATTCAGTCTTCAGCTTCAGTTGAATGTCGAAGGGTCCAGAGTTTCGTCTTCAGTTCGATTCCAGGATTAATTTAAAGTCTCCTGGGTCAGCTCCTACCTTTATACAACTAAAGGGGGCTGGTTTAGTTTCTAGGTCCCTCCTGTGGGTGGGACCAGGAAGGGGGGTGGTTACACCCCCTCTCCTTTGTTCAGTTTCACACCAGAGCTGGGGCTGGAGTGCCCCAGCAACTGGTTTGAACTGGGGTATGCATGAAGCACCTAGTGTGCCTCAGGCAGTGTCTCAATCTATTCAGCCCTCCCTGTCCCAATACACAAAGTCCTGTCTGGGGTGGTGCTCGCACCTCTCCAGCCAGGAAACCTATTGTCCAAACCTCCGTGACTGGAAGGACTCCCAGCAGCAGGAGGTCAGACTTGTGTCTTTGGCAGCAGCGTCCATTTTGTGACACTGGGGCTCTGGTTAACTTTAACCGGGATAGTCAGAACTAACATGTCTTCTCCCTCTAGAAGGGTGGAATGCTACCCCCGTCGCCAGAATTGGCGAGGGGGTAGTATTCCAAAGCGTATGATACCTTACACGACATGTTTGGATAAAGCCAAACCAAAGTAGGCATCTAACCGCGAGGATTTTATAATGCACTTAAGAGTATATAACATGGCGATATCATAGAACAGTTATAAGGACCTGGTTCCGAAAGCTGCAGACAGGCTCAGCTCATGCTAGAGCACCCTCTCACATAAAACCAAGCACTCTGCCTTCAGGATTGTTAAAGCCTGCCATAGGAGTGACTTATAGGTTACTGTGTGTCTATTTGTAAGTAGCTATAGGAATACTACAACTAAGCAAGGGGTGATTACACAACCTTGCCCCAGCTGAGTGATCAGCCAGTTGTGTCTATTTGAGTGGTCAGCCAGGGGTGGCATAATACATGCTGCAGCCCCTGGTAGGCCTTAGTTACACCTATGCCCTGAGTACCTAGGGTACACTTCTACAGGGACTGATAAGGTGAACCAATTCCCAATTGTGGATGTACCTAGAGTACATGGTGTGAATTTAGAGAGAGTGCATCTGGGCTGTGGGTCTGATTAGCAGGCGCACAGCCACATCTAAGTCGAAAACCAGTAAAGCAAAAAGTGCTGGTGACCATAGGAAGCAGACCCTACTCTCCTACATCCGGTGCTTTGCATCGACCGCTCTGGTGTCCGGTGCTTTGCATCGGCCGCTCTGGTGTCCGGTGCTTTGCATCGGCCACTCTGGTGTCCGGTACTTTGCATCGACCACTCTGGTGTCCGGTGCTTTGCATCGGGCGATCTGGTGTCCGGTGCTTTGCATCGACCGCTCTGGTGTCCGGTGCTTTGCATCGGCCGCTCTGGTGTCCAGTGCTTTGCATCGGCCGCTCTGTTGTCTGGTGCTTTGCATCAGCCGCTCTGGTGTCCGGTGCTTTGCATCGGCCGCTCTGGAGTCTGGTGCTTTGCATTGACCGCTCTGGTGTCCGGTGCTTTGCATCACCCGCTCTGGTGTCCTGTGCTTTGCATCGGACGCTCTGGTGTCCAGTGCTTTGATCGGCCGCTCTGGTGTCCGGTGCTTTGCATCGGCCGCTCTGGTGTCCGGTGCTTTGCATCGGCCGCTCTGGTGTCCGGTGCTCTGCATCGGCCGCTCTGGTGTTCGGTGGGGGGTCTGGTGCTTTGCATCGGCTGCTCTGGTGTCCGGTGCTCTGCATCGGCCGCTCTGGTGTCCGGTGCTTTGCATCAGACGCTCTGGTGTCCAGTGCTTTGCATCGGCCGCTCTGGTGTCCGGTGCTTTGCATCGGCCGCTCTGGTGTCCAGTGCTTTGCATCGGCCGCTCTGGTGTTCGTGGGGGGTCTGGTGCTTTGCATCGACTGCTCTGGTGTCCTGTGCTTTGCATCGGACGCTCTGGTGTCCGGTGCTTTGCATCGGCCGCTCTGGTGTCCGGTGCTTTGCATCGGCCGCTCTGGTGTCCAGTGCTTTGCATCGGACGCTCTGGTGTCCGGTGCTTTGCATCGGCCGCTTTGGTGTCCGGTGCTTTGCATCAGCCGCTCTGGTGTCCGGTGCAGTGTCCGGTGCTTTGCATCGGCCGCTCTGGTGTCCGGTGCTTTGCATTGACCGCTCTGGTGTCCGGTGCTTTGCATCGGCCGCTCTGGTGTCCGGTGCTTTCATCGACCGCTCTGGTGTCCGGTGCTTTGCATCGACCGCTCTGGTGTCCGGTGCTTTGCATCAGCCGCTCTGGTGTCCGGTGCTTTGCATCGGCCGGTCTGGTGTCCGGTGCTTTGCATCGACCGCTCTGGTCGGCCGCTCTGGTGTCCGGTGCTTTGCATCGGCCGCTCTGGTGTCCTGTGCTTTGCATCGATCGCTCTGGTGTCCGGTGCTTTGCATCTGCCGCTCTGGTCTCCGGTGCTTTGCATCGGCCGCTCTGGTGTCCGGTGCTTTGCATTGACCGCTCTGGTGTCCGGTGCTTTGCATCGGCCGCTCTGGTGTCCGGTGCTTTGCATCGGCCGCTCTGGTGTCCGGTGCTTTGCATCGGCCGCTCTGGTGTCCGGTGCAGTGTCCGGTGCTTTGCATCGGCCGCTCTGGTGTCCGGTGCTTTGCATTGACTGCTCTGGTGTCCGGTGCTTTGCATCGTCCGCTCTGGTGTCCGGTGCTTTGCTGAGTAGTAGTAGTAGCTATTTAATCACTACTCTGTTTTCTCCTGCTCTATGTTATCATATTGCAAATGTTTTTTTTTTCCGAAGAGCAATAATGCTGCTGATTACTTTGTAGGTAAATTATGTTTCAAAATCCTCTGTGATTGCATTGCAGGTGCACTGCTCGCCTGCTCAGTGGCGGTGCTACTATGCTTACTTGTTTTCGATTTTGTGCTCGTTTCATTGGCCTGAGTGATTATGTATGAGTGTACTTTATAGAACTGCGTAATGCTAGACACTAAGGGGCAGATTTACAATTACTGGCGCATCCCTGCAAATTAGCAGGGATGCGCCAGTTATGGCGCCACGCCTCCACCACCCATGGTGCGCCGCGTTTACAATGCGGTGCACCATGGGGCAAAAACAACACAGATGCGTCACGCATCTGTGCCGTAAAGGTGGCGCATTGCTGGAGTTGCGTCGCAAGCACGACACAGATCCAGCAATGCTCTGGGGTGCCCTATCTCCCCAATGCTGCGTCAAGCCGTACGTCTGCTTCAAGCAGGCGCAGGGTTTTGACGCAGCATTGGCCTAAAAGTGACTGAGTGAAATCTTGTAGATTTCACTCAGCCACTTTTAGGAGGCGTTCCTGCGCAGGAAAACCCTCCCTTGCGTCGGAACGCCCCCTGATGGCGCAGGGCTTTACAACGTGATGCATCTCCCAGATGCGTCACGTTGTTAATATACCTGGCACCATGGCGCCTCTTTTGCGCTGCCGCTGTGTCACAAAAGTCACGCAACGACGGAGCAAAAGAGCCGCAAGGGGCTTGTAAATCTGCCCCTAGAGACTCAAGTCCAGTCCTTCCTTTGTACTCCTGCCACTAAGAAGAGATAGTGGTGGTGGATTGATAGTTTGAGTATATTTTGACTGGTTATGTAGTAGGAAACTTTTTAGTGTTCAACTTCTCACTGGTCTGCAATCACGAGGGACTGTGTCTGTTACTTCGCGCGCTGCGGAAGGCTGCCTGCCAGTCCTAGTCGAACCTTTTTGTAGTTGGTTTAGTGAGTTACATAACTTTCCAAGTAGACGGTCCGCGAATCCAGCAATACTAATATCCTAGTAGACCATATCAGATAGGTCAATAAATTTAGTACAATTGTTGTCTTTTTCCCCGAAATTATTTGTTATTGTTTTTTTGAAATGTTTGATTTGGTTGACAATAATCAAACAATGTTTGTGTCTTTCTTTCATGTTGTACATCAGCACCCCCCAGGGGCAAGGGGACACAGGAGGAGGTAGCGGCGCCGGCGGAGAAGGGACAAGATCAGGAAGGCCAGGATCGGTCCGGCGAGGGCTCCTCTGCTGGCCCCAGTAAGTTTTCCTGTTAATATTTCCCTATCTTATACAGCACCTATTTTTTCCTAACGTTCCTCATTCGATTTTTTCTAAATCGTCTATGATCTTCTTGTAGACTGTTCCTAAATTCTTATCCTGCCTCTACTATGGCTCCCTGTAGTACTACTAGATTATTATTAGTCTGTCTGTGTAGCTAACTAAGCTTGCACAGTTGGCAAAAGGTGATAACCAAAACTCACATTCTATTCAGCAATAACTCTATGCACTGAGTGCAGTCCTCTGGGTTGTCCATAATGTCTTTGGAAGTCTTCTAAATGTTTATGCTTTGACAATTCCCAACAATAAAATGTCAATGGCCACCAAGAAAGAATAAGATATTAGTTTACTTTTTGATTGGATAGGAGGACAATCCATACTACTACTGTTGCAGGGACTATTCTGTACAAACAGAACTATGGACACGAAATAGTGCATTGTTTATCAATTATAATAGGCGCAGTTAGACTTTCCACATACCTCCGTCATAACAGAATTTAAACCCCCAATCTCCTTGCTGACTAGCTAGTGTGTCAGAGTCATCTAGCTCCCGAATTAATCGATGATTGATCCCCAAGGATTATACAACCCAGGACATAAGACTACGGAGTCAGAGTCCTGAGCCACGGACTCATGCTTGCAAATTGCAAACCTTTTCGCTCACTCACTCATGACCAAAAACCACAGAGTCTATGTAAGTTTTGAAGCTTTATTAAAAGTAAAAACATTTATTAAAATCAAGTTCAGCATACAACATAAACGGTGGATTGAAAATTGAAAAGTGCTTAGTGATTTCACACATGAATTGAGGGCGAGCCCTCACCAGGTTGGAACTTCACATCTTCTTTGTGGTGCTGAATCTTTGCTGACTCCGTCCAAGTGATGATGATCTGATCTTGCTCTTGTTCTTAGAAGGGAAGCTTCTGTCTGTTATGCGTGTTAAAAAGCAAGCATTCATCAGTTGTGCCAAAAAGTGTAGCAAGACATGTTACGGCTAGGCATAACTAAAAAACACCCTTCCCTGAAAAAAGGGCAATTAGTAGTTTAGACTAGAGAGTCACAAAATATTACATTTGTTTGTGTAGTCGTAGTAAAATGTTTTCATTCCTAGACAAAATACTAGGGAGTGGTGTATATGGCATTTAAGAATCTGAAATGTATTTTCTAGGCGGAACATCGGCACAGCCATCCACCGGATGGTGGGCACTCCTGGGGCGGAGGCGGTGCAACAGCCAGCGGGAACTGCTGTGGGGGATGCCACAGGAGTGGCGAGCAGTGGTAAGCTATTATATTCCTTACTTATTAAGATTGCAGACTGCAGAGTGTGCTCTCTGCACGGGTGTATATGTTGTACAGTACAAGTATACTTTACTGTTAAGAAGACTTACAAATTTAGAACTAAGTTTTTATCAACCAGGTAGTAGTCTCCTCCAAATTGACTTCAACTCAGCTGTGAAAGTTTTTTCGAGAAGCCAAGTCAGATCAGAGATGAACTTGATGGATGGGATGAACGAAAAGGGAAAGAAGGGTGTAAGTAAGTGTGGAAGGACGAGCAAGTTAAAAAGTAATGATGACTGGCAAAGAATGATACATGTTTTTGAATGCTGCCCGAGGTGGCTGGGAATATGATGCATGGCCGGTTGAAGGAAGAAGCAAGGATGGGTGGAAGGAGAAAGGGAAGAGGACTGCCTGGGTGGGTGAAACAGAAACTGTATGTGTGCGCAATATAACCTTTGGTTCAAATTCAAATGCAAGTCAAGCACGGATGCATGGCTTGCGGTTTCCAAAATAAAATGAAAATGTTGTTTTACTGTGTGAAAAACTAAGGTTTGTCCAGTTGAGACATTAAGAAGAATGATTGACATTTACTTTGAATGGATGGATGCCTGGATCATGGTACTATCTGACTCATAGATAGCATATGTGTATGTAGAGAGAGTAGACGGTCACTGGATGAACTAAGTGTTACTTTGAAGAGCATGTAACACTGTACCCGCACGTCCGTTCCAGTGTAGCAAAGGCAAGGAAAAGAAGTTGTAATTTTTCCGAATACTACCATGAATAGCAGCAGTAGTTTGTATTGCAAGCACAGCATATGTCCGGCGTTTACGGGGGCTACTCACTACCTCTGTTAATAATTTTAGTACAACTCTGTCATTCATGTGTGGCCTATCAGTGTTCACTCAATAAAAAATAAAGCACCTAAAGTCATCCCATATGTAAGCAAATATCCTGTGAAGGGATAGATAATCATATTATTTATCTTCTTCATTTTCCTTTTCTAGTAGTCATTGGCACTGTAGGGTGAAAGTTAAATTAATTAAGCAGTAGCCCTTGTAACAGAGTATTCTCAGTGCCACCCATAATAGAAAAGTAAGAGCTTCACCACCTGCATGTACTGGACTGGTACAGTAACGCAAGTCAGTGTCATCATGGCTTGCGACTGTTTTTCTCGGGTGCAAGTTGACTGCGCTGGCATTATGCCTGCTTCCAGAAGTATACGTACCAATTTCGCTAAACAAGGGAGAAGAAGAAGAATAAGACTGGTGTACTGTCATAGTCGACTCTAATGTAGTGAGTCCATATAGTGCTCGTAGAATTGATTCCTGAAACTCCCACTAATGTTAGAGCAGAGGCTGACGAAGTGGGAGGTTAGATAGATACAGGCCACAAATGTTATGTACTGTGCTTGCAAGTTGCTAGTTCTACTGTGACACAACTTTCTGCTGAATTATTTTGTGTTAATCTTGAAGAGCATTGGTTACAGTATGTCTTTCTTTCTTCATATAGAGGCTCCTTCCAAACTGGCACGGAAGGAGCTTGCTAGACGGGCCCGGCAAAGGAAGCTGGAAGCGATTGTCGCCGAATATCGGCGGCTGGTGGCCCAGGAGGAGGAGGACACGCAGTCCCAGTCCATCACAACATCCACCGTGACAGCTGCATCCTCCTCCGCGCTCCCTGGGTCAGCCAGTCAGCGCAAGCCTCCAGCGGTACGGAGCCGTGGTACCGCAGCCACCCGCCACCGCCAAGCAGCCAAAAAATCAGCTGCCCCCCACAGTAGGTGCAAGGCCCGCATCCACCGCCTAACCCTCAGGGTGTCCAACCTTGAGCAGGAGATGAAGAGAATGAAGAGCCTGCTCAAGAAGAACCTGCGCGGGGAGCAACGGGCCCACCTGGCCAAAGGACACCGCCGGCGGCAGTAGAGGAGGAGAGACTGTCCCTTGCCCGTTTTTTAAAGATTTTTGGGGGGTGGGAATTGGGAGTTGGGTTTTTTCTTGGACTTTGGGGACTTTTTCATGGACATTCTTTGGGGTTAGGGAGCGGGGTAGGTTGGGTCTTGCGGGATAGTTTATTTTTGTTATGGATTTAAATAATTATTTACTTTCAACTTAAACATTGCATACACGTTTTTACTGTTTTGCGGGGGAGGCGGGGGGGTTAACTGTTAGTTTGTTTTCCTGGAACTTAACTGGCTGCTTGATTCAAATTGTCTAAGTAATCGCCCAAATGCTACAACAGTAAGTGCCACTCACAGAGCTAGTGAATTCAATTGTCCTACTACTTTAGTAGTACTACCGTGAGTCTCTCCTCTCTCCTCCTACTCCATTATTCTTTCTCCCCCAAACGCTTATCTTACCTGTGATTCGTGTTTGAGAATAGGCCTAGGGCTAGGCACACGGCTTGCTGCATGGCAACTGGCGATGAAGGTTGGCAATCCTGGGCGGATGAAATGGTATCGTTGTGGTGGTAGTGGTGGTACACAGTGGCAGTAGCAGCATATGAAAAAAAAGAAAATGAAACCTTGAGTGGCCTGAGCGGATCATTAGAACAGTACGATAGATAGCATAGTACACAAGAACAGTGCCATACTTTAGCCTAACAAATGAAGTTTCCAAAGTATACTAGTTGCGTGGAGTTTGGCTTTGGCTACTACAAGAAATAGTACTGAAGGTGAAGGGCACAGCAGCGTAATCATTCGCCACGTGTAGGAGGAGGAGGTTTTCTGTTGCTTTGACCTTATCCTCCCCAGCAAGTGAGTGGAATTATTGTTGTCATTTACTCACACCTCAATGAAAACCACACAGCCCAGGGGAAGAGGGTTAGGGTTTGAAACTTGGATGGGAATGGGGTTTGTGGGGAAAGTTTTGTGGAGAGAGGAAAAAAAAACACAGCATGGACAAACAACAAATGAAGATAAACAAATCTTTGGATACGAAGCTACCCATAAATCTTTTAAGGGACATAAAGGAAGTGCATGCACTACTGCATGCATGAAGTTGTTTGCTAAATAGATAGGTTACTGTAAAGTAAGTAGTACTTTCTACAATGTACTAACTATGAAGAAACAATGTGACAGTACAGGGCTGCAGTAATTACGCAATTTTACTTGCCTATCTGCCCTCAGAGAGAAGAACCACTTAGTACATTAAATGAGTTTAAAAAATAGCAAAGAAAAAAGAATACAATGGCTGGAGGGATGAATTGAAGCAGAGAGCAAACAAATGCACAGAGTCACACTCACAGAAGTTCACAGCAATAACATTACTTAAAAGATAAGTAGAAATGAAGATGGATACTGTAACTGTATGTTGTTGTAGTTGTCCTATTGAATTTCGGAAGTTGCATGCATCCAGCCATTCCTCTTTTTCGCTGTACTCCTCCATTCCATCTGACGCTCCGCCGATCAATGTTGGGGACCAGAAGACACCTTGTCCACTCCCTGCCTGGTGGATGCTGAATTGCGGGTCGCTAAGCCTGAGGTCATCCTTTTTGCCATTGCACAGGGTAAAAGCCGGCCTGTAATTGTTGATGGAAAAACAGGAAGTGATATTAAAACACCACGGAGAAAAAAACATGAGGTACGCTGTGTAGTGCAAAAATAACACTTTCAGTTTCAGAGTCAACAGTATTACAAAACATACAAGCATCATTTCGAAAGTGCGTACTCTGAGTCTCCTTTTCAAGGATAAATTAGTGTGGGCGAAATTTGCGGATCTTTCCCCTCAAGCTAGGTGTACAGTGTAAACTGCGATTTTAGAACCCTAAACCTAACCCTAACCCTAGGCCCTAACCCCCCTTTTTCACCATGGATTTTATCCAAAACACTTGCGCCCGATATTAGACCTTCCCAGCAATGCCCCCAGAGCCGTCAACCCACCCGCAAAAAAGTAGAACACCCCCAAACAGGCCAAAAGCAAAAATGGAAAATGTGACACTTAGAACATTTTCGGCCTACCAGTCGACATCACTCCAAACGCACTCTGCAGCTAGGCCCTAACTCCCCTTTCCCACCATGGATTTTCTTCAAACCACTTGCAATCAAAATTAGACTGTGCCAGCAGTGCTCCCAGACCACAAAACCCACCCCCAAAAACCTAGAAGCCTCCCAAACAGACCCCCAAAAACAGGCAAGTGGGAAAAAACGGAAAAACTTTTTCACCATGGATTTTATCCAAAACACTAGCGCCCGATATTAGACCTTCCCAGCAATGCCCCCAGACCCCTCAACCCACCCGCAAAAAAGTAGAACACCCCCAAACAGGCAAAAAGCAAAAATGCAAAAACTCACTCTTAGAAAATTTTCGGCCTACCAGTCAACATCGGTCCAAACGCGCTCTGCAGCTAGACCCTAACTCCCTTTTCCGACCATGGATTTTCTTCAAATCACTTGCAATCAAAATTAGACTATCCCAGCAGTGCTCCCAGACCCCCAGACCCACCCCAAAAACCTAGAACACCCCCAAACAGCCCCCCAAAATCAGGCAAGTGAGCAAAAACGTAAAAACTTTTTCACCATGGATTTTATCCAAAACACTTGCGCCCGATATTAGACCTTCCCAGCAATGCCCCCAGACCCATCAACCCACCCGAAAAAAAGTAGAAGACCCCCAAACAGGCAAAAAGCAAAAATGCAAAAACTCACACTTACAAAATTTAGAGCCTACTTTCAATTCAGTCCAAACGCGCTCTGCAGCTAGGCCCTAACTCCCCTTTTCCACAATGGATTTTCTTAAAAACAAATGCAATCAAAATTAGACTGTGCCAGCAGTGCTCCCAAACCCCAAAACCCACCCCCAAAACCCACCCCCAAAAACCTAGAAGCACCCCAAACAGCCCCCCAAAAACAGGCAAGTGAGCAAAAACGGAAAAACTTTTCCACCATGGATTTTATCCAAAACACTTGCGCCCGATATTAGAGCTTCCCAGTAATGCCCCAGACCCGTCAACCCACCCACAAAAAAGTAGAACACCCCCAAACAGGCAAAAATCAAAAATGGAAAATGTGACACTTAGAACATTTCAGGCTTACTTCCAAAATCTATCCAAGCGCGCTCTGCAAGTAGGCCCTAACTCCCCTTTCCCACCATGGATTTTCTTCAAACCACTTGCAACCAAAATTAGGCATGCCCAGCAGTGCTCCAAGACCCCCCAAACCCCAGGAACCCCCCCAAACAGCCCACCAAAAACACCAAAGTGAGCGAAAATTGAAAAACAAATTCACCATGGATTTTGTCCAAACCACTTGATTCCGATATTAGACCTTCCCTCATTGCCTCCAGACCCCTGAACCCACCTGCAAAAAAGTAGAACACACCCCCAAAACCCACCCCCAAAAACCTAGAAGCACCCCAAACAGCCCCCCAAAAACAGGCAAGTGAGCATAAACGGAAAAAACTTTTTAACCATGGATTTTATCCAAAACACTTGCGCCCGATATTAGAGCTTCCCAGTAATGCCCCCAGACCCGTCAACCCACCCGCAAAAAAAGTAGAACACCCCCAAACAGGCAAAAAGAAAAAATGGAAAAAGTGACACAGAACATTTCAGGCCTACTTCCAAAATCAATCCAAGCGCACTCTGCAAGTAGGCCCTAACTCCCCTTTCCCACCATGGATTTTCTTCAAACCACTTGCAACCAAAATTAGGCATGCCCAGCAGTGCTCCAAGACCCCCCAAACCCCAGGAACCCCCCCAAACAGCCCCCCAAAAACACCAAAGTGAGCGAAAATTGAAAAACAAATTCACCATGGATTTTGTCCAAACCACTTGATTCCGATATTAGACCTTCCCTCATTGCCTCCAGACCCCTGAACCCACCTGCAAAAAAGTAGAACACACCCCCAAAACCCACCCCCAAAAACCTAGAAGCACCCCAAACAGCCCCCCAAAAACAGGCAAGTGAGCAAAAACGGAAAAAACTTTTTCACCATGGATTTTATCCAAAACACTTGCGCCCGATATTAGAGCTTCCCAGTAATGCCCCCAGACCCGTCAACCCACCCGCAAAAAAAGTAGAACACCCCCAAACAGGCAAAAAGAAAAAATGGAAAAAGTGACACAGAACATTTCAGGCCTACTTCCAAAATCAATCCAAGCGCACTCTGCAAGTAGGCCCTAACTCCCCTTTCCCACCATGGATTTTCTTCAAACCACTTGCAACCAAAATTAGGCATGCCCAGCAGTGCTCCAAGACCCCCCAACTCCCCCAAACACCAGAAACCCCCCCAAACAGCACCCCAAAACACCAAAGTGACCCCTCAACCCAGTCACAAAAATCTAGAAGACCCCCAAACAGACGCCCAAAAACATGCTATACTGCTACCTTGCAGAGGCCTGCCCTTCCACCTCTAGGAGGATGTGATTGTTTTCTGTTTTTTTCACCCTTGCAGCATATCTAATTGTATGCAGCAACTGCAACATAGCCCCAAATTTACATGGACTGCTGTCTGGACTCTGCCTGGCATAACAACACTACACTGGCTCAACCACTCCACCCTGACTAGACAAACATGTAGTTCTGCTGCAGTAGTTGTTGTTGACTGGTTTACCTGTTTGCCACTCACGAATTGGACATAGTTCTTCCGTAACCCGACGATGATGATCCATCCATCCCAGCGAGTGACTGTAAAGAAAAAAAATATATTAGTTATCTTTGATCATCAACACTCATCATCAATCATCATGGTATATTGGCAAACAGTGAGTCCAAGGACATTTAACATATTGGAAAATGCAACGTAGTGGGCCCTGCAGTTGAAGTACAATTTGAATTAAACAAGGTAAAAAAAAGCATAGTAGACTTGAGTTTCTTTAAGTGTGTAAAAGATTAAATAATAACAGAAGAGATTCATTTCATGCACAACAAACAAACAGCAATTGCTTCTATGAGAGCCAGACAGCCATTGCTGTCCACTGCATGCCATCTTCTCATTATTCATTCATTACCTGATCCACTTTTTGTCCGCATCTTCTTCTGGAAGTGAAGTCCCACAGGGCAGCCTCTCCTGTCAATTTCAGAAGTAACTGCGTCAGCCATCATTAATGTGGACTCAGTAATTCCAGTCCCACTTGAGGGGACTCGTCTACGAAGGCAAAGTTCTTTCTTCATTGTGCGGAATCCAGCCATCTGCTTTGAGGGAAATGGATAGGGGGAGTCTGGAGGAGGAGGATAGAGGAGCATGACTGAGTTCTTGTGAACTTGTGAACCTGAGGAATGCAGACTGCGGCACCTTCAAATCAATAAGGAAATAAGTGAAGACAGTTCTGCTGCTGGGCTTGTTGTTGTGATTAGGTGATTAAAGTGTTGTCGTGGTAAAAGTTGCAAAACAAAGAAAGACACACAGGAATAAAAGTGAATAAGGACGAAAAAGAAAGTAAGTAATTTTCAGGGCTCGGTGTCAGGGAAGTAGAGCTCGTCCTCAAACTCTGCGAATTGAGACGAGAGTAGGTCAGGTAACAGAGAAGAACTTCTGTCATCTAAGTCGGTGTCCTCTTCTTCCGCCGTGCATTCACGTATTTTGTAATCTGGTGGTATGAAGTGCTGATTCATCTTGATCATTGTTAACCTCTCCACATTTTTGGCCGAGAGGCGGCTCCTTTTTGAGGTTACAATGCCACCAGCAGCACTGAAAACACGTTCAGAAGACATGCTTGCGAGTGGACAAGACAAGTAATTTATAGCCAGGTTGGTGATCTGTCGCCATAGATGCCTTTTCCCATACCAATACACCAATGGGTTCTGATTAACAAAGACCTCTGTTGGGTCTTCCAGATAGGCCTGCACCATCGACTCAAGGTTCTCCAGGGTTCCTCCACTTTGCGTACTTTATTCTGTGGCCTTTACATCTCTGGAACGAGCAAACCCTTGCTGAGTTAGCCAATCCGCTTCCGACAATATTATGGCTGGGCCTGGTGCAGGTGAGGATGATGATACGGTTGCTGGTGTCGTTAACGGCTCAGAGGGAAAGTGACTCACTTCGGCCACAGATTCAGAAGTGGACCTTGATGCCGGATGGCCTGCTGATTCAGTACTACTACTGCCGCTTCCTTCAATTTTCTGCCGCTCTTTTTCGAACAGAGTGGCTGACACAGCTAGCCAATGTTTGTACTTTGTAACATCTGCTTCATCAAAAGGAATGAATGCTTTGCTGGCCACTGCCTTTTTGTACCGTGGATCCAGAATAGTGGCACAAATGTAATGTTGTTCTGTATGTATTTTTCTAAGCCTTTGATTGCCAACTAGGCGGCTTAATAAGATCTCGGCCAACTGATATGCGTCTTGCTTGTCAGTATCCTCTTTGAACGTTGAAGACACCGCCTTCAGTTGGTGCTCTAGCATGCGCAACAATGGGATAGCTTTGCCCAAAGTACAGTCCTCCCTGCTGACTTCACGCGTGAAGACCTCAAAAGGACGAAGCATGTCTGTCAGGCTTTTAACTAGCTTCCATTCCTCCAACTCTAGCCACATGTCTTTTGTTAGAAATGGGATCCCTGGCTGGCCATGGCTTGCGCCAAAGTCAGTCAGAGACCACCACTTCCACGTCAGGGCAAGGGAGTTACACGCCAAGATAACCCCTGCTCACCCCCTTGGTAACGTAGCACGAGTAGTAAGGCTAAACTTGGAGGCAATGTGAGTTAAGTGTTTGCGCACGCACCCCCAGCAACAACACCCAAGGCCCACCACAAAGGAAACTCCACACAAGGTTATATATAAAAATAGCCTTAGTATTACACCAAAACACATTAGATAAAAACACACACTTTACAAAGTGCCAACAGGCACGGGCAGAATTTACAGGGGATATGTACAAGACTGGGCCACCTGGACCACTATCAGGAATAAGCACTTGGTAAAGAAATAGCACTTTTAGAACTTAGCACTAGGTATAATTAGCACTTAGCACATATAATAACAATCACTGTAGCACAAAATAGAACATAACCAGTAACTACTGGTAACAGGTAAGTACCACCTACGCAACCCTAACCACCTTAGGAACAGGTCACACAGGGAACCAGGACCTCACTAGCACCACCTGTACTAGCAAGAACAACCACCTAAGTATCACAATACCTGTAGGGGTATAAGCACATTACACATGATGCATCACAACACATTCAGAGGTGTAGGGAAGGAAAACACATGATGCATAACATACATTCAGCGGTGTAAGAACATGGCACATGACGCATTAAAACACATTTAGAGGTGCAGGAAATCCCGATAGCGCAAAACTCACATAAGTCACCACCTGTGACTGTCCCTAGGCCAACTGGCCTTGTTGGGGCTAGGACGCCCTGTCTCCCAATGTCAGTGGGGCCTAAACGTAGCAGCTGCCGACGAAGTGCTGGGCAGCTGTGAAGACAATGACGGGCCAACACGATGTGGGAGCCTTGCAGGCTCTAAATAAACAAATATGCCCCACGAGCGTCTCTGGGCTCGCAGCTAACAAAGGGATGCCCCTAGAGCCCTCGTGGCTCTAAAGCAATAATGCCCCCTGAGCGTGGGAGCCTCTTGGCTCTAAAAGCTACTGTGGCGCCTGAGCCCCTCGTGGCTCTCAACGATAACTGTGGTGCCTGAGCCCCTCATGGGCTCTAAATTAGCAACTGCGGGCGTTCGTTGGAGTCCCTCCTCGGGGGACTTGAAAACGGAAATGCCCCCGGAGCCCTCCCAGGGCTCTACACACGAATGGCCCACTCGTTGGAGTCCCGCTCGGGGGACTCAGAATCAGGAATTGCCCCCAAGAGCCTCTCAGGCTCAATTAGGAATGCCCCGAGGTGGGAGCAGCCCTCAACGGCGGCCCGCTCGGAACAGGAGCCGGGATGGGAACGGCCCCTCTGTTACCCTCGGGGAGCCCCCACCAGCCCTCTGGGACTCGCCGGCGGTCCCGGGGACTCTGCTTCTCGTCGGAGCCCCGCTCTCCTTCTCTCTGCGACGGCTCCTACCGGCGACTCGGGCTATCTCTCCTGGGCGGCGGGGCTCTCCTCCCTACGACGGAGCCCCGCCCGCACCTTCCGCCACCTCGTCTGCTACCCGCACTTCTCCCTACCACTCTGGAGCGCGGGGTGGGCTCCCGTCCGCTTCCGGTTCTCGGGGGCGGGACTTCCGGGTCGTCGCAGGCAGCCCGGCGGCCCGGCGGGGGCTGCACACACTCCTGGGCTGCGGCGGTGACAATTTCACGGGGCAATGCCAGGTGGGCACCGGCTTGTTTAAAATAAACAATAAATCGAGGTGGGCACTCGATTGGGACAGCAATCCAGCACGCAGGCAAAGATGCCGGGTGGGCACCGGCCAAAGCACCCAGAGTGCTCCCAAGCGCCAAAGATGAGCACAGCGCTTCCAGGTGCTTAGGGGAGAAATAAAGCGCTACCAAGCGCTTAGGGATTTAGGAGCACAGGCAAAGCGCTCCCCAGGCCCAGGGGAAAGTTCAGGCCCCAAAGTCAGCAACCAAGTCCTTCAGGAACGTGGGGGGGGGGCAAGGCTGGGCCCAGAGCCAGCACACTGGGCCCTCCAGGCAGGAAGGCAATCCCAAGTGGCGGTCCTCCGGGCGCTCAGCCACAGCAGCAGCCCCCCTCTAGATAGGATCAAGACGAGAACAAATTGAAAGGGGACAGAGCCCCTTCTTATACTGTAAATTCCTTTGTCTGTAGGTGCAGGGTAGGGGAGAAACCAGTCGCAGCTGGTTTTGGAGCACCTTGGATGTGCTCAACCACCCTTTCTATTCACTAGGGAGGCTACAGGGTCGTTATATGCACCACAGGGGGCGGAGCCAGCATTGTGTGGGGAAAGCCCAGCCCCATTCAGGACCCAGGTGCACTCCTCCCCAGCCATCAGCATGCTAATCTCTACATTCACCACCGGGGCAGACCCACACAGACTCTTGGAGCCAGAATCCCCAGCCAGCTTCAGCCAATCACGCGCCAGCATACTTACTGCACACGCACACCCATGTCTAGAAGTGGCACTTCCACACTAGACACATACACGCCGCTTACATCATCTCGCAGCATTCAATCACCTGAGTCCGCACATATCAGACTCGAGCCTGCACACCCCACGCATCAGGAACTACCAGGGACACATACATTCCTATGGGAGGGCAGGCCTATCTCACCACATGCACTCAGAGTGTGCACGCACTTTCCACTGGGACACAGTGAAAGTGCGCCGAACCCAAAAATCACCATCACCAGGTCACCATTAAAAGCAAAAAGTTTAGGGCTGAACCTGCCAGAAGGGCCAAGTCCAACATCTTTCATAGTAGAACCCAGTCCAAAGACATACTGATTGGTTACCACCCACGGCTCAGACAGACGCTCAAGCATGTAGAAGGTTGAGTTCCAACGTGTTACTACCTCCTGGATGAGTCCTTTGACTTCCAACTGGATTGCCACCTCAACTACATACAACATCTGGACCAAGGCCGCTTGAAAGCAAAACAACTGCTCTTTGCATTTAAAAGTCTACACCAAAAGCTTTCAGGCTGCTCAACAGGGCACTTGCTCAAAGTAATAGCTGCTAAAGTCCTACCCTCCATTGCATACGGCTCAGAAATATTGAATACCAAAGACGCCACAGCACTAAACACAGCTCAATCCACCCTTTTCAAACGCTTGTTCTCGATTCCCCGATATATTTGCAGTTTATTAAGAATACCCTGTTGTGCGTTTAGGAGCAGACTGTTGCAGTAGTCTAGGCGTGATAGCACTAGACTGGTGACCACTGTTTTTTTATGCTCTTCTGCAAGAAACGGTAGAACTTTCCGAATTGTTTTGAGCATAAAATGGATGGATGAGGAAAGGGTATTTATATGAGGCCTGAAGGATAAAGAGTCATCCATCATGACTCCCAGATTTTTAACTTTCGTGACCGGTGTCGGAGGAGTCCCCATTTCCTGATGATGACTTCTTCAAACCAGTTAGGCCCAGTGATGTAGTTTTTCGCATTGGAGTCTCTCCCAGACTCTTAGTGTGCCTCGTACATGTTGCAGGGGTAGAGGGTGTGGGCGCTACCACTGCAGTGCTGCTGGGTGAACCAGAAAAAATGTCTGTCGCTTCTTCACTTCCCCTCTGCACAATCAGCCTCTCATCATCATCAGATGCAATATCAATGGATACATTTGGATTTGTTTTTCTTTTGGGTTCCTCGATAATGTGGATAATGTGGTGTTTTTTTAGATAACCTCTCTGGCCTCCGGTTCCATAGTTGGTACCAAGCTTACCCCGACTAACTAATGTTTTACAAATCAAACAAACAACCATGTTTTCCGCACTTTGGCTAACAGTAAAGAAGTCCCAAACTGGGGACTGGAAATGTCTGCTGGTGGTGGAGGTGCTACTTTGACTTTCAATGCCAGATGAAATGGAGGATGGGCGTGGCTGAATTTGTTTCTGTTGTTCACTTACATCACCACTACTTGAGGTCGAGCTGGATGGAGGTCCATGCCGGCCCTTCTGACTACAAAATATGGAAGCTGTAGGTCGTGTTGGTGTTGTAGTTAACTGCATTGGTGGTGGTACCAGTGCCACGCCGCCCACATCCCGCTCAGCAGCCATTCGGGCTAGGGTGAAAATGTCGGTCTGCTGCATGCCCGCTGGGGTTGGAGTGATGACTGTGATGACTGGGTCATCGTCAGACTGTTCATCAGCAGCAGGAGACACCAGTTCTTATTCGTCGTTATCACCCATAACTCGAAGCCTTGCGGGAACTTTCCTTTTAGGCTTAGCTACCTTTGTCGTCTCATGGCGTGACTCACTCTCAGACTGCATTGCTGGGTTCCAATCACGATCAAGGTCATCAGAATGAAGGGGGCTTGAAGAAGAACTTGTAGTAGTATCCCTCCTTGACTTTTTTCTTGCTGGGGATCTGGAAGACAATGGATTATCATCAGGAGGAGTGGCTTCCTCGGATGATGATACCCCCGCTTGAATATCAATTTCCTGATGTGCCCCTACTTATGGAGGAACAAGCGTTCTAGGCAGTTGTGCCGCTCCATGAACCTCTAGTTGCACTTCTCCATGCACCTGTCCATGCGCCTCTCCTTGCGCCTCTCCTTGTGGCTCTACTTGCGCCTCTCCTTGCGCCTCTCCTTGCGCATCTACTTGCGCCTCTCCTTGCTCATGTACTTGCGCTTGTACTAGTTGCACCTGTGGTTGTCGTTGCGGCTGTGATTGTTGAACACTCGTCAGCTGAGTTTCCCCCGGCGTTGATTGGATGGTACTTTCTTGTGATGAGCCAACATCACTAGTCGATGGTGATTGAGGAAGTAAAGTGGCTGCCTCAGCAGCACTCATAGTCTTGGACCCAACTTGGCGTGGTTGCACTGAGCCCAATGAAGCGGAGGTGCTGCTTCCAGCTTGGTCCCTGGCGGACACCGCTGCTGCTGCAGGCGTAGTTTTTTTTCTCCCAAAAAAGGTGTCGGTGGGCACACCAGTCTCCTTGGTAGGTGGTGCCACTTGCTTCTTCTGCTCCTTCTTACTGGCAGTGGCACTGACAACTTTTTTCGCTGAGGCGCTACGGCCACCTTTCTTTGGGCCCATCTTCTTCAGATGTCAGAATAGCAGGCCGCTGTAGGAGAGTAGGGTCTGCTATCCTATGGTCACCCCAAATTTTTGCTTTTTGCTTCACTGGTTTTCGACTACTGAGGCTGTGGGCCTGCTGATCAGACCCCCAGCCTGCTGTTCTCTCACTAAATTACTGACACATGTGCTATAGGCACATACCAATTGGAAATGGACTCCTTGTCAGCCCCTGTATAATGCACTATAGGTGCACAGGGCATAGGGGCCACCAAGGCCTACCAGGGGCTGCAGCATATCTTTTGCCACCCCTGGCTGGTTCTTAAATTGACACAACTGGCTGATCACTCAGCTGGGGTAAGGTGGTGTAAACACCCCTTGCTTAGATATAGTATACCTATGTCTAAACCTATATCTGGACACATGTAAACCTGTGAGCCACTCCTATAGAAGGCCTCATCAATCCTGGAGGCTGAGTGCGTGGTTTTTATGTGAGATGGAGCTCTAGCATGAGCTGAGCCTGTCTGCAGCTGTCGGGAACAACTCCCTAGGCTGTTTCAGGATAATGCCATACCATATACTCTTAAGTGCCTTATAATCCTCGCGGTTAAATAGCAACTTTGGTTTGGCTTTATCAAAACATGTCGTGTAAGGTGTCATACGATTTGGAATACCATCCCCTCGCCAGTTCTGGCGACGGGGATGGCATTCCACCCCTCTAGAGGGGTAAGACATGTTGCTTTACTGAAACGCGGTTAATTTCTCCAAAGACCTTAGATCCACAAAATGGATGCCTCTGCCACAGACAAATGTCTGGACCCCTGTAGCTGACCGAAACTCAGCCAAAGGGGTCCTGGACAAAGGGTTTCCTGTCACAGGAGGGTGTCACCGCCCTCCAGACAGGAGATAGTGGATTGTAGCAGGGAGGTTTGAAAGAAACCAGACACTGCCTGGGGCGCACAAGGCTGCCCCTTGCATAATCCGGCCAAACCGGTTCTGGGGCACTCCAGCCCTCGTGCCAGGGCGGCCTGGATCAAAGGAAGGGGGTGTATCCACCCACTTCCTGGGTTCCACCCATAGGGGTGGACCTAGCAGGTAATCACGCCCCCCAGATTCGAATAAGAGTGGGAGCAGTGCCAATGCACATCAGATTTCCTGGAAGAAACATTTGAAACGAAATTCTGGACCCTTCGCCCTCCATCTCAACGTGGAAGCCCGAAGAATCTCCCTTGTGGTCAAGGAGTGACCACCCTGCAGCAGCAGGCACCATCCAGCCCTCGACGTCTACTTAGTTGCAGTTCCCGCCGGAACTCGAGCGACTGAGATCGACGAGATCAAGCCTGCCTGCCTTCTAACAGCCCGATCCACAGTCCCTGCAAAGCTGAGACCCGTGGAGGCGACCGGAAGGCTCTATTTGGCTCAACGCGTTGGCCCGGTCACTTGCCAGCTGGCTAGTGGTCCCTGTGCCGACGAACTAACTAAGAAGACTCGTGAATCTGGTTGCTCCAGATCCACACCAGCTCCCCTGAAAAGGAGCCCCGACTCTGACCTTCCTGGTCCGAGTGAGAAGCAATCTTCCGATCCCGCGTGGATTGCTCTTGCCAAGGCTTGTTTGCTCCAAACTTGAAGCCGACTGCACCGACGGTGAGAGCCTGCGTGGGACAGATCGTGACCTGCTCCTGGACGTCGCAGATGCCCCAGAGCCCACGTGACAGCGGAGAGAAGCTCCTCGACGACCACCTGATTGCGCCCGACATTGCCTGGTTCCGTCCTGGTTCCACCCTGGTCACTGCTGAGTGACCCAGACTCTGTCCCCTCTGCTTTCAGGTACTCTACAACTTGAGTCCACCCTTGGACTCCACCGGACACTTCATCTTTAACCCGCCTGCAGCCCTTTCAGCTTCAAGCACCAAGAGCCTGCGAGTCAGAACCCGACGCCACTTCGACCCTGTGCACCCACTTCCTGTGGGTGAGGTAACTTTGCTCCGCCGGTGTTCCCACACTGGTGCACACCTCTAGGGTCTGTGTGTTAAGTTTTGTTCCTCTAGGTTCAGCGGAAGTGTCCTTTAACTTTAACTTTACAACTTTTACGCACCATTGGTTAACATTGGTGCGTGCGTGCGCTTTCCGCACATCTCCCGAATCCCGAGGGCCATTCCCGACTTCAGCATTGCTTGTCCTGACTGCTCCCAGCGATTCCCTAGGCCCTAGGCCTAACCACTGCTCGAGTGGCATCTCTTATACCACTTGTTTAGTATATGGTTTGAGTGGCCCCCTGCCCTCATCCATAATGGTGCAACTTTGTATGTTTAAACAGTGCTTTTGATTTAACGCTTGTGCCCCTTTATTCATAAAGAATACTGGGGATTGTTTTTAGTAATAAACACATATATTTTTATAATATATACTTGTGTGGTGTCCTTTCATTTGGTATTACAGGATTGTATGTGGTAAAACAGCTCGCTTAACACGACCTCTTAAGTTAAGCCTTTAGGCTGCTTAGTCCATGCTACCCCTAGGATAGCTTGTCTAATAAGGTTGACTTACAACCAGACACCATAAGGGATTGTTTGGTCAGGTAGTAGGTGGTTCCAGAATTGGAAACATCCCCTACCAGGCCAACTTCTCACAGCCGCAGTTGCACGGGTTGCAGAG
Organism: Lissotriton helveticus; assembly: GCF_964261635.1. NCBI lineage: Eukaryota > Metazoa > Chordata > Amphibia > Caudata > Salamandridae > Lissotriton > Lissotriton helveticus. Next base: position 88,580,571 of record NC_136057.1, read on the forward strand.
TTGTCTTGTCTGTGGCCACTAGTGACGTCACGTGACGTTGTGCTGCACACACCACTGCAGGACTTCTTCCTGACACTGGTGGTTCTCTTGTGCACCTAAAAGCAATGGAAGCCAGAGGAACATCAGTTAAACACCCCAAAAAGTCGAAAAACACACACAAATCACCACAATCCAATGCCATCCATGCCCTCAATGATGTTTAAATTCAAGACACCCCACAGAAAGACTAGGTCCATGCACCACTGAGTACCCCTGGGCATAATGGATGAAAGCAGGGCAAAATGGGTGCAGGCCTGAGCACACTGCCTGGCTTCAAAATGGTCCCTTGACCCTCACCACATGGCCAGGCCCTGCCTGTATCAGGCCTCAAAATGGCCCCCACCCACTTGGCCAGGCCCCAACAACACCCCAAAAAGTCGAAAAACACACAGAAATCACCACAATCCAATGCCATCCATGCCCTCAATGATGTTTAAATTCAAGACACCCCACAGAAAGACTAGGTCCATGCACCACTCACTACCCCTGGGCCTACTGGCTAGTGAGGCTTTACAGGCACCACACAATTTAAAAAAAATAATAATCATATAACAGTGAGCTAAAATTCCATGACATAAATGAGATTTAAGTTCAAAAACTCACAGAAACAGTTGTATCATGCACCCATGAATAACCCTGGGCCTACTGGATACTGTGGCTACCCACAATATATATATTTTTAAAGTTGTGAAAAAAGTTTTAAAACTGTAGTTACAGCAACTGCAATGCCCCAAACAAACAACACCAACTTACTTGTAAAATCTGAAGTCCAAAAGTGATCCAAACTCCAAAGTCCAAAAAGTCCTCAAATACAAATATCCAGCAGCAGCCACAAAAAGTAATCCTTCCAGCTCCAGATCCAAATCAAAAGTTACCAGGACATGGACAAAGCACTGGGAGGAGCCTGCTGGACAGAACCAGGAAGTTGGAGACTCTGGGGCACTTCCTTCCTCCCACCCCCCTCCCCCCAAAATGGACTCCTTGCACCAAAAAGTGCAGCGAAATGTCAATCTGAGGAGTTATTCTGATAAAAATCATCATTTTCAGAAGGTTTATGCTTCCTGCGGTGGATTTCTTGTGCAGAATTGCAATTTTTGCAATTTCGGGAAAGCGAGTTGTTCAAATCTCCCGCCGGAAGTCAGCTGCGCGCCGCATTTACGTGTTCGGCATTGTTTACTCCCGCAATGCGTAATCGCGGGCCCTTATGACGTATTCCCGTTGTCAAACTCTCGCTGTGCAAGATGGCGAGCCGCGATGAAGTAATTGCGTTCAAAAAGCTCTCGCGCGATCACGCAGCAAGATCGAAAATGGCGCAGCACATGCATACCGGGAGAAAAACAACTCGGCGGACTCAGAATCACGGTAAGTCAACGCCGCGCGCGCGATATTGTATTTTTCAAGCGCAACCAAGCAAAATAATTCGCAGCTTGCGAATTTGCAGAATTTTGGGCAACTTTGCGTGATTCACGGACCGCGAATTTGTCAAAAATCCACAAATTCCGCGAACGAAATGGATTTTTCGCCCACGCTTAGTATAAACATGTCTTTTTCCCAAAGGCCAAAGGCACATTTCCAGACGTGATGCTCCAAATTCTCATAAGGCAACAGGTAGGGATCTAATCACCCAGGTGCTAGAGCCCCACTACTCCCTAGTTAGAGCAAAAGATGAATTTATTCAACTTTGGCTGATTACTGTAGATAATTCTAGCACGTTTTTCACCCACAGTTTTGATCCCTACAGATAATATCAAGGGCCCATCCCACCGGACAGGTGTCTGGGATGAAACAGGGGCCTATGATGAAGCAAGGCACACAATCTCATCTAATAACAGGGATCCTGTGTTCTGTCAACATTTAATGCGTTTCATGACCTCATGATGATACTAAAAAAGGTTGTGTCACAAGCTCTCTACTTCTCACCCCCTTCCTTGAGTCCATTGTCTTCATTACCTGTACATTGTGGGTCTGACCTTCCCATTGAAGGTCACTTCAAGAATGCATGCAGAATGTTCAATCGCTTCTATTCCTCCCACTTCAATCACTCACTGGAGGCTCGTTCACAAGCAATAAATAGATAAGAGTTTGATGAGGAGGTGTAAGGAGAAACCTAACAGGCGCACATTTTTATCAATCTTACAATGTCGTATTACTGTGTTTTCCACCACATGTTATAGACCTGCGAGCTGCGATCGCCATACTGCCAATAACATTTCAATGAAGGAATATCAACCCTGTCTACTATGATGAAGTCCATACAGCTGATTCACAAAAAGAAAGAAGGCGCAACCGTGGATTTTTTACTTTGCATGGCTGGAGATTTCATACTTCTAGAAAACCTCTGCACAGTTGTCTCCCACATTTTTTACATAAGGAAATTGTATAAGTGCAAACTACGGAGTAGACCCTTGCCCAATCTCATCCACAATATTTGGGGTTTACCTTCCTATCCTGAAAAAGGACTTACACCTGAGCTTGACTAGGGCTAGGATTGTCTGTAAGGTCCTGGTCTCCTATTGGGTCTAGATTTTAGGGTTAATGTTGTGATTGGATAGTGTTAGGGCTAGGGGTTCCCATTGGCTGAAGGGGACACCTGATTACAAGGGCTATAAAAGGCCAGGCGTAGGGCGTCTCAGCCCGGGCGTTGAGGCTAAAGGCAGAGGGGACAAGGGCAGCTGCCTGTTTGAACGTGTTTTATACTGACCAGGGCCAGCAATGCTGCCCATATTCCCATTTAGCAATACCCAGCCCACACCATCCACATCCACAAACTTAACCACTTGGATGCTAAGTCTATTTTTTCTTCTTCATGTAATTTCCATTGAAACCAATGGAAACTCCATGACGAGCTGGGCTCGTCATGAGCGTCGAAGGGGTTAAGGTACTTATGGATCTATTTATTTATCACTTTCTTCTAATTTAGCATTTCCAATGCACCCTATTTCTCAGCCTATACTTCGCTCAATATATCTTCTAGCCCAACCTTCTGACTCATCTTAAACTTCTTCTACTACTCTTTCCAATGCACTACCATATCTCTCATCCTATACATCTATCAATATATCATCTACATCCACTCTCTCATTTATCCCAAACCCCATACCACTACTATGATCGCCAAAATAACCCTTTCTAGACTCTCTCCTACTCTACCCCCTCCTTGTATCATCTGACACCTCTTTCTACTATACCAGTGCTTCCCAAACTGTGCGCCGCGGCACCCCGGTGCGCCGTGATTAGAAGCCAGGGGCGCCGCTCCGCCGCGCACAATGAAGAAATTGGAGCCTCAGAAACTTGCAGGGCAGGGTTTGAAATGCCACCTAAAAAATGTTTTGGCCGAAGAGCGCACTGCTATACGTGCGTCTGTATGAACAATTGAAAATGCGTTTGAATGCGTAGTCTTCACATTACTCTGCCCACGCAGCTCAGAGCATTTCAGTGGCGTTGTTCCTGCCTGCAGTGTTGTGCCGTGCCTTGCCTCGTGGGATCGTGATAATTGTACTATGGGCATGAGTTTATGATATGACATGGAATCAGTTACCATTGTATGATTTTACGTATGTTTGCATGTACTTATGTCTTATAGCACAACGTTCATGAATGAACCTGTGTGCCACAAATACGGGAGGCGGTTTACTCTGTTTTTTCTTCATGAGCAAAGGTGCAGTTTGATCAGTGTTCATCAGGATGCATATATGTCATGTGCCTGTCCAGAAGAAGCACTGTTGGAGTGTCTTACGATGAACCATGAACATAAAACCATTATTAAACAACTATTTACTAGACTGCACACCAGCTGCAAGTAATTAGCTTACATGATTTTTTTCCTAAGCACATTTTAGCAATTCCATTTACAGATAAATAAAACATTTTGCCTGCAATCAATTGATTTTGGTGACATCACAGAAATGGGACTAGGACTCAGGACTGCATGTTCCAAGGTCAAAATGAAGACCTTTTGTTTCAATGCTGATAAAAAAATGTTTCTCAAATTTTGGTCCCCCAAGCCAAATTAATCTCTTACCTGTTTTGCAACTTTCCTAACCCTCACTAGAAAAAAGGTGCCTTTCAACATTTACAAAATTGATTTTTGGGAAGAAGAAGCAAAAATAGAAACAGATTTACAAAATGTTCTTCTTTCTCTCGAGTGGCAGGTTTAAAGTATGAAGTGATGTATTGTGGACTATAAGTATATTTCCTACTTTTGCTTCTGGAAACTTACATAAAGAGATATGATATACTCTTTCCTATTGTCTGTTACGCCTGAAAAAAATGGTGGGGAGCCACGGCCAACTGCTAATGAGGTCAAGGGAGCCAGGGGTCAAAAAAGTTTGGGAACCACTGTACTATACCTATCTCCCAAAACAAACCTTTCTAAACTCTTCCCTCTGACTCCTCCCTTCCAAAACTCCTTTTTACTCATCCAAAAGCCTCTTCCTACTGCTAAGACCTAAAAAAAAAAATCTTTCACCCTTTTATCTCTCCACTATCCTTTTCAATCTAAATTAACAGACTAACTTCTCAAATTCCATATTCAACTATACTGATTCACCACTAATCTGTATGGGTTCCAGAGTGGCGTGCTTCAACACCCATCAGGGGTAACAAGTGCTATATGAATGCAAACCTTTCTTCCCCTTTTATCCCTCCGCTATTTCTCACTCCAAATAACTGACTAATATCCACCATTGAGATTACTTTCATATTTCACCATACTAATTCACCACTAGTCCTTTATGGGCTTCCGCAGTAGTGTTCTTCAACACCCATCAGCAGTAACAAGCGCTATATAAATACAACCCTTTTTCCCTCCTCTATCCTTCTGCTATCATTCCAAATCCAAATAACTGACTAACGTATCCACCGCTTAAAATGTACTTGCATGTTTCACTATACTAATTCAACACTAATCCTCTATGGGTCCCGGAGTAGCGTGCTACTCGCCGAAAAAGCGCTTTGACGCCTCGTCAGGGGTAGTAAGCGCTATATAAATGCAATTACAATACAATACAATACAATTGAGGTTTCAGTGCAGCCAGCCTGTATTTGTTTATTCTTATTGCAGTCTTGGCTGCACCAAGAGAGGTGACTGGGTTGTCATGGAAACGTCTTCTGGGCCCAGCTTATTACAATATTGTGCATTGTTTCTCGCGCACACGCCCGGAAACAGTAATGAAAGCGTCTCTGACCCTAAGCATCTGCTCTGTTCACACCTCCAGTCCAGGGATGGACCGGCTTATAGGACACTGTGACTGTGCCAGGACTGGTCCCAAAGGTCAGTATGAGGGCCATGGTGTTGGCTGCCTGTGGGGCTGTTTCATGGACTGGTGGGCCATATTTTTTACTATAGATTTTCATGACATTTATATCGCATAGACTGTAATTTGTATAGCAACCAAAAGTCTGATCCCGACGCATTACCTGTATCCATTGGGGGTGTTTCAGCACCCCCAGCATGCCTTAATGATTGCGCACCCCTCCAATTTGAAGACAGATGTGTGATCGAGTGGACCTCCCTCAGTCATGGGTTGCTCTCCAAGCCCCAAAGCGATTAAAGCTTTTACAGGAGCTCATTTCCATCCCGTGCCCCTTGCTGTTTGTCAAGAACCGGCGTTTCCCGTTATGGGTGTATTGGAATGGTGGGAGGAATCAAGATTGTTCTGCTGTTGCCTCAAGCAGGGCATTTCCTCATGGACGGTGTGGCTGCGGGCCCATCCTTCACTGGAAGAAGGCCAGTCAGTCCATTGAGTTGAGGTGTCACTCTCTTAACTGATGGGAGAGGATGTGGCATTAGGGCCGGAGCCATTGACTTTGGAAGCTGCGGCATCCCTGGCTAAAACAGCCTCCCTGAGGGGTTTGAAGCTCTTTTACCCTAATGGGGACTGCTCACCTGACCACAAACATTGCCTGCAGCAAGCACAAACACGCAAAGTCTCCCATCCCTTGCAAAACACCCGCTCACTGTGTCTTTGCCGGACCAAAACGACCCCAATTCTATGTCAGGACCAGAGACGAGGATTCTGCATATCTTTCTTCACCTTTATTTACATAGCAGGTTCAAAGGTAAAATAAAACAGCAACTTCACAAACTACATCTCCCATGAACCTTAGGGAGTAACCATAGAAACCAATAGTCCAATCCATTCACAGTCCGACAGTCTATAAAACCCACAATGAAACGTAGTCCATCCTCTTTATTCACTGTTACACCATCAGTTAAGTCGCCTTACTTTTCCTTCTTGACACTGTTAGGAGGAGAGTGGGACTTTGTCCGACGCTTTGTTTTTATATTATGGTTTGCTTCATTGCCTGGAGTGCTCTATTATAGCGATTGCTTTTTCCCTTGCCTAATTACCTCAGGCTTACTGCGCAGCAGGCAAAGCACCCGAGAGCTTCCTAGCACCACCAGAGTGCACTGAAGGGCACATTTCGTGCCTTCCATGCATAAACCCATTTTGCAAAGTTCAGGAGCCCGTGGATGCCGCTCGGGCGTGAAACCACACAAAAGACAGGGAATTGTCCCCCCCTGTCCCGGTCCTCCCTAGAAAGGTGCCCAGAGCTCCTCCAGGTGGTTAAATGATTCTGTCTTGTTGAATCTTGGCCCCTGGGAGCCTCTGACTGGCTAGGACAGCTGAGTAGCATCCTTGACCCCCTGTGATAGGTGGATAAACAGGTAAGAGGTTCTTCCCCTTTTTATGGTTCCTTATCAGCTCCGCTGAGGGTGGGTCCTTAGATTTGTTATGTTATGTTATGTTATGTTATGTTCATTTATTACGCGCACAGCTGCTCCAGCGAAGGAGCGTCCCGGCGCCCGACAAGATAACAACATAACACAGCTAAAGTGGAAGACTAAAGGTACTAAAGGTACAGCAATTAAGTAAATAGGAAGGTCTTGACGGCCCTACGAAACGAAAAAAGAACGTCAAGGGCACGAATCTTTGAAGGGAGGGAATTCCACAGGGCCGCAGACAACAACATCTAGATCCAACTGCCTGTTTTCTGAAGACTGTCCATAGACTCTTCTGTGGGTGGACTCTGGAACTCTGATGTTCTTGAAGCCAGGACTTATGACATGACTGCTTCAGTGGGAAGATTCCTGCTGCATCTTTGTCCCTGTGCTTTTTCAAGTTCTGCAACTCTGTGGCGTGCGTCCTCTGAGTCGCCAATGACTCAGCCTGCATCCCAGCTAAAAGGAATCTCCATTGAAATGAAGGAGTCGCTTCCCTGCATCTGCAGGCGCCTCTATAACAACGACAGGTTTGCTGATCCTATTGTCCCACGGATTTCGCCCAGCTCTGCCACACAACTGGTGGCTAGTTGGCTATCGAGAGGCCTGATCAGTTTTCCCTGCAAGTGGGGTGGCTGTATTCCCGCTCCAGCCGACGTGAACTGCCTCCCTGTGCACCGTGTCTGTCTGTCGTTACCAAGGCTTGTTGGCTATCTTTACTGAAGATCTTCGAGCTCAAAGAAGCCCCATTCTGGCACAGCTCCAAGAACAATGTCCTGCCTGCATCCTCTGAATCCCGGGCCTTCATCTCCTGTGTGCTGCTGAGGCTTCCTTGCGACTCCATGTACCTGCTGGCAGAGGGTCCTCGAGGGAGCTACAAGGATTCCTGCTGGCAGAGGGTCCTCGAGGGAGCTCCATGGATTCCTGCTGGCTCTCCTGCGTGCTGAGGGCAGCCCTGATTTACCAATTGCTGGTTTAGTCCCACAGGCCTTGCTGGTCTAAACACAGCATCCTCTCCTACGAAACGGTGTTTACATTTACCAAGGCTTGTTGGTGATTATGCCAGACACTGACCTTCCTTCACTTGTCGACCAGGGTGGGACAGATCGTTGATGGCTCCGATGCTCCAGCATCGTTGACTGGGCTCCACAACTGCTGCGTCATCCACACCGTGCTACAGCAGAACCCCCGACCAGGGCTGATACTGTGCTCCGGTGCCTCCTGATAGGACTCCTAACTTTAGGACTCCTAAACTGAGAAAAATCCTAACTTTAAGACTTTTGGTATTCACAGAAGACTCCTAGGACTCCTAACTTCTGTGAATACCGAAATGAGTAAGTGCCTTCTGTGAATACCAAAATGATTAAGTACCTTCCGTGAATACCGAAATGAGTAAGTGCCTTCTGTGAACACCAATATGAGTAAGTGCCTTCTGTGAATACCGAAATGAGTAAGTGCCTTCTGTGAACATCAAAATGAGTAAGTGCCTTCTGTGAACACCAATATGAGTAAGTGCCTTCTGTGAATACCGAAATGAGTAAGTGCCTTCTGTGAATACCGAAATGAGTAAGTGCCTTCTGTGAATACCGAAATGAGTAAGTGCCTTCTGTGAATACCAAAATGAGTAAGTGCCTTCTGTGAATACTGAAATGAGTAAGTGCCTTCTCTGAATACCAAAATGAGTAAGTGCCTTCTGTGAATACCAAAATGAGTAAGTGCCTTCTGTGAACATCAAAATGAGTAAGTGCCGGGGGCGGAGCCGGGCCGGCGGCCAAGATGGCCGCACCGAGTCCCGTCTCCGCCGACCTTCCCTCCTCGCCGCCTGTTCTGCTTGCCTGCCCAGTGAGAGCGCGGAGCTTCCGTGCGTCGGAAGGGACGCTGAGGTGAGGCGTCCGATCCCGGCGAAATTTCTGACTCCGGGGACGGAGATACGCTCGTCAGAGTAGGGCGGCCTGCCCGATGCCGGTGACCGGGACCTCGCGTTTCGCTGCACCCGACCGCCAGTGCAACAGCAGCGGACACATCGACCTGTGAGGCGCCGGTCTCCCGCCAGGGAGCCTGAAAATACCCTCGACACCGCCGCAGCCCTTTCCAGGTGCACTGCACAATTCTCCTGTGCTGCTAGCTTCTCCTCCCTCATTACTCCCCCCCCCCCAGCGATTTTTGTTGGCTGCCGGACTCTGAGACTTGCTCCCTGCCTGTCTGGGGCATTCTGCATGCCTGCAAATTGAATCGACGTTTTATCTCCAGCTCATGGGCGCTGGTGAGTGCACGATATTACGGTGCTTTTTGGGCTGGGGGGGCCGCTAACGATACTTGGTAGTGGGGAGGAGGGCATCCTGTGTTGCCCATTGCTGATACACAGACAATCCGCCATCTTGACTGGAAAGGGACCGAAGACTCCTGAGCCTGCCCGTGTGGTGCCGTGGCGCTGCTTGTTGGAACAGTGGCGATCCGATGGATTATATCTTGTGCGGCGAATGGGTGTATTGGAGGCCGGTGGACGGCGACTGTACTTCTCTAAGGGGCCGCGGCCCTATATTCTGGTGATGATGAGAAGTAGTCCTGCTTATTATTGAATCGAGGTTTTCTTGGGGCCGTCACCAGCTTCATCCGCCACTTTCGTTGTGGTAAAGGTTACTGCTATCACGGCGATAATGCGGCTCGACGTAGCAGTGGCTTACTGATGGCGACATTGTGGACTTGCTCCCTTGGGGGGTCTTCCTGATGTCTCACGGCGGATCGGCTACAGGACAGCGTATTCCTTGGACTACGATCGGTGGTGGCTGATTGCTCTTTTCATGTACCTTTGGAGAGGTTTTGGTTATTCCTGGACTGCCATGACTGTTTCACTTTGTGGTTTCTACCCCGGTCCGGCATTTTGGGGCGGGTGGGACCTGCATCATTGATCCTGTTTCCCTGTGAGAATCGAATGTGCGTAGGGCGCCATTTCTGTGGTTGGGAGTGTATTATGCCCCCTCTGTGGGACTTTGACTGTGTAGCGACTGATACATCCTGATTAAGTAGGTGCTCCCAATATTGTCTATTTGTTCTCTGATTGATTTTAAAGGTGGGCGGGGGGGAGGGGGGTTGGGGTTCCCGCACGGGGAGTCTCCCCCATGTCTCTTTCCCTATTGTGGGCTGTTGGTTATTTTTTCCTTTTCCCTTTTTATTTCCTTAGTTCTCTTAATCTTGTCTATATTTCGGGTTCACAATGGGCGACAGGCACGCTGCTGGGGGGGTGGGCCGTAGCCACATGCAGGGGTGCAGGGTGGGGGGATGGGGGCGGGGTGTTGTCGTTTTCTTCTTTTTCTTTGTTTCTATGGCCTTCTTATCTTCTTGTTCTTGGCTAATTCTATTTTCTCCTTTTTTTTTATTTGGGATCTTTGTGGGGGTAGTTTTCTGCACACTTACCTACTTCGATCCTTAAGGGGGATTTAGACTGCTTTGTTATGGCAATCGGGAACTGTTGGTGGGCGGACTACTTGTTTTTTTGATTATCCTGGTACCGAGTGGAATCATTACGTCCCACTGGCAGTTCTCCTGGACTACGATCATCCTGCCCCTTGAACTTCCCATGATTTGTTCTGATTTACATATACTGCCACAGATCCTGCCCCTTCTACTTTATCGTAAAATTAAACCTTCATTGATCCTGTTGTTCTGACAAAATAGCTCTCCTGGGTTGCAACCGAACATTTGTGGGACGGAAATTTGCACTGCCATGGTCTAATTGCTTTGCTCTGTTTGAATCTGTTCCGATGGCTGATTATGATGTTCTGCTTTGTATCGATTGTAACTGAACTCGCTTTTAATAAAGGTTTTAAAAAAAAAAAAAAAAAATGAGTAAGTGCCTTCTGTGAACACCAATATGAGTAAGTGCCTTCTGTGAATACCGAAATGAGTAAGTGCCTTCTGTGAATACCGAAATAAGTAAGTGCCTCTGTGAATACCAAAATGAGTAACTGCCTTCTGTGAATACCGAAATGAGTAAGTGCCTTCTGTGAATACCAAAATGGAAGTAATTTTAGGATTTTGTCTTAAGTTAGTTCTGTGAATCAGGCCCTCTGTTCACAAAAATCTCCCTCTGAGGGTGGATCACAATCCTCCTCTTTCACTAGTAATAAACCTTGTTGGTGCTTTGTTTGTAAGCAAACGTCCATAGGACAAATGATCCAATTTGTCCTAAATAAGGCACCAAGACTGCTACTACTCACCCTAGTGTCCCTAGCAGTAGCACTAGTAGCAGTAAGCCCCAACAGGGTGTAGCTGGGTTCACCTTGGGTACAACAGTGAGCTCTGACCTCGCCAGAGAAGTCACTGAGGCTGTCCCGCTATCAGAGGGTGGCACTGAACTTGCCACTTTGGCTGCCCGGCCTCCTAATATGAGGAGTTTGAGGCAGTTTCCACTCATCAATGGTATGGAAGCAGAAGCTTACAGGGACGCAGGTGCCAGTGTCACTATGGTGGCAGAAAGACTGGTGTCACATAAGCTATACTCACTTGGGCAACACTTACCAAGTTACCAACGCAGACGATATCACAAACAGCCACCCCATGGCAGCGATCAATCTCCGCTGGGGTAGGGGGTTTCTGGCCCTAAAAAGGTGGTGGTACCCTCTAACATTCCTGTAGGGTTTCTTATGGGCAATGATTTGGAGACGTCAGCAGGGGATGAGGTTGAGTTGAGGACTCATGAATCCATACTTGGGATCTCTGAGAATGTACAAATACCCCAATGCACAACTTCGGGAAAGCTCGGGAAGTCGATGCACTAGCAAATGTACAGGATGTCCAGTATTTCCAGTCCCACATCTCTCGTGATAGCTACAGGTCTCAGCTTTGTTGGGCACTCGTGTCAGCCTCGAAAATGTCTGGAAGTCCATGTCCTGTGTCGCAGATTCTTCAGGATCCATCGGGAGCTTTGAAAATGCAGACCGGCAAGATGCATCTATGGTGCCTGTTTGAACAGGGGAGTCACTCCTTGACCCCAAGGGAGATTTCTTCCATCTTCCAGTCGATATGGAATGTCAAAGGTCCAAGATTTCTGTTTCAGAGTTTCGTCCAGGGTAATCTAAAGTCCTAGTGACTGGGTTCCTATACTTATACTAAGTTTAGGGGTTGGACTAACTCTAAGGTCCCACCTATGGGAGGACCTGGGCAGGGGGTGGTTACACCCCTTCCCCTTTGTCCAGTTTCCTGCCAGAGCTGGGGCTGAGTGCCCCAGCAACCGGTTTGAACTGGGAAATGTAGGGGACACCTTGTGTGCCCCAGGCACTGTCTGAAAAGCATTTACTGAATGCAACTCACCCTGCCCCATTACACTAAAGCCTGTCTGGCAGCTCCCTGGACAGGAAACCTATTGTCCAGGCCTCCCCTGGTGGAGTTTCATCTAGCAGCAGCATCCATTTTGTGATGCAGGGGCTCTATTTACCTTCTACCAGTCAGGTATGTGTGTACATGTCTTCTCTAGAAGGGTGGAATTCTACCCCCGCTGCCAGAACTGGCACGGGGGGTAGGATTCCAAAGTGTTTGACACCAAACACGACATTTTTTGATGCAGCCATCCTAAAGTTAGCATTTACCGCGAGGTTATAATGCACTTAAGAACATATGGTATGGCTGTATCATAGAACAGCTATAAGGAAGGGATTCAGAAAGCTGCAGAGGGGCTCAGCTCATGCTAGGGCACCCTCTCACACAAAACCAAGCACTCTGCCTTCCGGATTGTCAAGACCTGCCATAGGAGTGACTTATAGGTTTCTATGTGTCTATATATATATATATATATATATATATATATATAGGTAGATATAGGTATAGTATATCTAAGTAAGGGGTACTTACACCACCTTACACAGGCTGCAAGTGCAGACCTGTGGTGCCATTTTGGAAGGCTTCCCAGGGGTGGCATAATACATGCTTCAGCCCCTGGTAGGCCTCTGGAGTACCTATGCCCTTGGTACCTAAGGTACCATATACTAGGGACTCACAAGGGTAACCCAGTAACCAATTTGGAGTGTACCTAATGTACATGCAATCAATTTAGAAAGAGAACAGCGAGGTTGTGGTCCTGATTAGCAGGGCCACAGCCACACTAAAGTTGATAGACCAGTGAAACACAGCAAAAAGTGGGGGTAACCATAGGAAGCAGATACTACTCTCCTACACATAGTAGCTTGGACCTGACATGGCAGAGCTGCTGGAAGCAAGGGAACCCCCAGGGAGGAATTGAATCTGGTGCAGAAATCCTGCCCCTCGTTTGAGTGCCTCAGGCAGCAAGCTGCTGCAGGGGATGTCAGTGGAACCCACAAGGTCTACTGGTAGGATGAACTCCTTTATTTTGAGACTAAGGACCCCAAACCTGGTGACACCAAGAGGATGGTCATACCTCAGACATTTAGGGAGTTCCTCTTGCTCTCTCCTGTGTGTACACTTTGATGCCGTACAAGGGTCTCCTTATGAGAAAAGAGCTTTGAACACACAGTGCAGTGATGAGGTCTCTCTCCGGTGTGTACGCTTTTATGCCGTACAAGGCCTTTCTTATAAGCAAAGCGCTGGGAACACTCAGTGCAGTGATACGGCTTCTCTCCTGTGTGTGTTCTTTGACGCAACACAAGGTGTGCCTTCTGAGAAAAGCACTTTGAACACACAGTGCAATGATAAGGTTTCTCCCTTGTGTGTTTTCTTTGGTGCTGTAGTAGATTTGTCTTTAGACTGAAGCTCTTCTCACACATGGTGCAGTGATAATGCTTCTTTCCTGTGTGTACGCTTTGATGCCGTACAAGGCCTTTCTTATCAGCAAAGCACTTGGAACACACTCTGCAGTGATAAGGCTGCTCTCCTGTGTGAGTTGTTTGATGCAGTACAAGGTGTGACTTCCGAGAAAAGGATTTGGAACACACAGTGCAGTGATGAGGCCTCTCTCCTGTGTGTACACTTTGATGCCGAACAAGGGTTGCCTTACAAGAAAAGCGCTTTGAACACACAGTGCAGTGATGAGGCTTCTCTCCTGTGTGTACACTTTGATGCCGTACAAGGGTTGACGTACGAGAAAAGCGCTTCTCACACATGGTGCAGTGATAAGGCTTTTCTCCTGTGTGTATGCGTTTATGCTCATGAAGAATTTTCTTTTGAGTGAAGCTCTTGGCACATACAGTACAGTGATGAGGCCTCTCTCCTGTGTGTACACTTTGATGCCGTACAAGGCTATTCTTATGAGCAAAGCGCTTGGAACACTCTGTGCAGTGATACGGCCTCTCTCCAGTGTGTGTTCTTTGATGCTGTAAAAAAGTTGCCTTTTGACTGAAACACTTTTTACACGTTTCGCAGGGATATGGCCTGAGGATGGTGTGTCCTTTTTTGTGCCTCACAAGAAGTGTCTCATTGATAAATCCTTTGTCACACACATTACAAACAAAGCGTCTCTCCCTCATGTGCATTCTGCGCCGTTTCTTTAAGTAGATATTTTGAGTTATATTCATCTTGCCTCCGGAACATTTATGGCTTTCTTTCCCATTCATACTTTCTAGCTGTGATTGTTGTTCTGCAAAATAGAAAAAACATTGAAAATTACATGAAGACAATATTTCTTGAAAAAGCTGCATTGATATAATATGGAGAAGTGAACAGTTACAATTCAGGGGAAAATGTATGTTCTAAGAAGAAGAGTCACACTTCCCTTTAAGACACAAATGGTGGCTAGTCCTCCTACACAAAGTGCGGTGACTTAGTTTGCAGCAGGAGCATGCTGGGAAATCAAATGATTCACAAGAACCACTGTTGGACATGGGGTTTCTGGTTGGCTAGGGTAGGCACCTAAGCCAGGCAGAATCCACCACTCTAGTCAGGGTAAGCCAGATACACACCTGAGATAACCTGCGCTCATCCTCGGGTAGCTTGGCGCAGAGCAGTCAGGCTAGTTTAAAGATGCAATGTTCAGAGCATTTGTGCAACGCACTAGCGCAGCAACACAGTGAGTAAATCACAAAAGGGAATCCACGCAGGATTATGTAAAAATAAATTCTATATTGTACATCAAACAAGACCAAAATGACTTAAATCACACCGTTAGTGCAAATAATGCAGGTTTGACAGAGAAAAACGCAAATTACTATGAAAACATAGGTCACAGCGCACCTGCGCTCCTATTACACTTCATACGGTAACTGTAGTGAACGTGGTTGAAGTGATTGCATTTAGAAACCAAACGTAGGGTGCAGGAGCACCTACTAAACGCTAAACAGTAATTGAGCTTGGGTCTTACAGCTGTTCTCCTCTATGGATGGCCCTGCACCATTCTTGAGGTCATCTCCAGAGCAGAGACAATGCTGAACAAGAAATGCCCCTCACGCTCTTGTGAATTTGGAACCCGCTGGGGCTGCTTGAATCGCGTCTCTTTGCCCAAGGGAAACCAAGCCACCCGTGAAGGAGAGCAGGGAGGCTTTACCACTCTTCTGGACCCAACCCGCCTCACAGTACCTTTGTGGGTGCAGGGTCACTGTCCTCAGGACATCTGTAACTTGCTAACAATGTTGCCATGTCTCTGGAGTGCGACCCGACGTTGAGAGCTTCGTGCAGTATACGCGTTAAAACCAGAGGGCGAGGCTGGCTGGAATGAACCTCGGAATGCTGTCCCGCCGCATGTTACGGAACAACATGTCGTTGAAAGGCCTGCCTTGAAGGCTTCGTGCAGCTCAGGTAGCTCTGCAGCCTTAGATGCTGCACTGTACCACCTCAGAGCAGTACAAGTCTTCAGGGGGCTGTTCCTCGGGTCTCAAGGCCAGAGGGGACACACTGGTTTGTTCTTTGTGGCATCTGACGGTGGCGATATATTGCCAGACTCTGGGGGTGAGGTTCACAATCCAATGCAGCTGCAGTGAGCACGCTGGCTCAAGGACGTGTTTGTTTCTCTGGTAATGCCTCCAGGCGAAACAACGCTGTTCTCGCTGCAGAAAAAAACGCTCACCACTTGCTGGTTTGTAAAACATGGAGCACTTCCCTAGAATGCACAAAGGCACTCCCCTGGTCAGAGCACTGCACTGTAGGCCCATGGTGCACTGTCCTGTAATGCACAAAGTTTTACCTTGGTGCAGAAGGGAGCACTGGGGACATGCTAGCCCTTGTGAAATGGCTCTCCCAGCAGAAGTCTTGGAGAAAAGAGGCAACAAGGTTGTTGATGGCCCAGAGATCTCGAGAGAACAGCGGGCAAGCAAACAAACCCTTGGAGAGCCCTTTGGGGCACAAAAGGAGATAGCAGGCAGCAGACAGCACATAGTTAGGTTGCAAATTGGAAGTCCCTCTTGCAGCCCAGCAGCAGCAGGTCAACACAACAAGGCAGTTAGTCAAAATGGTGGTTGCTCCTGGCAGCACAGCAGTCCTCATGGCAATGAGCAGTTTATAGAGCCAACAGTGTCTGGTTACAAGTCTCAAGCAGTGTCTAAAAACATGGGATCAGAGCTCTAGTTCATATACTCAAAAATGTCTGATGAACGGGTGACTCCAAATGAACCCTCAGAAGTGTGCAACAGTCTCTTGCAGCCCAGTCCTGCCTCCAGACGATCAGTAGGGGGTAAATCAGCCCTAGTCTAGTGGTATGCCCTTGGGTAAGATCTGAGAATGTAGAATTCCCTCCAACAGCGCTCTTTCCGGGCACAGGTAATGTATCCGGGCATCTGGGTGGTACCAGCGATATGTGTAGTGGCACTGGGTTACCAAGTAATAAAAGTGTAGATCTGGCACCTCAAGGCCTCCACGCTCATGAGGGAGTGTATGCGTGTCCTACCGAATACGGGGGCGAGCCCCCGCCCAGATCAGCCATATCAGGGCTCCGCGAAGTGCACGAAAGAAGTGTTGGGACATATAAATGCCCAAGTATTTTGTCCCATCCACGGCCCATTTAAGAAGGAACTCTGCAGGTGGTGGATGAGTCACCTCAGCCAGTGGAAATAGTTCCAACTTAACCCACTTTATACGAAGGCCAGAAAGTTTGCCAAATTGCGCTATCTCCTGCATAAATGGGGGGAGATTGAGATGGGGTTTCCAAATAAAAAACAGGATGTCATCTGCATATAGTGACATACAAAGGGGCCCCTATGTAAGCTGTAGTCCAAGGTGCAGATGCAATTTCTGCATCACCTGGACCGGAACAGGAGGGGGGATAACGGACACCCCTGTCTGGGGCAACATAGAATCTGGAATGCAGGGTGCCGTTTACCCATACCCGGGCAATGAGGCTGGTGTATAAGAGCATGATTAATGCGATGAATGAGGTGAATACTGAGTTCACCCCAAACAGCCTAAGGAAAGGCCACTCAAGAGAGTCAAAGGCCTTTTCTGCATCCAACAGGGCGACTGCAGCAGGGATGGAGGGGGACATTTTATTGAGCACCACAAAGATGGTTCTGAGATTGAGAGAGGTGGATCTGTTTGGAACAAAGCCAGACTGGGAAGGGGCAGATAAGCTGTTCCATTAGCAGGGCCAGTCGGGTCGCCAGTACTTTAGCCAAACTTTTATCATCTATGTTGAGTAGTGACAGAGGACGGTATGAAGCGCAATCACTAGGGTCCCTGCCAAATTTCAACAGGAGGATGAATACCACCTCACGAAGTGTGGGGGGTAGGGTGGCAGTCGTTATGGCCTCGTTATATAATGCCAGAAGGTGCAGGGTGATCTTTATAGAAGTCCCCAGTTAGGCCATCAAGGCCAGGGGCCTTGGACCCATCTAAAGTATCGATGGGCTGTGTCACTCCTTCCAAATTTAGCGCTTCACACAGAAATTGCCTCTGTCCATCTGGAAGCCATACCATTGCTGCGATATGAAGATATTGCATCTGGGTCATGAGGGATATGAGAAGCGTAAAGGTCCTGGTAATATGACTGAAATCTAGTAATGATACATTACCCACCTGTGACAGTCTCCCCGTATAAGGGTCCCTCTCCCTCTCCATAGCGACGTGCCTGAACATGTTTACCCATGTACCCGATTTCTTTCTCTGCCTAATCCCGGTATACAGACAGGAGCTGCACCCGTTTAGCAACCAAAGATCCCCACGGCTATTGCTTTAAGCTCCAAGTCCCGTATTTCTCCCTCTACCCAGCCCAGTTGCGTGCGGATATCCCGAAGAATACCCACTTGCTTGGAAATACATACTACCCGGACATATGCCTTGAAGGCCTCCCACAGTGTGGCCTGTGTCGACACGGTTCCGGCGTTGATCTTGAAATACTCTAGGACAGAGCTTTGCAGCTCACTATGGAACACCTGGTCCCGGAGCGCATTGCCATGAAATCGCCAGCTGTATTCAAGGCCGCATCCATGTGGGATCTGGAGTTTCAAAAGAACGGGATTGTGGTCCAAGAGTGTCTGTGGGAGCACAGTGATCTCAGACACCCACATGTGTGCGGCAGCCGACATAAACCAATAATCTAAACTTGACCAAACCGCGTGTGGCGCCAAATAGAACGTGAAGTGATGGTGGGGTGAAAGGTCTGCCAATCGTCATGCAGTGTGTAGGTGTCAGTGATATGGAGAAATACCACCCTATCCCGGGGTTTATCTGATGGTTGTGCACTAGTGGAGTCGGTTTGCAGGCAGGGTGGTATGTTAAGGTCGCCGCTAATTATTAAATGGTCCACCCTGAAACCATCTAGTCGGGAATATAGGTTGCGAAAAAAGTCAGGGTCATCAATGTTTGGAGCATAAATATTTACTAACAAAATGCTTATGTCCCCAAGCGTTCCGTCCGATAACAAGTACCGACCTCCTGCATCTGAATTATCAGAATGGCAAATGAATGGTATTGTCCTATGGATTAGTATACAGGCACCTTGAGAATATGAGCTGTAACTTAAAAAATAGCAATGTGTGCCCCAGTTCTTGCGAAGGAGGAGATGCGTTTCCTGAAGGAAGGCAATTTTAACGGAGTTTCTATTAAGATATGACAATACCTGCTTCAACTGTTTCTGTGGTGGTTGCTGTGTCTCTTGTACAACTATGAGTCCCAGGGGGCCAGAGGAGTCAGCCCGCACCTGAGCCTGATCGTGCCTGCTGCCTACATAGCGCCTCGCCGCTCCCGCTTCGCGGGAGCCACTTCAACTGTTTCTGTGGTGGTTGCTGTGTCTCTTGTGCAACTACGAGTCCCAGGGGGCCAGAGGAGTCAGCCCGCACCTGAGCCTGATCGCGGCTGCTGCCTACATAGCGCCTCGCCACTCCCGCTATGGAGAACGCGCGTGGCATGTGCCGGGCGAAGCCCGGGCCAAGGGCGGGCCTGTTTTAGCCTGTTGGAGACCGGAAGAGGCCGGGCCGACCCCTCCTCTAACATCGCTCACTCCAGTGGTCTGGCAGGTCTGTCTGTTTGACATTCATCCTTTTTAGCCTCCCTGGGTTATTAATTTTATGGGCTTTCTTTGTTTATTGACCCCAGCGTGAGATGAATATCTGCGAAGGAAAGACTAGACTTCCACCTACGGGAGGAAGTGTTGCAGGGACCTGGGCCAATTTTTAATCAGGGCCTGTTCTGTCCTTGCACATGAGATCGCCCTGACTGAGCGCCGACTATCCCTAGATGTCCTACAATCCAAACGATCATCATTGGGTGGTCTGTCTTCGGCGTGTACGCCTTAACGCTGCTTGGTCACAGGCGCTGACTTTGGTGGCTTATCTGAGGGTGTTAGTCTGCCATGACATGCCTCAGTGGATTTATCGGTGTTTGGGGAGACTCTAAATATTGCACCTATTGATGATCGGGCATGTCAAGGTGTATCTGCTGGCGCTAAAACACGTGCGGCTACTAGGTCTGTGCCTAATCCCATAGCCCAACCCAAGGAATGTACAGTAACCAGGCCGGAGCCATCTACAAAGAGGAAGAGAGGAGGGGGGCAGCAAAGGCAGAGAAGCGCAAAAATGCAGAAGACCAATAAGAATGGCAGGACACTGATTATGACACCTTCTTTAATCACTGATTATGAGCCTATGACACCTAGTAATGGTACTCTGAATCTGGATCTGCTGGGTGTTTCTTCGGAAGCTTTAGTGGCTCTATGTGTGAAAATGGGGCTCCACGACTCCACACCCTCCTCCTTGGTTTAAAAACTCAAAATCTCTGGTACACAAAAAGGATTGAGAGATACTAACGTCCTCCTGCTGGAACAAGCGACATTCAGGCAAGAACGCCTTTTGAAACACGCCTTCTCTGCCAGTGCTACAAGGATCTGGAACTCCCTCCCATAACGTCCTTGCACAACCACAAGTCATGCCACAAACAACAAGCATTTGCAATGCAAAAGGTCTTGCATTTATGAGAGTTTGGGCTATTGACATTGCAAATAACAATGCCTTTTATTTTTGTTTGTTTTTTAAAACATAAATAAAAGGCATTGTCATTTACAATGCCAATAGCTTAAACTTGCGTAAATACGAGACGTATTTCATTGCAAATGCTAGTCTCAACAGGTGAACTCATGCTAGCCGCACAGCGGAATAATGCCTCCTGCTTCAAGGTAATGTGTGGGGTATGAAAAGCAGGAGCTATTGTTTCATACACTCAATGTCTGTTATTTTAGGTTCATATCTTCCTGTTATCAACAGTAGCTCTTGGTCTATGGTGACTCCAGAAAATAGTGGTTTATTCTAGGGTCTCTTTGTACAGGCCGTAATGGGTGGATATGATGTGTTAAGGGTTCATCCTGATTGTCTGAAATAACCATTGACACCATTGTTATTATATTGCCTAGTTATGCTATGCCCTTGTGAATTACTCATAGACATCCTACTATTTATTGTTAAGAATTAGGCAGCAGTGCCTTTCATGATATCTTTGTACACCTCGAGATTCCTTGTATGTAGCAGTGTTTGTTAGTTCATTTTGACAGCCCAGTCTCTGAAACATTGTAATCATACACGTGGGCCCGGTGTTCAAACTGAAGAATCAGAACACGTGCGGAGCGCTAGACTCGTGCAGACGCTCGCGCGCTGTCAACTATAAACCCCCCACCTCATTGCAGAACGGTGCTTCGCTTCGTCGCATTCACCGCTCACCGCTGGGATCCCCGGACAAGTTTCCAAGACCCTGCTTACCTGATAGAGAAGTCGTCTTCGAGTCCGCTCCTCTTCTTCTGCTTCCCTGCTGCATCCTTCGGTTCCCTCGATTCCTCAGCCCTGCCGGAACTTCTCCCGACTCCTTCCTGGATCGGCGTTCCTGCCAAGAGCTTTTCTTTAAACCTGATGGAAGAAAAGAAAGCAAAAGAAAGATTACTTCAAACGCTGCAACCGGTAATTCATTCTAGTGCTGAATCTAAAACCAGAGAAGCTTCGGTAAGCGTTCTTTTTGGGCATATGTTGACATTCTTGCTTAAACTTGCATATTTTGATGAATAACATCATAGATAACATCGCGCCTTGAAGAAAAAGCCCAAGAGACACGTGTTAACAGTTCTGCGACGTGAGAGACAATTATTTAGCGCTCCTACAAACATTTTGAGACATATTAAAAGAACTTGTTCTTGCGCTCCGATTAATGAATAATTACCAGATAAACAATTATTCCTAGTAAGTGCAAGTACTTCCTGACTTTAAGGGAGTTTAAAGGTGCATAAAGTGCATATTTGTTCTGTGTTGTTTTCTGATTTGTAATTTCAGAACCCCTTCAGAATAAGTGGTCCCTGAGAAAGAAAGGTATGATTTAGCATTTGCCAACTTTTCTTAACACGACTAATCCTCTAACTCCATGAAAGAAGTAATATATATCTATATGTATTGATTAATGCTGATGCTAATTATTCTCTTACCGTATTTAGAGTTCTTCATGAGGATGTAAAAGTTATTAACCATTGAAGTGTGCACATGAGCTCTTGCAAGATTAGGTAGGCAGACTCCAGAATCATTTGATATTGTATCAAGTTATTGTATTATTCATATAGCTACATTGTTGTTCTCCTATGCATAGATCATAAGAAAAGAGAGCTCAGAGTCACTTCCAGTTGAGAAACAACTACACGGCTACCTCAAGAAGACGCAGTCCAGTGGTTGTCTTGTTTTCTCATTCCACTTCCTCTTTCCCCCAGGGATCATTCAGACTGACAGGAATTATTACAATTTTGTTGGTTTGACTGGTTCAGGGAGGATTTTGGAACACGCAGCACCAAGATCGAAACAATCGGAGACTTGGGAGATCCTGGTAAGTGACATCGTGACAGAAAGAGAAGCCAAACGCCTCTCCCTTGTTTCCTTTTTGCTTCTGAATCTTGAAACCATGGATACTGAACAATTAACACAGTTAGTTCACGAGTTAAATGAGGAGATGCAGGAAATGCTGGTGGAGAATCAGAGTCTAAGACAGGAATTAGATAGAACTAGAGTACGTTTTATAAGCTGGAGGGATCCGATGGGTAAAACTAAAAAACCTATTCTCTCTCCCCCAACGTACAGTTCTACTACCTTCACTTCAAGGATTACTTCAGGCCAAACCACTGAACAACAATAGCAGGTTAATGTAATTACCCCTAGTCCGGTGCCTCTTGCTAACCCAGAAAGATTCACAGGAGACAGCAGTCGTTATTCGACTTTCATGAGTCAGTGCAAGCCCCAGGTGTTTACTAATGATACATCTAAGGTTGCCTTCATAATCTCATACTTGGGAGGTGTAGCAGCCAATTGGGCCATGCCCATGGTAGACTCTTATGATCCCCCATTGCATAATTTAGTCAACTTTAAAGCAACCGTGTCTAGTCTAATTGCTAAACATGTCTTTATTCAGGCCTCTGACAATGAACTTCTGAATCTCCGTCAAGGAACCAAGGATCTGTTAACCTATGTCCCCACCTTTAATAGATTATTAGCCGAGACTCATTTGCCCGAAAATGAAAGGATATCATTATGTTACAGAGGGCTTAAAGAGGACCTAAAGGATTCTTTAGCACATATTGTTAATTTGCCTGAAGATTATGCTGAGGTTTTAGACTTAGTAGTAAAACTAGATCACAGACTGAAACTCTATTATAGACTACATTTTCATGTCCCCTATGTTATTGAATAAGGTTAATTTTTACAACGCTCAGGAATCTCCTTTGAGTGATCATAACCCGGTTATTTTAATCCTGGACACTACTTGTGGCATTCTGGGCAAGGGAGGCAGGAATTGAGTCCCGAATAAGGTGCTACCCTGTGATCAGGGGAGGAGGCTTAGACAGGCTAATATAACCCTAGACACATTTCTCAAGGGCCTGTGGGAGAAATGGTCTGTAGGCATTATGTTATGTTATGTTTAGTAGCTTTTATATAGCGCTGGTTCACCATCAGGTCTCTTCGTGCTTCGAGGGGGGAGTTTACGACAAACAGTGCGTATGAGCTAGTGTGGACGAATTATTTCATGGTCAAGGCCTCCATTACCATCTGCACTGACCCCCTAAGCACTAAGGATGCGGTTCTTAGAGCTTTTGAGGGCATCTGTAGTCAGATAAGCAATGACCTAACTACAAACACCAAACTGAGACCCAAATGTGGCCCAAAGTGGTTTGATGAAAAAATGCTCACCTGCTCATCGCTCAATAATCCTAGCCCAGAAAAAACAACACTGGGATAGGGATTTGATAGCCAGGTGGAGGAAGGAGTACAAGCTAGTTCTTCACAGGTGGTAAAAAGAGATTAAGGAGAGGAATGGAACTCTTTATTGTCTGTGGAGGTGTTAAGGGATAGCTCCAGGTGTTGGGCCATCATTAGCGCCCCATTTTTCTCGGGGTGGTTTATGAAGCTCAGGATTGTAACATCAGAGAAGCCCAGTGGCTTTCTCATTTTGAAGCGATCCATGAGTCCAGGGGGGCTGTGGATTGCTCCCTATGGTTCTCTTTACATCAAGAAACCAACTAACGAGTAGCATTCAGTCAAAAAGCCCTCTGAGTGAGGGTTGAATGGATGTATGTGTGTACTGATAGCAAAATCATCCATGGGGCACCTTCAAGTTGTTTATAGTGTTCCCATCAGAGTTCCAACCTGTACCGCCCTACATCATTTGGGAATACCACCAATAGTACACCAGGGAGGACCCAATGTACAATTTGGCACAGCGTTAGCCTAGTGGGGATTTGTTACCCAATAGATGTTCTATAGCAGGTAGGAATCAGGATGTAACTGGATAAGCAGTGCTAATTGGTGTAGAAAATAAAGAATTTTTCAAAAGTGGTGGTTTAAAAAGGGGTAGAAGAAGGAAAATGAATTTAATAGAAACCTTCTGCTCCCACTATCTAAAAACAGTGCAGAAGGTAGTGTCAGCAAATAACTACCTAGACAGTTCACATAGTCATGGTCGACATGTTTCTGCAGTTTTACCTGTGCCCCGGGGTCACTTACTGCTTCGTCAGGACCTACAATGCTACTGCTTAATTTAGTGCATAAAAAATATATATAAGGAAACTTAAACAAGTTAAATATCACCTTCGATTCTCCTGATGAGAAGACCGTTGGATTTCACAACACAGCACACACATAAAAGAAAAAGAGAACACGCCTGTTAGCAAGTATCTCTGGCGAGGCTAAGGTTCTTTAAAATGTCTCGCTGTAAATGGTGACTTATCCATTATCTTTAACACTTATCTTGTTCTATCAAATAGTCACAAGAGAGCAAAATTACCACTCGTGTAAAGCACTCACCCGCTATTAGGGAGAATGTTGCCCCACCTCACCCGGCATTAGCTCAGGTACAACGGAGCCCCGCTCTGTGTAGACATACAAAACAAACAAACAAACAAAATAACCGGTTAAAGGAAGCACTATCTGGCCGAGACAAGCCACTCGACATTACATGGGTAAGGAAGCGCTCATTTGTGCCCCACAACTCACCTATCCGTCGGTACTCCAGACGTCCAACTGGGCTGTCTGAGGGAGGTACCGACGGGGTGAGTCCGCCCGCTTTTATAAAGGCTAGTGTACATACCGGGAGTAGACGCCGCGCCCTCAGCCAGGAGCGTCGTGCAGATACTTCCGGGTAGTGAGAAGTGTCTCCCGAGAGGTCGGCGCTGCGCGATGACGCGACTGCGTCGCACTTAGACCTCTGGGCATTGTGGTTCTACTGTGTCTAGTGGTTCACGAATGAGAACTACTGAATCTTAATTCTTATCTTGAGGCGTCTACTGTTATCGTAACTGGGTGGCGTCAATTCGCCTTGACGCAGTATGTTATGTCACTTTATTAGAGGGATTTACGGACAATCTAGCAAAATGCGCCCATCTAGTATTAACCAAAATTTAAAGAGGCACACGAGGGGAAGAGCGAGATATGACATCCGATGACAATATTTAGTCGCGCCACTAGGGCACTATGTCATCTTGTTAGTATAGAGCATCCTCAACTCTACTACCTAGTCACATATCAATTAACGCGTGTAGACATGGTGTCTTGCACGCAGTGTGTTGTTTCACCTTAATAGAGTGATTCATGGGCAATCTAGAAAATGGTGCCTCTCTCGGCCCGCTTCCGAGGTCCCTTCAATGGGGAACGCAGCTCTTATGTGCCGTCAATATTTGGTATCATGCTAGAGCTAAAGTAAACACTGGACGGAAAAATGCGATTGCGCCGCTAAGGCACTATGTCATCATGTTAGTGTAGTTCGTGCTAGAAACTGCACAAGTGTCACATATCACTAATAACATTCGGAGCTGGTTCCTTATGGTATCGTAAAAGTAAACTGCTTGGGGCAATCAACTCACAAATGTCACATCATTATTTTGACGTGATATGTGTAGTGCAAATAGCTTCAGAGAGACATCCAAGGGATATCTTCGTTCAATCCTTGCTTATCTGTCCCCAACTTGTACACCCATCTCTGTTCACGCCGGAACAGAAAGCTTTTGATGTCAATGATATGGGTGGGTATCAGTGGTTGCTCTATCACAGTCCAATGTAGATCGGATGGAGTATGTTTGGTTTGTAAGAAGTGGTTCGTCAGTCTCGTTGCTTGCCTAGAGCACCGAATGGAACTTTTGTGTTCGGAGATGCGTGTCTTAATTTTGTGGGTGGTCATGCCCACATATCTCTTATTGCATGGGCAACTGATTAAGTACACCAAGTTGGAACTATTACAATTTGTAAATCTCCGCTGTTCCCACGGTCGACTAGTCCCTATATCAATAGTATGTGATCTGGTGGTATTCGGACAAGCTGCGCAATTCCCACAGGGATGGTGTCCTGTGGCTGCAGGCATGTCCCACAGTGTGCCCAGTGCTCGTGGTAGCTCTCCTTTGGGGCGAGTATGGACTAGTTTGTCCTTTAAATTCTGCCCTCTTTTAAAGGCGAACAGTGGAGCTGGGATGGAATCGCCTCCAGTGTTGAGAATACTCCAACGTTTCTTTATTATTCTCTGGATTTCATTGGACTGTGTGGTAAACGTACTCACACAAGTCAACCGATCTTGATGAGGTTTAGGTGGCAAAATCTCCAATAACCCTTCACGGTTATTATTGGAGGCTCTTTTTTTCGATATCCGGACTAGGCTTTTCGGGTAATGTTTTTGTACCAGATCCCTTTCTAGGCCTTCAGCATGGTGTTCAAAACGGTCTTTCCTAGAGCAATTTCTTTGAATACGCAAAAATTGCCCATAGGGCAAATTGTCCCGGAGAGACTTGGGATGACAGCTGTTATAATCTAATAGAGAGTTTCGTGACATCGGTTTGCGGTATAATTCTGAGGCCAAACCAGTGGGAGTAGGTGTGATAAGTATGTCGAGAAACGCCAGCTTGGATCTGCTTTGTTCCATTGTGAAGCGCAGAAAGCAATTTCTCTCATTCAGCCAATTGTGAAACGTTACAAGTTCTGCTTCACTACCTCTCCAGATCACCAAAATATCGTCGATATAACGCTTCCACAGACACACCTTGTCTGTGAAAGGATTGGTGTCGGAGAAGATATGATCTATTTCAAATTTATGAACGTAGAGATTCGCTAGCGACGGAGCAAAAATGCTGCCCATGCTCGTCCCACTGACTTGGAGATAGAGCGAGTCTTCGAATTGGAAGAAGTTTTCCGTCATGGCTATATTGGCCAGAGTCATTATTAGCCTGACTGGGGTGATGGAATCCAGGTCTCTCTCTGTGAGGAGTGCTTCTACTACTTCTAATGTCTCTCTCTGTGGGATTGAGGTGTACAAACTCTCCACATCAAATGATACTAGGATGTCGGTTTTGCAATCAAATTCGATCTCTAACAGCAATCTCAAAACATCCTTAGTATCTTTGAGGTAAGTAGGCATTTCACTCACCATAGGCTTCAAAAATACATCAACGAACGTTGACAACGGCTCTAAAAGAGAGCCGATCTCTGAGATGATAGGGCGACCAGGAGGCGGATGTTGTGGTTTATGTATTTTGGGTAAGTGATAGAAGTAGGGAATTCTAGGGTTCGCAGTACATAAAAACTGCCCTTCTTTCGCTGTAATCCAACCCTCGCTGAGGGCTTCCTCCACAATCTGAGCTATTTGTCTAGTCAGTCTTTCAGTGGGGTCTGAAGTGAGTTTTTGATATGCTCTTGTATCATTCAATTGACGAAGACACTCTTGCCTATAGGCATCAGAGTCGAGTAATACAGTGGCCCCACCCTTATCGGCCGGTTTGATAACCAGCGATGGATTGTTAGCTAAATTCGTGACTGCATCATGTTCTCTTCGAGAGAGATTCTGGAAAGGTCTATGTTCTTTCCGAAACAGTTCTTTCAGATCTTGGTCTACTGCTTCTTCAAAAGTGATGACTTTTGTTGGAATCACCATTGTGGTGGGATTAAATGTTGAGGGTTTCTTCAAGCCGGTGTTATCTACTCTCGTGGGGGTTTGGCTTAAAGCCTGTTGTTTGTGCGCAAACAGGTAATGTAGTCTTATTTTACGATAAAACTTGCCCATTTCAACTTGGGTGACGAAGGGATCACTACTATTAGTGGAAACAAAGCCTAAACCTTTGTTCAGAACTTTCTCTTCCATCTCTGTAAGCTGGTGTGAGCTCAGGTTTATCACGATGTTTGACCGCTCGACGTCCCTGCTTGGTCCTGCCTGATTACCTTCCCGCTCCTCAGTCCCATTGCCTGGGGGGGTGGTATATTCCAGCGCACTTGGCCCTGTTGTGCCGTCCGTTGGCGTCCTCGCGACCTCCGGCCAGACCCTAAAAAAGGCTGCTGACCATAAGTTTGAAAGGATTGATGTGGATCGTATACTCCCATCATAGGAGGATAAGCAGGAGGTCCCCATGGTGATGGTTGCCACCAGGGAGGTTTACATCAAGCCAGCACCCTGATTTAGTTTAATGAGGGGGAATTGAGAAAGCTATAAGAGATACTGCTAGTAATAAATCGCTGGGCCTAAACGGCGTTCCCGCAGATCTCTATAAAAGTAACCCTCAAGTCTGGGCTCAAATCCTTGCTAATGTCTTTAGTGCTGTGGGTTCAGTAGGCTTCCCGGCCTCCTGGTCTAAATCTATTATTATTCCTATTTAAAAAGGGGCAGCGAAGGGAACCCCGGTGTTATAGGCCAATATCCCTCATTGACTCCTCTGCTGTGAAACTTTTAGGAAAGGTAATTTCAACTAAAATCACAGATTGGGTAAATGAGAGGGGGATTTTGTCGATTATGCAATATGGATTTAGACGCGGGAGGAGCATCATGGGCCAGTGCTTAAATTTGCCTCTTTTATTAGGCAAATACACTATGGCCAGAGAGGGTTGTTTAACAATGGCTTCTATGGATTCATCCAGTGCGTTTGACCTGGCTAATAGGTCGAAGCTCTGGAATATTTTATTGGAAAAGGGTCTTGATCCCTGTTTAGTTAATTTTTTAGCTAATCTTCACCTAGACCTCACAGCCTCGGTTAGGATATCCCAGGCTGGCGATTGTACCAGATCTTTTAATTCGGGCAGGGGCGTACCGCAGGGATGTATTTTAGCGCCCCTACTTTTTATTCTTTATGTGAATGATCTAGACAAATCGCTTGTAGAGGCAGCGCTGGATATTCCGCGAGTGGGAGAGTGTCCAATCCCTGTTCTCCTCTACGCGGAGGACGCTGTTCCTTTAGCCCGTACTGCAGTGGGTCTACAGCGGCTTTTAGATGCTTTTGGGGTATTCATGCATTCACTGGACCTAATTGTGAATAATGGAAAGTCACACACCATTACTGTAGGTCACAGACCTAGAAAGACATTTTATTGTAATGAAGTGGACGTTTCCCCTGTGTGTTCCTTCACTTACTTGGGAGTCCTTTTTGATGACAGGTCATCCTGGGTTCAAAAACAAAAAGTTAAAAAGAACACAGTTACATGAGCTTCCTCATCCCTTTCAGGGTTTGCACGGCGTCTGGTGACCAGACCGATAGAGGCTACCCTAAAGGTTTACAAGGCCAAGTGTTTGGCTATTGCGGCTTACGGATCCTCTATATGGGGTTATAACGATCAGGCTGGCATACAGATAGATGAAAACTAATTCTTAAGGAGTCTTTTGTCTGTCACACAATCAACCCCATCGTATGCTATACATCAGGAGTTAGGGTTAGGCTACGTCAGTGACATTTTGAGTACAGCCCCGTTAATTTGCTGGCTCAAAACTTGGCTGAATCCCAAATTAACCCTGAATCACATGATTTTACGAGACTGTATTATACTGGATAAGTCTGTGAAAATCAAATGGTTGGCGTACGTTAAAAGTATGTTATCAAAATTAGTGCGGCCAGAGCTTTATGAGGAACCTGATAATATTCAGAAGGAGGATGTGTTGTGGGTAAAACTGAATTTTAAGAACTTTGTGTCGCTGGGACGAGAACAACAGGAGCTATGTAAACCCTTAGGAGGGGCGCATTACTTGTTAAAAACATCTATAAACATTAAACCTTACTTGTTAATTGTTAACAAGCTGTATCATTGTTGGCTGATAACTAGGCTCTATTTTAATGTGATTTATCTAACATTGGGGGATTATCAGGGATGGTGTAATCCTGACTATGCCGAACCCTGTCAATGTGATAATGTCTCACCCCAGGATACATTACATTTTATGATGTTCTGTGGCTTTTATTCCAATATTCGCCTGAATTGTTTGATACCTGTCCTGAGAGGTAGGGGTTTTTCCCAGGTTAGACCAGCGCTAGTTTTTCTACAATCTTTGTGTAACCCTGGTGATATATTTAACATTGCGTCTTTTCTGGTAGCAGCAGTGAAGATTAAAAATAAGAGAAATCGGAGGATGAGCGTATCTTATGTTATCGCTTGAGGTCAACTGCTATCTTTAGGTCAAGGGGTCTGCTTAGGTGATAGACAATATTTAAATAAAACACTATGTATTCTAATTGTTATTTCTTAAGACTTGAAATATTGCTCATGTCTTTGTTTTGTTTTTGTACTTTTATGATTTTAAGTAATCGAATAAAGTGGATTGTCTGACTGACTGACAATACCTGCTTCCCTTTATGCGGGTTGTTGATACCACGTATGGCTCATGAAATAGCCGATAGATCTACTGTTTTAGTCATCCTATGTAGCAGGATTATAAAAATGCAGCTCAGGCTTTAAGCCCAGACAATATGTGGCAGTGAAGGCATTGTGCAGTCCTGCCAAGGATCACGCATCACGCGTTAGACTAACGCATTTCAGTGTGGTACTTCGCATTACCGCACTGAAATGCATTGTCACGCATATGCTGTGTGGTGGCTATCACAGAAAGCACTTAATAAAATGTAGAGTCTGTAGCTTGCCCATGACTTTGGCGCACTGCTCCAGCAGGCTTGAGGCTCTCAGCTGAGCTAAGGCTGCCAGCAGCCTCACTCAACTGTTACAGTGTATCATAGTGATTCCAATCCCGCAGAGCACTCTCACTGTCAGCAGAACGTCCTCGCGGGGGACGTCATGACGCTTCCTAGTACTGGAGCGCGGGGAGTGTAGAGCTGAAAAAGGCGGCTCACTCGTTTATCATGGCTGTAGGGAGGGCTGCCTATAATCATGGCCGGTGGGACTGAGCGCAGGATAATACCGTGGCCAGAGCGCCACAAATAACTGTGGCCTGAGCGCTACAAATAATCACGGTCAGAGCGCTACAGATATTCATGGCACCCAGCCGTTACTCTAGCGGCGCTTCCTACATTAGCTCGCACAGGCCTGGGCTGCTGTGTGCTGCGCTATTTTACCCCCTCTTCCGAATTCAATATTTACGGTGGCCGAAGACTGGATGGCCCCGTCCGGGACTCACTAGATCAAGTCAGAACAATAGCGCGGCCTGGACCCGTCAGGCGGCTTTCACTGGAGGCAGGCCTCGGGGCCGACTGGAATTGCCACGGCCCGCAGTGGCTACAGCCTGCCTTCAGCCAGCTGTAGACCAGAGTCTACCTGCAATAGAGTGCACAAGGCCTGCATTGGTTAAGGAAGTTATTGGAGCCCACAGTCTGCTGCGTCTAAAGGTGTCCAGGGGTCTCTCCAGCAGGCATTACCTGGATGATGGTAAGATCATTTTCTTGATATTTTGACGCGGATAGTGAGATGTGCTAACCTCGAACTTTGCGAGGGAAAGGTTGATGTTTTTCCTGAATATAGGTCCCAAGTACAGTGACGGTTTCTGAAATTCGTTTAAAGCAAGATCTGCATTATATTTTATTAGCTCTTCTGATTTTGCGTTCACAATCCTGAAGCACTGTAAATCGTAACCTGCATTAGAGTCCTTTAGCAATATAATTTGAAAAGTAATTCTTGATAAATACAAGCACAATAAACTATATAAAACAGTGCCCATTATATTTTATCACCCAGCATTAGTCCTCAGACCAGCAGGTACCTGAACTCACTGTCTCTCGAGTGCTGCTCTCTTTGATTCTCTCTCTGCAGAGACGAGAGCTGTTGCGGCCTGTGGAAGAGACACGGACCAGTAAGACCGGGACCTTTCTGGCTCTGGCGGGCTGCTAAACAATGGCCAGCATATGATTCCTGCGTGCCCCGGCTACATTAATAGGAACTGGGGTGAGTGCTCTGCCTGTGCCAGCATAGACCCTGATTGCATGTCTGCCTCTGTGCTAAAGAGTGCGCTGAAGATAGAACCGCAGCGAGCTGCCATTGCTCAAGGTAATTTGTGGGGTATGAAAAGCAGGAGCTATTGTTTCATACACTCAATATCTGTTATTTTAGGTTCATATCTTCCTGTTATCAACAGTACCTCTTGGTCTATGGTGACTCCAGAAAATAGTGGTTTATTCTAGGCTCTCTTTGTACAGGCCAAAATGGGTGGATATGATGTGTTAAGGGTTCATCCTGATTGTCTGAAATAACCATTGACACCATTGTTATTATGTCGCCTAGTTATGCTATGCCCTTGTGAATTACTCATAGACATCCTACCATTTATTGTTAAGAATTAGGCAGCAGTGCCTTTCATGGTATCTTTGTACACCTCGAGATTCCTTGTATGTAGCAGTGTTTGTTAGTTCATTTTGACAGCCCAGTCTCTGAAACATTGTAATCATACACGTGGGCCCGGTGTTCAAACTGAAGAATCAGAACACGTGCGGAGCGCTAGACTCGTGCAGACTCTCACGCGCTGTCAACTATAAAACCCCCGCCCTGCTGCAGAACTGTGCTTCGCTTTGTGTCATTCACCGCTCACCGCTGGGATCCCCGGACCAGTTTCCAAGACCCTGCTTACCTGCTAGAGAAGCCGTCTTCGAGTCCGCTCCTTTTCTTCTGCTTCCCTGCTGCATCCTTCGGTTCCCTCGATTCCTCAGCCCTTCCGGAACTTCTCCCGACTCCTTCCTGGATCGGCGTTCCTGCCAAGAGCTTTTCTTTAAACCTGATGGAAGAAAAGAAAGCAAAAGAAAGATTACTGCAAACGCTGCAACGGGTGATTCATTCCAGTGCTGAATCTAAAACTAGAGAAGCTTCGGTAAGCGTTCTTTTTGGGCATATGTTGACATTCTTGGTTCAACTTGCATATTTTAATGAATAACATTAGAGATAACATCACGCCTTGAAGAAAAAGACCAAGAGACACGTGTTAAGAGTTCTGCGATGTGAGAGACAGTTATTTAGCACTCCTACAAACATTTTGAGACATATGAAAAGAACTTGTTCTTGCGCTCCAATTAATGAATAATTACCAGATAAACAATTATTCCTAGTAAACACTTGTAAGAAGTGCAAGTACTTCCTGACTTTAAGGGAGTTTAAAGGTGCATAAATGCATATTTGTTCTGTGTTGTTTTCTTATTTTTAATTTCATAACCCCTTCAGAATAAGCGTCACTGAGAAACAAAGGTATGATTTAGCATTTGACAACCTTTCTTAACACGACTAATCCTCTAACTCCATGAAAGAAGTAATATATATCTATATATATTGATTAATGCTGATGCCAATTATTCTCTTACCGTATTTTGAGATCTCATCAATCAATCAATCAATCAAGACATTTATAGAGCGCACTACTCACCCGTAGGGTCTCAAGGCGCTAGGAGGGGGGGTGCCGTTACTGCTCGAACAGCCAGGTCTTGAGCTTCTTCCTGAAGGCGAGGTGGTCTTGGGTCAGGCGCAGGTCAGTCGGGAGGGAGTTCCAGGTCTTGGCGGCCAGGTAGGAGAAGGACCTTCCTCCTGTTGTTGCTCTTCGGATGCGGGGGACGGCGGCGAGGGCGTGGCTGGTTGATCTGAGGTGGCGCTTGGGAGCGTAGAAGTTGATTCGGTTGTTGAGGTAGCTCGGGCCTTGGTCGTGTAGGGCTTTGTGTGCGTGGGTGAGGAGACGGAAGGTGATTCTTTTCTTGACGGGGAGCCAGTGCAGGTCTCTCAGATGTCCGGAGATGTGGCTGTTTCGTGGGAGGTCGAGGATGAGTCTGGCTGAGGCGTTCTGGATCCGCTGGAGTCTCTTCTGGAGCTTGGCGGTGGTTCCGGCGTAGAGGGCATTGCCGTAGTCCAGTCGGCTGGTGACGAGGGCCTGGGTGACGGTCTTCCTGGTCTCGGTGGGGATCCACCAGAAGATCTTCCTTAGCATGCGTAGGATGTTGAAGCATGATGAGGAGACGGCGTTGACTTGTCTGGTCATGGAGAGGGAGGAGTCCAGGATGAAGCCCAGGTTGCGTGCGTGGTCCGTCGGTTTGGGTGCGGAGCACAGGGCGGGGGGCCACCAGGAGTCGTCCCAGGCGGAGGGTGAGGAGCCCAGGATGAGGACCTCCGTCTTGTCTGAGTTCAGTTTCAGGCGGCTGGTCGTCATCCACTCGGCTACATCTCTCATCCCTTCGTGCAGGTTGGTTCTGGCGGCGGCGGGGTCGTTGGTCAGGGAGAGGATCAGCTGGGTGTCGTCGGCGTAGGAGATTATGTTGAGGTTGTGTTTGCGTGTGATGGCCGCGAGGGGGCTCATGTAGACGTTGAAGAGGGTGGGACTCAGCGAGGATCCTTGGGGGACGCCGCAGATGACTTCGGTGGCCTCTGACTTGTACGGTGGTAGGCGGACTCTCTGTGTTCTTCCGTCGAGGAAGGAGGTGATCCATTCCAGTGCCTTCTCCTGGATTCCGATGTTGCCGAGGCGCTGTACTAGGGTGCGGTGGCAGATAGTGTCGAACGCCGCGGAGAGGGCTAGGAGGATGAGGGCCGCTGTTTCTCCGTTGTCCATCAGGGTTCGGATGTCATCGGTGGCAGCGATGAGGGCGGTCTCGGTGCTGTGGTTGGCTCGGAAGCCAGACTGTGAGGGGTCGAGGGATCCATTCGTCTCGAGGAAGGCGGCCAGCTGTTTGTTGACGGTCTTTTCGATGACTTTGGCCGGGAACGGGAGGAGCGAGATGGGACGGTAATTCTTGAGTTCGGTGGGGTCCGCTGTAGGTTTCTTGAGTAGAGCGCTGAGTTCTGCGTGCTTCCAGCTCTCCGGGAAGGTGGCGGTGTCGAAGGAGGTGTTGATAATGTCCCGCAGGTGGGGTGCGATGATCACGTCGGCCTTGTTGAAGACGTGGTGAGGGCAGGGGTCGGTTGGGGATCCGGAGTGGATGGAGTTCATTGTGCGGATGGTGTCTTCGGTGCTGATCGTAGTCCAGGCGCGGAGAGTGGTGGTGGGTGGCGTTGCTGTGGTCGTGGCGTGCGTCGGTTGGATGCTGAAGCTGTTGTGTATGTCTGCGATCTTGTTGTGGAAGAAGGAGGCGAGGGAGTTGCAGAGGTCTTGCGACGGGGTGATGTCGTTGTTTCCGGCGTTGGGGTTGGAGAGCTCTTTTACGATGCTGAAGAGTTCCTTGCAGTTGTGTGCGTTGTTGTCGAGCCGGTCCTTGTATGCATTTTTCTTGGTGGTGCGGATCAGTTGGTGGTGTTTCCGGGTGGCGAGCTTGAGGGTAGCCATGTTGTCCATTGTTGGTTCCCTTCTCCACACTTTCTCGAGGGCTCGGCAGTTCTTCTTGGTGCTCTTGAGTTCGTCGGTGAACCATGGGGTTTTTCTGCTGCAGGGTCTGCTGGGCGGGGTCCTCAGAGGGGCGAGTTCGTCCGCGCAGTTGCTGATCCACTTAGTGAGGTTGTCGGCGGCCTGGCTGGGGTTCGTTGAGCCGGCGGGAGGGTGCTGACTCAGGGAGGCGGTGAGCTGGTCGGCTGTGATCTTGTTCCAGCTTCTTCGGGCAACCTGTTGCTGGTGGTGGTGGATCGTCGTTCTCATGAGGATGTAAAAGTTATTAACCATTGAAGTGTGCGCATGAGCTCTTCCAAGATTAGGTAGGTAAACTCCAGAGTCATTTGATATTGTACCAAGCTATTGTATTATTCATATAGCTACATTGTTGTTCTCCTATGCATAGATCATTAGAAAGGAGAGCACAGAGTCACTTCCAGTTGAGAAACAACTACACGGCTACCTCAAGAAGAAGCAGTCCAGTGGTTGTCTTGTTTTCTCATTCCACTTCCTCTTTCCCCCAGTGATCATTCAGACTGACAGGAATTATTACAATATTGTCGGTTTGACTGGTTCAGGGAGGATTTTGGAACACGCAGCACCAAGAAGGAAACAATCGGAGACTTGGGAGATCCTGCTGAGTGACATCGTGACAGAAAGCTAAGCCGCACGCCTGTCCCTTGTTTCCTTTTTGGTTCTGAATCTTGAAACCATGGATAGTGAACAATTAGCACAGTTAGTTCACAAGTTAAATGAGGAGATGCAGGAATTGCTGGTGGAGAATCAGAGTCTAAGACAGGAATTAGATTTTAGGTTTTCCAAGCTAGAGGGATCCGATGGGTAAAACTGAAAAACTTATTCGCTCTCCCCCAACGTTCGGTTCTACAACCTTAACTTCAAGGACTACTTCAGGCCAAACCACTGAAGAACAATTGCAGGTTAATGTAACTACCCCTATCCGGTTCCTCTTGCTAACCCAGAAAGATTCACAGGAGACAGCAGTCGTTATTCGACTTTCATGAGTCAGTGCCACTTACATTTTATGTGCATGCCCCAGGAGTTTACTAATGATACATCTAAGGTTGCCTTCATAATCTCATACTTGGGAGGTGTAGCAGTCAATTGTACCAAGTCCCTGGTAGACTCTAATGATCCCCTATTGCATAATTTAGTCAACTTTAAGGCAACCATATCTAGTCTATTTGCTAAACATGTCTTTATTCAGGCCTCTGACAATGAACTTGTGAATTTCCATCAAGGAACCAAGGATTTGTTAACCTATGTACCCACCTTTAATAGATTATTAGCCGAGACTCATTGGCCCAAAGATAAAAGGATACCATTATTTTACAGAGGGCTTAGAGAGGACCTAAAGGATTCTTTAGCACATGTTGTTAATTTGACTGAAGATTATGCTGAGTTTTTAGACTTAGTAGTAAAACTAGATCACAGACTGGGAGAACGAAAGACAGAAAGACCCAGAGGGGATATCAGAAATCTGCATTTTAAGACAGACAAGAAGGGAACAGAGGAAAAATATAAGAATTCACATGTAGAACCTGTGCAATTTGGTGGCTTGAAAGGCCCGTTATCTGTAGAAGAGATTGTTTCCCCGATAGATAATGACAAACAGATCTCCCATTATGCAACCAATGTGATTAATCGAACCCCTAGACACTTCACCATACGGTTAACTTTCATCTTAACCAATCAACAGAGACACAATATACCTGTTCTTTTAGATTCAGGACCTACTGGTAACTTTTTTGAACTGGAGTTTTCTAGACACTTAGATATAACTCTAGTTCCCAAAAAAGAACCAAAGCCAGTTCGGGCAGCTGATGGGTCAGCTTTGTCTTCAGGTCTAATCAGATTTCACACAGTCCCTCTAACTATAGTAGTGGATAATGGTATACTGAGGACGTTGTTTTTGACCTCATTGACACTCCAACATTTGGGGTAATTCTTAGAGTTCCATGGTTGGAGCTTCATAACCCTCAAATTGACTGGATTAAGTGGACAGTAACCTTGGATTCATCTTATTTTCGGGTTCACTGTTATGAAGAGACTAAAGATCCTGTGATGCCCCTTTTTTGGCCCACCTTGAATCAAGAAACCTCCTGTATCCCTGAAGAATATCAGGAATATTCAGACGTTTTTGATCCTGTTAAAGCAACTAGATTACCGCCACACAGAGTCTACGATTGTAGAATAGACTTAATTCCTGGAGCCACTTTACCTTGTAGCAGGATTTATGCTCTTACAGAGCCTGAAAATCAATACTTAAGATCATACCTGGATGAGTTATTGGAAATAGGCTTCATTCGCAATTCAACATCGCCAGTTTCTTCGCCACTTTTCTTCGTGGCTAAGAAGTCTGGCAACTTGAGGCAGTGCAACGATTATTGAGCCTTAAATAAAGCTACCATCAAAAAACAGGTATCCTCTACCTCTGATTCTGGTTTTGCTAAACCAAGTGAAAGGCTTGAGTGTCTATACCAAGCTGGACTTGCGGGGGGCTTATCACCTTGTACGCATAAAGGAAGGTGATGAGTGGAAAACGGCCTTCCATACAAAATATGGTTTATTCGAGTATACTGTGATGCCTTTTGGTCTTTGCAATGCTCCATCAGCATTTAAATATTTCATCAATGAAGTCTTGCATGACCTATTGGACATCTGTGTCATAGTTTACATCGATGATATACTGATATAATCCAAAAACCCAGAAGAACATACACAGCATGTTTGTTCCGTTTTGCAAAGATTACGGGATAACTCCTTATTTGTAAAGTTGGATAAATGTATTTTCAACACTTCTAAAGTAGAGTTCTGAGGTTACTGGCTCTCTCCTGATGAGATAACCATGGACCCAAAAAAGGTAGAAGCAATCCTGAATTGGCCCACCCCGGTGTCAATAAAAGACATACACAGAGTTCTGGGGTTTGCAAACTTCTATAGGCGCTTTATCTCAAAGTTTTCCGAGATAGTAACACCAATCACACAGTTGTTAAAAAAGGAAAAAAAAATTTAATGGACCCCAGAAGCTGCACAAGCTTTCGAAGAGTTAAAAAAGGCATTTTCATCAGCTCTTATTCTAATTCATCCAAATCCGGATAAACCATTCTTTGTGGAGGCAGTTGCCTCTCAAACTGCCTTGGGTGGTGTTTTAATGCAAAAAGATCTGAAATCAGGGCATTTACACCCAAAAGCCTTTTACTCACGAAAACTATTACCCGCAGAACAAAATTACACCATAGCTGAACGCGAGTTACTTGCTATTGAGGCTGTTTTTTAAGAATGGAGGCATCATTTATTAGGTGCAAAACACACCACCACAATATTTTTGGATCACAAGAATTTGCAATTCTTTTCCACTGTTAAAGCTCTTACCACAAGGCAGATGCGCTGGGTACAGATTTTTAGCGAATTTGATTTTCTAATAACTTACAGCCCCAGACCTAAACAACTCCTATCTGATACTCTGTCGCTATTGGTTTGCAATAAACACAATGATCAGGACACAAAAACACAAAGCATAATTCCTACTGAAAAGATAATCATGGTCACCTATTCAGATAAATTCTTCGAAACCACAAAAAAAGCTTCACAAAAAATGGATCAGAACCAGTGGCTATCTCAGAAAAATCATACCATACGAGAAGGTTTTTTCTTTCACATGAAAAAACAGTTTGTTCCAAGTAAAGAATTACATCTACAAGTATTAGAATGGAATCATGATTCTGGATCCAGGAATCAATAAGACCCTTGAGTTATGCCAAAGAAATTTCTACTGGAACGGTATGAAAACTGACATACAGGATTATATTAAAGCTTGTCCAGTATGTGAACGGCAACAGTACCTTCATTCCCTACCAGTAGGTCTTTTACAACCAATGACTATTCCTCCTTTACCTCGGCATACAATTAGCTTAGATTTCATCACAGACCTACCAGAATGTCATGGACAGACCACAATCCTGGTAATGGTCGATCTTTTATCCAAAATGGGGCATTTCATTCCATTAAAGAAAATACCACCAGCAACAGAGTTTAGTTCCATATTTTTTAACAATATAGTTAAACTCCATGGCCTTCCAGGTAACATTATTTTGGACAGGGGCCCTCAATTCATTTCAAGATTGTGGAACCAATTGAGTCATCAGTTAGGAATTGAATTGGCATTATCTTCAGCGTTCCATCCTCAGACAGATAGCCAGACCGAAAAGGTAAACCAATTCCTAGAACAGAGTTTACGATGTTTAACTACCACTTTATCTACACATTGGGATGAGGTACTACCTTTGGCCGAATTCTCATATAACAATAGCGTTCATGCAGCATTAGGTTGTTCACCATTCTATTTTCTAATTGGTTTGCATCCACGTTCTATGCCAGTCACGTTTCCTGACTCTGAGCAATCAATGCCCGCAGTTTCAGAAAGACTGCTTGAATTACAAAAATTCCAAGAACAAGTTAAAAAGGTTCTGGCCAAAAGCAAATCAGAGATGAAAAGGGCAGCTGACAAACACAGATTACCAACACCACCATATAAGATAGGAGATCTAGTTTGCTTGTCAACCAGAAATATTCAGTTAGAAGGTCCTAAAAAATGAAAGCCCAGATTTATTGGACCATTTCCAATTGAAAAGATATTGAACCCACTTTCTATCAGATTAGATTTACCTAGGGACTATGCTATTCATCCAGTTTTTCATGTATCCCTTCTCAAGCCCCACAATCCATCTACAGGACCCGATAATCCTCCTCCACCGGTTGTCATAGGAGACCACCTTGAATATGAGGTGAAACAAATAGTGAACTCAAAACGCATACATGGACGTTTGTATTATTTGATTGGAAGGGATATGATGCATTGGAACGGTCTTGGGAACCCCAAAATAATGTCCATGCCCCAAGAATAGTCAAGGCCTTTCATACTTCACACCCTGAGAAACCTCGCCCAGTGAGACGACCTTTGGGGGGAGGAACTGTTAAGGGTTCATCCTGATTGTCTGAAATAACCATTGACACCATTGTTATTATGTTGCCTAGTTATGCTATGCCCTTTTGAAGTATTCATAGACATCCTACTATTTATTGTCAAGATTTAGGCAGCAGTGCCTTTCATGATGTCTTTGTACACCTCGAGATTCCTTGTAGGGAGCAATGTTTGTTAGTACATTTTGACAGTCCAGTCTCTGAAACGTTGTAATCATACACGTGGGCCCGGTGTTCAAACTGAAGAATCAGAACTCGTGCAGACGCTCACACGCTGTCAACTATAACAAACCCTCCCCGCTGCAGAACGGTGCTTCGCTTCGTCGCATTCACTGCTCACCGCTGGGATCCCCGGACCAGTTTCCAAGACCCTGCTTACCTGATAGAGAAGTCGTCTTCGAGTCCGCTCCTTTTCTTCTGCTTCCCTGCTGCATCCTTTGGTTCCCTCGATTCCTTAGCCCTTCCGGAACTTCTCCCGACTCCTTCCTGGATTGGCGCTCCTGCCAAGACCTTTTCTTTAAACCTGCTGGAAGAAAAGAAAAGAAAAGAAAGATTACTTCAAACGCTGCAACCGGTAATTCATTCTAGTGCTGAAACTAAAACTAGAAAAGCTTCAGTAAGCGTTCTTTTTGGGCATATGTTGACATTCTTGCTTAAACTTGCATATTTTGATGAATAACATTATAGATAACATCGCGCCTTGAAGAAAAAGCCCAAGAGACACGTGTTAACAGTTCTGCGATGTGAGAAACAATTATTTAGCGCTCCTACAAACATTTTGAGACATATTAAAAGAACTTGTTCTTGCACTCCGATTAATGAATAATTACCAGATAAACAATTATTCCAGGTAAACAATTGTAAGAAGTGCAAGTACTTCATGACTTTAAGGGAGTTTAAAGGTGTATAAAGTGCATATTTGTTTTGTGTTGTTTTCTTATTTGTAATTTCAGAACCCCTTCAGAATAAGTGGTCCATGAGAAACAAAGGTATGATTTAGCATTTGACAACTTTTCTTAACATGACTAATCCTCTAACTCCATGAAAGAAGTAATATATATCTAGATGTATTGATTAATGCTGATACTAATTATTCTCTTACCGTATTTAGAGTTCTTCATGAGGATGTAAAAGTTATTAACCATTGAAGTGTGCACTTGAGCTCTTGCAAGATTAGGTAGGCAAACTCCAGAATCATTTGATATTGTACCAAGTTATTGTATTATTCATATAGCTACATTGTTGTTCTCCTATGCATAGATCATTAGAAAAGAGAGCTCAGAGTCACTTCCAGTTGAGAAACAACTACACAGCTACCTCAAGAAGACGCAGTCCAGTGTTTGTCTTGTTTTCTCATTCCACTTCCCCTTTCCCCCAGGGATCATTCAAACTGACAGGAATTATTACAATTTTGTCGGTTTGACAGGTTCAGGGAGGATTTTGGAACACGCAGCACCAAGATGGAAACAATCGGAGATCCTGGTAAGTGACATTGTGACAGAAAGAGAAGCCAGACGCCTCTCCCTTGTTTCCTTTTTGGTTCTGAATCTTGAAACTATGGATACTGAACAATTAACACAGTTAGTTCAGAAGTTAAATGAGGAGATGCAGGAAATGCGGGTGGAGAATCAGAGTCTAAGACAGGAATTAGATAGAACTAGAGTAAGTTTTACAAGCTGGAGGGATCCGATGGGTAAAACTGAAAAACCTATTCTCTCTCCCCCAACGTTCGGTTCTACAACCTTCACTTCAAGGACTACTTCAGGCCAAACCACTGAACAACAGTAGCAGGTTAATGTAATTACCCCTAGTCCGGTTCCTCTTGCTCACCCAGAAAGATTCACAGGAGACAGCAGTCGTTATTCGACTTTCATGAGTCAGTGCCTCTTACATTTTATGTGCAAGCCCCAGGTGTTTACTAATGATACATCTAAGGTTGCCTTCATAATCTCATACTTGGGAGGTGTAGCAGCCAATTGTGCCATGCCCCTGGTAGACTCTTATGAACCCCCATTGCATAATTTAGTCAACTTTAAGGCAACCATGTCTAGTCTATTTGCTAAACATGTCTTTATTCAGGCCCATGACAATGAACTTCTGAATCTCCGTCAAGGAACCAAGGATTTGTTAACCTATGTACCCACCTTAAATAGATTATTAGCCGAGACTAATTGCCCGAAGATAAAAGGATATCATTATTTTACAGAGGGCTTAGAGAGGACCAAAAGAATTCTTTAGCACATATTGTTAATTTGCCTGAAGATTATGCTGAGTTTTTAGACTTAGTAGTAAAACTAGATCACAGACTGGGAGAATAAAAGACAGAAAGACCCAGAGGGGATATCAGAAATCTGCATTTCATGATAGACAATAAAGAAACAGAGGAAAAAGATAAGAATTCACATGTAGAACCTATGCAAATTGGTGGCTAGAAAGGCCTGTTATCTGTAGAAGTGATCGTTTCCCCGAGAGATAATGATAAACAGTTCTCCCATTATGCAACCAATGTGATTAATCGTGCCCCTAGACACTTAACGATACGGTTAACTTTCATCTTAACCAATCAACAGAGACATAATATACCTGTTCTTTTAGATTCAGGAGCTACTGGTAACTTTTTTGACCTGGAGTTTGCTAGACACTTACATATAACTCAAATTCCCAAAAAAGAACCAGAGCCAGTTCGGGCAGTTGATGGGTCAGCTTTGTCTTCAGGTCTAATCAGATTTCACACAGTCCCTCTAAGTACAGTAGCGGATAATGGCATACTAAGAACATTGTTTTTGACCTCAATGACACTCCAACATTTGGGGTAATTCTTGGAGTTCCATGGTTGGAGCTTCATAACCCACAAATTGACTGGATTAAGCTCACAATAACCTTGGATTCATCCTATTGGCGGGTTGACTGTTATCAAGAGACTAAAGATCCTGTGATGCCCCTTTTTTGTGCCACCTTGAATCAAGAACCCTCCTGTATCCCTGAAGAATATCAGGAATATTCAGACGTTTTTTTATCCTGTTAAAGCAACTAGATTACCGCCACATAGAGTCTACGATTGTAGAATAAAATTAACTCCTGGAGCCACTTTACCTTGAAGCAGGATTTATGCTCTTACAGAGCCTGAAAATCAAAAATTAAGATCATAACTGGATGAGTTATTGGAAATAGGCTTCATTCGCGATTCAACATCGCCAGTTTCTTCGCCACTTTTCTTCGTTGCTAAGAAGTCTGGAGACTTGAGAGCGTGCATCGATTATCGAGCCGTAAATAAAGCTACCGTCAAAAACAGGTATCCTCTATCTCTGATTCCGGTTTTGTTCAACCAAGTGAAAGGCTCGAGTTTCTATACAAAGCTGGACTTTCAGGGGGGGGGGGGGGGCTTATCACCTTGTCCGCATAAAGGAAGGTGATGAAGTGGAAAATGGCCTTCCATACAAAAAATGGTTTATTCGAGTATACTGTGATGCCTTATGGTCTTTGCAATGCTCCAGCACCATTTCAATATTTCATCAATGAAGTCTTGCATGACCTATTGGACATCTGTGTCATAGTCTACATCGATGATATACTGATATACTCCAAAAACCCAGAAGAACATACACAGCATGTTTGTTCCGTTTTGCAAAGATTACGGGATTACTCCTTATTTGTAAAGTTGGAGAAATGTATTTTCAACACTTCCAAAGTAGAGTTCCTAGGTCACTGGCTCTCTCCTGATGGGATAACCATGGACCCAAAAAGGTAGAAGCAATACTGAATTGGCCCACCCTACGGTGTCAATAAAAGACATGCAAAGAGTTCTGGGGTTTGCAAACTTCTATAGGCGCTTTATCTCAAAGTTTTCCGAGATAGTAACACCAATCACACAGTTGTTAATAAAGGGAAAAAAATTCAATGGACCCCAGAAGCTGCACAAGCTTTCGAAGAGTTAAAAAAGGCATTTTCATCAGCTCCCATTTTAATTCATCCAGATCCGGATAGACCATTCTTTGTGGAGGCAGTTGCCTCTCAAACTGCCTTAAGTGGTGTTTTAATGCAAAAAGATCTAAAATCAGGGCATTTGCACCCAATAGCCTTTTACTTACGAAAACTATTACCCGCAGAACAAAATTACGCCATAGCTGAACGCGAGTTACTTGCTATTTAGGCTGTTTTTCAAGAATGGAGGCATCATTTATTAGGT
Source organism: Lissotriton helveticus (assembly GCF_964261635.1). NCBI lineage: Eukaryota > Metazoa > Chordata > Amphibia > Caudata > Salamandridae > Lissotriton > Lissotriton helveticus. The sequence continues at coordinate 88,624,865 of NC_136057.1, forward strand.
GCAGAACAAACCATCACAATATTTTCGGACCACAAGAATTTGCAATTCTTTTCCACTGTTAAAGCTCTTACCCCAAGGTAGATGCACTGGGTACAGATTTTTAGCGAATTTGACTTTCTAATAACTTACCGCCCCGGACCTAAACAACTCCTATCTGATACTCTGTTGCGATTGGTTTGCAATAAACACAATGATCAAGTCACAAAAACACAAAGCATAATTCCTATTGAAAAGATAATCGCTGTCACCTATGCAGATAAATTCTTCGAAAACACAAAAAACTTTAGAAAAAATGGATCAGAACCAGTGGCTATCTCAGAAAAATCATACCATACGAGAAGGTTTTTTCTTTCACATGAAAAAACTGTTTGTTCCAAGTAAAGAATTACATCTACAAGTATTAGAATGGAATCATGATTCTGGATCCAGGAATCAATAAGACCCTTGAGTTATGCCAAAGAAATTTCTACTGGAACGGTATGAAAACTGACATACAGGATTATATTAAAGCTTGTCCAGTATGTGAACGGCAACAGTACCTTCATTCCCTACCAGTAGGTCTTTTACAACCAATGACTATTCCTCCTTTACCTCGGCATACAATTAGCTTAGATTTCATCACAGACCTACCAGAATGTCATGGACAGACCACAATCCTGGTAATGGTCGATCTTTTATCCAAAATGGGGCATTTCATTCCATTAAAGAAAATACCATCAGCAACAGAGTTGAGCTCCATATTTTTGAACAATGTAGTTAAACTCCATGGCCTTCCAAGTGAAATTATTTCGGACAGGGGCCCTCAATTCATTTCAAGATTTTGGAACCAATTGTGTCATCAGTTAGGAATTGAATTGGCATTATCATCAGAGTTCCATCCTCAGACAGATGGCCGGACCGAAAAGGTAAACCAATTCCTAGAACAGAGTTTACGATGTTTAACTATCACTTTATCTACACATTGGGATGAGGTACTACCTTTGGCTGAATTCTCATATAACGATAGCGTTCATGCAGCATTAGGTTGTTCACCATTCTATTTTCTAACTGGTTTGCATCCACGATTTATGCCAGTCACGTTTCCTGACTCTGAGCAATCCATTCCCGCAGTTTCAGAAAGACTGCTTGAATTACAAAAATTCCAAGAATAAGTTAAAAAGGTTCTGGCCAAAAGCAAATCAAAGATGAAAATGGCAGCTGACAAACACAGATTATCAACTCTACCATATAAGATAGGAGATCTAGTTTGCTTGTCAACCAGAAATATTCAGTTGGAAGGTCCTAAAAAATTAAAGCCCAGATTTATTTGACCGTTTCCAATTTAAAAGATATTGAACCCACTTTCTATCAGATTAGATTTACCTAGGGACTATGCTATTCATCCAGTTTTTCATGTATCCCTTCTCAAGCCCCACAATCCATCTACAGGACCCGATAATCATCCTCCACCGGTTGTCATAGGAGACCACCTTGAATATGAGGTGAAACAAATAGTGGACTCAAAATGCATACATGGACGTTTGTGTTATTTAATTGATTGGAAGGGATATGATGCATCTGAACGGTCTTGGGAACCCGAAAATAATGTCCATGCCCCAAGTTTAGTCAAGGCCTTTCATGCTCTACACCCTGAGAAACCTCGCACAGTGAGACGACCTTTGGGGGGAGGGACTGTTAAGGGTTCATCCTGATTGTCTGAAATAACCATTGACGCCATTGTTATTATGTTGCCTAGTTATGCTATCCCTTTGTAAAGTATTCATAGACATCCTACTATTTATGTTAAGAATTAGCCAGCAGTGCCTTTCATGATGTCTTTGTACACCTCGAGATTCCTTGTAGGTAGCAATGCTTGTTAGTTAATTTTGACAGCCCGGTCTCTGAAACATTGTAATCATACACGTGGGCCCGGTGTTCAAACTGAAGAATCAGAACTCGTGCAGACGCTCACGCGCTGTCAACTATAAAAAAAAAACACCCTGCTGCAGAACCGTGCTTCGCTTCGTCGCATTCACCGCTCACCGCTGGGATCCCCGGACCAGTTTCCAAGACCCTGCTTACCTGATAGAGAAGCCCTCTTCGAGTCCGCTCCTCTTCTTCTGCTTCCCTGCTGCATCCTTGGGTTCCCTCGATTCCTCAGCCCATCCGGAACTTCTCCCGACTCCTTCCTGGATCGGCGCTCCTGCCAAGAGCTTTTCTTTAAACCTGATGGAAGAAAAGAAAGCAAAAGAAAGATTACTTCAAATGCTGCAACCAGTAATTCATTCTAGTGCTGAATCTAAAACTAGAGAAGCTTCGGTAAGCGTTCTTTTTAGGCATATGTTGACATTCTTGCTTAAACTTGCATATTTTGATGAATAACATTAGAGATAACATCGCGCCTTGAAGAAAAAGCCCAAGAGACACGTGTTAACAGTTCTGCGATGTGAGAGACAATTATTTAGCGCTCCTACAAACATTTTGAGACATATTAAAAGAACTTGTTCTTGCGCTCCGATGAATGAATAATTACCAGATAAACAATTATTCCTAGTAAACACTTGTAAGAAGTGCAAGTACTTCCTGACTTTAAGGGAGTTTAAAGGTGCATAAAGTGCATATTTGTTCTTTGTGTTTTCTTATTTGTAATTTCAGAACCCTGAGAAACAAAGGTATGGTTTAGCACTTGACAACTTTTCTTAACACAACTAATCCTGTAACTCCATGAAAGAAGTAATATATATCTATGTATATTGATTAATGCTGATGCCAATTATTCTCTTACCGTATTTAGAGTTCTCATGAGGATGTAAAAGTTATTAACCATTGAAGTGTGCGCATGAGCTCTTCCAAGATTAGGTAGATTTGATATTGTACCAAGTTATTGTATCATTCATATAGCTACATTGTTGTTCTCCTATGCATAGATCATAAGGAAAGAGAGATCAGAGTCACTTCCAGTTGAGAAACAACTACACTGCTACCTCGAGAAGACGCAGTCTAGTGTTTGTCTTGTTTTCTCATTCCACTTCCCCTTTCCCCCAGGGATCATTCAGACTGACAGGAATTATTACAATGTTGTCGGTTTGACTTGTTCAGGGAGGATTTTGGAACACACAGCACCAAGAAGGACACAATCGGAGACTTGGGAGATCCTGGTGAGTGACATCGTGACATGATGTGCATCAGTGACAAACAGTGCCAGAAGTTGTTGTGCATACACAGCGCTTAGCAGTTGGTAAACACAGCTGAGACTCCTTTACAGAAGGGACAGTACTTTTGAAAGTATTGAGGTCACCTAAAATATTAATGTTAGAAATGGGATCTCTGGTTGGCTGAGGCTTGCGCCAAAGCCAAGCAGAGACCACCACTCTAGACAGGGTAAGGGAGTTACACACCAAGATAACCCCTGCTCACCCCCTTGGACACAAGCAGTAAGGCTTATCCCGGAGGCAATGTGTAAAGCATTTGCGCACGCACCCACCCACAAAAAGAACTCCACACAAGGTTGTATCAAAAATAGCCTTTGTATTCCCACAACACATTAGAATAGTAATCACATTATGTACACTGTGCCAACTGGCACTGAGCAATATTTACAAGGGATTATGTACACCTGACAGGGCCACATGGACCACTGTCAGCATCAGCACTTGGTAAAGAAATAGTACAATAGATAATTTGGTAAAAGTAAAATAGGCCATAAAACGTACAACCAGTAAACACAGGTAATCACTGTACTTTGCAACAGTCTGTGACATGAAACCATCATGCACAGTATCCCACAAGTCTAACTACATTAGACTCTAACCACCTAAGTAAAAATTACACTAGGGGCGTAAATCACACAGTGAAGTATAATCTCCCTAACACAAACCTAAACAGGTAAAACAACCTCCTATGCATAAACCATGTCTATAGGTATCAAAACAGGGTGCGCAAAACATACTATACAGCATACATTTCCTAGCACCCAAAAACATTAGCATATAAATCAAAATAGCACATAAAATCACATTAGGGCCTGCGCCCTATAAATGTAACAATCCCCCCGGCCAACTGGCCATCTCAAATAAGGGGGGCTCAAACGCCCTATGTCCAGAGAGTCAGGGCTGCTGCCTAAGCAGCAAAGGTCAGGGCTGCGCCATTGCACCAGAACCTAAATGTTGCAGCTGCCCACTACTTGCTGGGTAGCTGAGAACAAGAACTGGGGCCTAAACGTAGCAGCTGGCACTAAGTGCTGCGCAGCTGTGGAAGGCCAAGGTAGCGCAAAGTAGTGCGTCTCACTCCTTAGTCCAAAAGAACATGTCCCCTGAAAGAAAATACCTAAACTGTGCAGCTGGCCACTACTTGCTGGGCAGCTGTGAATCAGCAAAACTGTGGCATGGGCTCTCACAGGCCCTAGGAACAAATGTGCAAAACGGGGGAGCCCTCTAGGCTCTAGAACAATACTGTGGCACAGGTTGGAGCCATCTTGGCGCTAGATCAAATAATGTGCATTTTGGGAGCCCTCTAGGCTCTGAACAAAACATGCCCAAACGCTGGAGCCATCTGGCTCTTTAAAATAAAGATGCCCCATCGCTGGAGCACAATGGCTCTGGGGGAACACGGGCCCTCGGGACCTCAGGACATCATGAACAAATTGTTGGGGCGGCCCACTGCCAACCAGGCCGCCCTAAATGCACCCCTGCAATGGTGCCTTTCTCCGGCACCAACTTCAGCCCCTACGGAGCCCCCAAGCCCTTCTCACTTACCGGGCTGCTCTCCTCTGGTGGGGGCTTCTCTTGGGCAGCTTCGCTTTGGCGGGACTCTCCCTTGCTCTGGGGATCCCGCGTCTCTCCTTGCACCGGACTTCGCTTCACTCGCGGCACTGGGGCTCTCCTCACGGTGCGGCGGGCGGCATCTGTGGTCTCCCTCTCCACACGGGAGACCAGCAAGGCACACGACGGCTTCCCCAGGCAGGGGGTAGAGGAAACAAAAGCGCACCAGGCCCTTCCCATGTCCCGGGTGAGAGGCGCCTGACTTCCGGGTAGGGCCGGTGCTCGGCAAAAGGTTTAGAGAGCGGCCCGGGCCACGCGGTAAAACGCGGGGTGGGCACCCGTTTGGATTTAAATAAACATACGGGCCAAGTCGCGGGGTGGGCACCCGCGCAATTAACACAACCACGGGCACAATGCAGGGTAGGCACCTGCTGGTAAATATCGCAATAAGCGGGGTGGGCACCCACGCTGGGAACAAAAGGGCAGGAGCGCTTCCCTCTGTGGAAATAACAGCGCTCTGCCCATGAATCAAGATAAAGCGCTCACAAGGCGCTGGGGGCACAGAAACCACCAAAGGCCCCAGAAATGACCCCTAGAGCAAGGAGGGTCCCAGCAACACCGTCCTCACAGGTGAAGAGGGCAGGAGGGTCTCAGAAACAAAGACCATCAGACATCGAAGGGCTGGGCAGGGCCCAGAGAGGCAAGCCTTCCCCTGGGCCCAGCAGCATCACGCCCCTGGTAGAATCCAGTATCAGAACAAGAACATTTTCATGGGGTCACAGCCCCTCTTTTATACACACATTTCCTTTGTTTCCAAAGGAGCAGGCAAGGGGCGAACCAGATTCAACTGGTTCCTGAGCACTTTGTTTTGCTCAGCCCCTCTCCCTATTCACAGGACAGGACAGGCCAGGGACATCAGACACACCACAGGGGATTGAGCCAGCATTGTGGAGGGAAGGCCCAGCCCTATTCAGGTCCCAGGTGCACTCCTCCCTCCCATCAACATGCAGATCTCTCCATTCACCACCGGGGCAGACCCATCCTGACTCCTGGAGCCAGGCACACCAGCCAGCTTCAGCCAATCACAAGCCAGACAGTCAATTCACATTTACTGCACAGACATGCACACTTCTAAAAGTGGCACTGCCACACTAGACACATTAAATCTGCGCACATCATCGCGGAGCATTTAATCTCACGAGTCCGCACATACCAAACTCAACCCTGCACGCCCCACACATCAGGAACTACCATGGACACACATATTCCCCATGCGAATATTCCTATAGGAGGGCAGGCCAATCTCACCAGACGCACTCAGAGAGCGCACGCACTTTACACTGGGACACAGTGTCAAAGTGTGCAGAGCCCAGAAATCACTACAATTATGCAATATTAAAATGCAAAATGTTCAGGGGTGAACCTGCCAAAAGGGCCAACTCCAACAATTGATAATAGTGGCTCTTTTGCCCATACATCCATGGCGTTTGTTGGTCCCATGGTCACTAACTGGCCGGCAAGAATGCCTGTTTAATTAGAGGTAGACGTGGCAGCAAGAGCTAACGCTTACTAAGCTCGTTGTGACTATTGATATTGTCATGGCTACCCATAGTTGATAGAGGTCAAAAAGTGTCACGAAGAATAATTAAATGGAGTGAAAAGACCCCGTTTACATTCAGTAGATTCCACCAAGCTAATATGAGCCTGTTAATGTTTGAGGGACGCAAAAGGTCAACCATTACCATTTGATGCAATCATGCAACCTGTGGGGACAAAGTGTGCATGATGTAACTTCCCTTGCCCAGTACGCTTTGGTGACTGCTTTCAAGATGCAAATTTACGGCACTGTGTGTCTGTGCAACGACAAGACCAAGGCAGCTTGAGCCCTGCAGTTAGAATAATTAAATGGAGTGAAAGGACCCCGTTCACATTCTGTAGATTCCACCAAGCTAATATGAGCCTGTTAATGTTTGAGTGATTATGAAATTAATGAAATGAAATGAAATGAAATGAAAAGGGGTTTTGTTAAGCGCAGCAGCTGCCCTGAGGCGTCCAGGGGCTAGGAACTAGATTGAACCTTCCGGTGAAATCGGTCCATGGGTAAGCTTGGTTAGTTAAAAAGAAAAGTTTTTTGTACCCACCCGACAATGCGCGGACAACACTAAGCGCCTAATGCATGTTATAGACAAGGCTAATTTCAACGCCTCAGATGCGGCACTACTTTCGGTCGACGCCGAGAAGGCGTTCAACAGGGTCGACTGGAGATTTCTGGACAACACGCTGGCGAAATTTGGCGTGGGCTCCCGCTTCCGTTCCTGGGTGGCAGGTTGCTATGCGTCACCCCGGGCGACGATCAAAGTGAATGGGGTTAGCTCCAAGCCGTTCGACATCCAAAGGGGTACACGGCAGGGCTGCCCGCTCTCGCCGCTACTGTTCGCTCCCTACATTGAGCCGTTCGCCCAACGCGTTCGCGACAACAAAGACATCACAGGGGTCAAATTCGGAGGAGAAGAGCAGACCCTGAGTCTATACGCGGACGACATTCTTGTCGCGGTGGACAGCCCTCGGGTCTCGATACCGGCCTCTCTATCAGAAATGAATGCGTTTGGGGAGGTGTCAGGCTTTAAAATGAACATACAGAAATCCGTTGTCCTCCCGTTGGGAAGCAACACTCGGCCTGCTAGCAGGGAGACGCTTCAGATAGCGGGACTTGAGGTTCGTACCACAATACAATACCTGGGGATAGACCTGACGCTCGCGACGGCTCAGACAGTGGAACTAAATTACACTAAACTCCTGTCACGTATTCAAGGTGACATCGCACGATGGAAACAACAACCGCTCTCGTGGCTGGGCCGCGTGGATGGCCATCAAGATGTCCCTTTTGCCAAAGATTCTCTACCTATTTCAGACTATTCCGGTCACCCCCCCTGTGGGGATGCTGAAGAAGTTGCAGGATACCCGGCACCAATATGTGTGGGCTAGCAAACGCCCCAGGCTGCGGCGCGACTTGGTCACACGGGTGACAGCGGAGGGGGGCTTAGGCGTGCCGGACCTACGGCGCTACTTCCAAGCGGCACAGCTCAGATATCTCCTAGAGTGGTCTCGACCCTCTTCCGAAAAGCACTGGTTATTCCAGGACAGGGCCATGGCGGGCCTACCCCTCTGGAAAGTCCCCTTCTTGGCACGTCCAGACAGACCGGCCTACCTTAAGAAATCACCTATCACCAGGGCACTTCTACAAGTGTGGGATGCAACCGCAGTCCCTAGAGGCCTAACATCCTTTCCTTCCCCTATGACGCCCCTGTTGGATAACCCGGCGTTTCCTCCGGGGATGCCACCGGGCTCGTTCCCCCAGCGGCGGCAATCTGAGTGCCACTCCGCGGGTCACTTATTTGACACACAAGGCTTTTTGGCGTGGGACATAGTGACGGCGGACTATGCGCTCGATAGGCCGCACCGCTACCAGTACTTCCAACTCAGGCACTGGCTGACGCACAAGGACGTGGCGCCCCTGGCTGGCCGCCTTCTCACCCCATACGAGCGATGGATCATGACTAAAACATCGGACTCACGGTCATTTACCGAACTGTATCAAATGCTATCCCCGCCACCACCTACAGCGAAATCCGCCAGACAGAGGCGCTGGGAGAGGGAACTGGGGCGTGCTCTCTCTGACAAAGAATGGCAGGATATATATTATAGGGCTCACCACACGGCTAGAAACACAGCCAGCAGGGAGACGGAAGTGAAGGTTGCCTATTATTGGCATTTGACTCCAGAACGCCTGCACCAAGGGAACCCAAGCAAAGACCCCGAATGCTGGAGGGGCTGTGGGCACACGGGGACCATGCTACACTTACTCTGGGAATGCATTGAGGTACAGGAATACTGGGAGGTGGTGCTTAAAGACGTGCACACCCACTTCGAGACTGACATTCCCCGTTTCCCGGCCTATGCGATCCTGGGGCTTCCCAACAAACTCATGTTTCCACTTAAATCACTAAGGGGGAGGCAGATGGGATTGGCGCTGGGGGCTGCGACCCAACACATCCTATCACTATGGGGCACATCGAGAAAACCCACGCACACGGGGTGGCTGCACAGACTATGGTACATTATGGGGATGGAGAGGATACAGGCTGCACTCACGCAGACATCAGACACCTTTAGAGAAATATGGCAGTCACTCCTTTCCCTGCTTTCCCAAGAATTTACGGAGCTCACCTGCCCCAAGTACCTCAGGGTTCTGAAGCTGGCGGAAGAATTCCACGACAAGACGGCCCAAGCGAAACACAAGGTTTAGACTGAGCCCACAACAGACACCTCTAGAAGTGATTAGGAACACACCGAGGGGGGCGGGTGGGGGAGGGCTAGTAAGGGTTGGGGGTTGGAAACGGTTGGGGACAGTTGGGGCGGGACGGGGTTACGGGGAGGTTAGTGGATAAGAGTTCTAGCAGACATTGCTGGGTTTGAATCCCGCCATACGAGATTATATGGACACATGGCTACCCTCCTATAGATTTGTAGATGTGAGAGACATGTAATGTCCTGGGTACATGTGTCAGCGCACTGCTCATTTTGTCCTAATTTTGTACTGCTTTGCTTCGCTGAACTCAATAAAATAAATTTGATCAAAAAAAAGAAAAGTTTTGAGCTGTCTTTGGAAGGTCAGCAGGTTAGGGTTGGATCTTAGATGTAGGGGGAGTGAGTTCCATAGCTTGGACGCATTGTAGGAAAAAGACCGGCCCCCTGCTCTGGATCTCCGGATCTGGGGGACTGCTGCCAGAAAGGCATGGGAGGAGCGAAGCTCTTTCTTTGGATAGTAAGGGGTGATCAGAGAATGGCTGATTGTTGGGCCAGCTTTCCAGTAAGCTTGGTGGGTGATACACATGGATTTGAACTTAATTCTTTCTCTGACAGGGAGCCAGTGTAGAGCTCTCAGCCCAGGCTCTATCGGGGTTCTGCGTGGGATTCCAAGGAGTGTACGTGCTGCACAGTTCTGAATCCGCTGCAATTTTTGCAGGCAGTATTCAGGTGCCCCTAAGTACAGGGCGTTACTGAAGTAAATGCGGGACTGGATTAGGCCCTGAATAACTACCTGCTTGGCGTCAAAAGATAGAAGTGGGAGGATTTTTTTCATCATCCTGATGAGACCAAAGCAAGTCGCTGACAGTTTAGTTGCTTGCGTATTGAAGGTCAGGGATTTGTCCAGCCACACCCCAAGACTTTTTATATTTTCTTTCGGTGTGGGAGGTGCACCTAAACTAATGGGCCATGACAGCTCCAAGGTGGAGGGAGCTGAAGGGCCAAGGAGCATGAGCTCAGTTTTATCCCCGTTGAGCTTCAGGCATGACTTTGTCATCCAGCTCTTCACCTGCTCCAAGCAGGTAGTCAGGCTGGTCTATGGTTGGTGGCAGTTCTTATGCGTAAGAGAGACCACCATCTGGGTGTCGTCCGCATATGTAATGATCTTAATACCATGCAGACGGACAATCCCAGCCAGCGGTCTCATATACGCATTAAATAGCGTAGGGCTCAGGGAGGAGCCCTGTGGCACCCCGCAGCCCAGAGACTTGGTTGCGGAGACAGAGGCTCCTTCAAAGAACCAAGTACCAGTTGATGCAATCATGCAACCTGTGGGGACAAAGTGTGCATGATGTAACTTCCCTTGCCTAGTACGCTTTGGTGACTGCTTTCAAGATGCGAATTTCCGGCACCGTGGGTCTGTGCATCGACAAGACCAAGGCAACTTGAGCCCTGCAGTTGCAGGCTTGGGGCAATCCAAGAGAGCTCCACCCTTAGCCTGCTTGTGGCTGCCTGTGACAGGTGCCAGAGGACTCGAGCAGTTGAATACAGACGAGCCCCGGACAACATTGGAATTGGAAAGCCTAGATCAGCCCGGTAGCTGATGGGGGCAGGCTACGGGCGGCATGGACTCTGATTTATGACAGGCAACAGCACCTGTGGCCGCAGCGACCGTGAGGCTGAGAGCAACGTGGGGTCCGCCCCATCCAGCGCTCGAGTACACCGGACTCAGAAGCAAATGCTGCAACACGCGTAGCAACCAAGCAGACCAACTCTCAACAGATGGGTGCGGCGCAAAGAAGCCAGGCCTGGAGACTAGTTTCGGTGACAGTGACCGTCTGGATCTACACTTCAGCGGTCGCTCCCACTCGCTCCCCCTCGCCCCCTGCCTGTCCCGAGATTCTGTACCAGCGAAGAAGCACCTACTTGAGCGCCTCGGCGAAATCATAGCGCCTGGTATCGTTTTGAGATATTTATTTATCTATCGCTGCTCATTGGTCCTGCATAGCGGGAAAATAATTAATTAATTAGCGCTCTGTGCAGATTATTGCTATTTAGGCTCGATGACTGTGCCCCTGCTCTGTTTAGCGCTACCCTACTACCATTTTGCTGTTGTTGTTGTTCACCTGGGCCCCATGTCTCCTCTCCGCTCCCGCCTCCCAGCTGACCCTCCCACACACGAGTATAGGTCTGTAGCCCCGTCCGCTTCTGCCTCTGTGACCGTCTGGATCTACACTTCAGCGGTCGCTCCCACTCGCTCCCCCTCGCCCCCTGCCTGTCCCGAGATTCTGTACCAGCGAAGAAGCACCTACTTGAGCGCCTCGGCGAAATCATAGCGCCTGGTATCGTTTTGAGATATTTATTTATCTATCGCTGCTCATTGGTCCTGCATAGCGGGAAAATAATTAATTAATTAGCGCTCTGTGCAGATTATTGCTATTTAGGCTCGACGACTGTGCCCCTGCTCTGTTTAGCGCTACCCTACTACCATTTTGCTGTTGTTGTTGTTCACCTGGGCCCCATGTCTCCTCTCCGCTCCCGCCTCCCAGCTGACCCTCCCACACACGAGTATAGGTCTGTAGCCCCGTCCGCTTCTGCCTCTGTGACCGTCTGGATCTACACTTCAGCGGTCGCTCCCACTCGCTCCCCCTCGCCCCCTGCCTGTCCCGAGATTCTGTACCAGCGAAGAAGCACCTACTTGAGCGCCTCGGCGAAATCATAGCGCCTGGTATCGTTTTGAGATATTTATTTATCTATCGCTGCTCATTGGTCCTGCATAGCAGGAAAATAATTAATTAATTATCTATCGCTGCTCATTGGTCCTGCATAGCTGGAAAATAATTAATTAATTAGCGCTCTGTGCAGATTATTGCTATTTAGGTTCGGCGACTGTGCCCCTGCTCTGTTTAGCGCTACTCTACCGCCATTTTGCTGTTGTTGTTGTTCACCTGGGCCCCGTGTCTCCTCCCCGCTCCCGCCTCCCTGCTGACCCTCCCACGCTCCGCCCCCCTCCACTATCCACTTAAGGATAGATGAACCTACGTGCAGCGTCCACGCGCTGCGGCCGCGCCAAAGGTGCGCCAAAGGTAAGCCCGTCTACGCCCGTCCGTGCCTGGACCGCGCCCAGCGCGTGTCCCCCTGGTCCCCGCCGCTCCCAACCCTCTAGATTCACATATGATGCCGCTACCCTCCTCGCCCTCAACCCCGGACGTACACCACTATGCTGCGAAGCTACTCCAGGACGTACCCATGGCCCATTCGCCTGCCTCTCCTGCAAGTTCATCTGCTTCAGAACCCTCATCAAACCCACGTCCCCCAAACACAATCCCGACGTTACTCGCCTAAAGTGCATCCTGCTCAACACCCGCTCGATCCACAGACATGCAATAGAACTCTGGGACCTACTCGATACTGCGTCACCTGACATCGCCTTCCTCACTGAAACATGGATGAACACATCATCAGCTCCCGACATCGCCATAGCCATTCCGGACACCTACAAGATTACCCGAAAAGACCGCACCAATCAAACAGGAGGAGGCATCGCCATTATCCACAGAAACACCATCAAAATCACAACCAGCTCCGACGACAATCTTGCAACCGCCGAACATCTCCACTTCCAGATCCACGCCGACCCAAGGACCACACTCAGAGGCCCCCTCATCTACAGGCCTCCAAGTACCCGCTCTCAATTCAGCGATGACATCACGGACTTCGTTAGCCCACATGCACTCGCCTCCGAGAACTACATCCTTCTAGGAGACTTCAACTACCACCTTGAAAACAAACACGACAGCAACACCACCACCCTTCTGGACAACCTGGCCAATCTCGGACTCAAACAACTTGTTGACACCCCCACCCACATAGCCGGACACACGCTTGACCCTATCTTCACCTCCAGCAAGCACATCTCCTTCGATCGCACTACAGCTCTCCACTGGACGGATCACAGCTGCATTCACTTCAGCTACAGAACTACCCTGACCCACAACCGTCCACAACCTATTCCTCGGAGAAACTGGAACAAAATCACCACCGACCAACTCCTCACATCACTCAACCAAAACCCTCCCACCCTCTCAATGGACCCAGACCAAGCGGCCACCAACCTCAGGCAATGGATTACCCACAGTGCTGACGAATTAGCACCCCTGAAAAAGCACCAGATTAAATCAGCCAGCAAAAAATCTCCCTGGTTCAATGATGAACTTAAAAAATCCAAGAAGCTATGCCGCACCCTGGAAAAGATATGGAGAAAAAACCCAACCTCAGACAACATGGCCTCCCTCAAGACAGCCACCCGCAAACACCACCAACTGATCCGCTCCGCCAAGGAGTCTGCATTCAAGGATCGTCTCAACAACAACACTCATAACAGCAAGGAACTCTTCAACATCATCAAAGAATTCACCAACCCCACCGCAGCATCTAACTACATCACTCCCTCCCAAGACCTCTGCGACGCGTTATCTTCCTTCTTCTACAACAAAATCGCCGACATCCACAACAGCTTCGAGAACTCTCCCAGCGATCAACCCTCCCCTCCTCCCTCTGATCCTACTCCTCCAACTAATTACCTCAGCGCCTGGGACCCAATCACCACTGAAGACACCATTCGCCTCATGAACTCAATCCACTCTGGCTCGCCTTCTGACCCCTGCCCCCACCACATCTTCAACAAAGCTGACTCCATCATCGCACCCCATCTCCGTGATGTCATCAACTGCTCGTTCAACTCTGCCACCTTTCCAGAAAGCTGGAAACACGCCGAACTCAGCGCCCTTCTGAAGAAACCCACAGCAGACCCCTCAGAACTTAAAAACTACCGACCCATATCCCTCCTCCCATTCCCGGCCAAAGTCATAGAGAAAGCCGTCAACAGCCAGCTCGCCGCCTTCCTTGAATCCAACAACTCCCTTGATCCATCTCAATCCGGGTTCCGAGCCAAACACAGCACCGAAACCGCCCTCATTGCAGCGACCGACGACATCCGAACACTCCTGGACAACGGAGAAACAGTGGCCCTCATCCTACTCAACCTATCCGCCGCTTTCGACACAGTCTGCCACAGCACCCTTATACATTGCCTCAGCAACATCGGCATACAAGGAAAAGCCTTGGACTGGATCATCTCATTCCTCGCTGGGAGAACTCAAAGAGTCCGACTTCCCCCATTCTACTCAGAGGCCACCGAAGTCATCTGCGGCGTACCTCAAGGATCCTCACTCAGTCCCACCCTCTTCAACGTCTACATGAGTCCTCTCGCCTCCATCGCGCGTCAACATAACCTCAACATCATCTCTTACGCTGACGACACCCAATTAATCCTTTCCCTCACCAAAGACCCCAACACCGCCAAAACCAATCTTCACGAAGGCATGAAAGAAGTAGCCGAATGGATGAAACTTAGCCGCCTTAAACTCAACTCAGACAAAACGGAGGTACTCATCCTAGGATCTTCCCCCTCAGCCTGGGACGTCTCTTGGTGGCCTTCCGCTCTGGGCACAGCACCCACACCCACAGACCATGCACGTAACCTTGGCTTCATCCTAGACTCCTCTCTCTCGATGTTCAGACAAGTCAACGCCGTCTCGTCCTCCTGCTTCAACGTACTTCGCATTCTCAAAAAGATCTTCCGCTGGATCCCCCTCGAGACTAGAAAGATTATCACCCACGCACTGGTCACGAGTCGACTGGATTATGGTAACACACTTTACGCCGGAATCACAGCAAAATTACAGAAAAAACTCCAGCGCATCCAGAACGCATCAGCGAGACTCATATTAGACATCCCGTGCCAAGACCACATCACCGGACATCTAAAAGACCTCCACTGGCTTCCCGTCAACAAAAGAATTACTTTCCGCCCTCTCACCCACGCACACAAGGCCCTCTACAAGCTTGGACCCGAATGCCTCAACACTCGACTGTCTTTCTACAAACCCACCCGCCAACTAAGATCATCCAATCAAGCCCTCGCCGCAGTGCCGCGCATCCGAAAATCCACAATGGGTGGCAGATCCTTCTCCTTCCTGGTGGCCAAGACCTGGAACTCACTCCCCACCCACCTCCGCCTTACTCAGAACCACATCTCCTTCAGAAAAGAACTTAAAACCTGGCTATTCGACAAATAATGAACCTCTTCCCCTAGCGCCTTGCGACCCTCTGGGTGAGTAGTGCGCTATACAAATGCTCGAACTTGAACTTGAACTTATCCTGCAGCATTCAACAGCCCAGGGCTTTAGCTTAGAGTCAAACACGGCCACTGTGTTTGTTTGGTTTTATAACGTCCGTTCTTCAAGTAGGGCTTGGCAGTCCATTTGCAGTTGAGTGCCATTTTGAGCGCCTCCCATTAAGATAATTATTTCTCTGGGATGATAAACGGTGACTGGCTGCTTAGTATTCTGTTGCTTTGGAGGTATTAATGGAGGTGGGTGGTGAGGTTGGAGAGCGTTCAAAATGGCCAGATGACGAGACGCCGTGCACAACAGACGCCGTGCGGATGCACATCATCTCGCGTGCTTGCCGCTTAAATGAACATGCGTGTCTGAAGAGACGCCGTGCGCCAGCGTCCGCGACCCAAATCTCCAGTTCAGGTGGGCAGGGCCTTAGGGCGACAGGGCGGACACCAACCCTACTTCTAGAGAAGCCGGACAGAGAAGCAACAACTATAGATCTCACCAAGGTGAACCAGCGCATGCACTGCATCGCAGGCGAGACCTAAAAAGGAACTCATAATCCTCCTATTCGAGAGACACTATGGATAAAGCTATGATAACGTTTCTGCATCCACTTTTCCAATGCATCTACATATGAACTTTCTCCCCTAATGTCATCCGTGGGATTACTCTTTTCTTTTTTAGGCCTCGACTAGTATTGCAGCGTATGTGCTGCTCACTTTGAAAGGCATGCAGTATACACTATAGTGTGGAAGCTTTGTGGAAGCTCCGCCCACTCTCCGCCCATCTTTTGGATTGGCTTAGATACTAAATGCTGCCTTTTGATTGGTTTTAGGCTTGTTAGTCCCTCCTCCTGACGGCCATGTTGTGATTTGTATCACTCCCTGGCTATTGACCCCTTTACTACAACCCTACTTTCTTCCCTTTGTCCCCCCCATCCACTCCTGCAGTCCGTGACTTCTTGCCACCTCTCCCCACTCCAGTTTGTGCCTTCTTGGATGCCCGCCCTCCCATTTCCAATGCTATAGGTCTTGTGTAAATACGAGTCTTATTGCATTGCAAATGCTTGTTTGTCGTGGGATTGGCTGGGTGAATTTGCACTCTTTTTTTATCTTGTACGATGTTTGCTATGCTGTCCTCGAGGTCAGGAATGCGCTCAATCGCAGTGCGCATAAAAATGAAAGTCCGTCCATCACCACCCCCTTTTGTACCGCCTAAAGTAACGGAAGCAGTGAACGATTTCTATGGTGCTGCAGTGTTGCGGGGAAAGCAAGCTCGTTGACATGTCTATGCAACTAACTCCTTCGGAGAGTTATACTTGGCACATCAGAAAAAGTTGAATGTTATGCCCAGTCTTGATCACTTAAGAAGCCGCACAAATTGATTGATTTGTGCATATTAGGGCGAGAAGATCAGGCACAAATAAAGTGTTAAACTGTTCAAACGTCAATCTCTGCCTGACGTAAAGATGGCAGCGGCACAGCTGCATTGTCTGAGTTGACTGTGCTTAGTCGCTGTGGGGGTGTACTCAGCTTCGAGGTGCATGCGGAACCCTGCTGATGCACTTGTGGTGGTTATGGGAGGGTATGTGTTTTATCTGCAGTTTTGGTGTCTATGGGGGCATTGAGCTGCGATGAGGCAGTTGTAGTGCCTGCATGGGACAATTTTCGAAGATAGTGTAGTGGTGATGCTTGTTTAAGGCAGAGCCCTGTGATGATTGAACAGAGGGGGGCACTGTTGTGTGATGGTGTACGTTTGGCACACTGGGTAGGACATAAGGTGTGACAGTCTTTAATCTGAGGTGGTGGCTGTCTGTGAAAGGCAAAGAACTGTAATGTGGCAATGTAGATGTTATTGGTGCCAGTGGGGCACATGTGCTATACTGGCGAACTCTTGGTACATGTGGGAGGAATGATGTTCCAGTGTCTTCTTACGGCCATTACGGTTTCATTGATGGTGTGTGTTTCTGTATTACGTAATAATAGGATCCTGTCTATGCAAATTACGTTTGGGCTGAGAGTGTCCACAACGCCCTCCTCCGTCTACCAAAGTTACCCAGTGGATTTGGTGCTTCAATTATAATTCAGAAGATTATAAGGTTCAGGATATAATTTCATGCCTATCTAATGTTAAAACTATACAGAGAAGCTCACCCTTGTGATATCCCTGGCATTGCCATGCCTACTTCCCCTCCTGTTTTGTTGACCTAGATGGTGTTGGGTAATTTTCAAGGCACACACAGGGGCCAGTAAACACACATCCATATTGGATAATATTTCTGTTAGTTTTGGGGGTCTCTAGTTGGCACAGGTAGGTACTAAAGACAAATAGGGACCCTCTCCTCTAGTCAGGGTAAGGGGGATTACACTCCTAAAATAACCCCTGCTCTCCCTCTAGGTTGTGTGGCGGGAGCAGCAAGGCTTTACTTCAGAGGCGTTGTAAGTTAAGCAGTTGTGACCACATACAGTAACCCAGTGACAACACTACAAATGGAAACCACACAGGTTTTATATAAAAAATAAGTAGACTTTACATAGAGTTAACACAAGACCATAAACGACAAAAATTCACACTATGATTACTTTAAGATGGTAGATTTCAGCTTAGTTCAGTTCAGTTCTTATATGCGACACTCTGCGTCAATGTACCTTAGTTGCGTTGCGCTTCCACGACAATCAATTTTGCAGCGATGGAAAATACGGCAAAGTTCAGGTGCAAAGAAATAAAGACATGAAGATCTTCCAGATGCGGCACGCTTCTCGGGGATGCAAGAAGCTCTCGGTTCGATGCGTGGACTGCCGCGGCAACACCCGTACGATGCGATGCGACGGCAACAGCTCCAGCGGCGATGCTCTTCTCCCATGATGCGTGAAGCTTACGCTCGATGCGACAACTACAGCTGAGACATCCGAGATGAGACGGCAGCAGCTCTGACGGCGGCGCGCTTCTCGGGGATGCGACGTGCTCTTGGTCGATGCGGTGCAATGCGACAGTTCCAGCAGTGACACCCTCCTTCTTAGGAGTTGCGACAGCAGGCACAGTGACGGCGACACGCTCCAACCTCGTTGCGAGATTCTTCTCCTGATGCGGTACAGTGCGACAGCTCCAGCAGTGACACCCTCCTTCTTCGGAGTTGCGACGGAAGCAGCAGCAACGGCGACACGCTTCCTCTTCGTTGCGGCACACTTCTCTCTGATGCGGTGTAGTACGACAGTTCCAGCGGCAACACCCTCCTTCTCCGGAGTTGCCACGGCAGGCACAGCGACAGCGACACGCTTCTTCTCGTTGAGTCGCTCTTCCAGCTCCTTAAAACACGCAGTCCCTCAGAAGGCCCAAAATAGCAGCAGGCACTTCCACAAGAACTCTGGGGAGCTGGGGGGTTGAAGTCTGTTGTCCCTGAGACTTCAGAAGGAGGCAGGCTCTTTTCCAAGCCCTTAGAGATCCTTTACAAGTTGAAAGCAAAGTACTCAAAGTTCCTTTCTCCTTCCTTTGGCAGTAAGGCAACCACTGCAGGCCAATCCCCCAAGCAGCACTTCAGCTTGGGAATAGTCTCTCCTCAGTTTTTCCAGGTTCCTCTCCTCAGTAAAGGTTTCTTCTTGTAGTCTAAAGTGATCTAATTTCATGTGAGCAGGGTCCCAATATTTATACCCAGAATGCCTTTGTTCTCTGAGGGGAGAGGGGCCTTTGCCCAGTCCAAACCAGTTCTGAAGCAACTGTTTACCACACTTATTCTTTCCTTTCACAGTGCAGGGCATGCACATCAGACGCCCCACAGGAGGTGGAGCCAGCGTGTGGAAGGCAAGTACATTCCTGGAGCACTTTGTTTACTTATTTCAGTGTGCAGGGCAGAGACATCAGCCGCTCCCCAGGGGGTGGAGCCAGCATTGTGGAAGGCAGGCACAGCCCTATTCAGAGTACAGGTGGACTCCTCCCTCCCATCTAGATGCAGATCTCTCTATTCACCACTGGGTGACTCAGCCTGTCTACTGGAATTCCCCAGCCCTGTCACTCACAGAAACCAGACATAGGAATACACAACCTAGCAGAGGCAGGTTTGAATGGTTAGACAAACAAAAACCTACTTTCTACCATGTTCTCTGAGCCTGTTAGGATTATAAAGTGTAACAATTCTAACAGCCCATTAAGGCCTATGGAGAACAGGTATCCATGCAATAGTGAAAAACGAAAATGACTGTAATTCACTATTAGGACATGCCACACACACCAGGGCTTGTCCTACTTTATACTTACAATGCACCCTGCCCTTGGGCCTACCATAGGGGTGACTAATATGAAGAAAAGGGAAGGTTAAGGGACTGGCAAGTGGGTGCATTTGCCCAGTCAGCATGACAGTACCAGACTGCATGCAGGCTCTGCAATGGCAGACCTTAGACACATTTTACAAGGCTGCTTTGGTGGGTGGCACAACCAGTGCTGCAAGCCCACTAGCAGCATTTGGCACACTCAGTGCACTACACTAGGGTCTGACAAGTAAACCAAATAGCCAAACATGGAACCACTGATGATTAATACATCAATTTACAATAGGGAGCACTTGCACTGTGGCACTGGATAGCAGTGGCAGAGTGCCCAAAGCATCTAACACCAGCAAAAACACACGAGGCAACAGCAAAAATGGAAGGGAGACCCACGCCAATGGTGCCAGGTCTAACAATTTCTTTTAGTGCTACAGTTCCCTCAATGAAGGGTTTGCTATGTAACACTCTTGTAGTGTAGTTCCTATATTACCAATAGGCTCTGCGCATTGGAATAACATAAACGATAGTTTAGACGTAGGACTTAGGTCAACTAGGTCTCTATTGAATATGTTAGACTTAATTATGAATGCCAGCTAGCTCAGAGGTCACTAGAAACTTTCTAGAGTACACAAGAAGGGATTAGTTTCTGACAACCGCATAAACATGACAACTTTGCTCCCTCAAGAATAAGGAGTATACCTCTATAGTCGCTGAAACAATAGATAGATATTTTACTCAGTCAATCGTGCATGCTTAGTTTCACCAGAAGTGCAGAGAAACAGAGAGAAGGGCGTTTTCAATAAAAGAGGTTATTTATTGAACAGTCTTTTTTCTTATGCAAGAGAAGTGAATTGCTACAATTGTAATACTTGTCGTAAAGTAAAGTGCGTACAGTAAAAAGAGTATTACAAAGTAATACTGTAAAAGCATGGTATGGTTTCTAAGCCATACGTTGTTTAAAATGGGTACAATACATACAATGATAAAATAAGTACTAAACGTACTCAACTGGTGCTTCTAAGATACGCCTACCCCGGTGTACCTAACCTAAGCCTAGTACGTGGGAAGGAGCAAGTGAGATTTAGTTTGAGTTAAGATAGTTTCTGCCAAGAATCTAATCAAGAATTCTCTACGGGTCTAATCAGCTCCGTACCTTGGTTATAGAATGAAGGAGGTCTTGTATCTCTTTCTCAGGACTCGATATCCCAGCAACCCGCAAGGGTGACAGGGAAACACTGGAGCTGGATTTCTCGGCAGGAGAAAAGACAGTGTCTTTCTCAGTGCGTCAATGGGAGGGTCGGCTTCCTTTGGCACTTGCTACAGCAGGGCGTTGGGCAAGTAGATAGTCGATCTGCTCCAAATGTAAAATGTAAATGTCATGGTACTTATAGAGCGCACTGTCACCAGACGGTCACCTTGCGGTGTCGCCTATTCAGCTTCCTGGCGCTGATACTCATACCGCTGTGGAACCCCTCCTGGCTTTCCCTGTGAAGTGTCCACTCCTGGGCACCCCCAGGGTGAAGCTAGGCATCCTTAGCGCTGTTGGGGCCGGTGTGGAGGCTAAGCAAGCTATTGCCCAGAGTTGCAGCACAGGCCCGATTAGAATAGGCACCGAGGCAAGAATTAACAGGTCCGAGGAAATTGAGCCCGAGACCCCGCCGAGGCGGGAATCAAACCCTGGTCCCTGGCCAGAACTCTGCATCAGGGTCTGCCGCTCTAACCATTGAGCCACACTCTTCCACCGTGTGTTTTGCTAGGGCAGCTTCTGGTATATTTATCCCTGGAAGGTGCCGAGTTTGACGTAAGGTTGGACATAAGACGTCACTAAGAACTCACAGTTCTTTCAGGATTCCAGGAGTTCTAGGACAAATCAATACAGAAGCAGGGGGAATTCCCGGGCTGCTGGAGGCTTGGTTTGTTTAAGAACACGTTGTGCTTTCTAGGAGTCTATGGGAGTAGCCTTGCCGTATTTGGACTGCATTGGCTATGTCTTAATATGGGTATGATTCTTATGCCTATATAAGGATATTATTTGATATAACCACATAAGGGCATAAATCGGGAATATTTAATTAGAGTCCTAGATTCGTCTACAACACTCTATATTAGTGCAGTTACAGGCTGTAATCTTTCCTCCTCAGCGCTCTTCCCATTAGTTCCTGCCCCCACCACTCGCTTTGCATTCTTTCCTCTCGCCTCATTGCTTACCAGTCCCCCAAACCTTCCTACCTTGCTGCACTAAGTAAAAGCAGGGCTAGGTAGGCGGAAAACAAGTGTGTGAGCTGGTTAGGTTGTTTAAATGATTTGCTTTCTCAATAGTAGTTAGTTACATACAATAAATAAGCACTATATATGGTTTTCTTGTATATAATATTAAAATGGTTTAGGTCTAACATGATGATACTCTAAAACAACTACAACAAGTCCTTTTAAAAGTTCTATCAAGGGCAGTGAAATGTGGTACTGCTAGAACAGTAAATGTTTCAGCACCCAGGCTAATATGCTGCATAGCTAAATACATATAAGGTCCCAAAGGTGAGACCGATTGCATTGCAAATGCTTGCTTGATTAGCTGTTATTTTATGACACATATAATCTGCATTTTTTCGTTTCTTCTTTTGAAAAGTGCTTCAATGCCCTTGGGCCAAGATTGTACTATTTAAAACCACAAAAATAAATAAACACATACGGTATAATAAAATGAAACCAGAAAAACATCTGTTTGAAAACTTTTTGAAGATTTGTCAAAAGATTCCAAAGTTATTAGCAAAAGAAATAATTGCTTTTCAACAGAAACTCTGAACAACCATAACCACAAAACACATTATGATTTATTAAGTGATCTTCAAATATTTTGTAAACATAAATAAAGATGTTAAAAGCAATACTAATCATAACTTCGCTGTAACCTTTGTTTTATAGGTCAAAGACTACCAGACAGCACTGAAATCCCTGGGAATACATTCCACCCACTGCTTATCATTGGCTTTGTGGTTTGTAACCCACATTCGTCCCTCCCGCTCCCCAAACCTTGTTGACTGTATTGGTCCACAAACTCGCTTTCTGTAAACAGACCTTTAAATATTGTTCCTATCTTGTCACATTTGCTGTGCATTCAAAAACAGAGGCCAAATGTCAAGCTCTCTTATCAGAGGGAGCTTGGTGTTTACTTTTCTTTCTAGGACTTCTAATTAAGAGAATTTATGTGACAATCCTGCCGAGTATCTATTGTAAGAGGAAAGGGTGTAAGTTTTTATTTTTATTAAGCAGACAACAAAAAAACAAGTATTAAAAAAGTCAATAGGTCTTGTCTTAGGGACCTACTGACTTTGCAAACGTTTTTTTGCAGTGCTACACAGCAACAGTTGAAAAAAAAGATTGTGCTATGTTTTGCCGGTTATAAACAATGAGGCATGTTTTTCCTGTTCCTGACGACACACGCTGCTAGCTGCAGCGAATCAAGCTGCAGCAGGACAGCTGAGCCTTGAGACACGTGAGCCAGAGTCCGAGGGGCGCCGGGTACTGGGAGGAGCCATATGTCTGGACACCCAAGTCACCAGCCCTCCGCGGTGGGTCGCAGGCTCCCGGGAGTGCAGCATCCACGGCATGCGAGTGCAGCATCCATGACATGTGAGTGCAGCATCCATGGCATGCGAGTGCAGCATCCACGGCATGCGAGTGCAGCATCCATGGCATGCAAGTGCAGCATCCATGGCATGCAAGTGCAGCATCCATGGCATGCGAGTGCAGCATCCATGGAATGTGAGTGCAGCAGCTGTAGTCAGGTGCCACAGAGAGCAAGCCCCAAGCAGTCACGGAGGGGCCCAGATAGATCGGAGTGAGGCCTGCAGCAGGCCTGGTGAGCCCCACTCGTCACTGCCGCAACCCATCTGGTCACTACCATCTGCCATAGCGGCCATTAGGACCATAGAACACAGGCGGGAAGTGGGCAGAGACAGACACAGGGAGTCACAAGGACTCACAAGTATGTGGAAGAGAATGGCAGTGGGCGGGGCAAGGTAGGAGCAAGGCAGAACAGCAAATCGGTGGTGCTCTCTCCCGCAGCCATTCCAGCACAAGCCTTGATTCAAACCCCTGGGGCGCCACCAGCCCACATCAACCCAGTTGTGTTGAGAGCATCTGGCTGACTGCCACTCAACCAAGGGGACTATCCCAAAGTATTGGACCACCGGAGGGGGGCGGGGGGGTTCAGCCACTGCCCCCTCTGCATAGGAGCAAGAGTGAGGGGGGACAGCATACACACTGCTCCTCCTCTACCACTTCCTTGGCTGGCAGTAACAGGATGAGTGGAGCTTCAGTCTAGACCACAAAGACGCGCTTATACTCCCCTCTAGCCCATTCCCCGAGGCTAAGACCCTGAGCCACTGCTCAGGGTCTTAGCCTGATGCACTGCTCACAGGGTGGTAGTTCTTATTCTTGCTCCCTATGTTGAGTGTGAGGGGAATTAGGGGCATTAGCAGCTTCCATCATCCCTGCTGGGCATTCTTATCAGATTGGTGCCCACAGCACCATGGTAACCTGACAGAACAACAAGCCCATGTTGTTTACCAGCCTGGGTGATGGAACCAAATGAGATGATTGCTTCGGTCCTTGAGACCCTGACCACTCTTCACATAGAGGTACAGACTTTCCGAGCGGAAAATTAGGACCCACGCAAAGAGATGGTGTCCATGCGCAGGGAAGTAGCGGGGCTAATCAGACAGGGCAGAAAGGAAAGCAACAAGGGGCAGTTCATCAATCAATACATTTGTAGAGCGCACAACTCACCAGTGAGGGTCTCAAGGTGCTGGGGGGCGGGGGTGATGCTACTGCTCAATCAGCCAGGTCTTGAGGAGTCTCCTGAAGGCCAGCAGGTCCTCGGTCTGTCGTACGCAGATGGGGAGGGTGTTCCAGGTTTTAGTGGCGAGGTGGGAGAACGATCTGCCGGCGCTGGTCGCTCGACGGATGCGGGGGAGTGTGGTGAGGGAGAGATCAGCAGGGCGAAGCTGGCAGTTCGGGGTGTGGAAGGTGAGTCGTTTGTTGAGGTATGCTGGTCCGGTGTTGTGGAGAGCTTTGTGGGCATGGGTGAGGAACTTGAAGGTGATTCTCTTGTTGATGAGGGGCCAGTGAAGGTCTTTCAGGTGGGCTGTGATGTGGCTGTGGCGGGGAATGTCGAGGATGAGGCGTCAACTCGTTTCTGGAGTTTGGCTGGTGTTCCTGCGTAGAGAGCGTTGTCGTATACCAGTCTGCTGGTGACAAGGGCCTGGGTGACTGTCCTTCTGGTACTGGTGGGGATCCATCTGTAGATCTTGTGGAGCATGCAGAGGGTGTTGAAGCAGGAGGAGGAGTCGGCGCTCACTGGGTCATTGACAGTGCAGAGTCCAGGATGACTCCCAGGTTGGGTGCGTGGTTAGTAGGCATTGGTGCGGCTCCCAGTGTGGCCGGCCACCATGAGTCATCCCAGGCGGAGGGGCTGGATCCGATGATGAGGACCTCCGTCTTCTCCGAGTTCCTTTTTAGGCGGCTGATCGTCATCCATTCGGCGATGGCCTTCATTCCTTTGTGGAAATTGGATTTGGCGGTGGTGGGGGCCTTGGTCAGGGAGAGGATCAGCTGGGTTTCATCGGCGTATGAGACGATGTTGAGGTCGTGCGATCTGGCGAAGTTGGCAAGCGGTGCCATGTAGATGTTGAAGAGTGTCAGGCTGAGAGACGATCTTTGGGGTATGCCGCAGATGATCTTGGTGTCTTTAGAGTAGAATGGGGGAGGACACTCTGGGTTCTGCTGGAGAGGAAGGAGGTGGTCCAGTCCAGTGCTATGTCACGGATCCCTGCATTGTAGAGGTGTGTGCGGAGGGTGTGGTGGCAGACGGTGTCGAAGGGGGCCGAGACGTCCTGGCCCCGGTTTCTCCATTGTCCATAATGGCCCAGATGTCATAGGTTGCGGCGAGGAGGGCTGTTTCGGTGCTGTGGTTGCTGCGCAAGCCGGATTGGGATGGGTCCAGGATGATGTTTTTTACGAGGAAAGAGGTCAGTTGCCTGTTGACGATCTTCTCGATAACTTTTGCCAGAAAAGGGAGGAGGTAGATGAGACGGACGTTCTTGATGTCCTTGGGGGTCAGCTTTGGGCTTCATCAGTAGGGCGTTGATCTCGGCATGCCTCCAGCTCTCCGGGAAGGTGGCGGTCTTGAAGGAGCTGTTGATGATTTTGCGGAGATGGGGTGCGATGTTGGATCTTGTTTTGTTAAAGATATGGTGCGGGCAGGGGTCGGATGGTGAACCAGAGTGGATAGTGTTCATAGTTTTCCAGTGAGTCCAGGAGAGCAGGGAGTCGATGTTGATGTGGCTGGTGGGTGGTAAGTCTGGGGTGTCTGTGTCAGTCGGGGAGGCCTGGTTGCTGAAGCTGTTGTGGATGTCTGTGATCTTGTGATGGAAGAAGGTGGCTAGGGAGTCTCAGAGGTCCTGTGATGGCGGGATGTCGTTGAAGTTGGAGCTGGGGTTGGAGAGTTCCTTCATGATGTTGAAGAGCTCTTTGCTGTTGTGTGCGTTGTTATCAATGCACTCTTTGAAGGATGTCCTTTTGGTGGTACAGATGAGTTGGGGGTGTCTGCGTAGGGCGTTTGTGTAGGCTGTGTTGCTGTCTGGTGTCCGTTCATGGTGCCACTTCTTCTCGAGCCTACGGCAGGCCTGCTTGGATACCTCGAGGTCGGTGGTGAACCAGATGGCTTTTCTGTAGGAGCGTCTGTTTGAGGGTTTTTTGATCGAGGCGAAGGTGTTGGCGCAGTCGTCGATCCAGTGCCTGAGGTTGAAGGTGGCAGAGTTGGTGTCGGTAGTGTCCGTTAGTGGGTTTCGGGCGAGGATGATGAGTTGGTCTTCGGTGACTTTGCTCCAGCTGCGGTGGGGGGCCCGTTGTGTGCAGGGATGTGTTGTCGGCTTCTCGAAGGTGAAGTGGATGCAACAATGGTCGGTCTAGTGGAGTTCGGTGTTGTGGCTGAAGGTGACGTGGTTACTGGCTGAGAAGATGAGGGCGAGCGTGTGTCCGGCAGAGTGGAAGGGAGTCGTGACGAGCTGTTTGAGTCCGAGGGTGGCAAGGTTGTCGAGCAGGGTGGTGGAGTTGCTGTCGTTGGCATTCTCGAGGTGGAAGTTCAGGTCTCTGAGGAGGATGTAGTCCGTGGATGCAAGGGAGTGCGCGCTGACGAAGTCGGCAATGGAGTCGCTGAACTGTGACCGGGGAACGGGTGGTCTGTAGATGAGGGTTCCTCTGAGGGTGGTTTTGGGGTCGGTGTGGATCTGGAAGTTCAGATTTTCAGTGGTGATAAGCGTGTCATTGGTGCTGGTCGAGATTCTGAGGGTGTTTTTGTGGACGATGGCGATTCCTCCTCTTGTTCCGTTGGTGCGGTCCCTGCGTGTGATCTTGTAGCCATCAGGGATGGCTATGGCGATGTCGGGGGCCGAGGAGGGGTTCATCCAGGTCTCCGTCAGGAATGCGACTTCTGGGGAGGTGGAGTCGAGTAGGTCCCAGAGTTCTATGGTGTGTTTGTGGGTGGAGCGGGTGTTGAGTAGAAGGCATCAGAGGCTGTTGCGACCTACCCCGGTAGGCGTGGTAGTAGTTTGGAGGCTGGTGTAGCGGCAGTTCTGGCAGGAGAAGGGTCCACATCGGGGAGGCCTAGAAGCAGGTGTGGGATCAGCCGGCATTGAGTGCATGAAGGCTGCTGGCGTCGTAGCGGCGTCGGGTGTCACGGCGATCTCGGGGGGGGGCAGGGTGTCCTGCTCTGGGCGCGGTCCAGGCGTGGATGGGGCAGACGGGCTTGCTTTAGGTGCGCCTTTGGCACGCCAGCGGCATGGCCAACATTATAAGGAGAAGTGGGAGGGAGGAGCAGCTTGGAGCAGGGATTGTGAGGACGAATAGGCAAGCAGGGGGGCAGAGCCGCAGGGGACGCAGCGGCAGAAAAACAGGCGAAATAATGGGGGCACAGAGAGAAAAAGGGCACAAGTGGGGGCAAGGTGAGGGGCACAGAATTCAAAGGCAAGGGGGACAGAGAGGCCAAAAGGAGCAAGACAGGAGACAACAATTAACAATGAAATTATAAATTACAGTGAAACACAACTCAGGCAGAGGGGCCTAGAGCCTACAGCTGTGGCAGAGAGCACAGGGACACGGTCACACAGGTGGTGCTGTGTGGCTTGTGGGAGTGACCTACCTGAAATCCGGGTCAAGGGTTGCTCCCCTCACCGTGCAGCGCCAGCGTGGAAAAAACTGCAAAAAAAGAGGGTACGGAGAGAAAAAGGGCACCAGCGGGGGCAAGGTGAGGGGCACAGAAGGCAGGACAAGGGAGACTGAGAGGCCAAAAGGAGCAAAACAGGAGACAACAAAAACAAAGAAATTACAAATTACAGTGAAACACAACTCTGGCAGAGGGGCCTAGAGGCTACGGCGGTGGCAGAGAGTCATCTTTACACCTCACAGTTCTTGCAGAGCGACCTAACTGAAATCAGAGTCAAGGGTTGCTAAAATACTGGACTTTTTCTCCACCTGCCCCTACCGAAGACTATCTTGCCGATCGTTTATCCTCTCAAGTGTTTGATGGGAGCGTTCCCAAAGCGGGATTCTTTTTTGCCAATTACACTGCCTCTCGGGCCGATGGCGGCAACATCCCCATCAACCTCTTCCAACAACCCCAAATACATTTGGCTCCTCCGGAACGCTTCTTTGGGGACCCAAAGAAGTTTAGAGTGTTCCTGAATCAATGTCGTCACCACTTCCTGTGTAACCAGCTATATTCCACAACAACCAAGTCAAGACAGCCTTCATGATGTCCTACCTAGGGGGAAATGTGGCTAGCTGGTCCATCCCACTGATTGAAAAAGACGCCCCTGTGTTGTATAGTTTTGCGGCCTTTTGCGAAGAGATGAGGACACTCTTTGATCAGCGATCCCATTTGCTCACGCTGGGTTGAGAACTCATTACCTTAAAGGAAGGAAAGCATGATCTCCTGTCTTACATAATCACATCTGACCGGTTAGTCATTGAGACGGACTGGTCATCAGAGAAGAGGGCCTCTCTTTTCTGTCAGGGGTTGCGGAGTGAACTGAAAGACGTATTAGCCCAAGTGGTTTATATGCCCCAATCCTGTGAAGAATGAATCACTCTCACAGTACAACTCGATCACTCGATATGTCCTATTAGTTGGCAGATGGGTCAGCCAGGAAGATGGCAGGCATAAGAGCATCGCTACTAGGGTTAATGATTCCACTAATCGAGAAGAGCCCATGAAATTTGGGCTTGAGCTTATTAACCCCTTTAAGCCAGAGATATTTAGTGGCCAACCACACCTTCTCCCCCAAACGATACTTGGTCCGCGTACCGTTTATCAGCAGTTTGAGCCTTGGCAAGGTGGGTCTTCACATCCTGGTGCACCACCCATAGGTGGGTATGATCTTGATGCACCGAAGGAAGTTTTGAGGAGATGGGCCATTCAAAAGTTAGTACATTGAGATGATAGCCTTTCAAGCAAAAGAAAGGGGAAGAACCCAACGAGGAATGTTCAGCATTGTTGTAGGCGAATTCCACCATCCACAATAAGGAACTCCATTCGGACAAGACGGAGGTCCTCCTCCTCGGACAATCCCCATCCGCCTGGGATGACTCCTGGTGGCCCACGACGCTGGGCACCGTAACTTGTTGCTGTAGGCAACATGGCAGACAGACCCGTTCCACCTGCAGGGGTTTATGTGCTTCGGGATTCCAAAAGCAAAGGGAGGATGATTTGGCCAACTATCAGGAGGACTGTCAATCTATGTATCCACAACTTGCACAGCTTCAGCAGAACTTGTGGATCTTGCCTCAAAGCCAACATAGCAGTCAAGATCACCCTTTCCCTTACGGGAATCCAGGGCGATGCAGTAACAGTTGAAGCGTATATAAACCCAAACCGTAAAGCAAAAGCAAAAGACTCTAAACACTTAATAGACCAATTTCTAAAGTACAAAAGCAAGTCGGACATACCAAACTTCATCCTCTCATTGGATCTGAACCACCAGCTTCTAGGTACGCCACTGGAGGATAAAATGCGAAGCCAAACCTTACACTGGAACATACCAGCACAAAGTGGGAACTCCCACAGGAAAATAAACAGCAAAAGTAGACACCTACTGGATGATCTACAGCACCTTAACCTCAGGGCACTTAATGGAGGACTCCCTGAGGATTCTCCACCAGTGGCCGCCTTCAACTCTTCCTCAACTTGCTCAACAGTGAATTACACTTTCACCAGCCTCTCGCTGTTCAATTGCATCTCTGCATTCCGCTTAGGAGTCAATGGAGACAGCCATCACCGACCACAAGAAATACACCTATTAGCAACTGCACCATCATTTCACCGCCCGGAAGAGACCCAGACTCCATTTACATGATCAACTTTAAGAGAATCAAATTTCCGGGAGAAAGCATCAACACCCTGTCAGCATCAGCAATGGACTTGCTACAAACAGAAAGCATGGACACCCTGCTGGCATCAGCAATGGACTCGCTACAAACAGAAAGCATGGACATCCTGCCGTCATCAGCAATGGACTCGCTACAAACAGAAAGCATGGACACCCTGCCGGCATCAGCAATGGACTCACTACAAACAGAAAGCATGGACACCCTACCGGCATCAGCAATGGACTTGCTACAAACAGTAAGCATGGATACCCTGCCGGCATAAGCAATGGACTCGCTACAAACAGAAAGCATGGACACCCTGATGGCATCAGCAATGGACTTGCTACTAACAGAAAGCATGGACACCCTGACGGCATCAGCAATGGGCTCGCTACTAACAGAAAGCATGGACACCCTGCCGGCATCAGCAATGGACTCGCTACAAACAGAAAGCATGGACACCCTGCCGGCATCAGCAATGGACTCGCTACAAACAGAAAGCATGGACACCCTGCCGGCATCAGCAATGGACTCGCTACAAACAGAAAGCATGGACACCCTGCCGGCATCAGCAATGGACTCACTACAAACAGAAAGCATGGACACCCTACCGGCATCAGGAATGGACTTGCTACAAACAGAAAGCATGGATACCCTGCCGGCATAAGCAATGGACTCGCTACAAACAGAAAGCATGGACACCCTGACGGCATCAGCAATGGACTTGCTACTAACAGAAAGCATGGACACCCTGACGGCATCAGCAATGGGCTCGCTACTAACAGAAAGCATGGACACCCTGCCAGCATCAGCAATGGACTCGCTACAAACAGAAAGCATGGACACCCTGCCGGCATCAGCAATGGACTCGCTACAAACAGAAAGCATGGACACCCTGCCGGCATCAGCAATGGACTCGCTACAAACAGGAAGCATGGACACCCTGCCGGCATCAGCAATGGACTCGCTACAAACGGAAAGCATGGACACCCTGTCGGCATCAGCAATGGACTCGCTACAAACAGAAAGCATGGACACCCTGCCGGCATCAGCAATGGACTCGCTACAAACAGAAAGCATGGACACCCTGTCGGCATCAGCAATGGACTCGCTACAAACAGAAAGCATGGACACCCTGCCGGCATCAGCAATGGACTCGCTACAAACAGAAAGCATGGACACCCTGCCGGCATCAGCAATGGACTCGCTACAAACAGAAAGCATGGACACCCTGCCGGCATCAGCAATGGGCTTGCTACAAACTCATAAAGGATCAACAAGCAGTTACAAAGTCAGACGGGAAAGTTTGACTGCCAGATCTACATGCCACATCACCGAAAACAAACTTGCATTGGGACCACAGCAAGGGAAGTAGGATCACAAATGGCCAACTGGAACAATTAAAGCAAATCAAAAGAACCATATATAGCACTCTAGGATCTGTGTGACACAACCCGGGGAGAACAACACTCCACACACTTCTCCGACAACAAAGTACCTCACTCAAAAACCTGATGTAGGAAATCAACAGAGCGTGGAAGGACGAGGCATGGGCAAGGCTACTGCATGACATTAACCCTAATGACAGTGAACGCTTCTGGGGAACTGTTAATGAAATAATGAGCTCACAGCATGGGGGAATTGCTTCTTAAATTCCGGAGAAGACCTGCGTAAACTTTCGACAAGACCACTTCAATTACCAAACCTGCCAAAAAGGTCTAAGAGGCCAATTCAACAATCACACTGTGCAAAGAGTGACAAGCCAGACATCCAGGGAAACGGTAGAGTACTCCACCACAGGAGACCTACTAGAAGATGACAACGTCATACCCACGCCGGATGCAGCTGACGCACAGGAGTATGAAGCCAAGGCCTAAAGCATACATTGATAAGGCAACAAATAGCAGGACTGGGCTGGAATCGAGGGCCCTCTGTTTCTGGAAGTTATATCCCTATCCCTTGGCATAACTCCAGCTTTCTGGGAAGGCTCAATGATCTCTCCAATCCACAAAAACAGGGATAAGTCACTACCACAAAACTACTGCTTGGTGGCCTTAATCGACAATGAGTGAAAATATTTTGCAGGTACTGAGCTAATGGAACTTACACCTTGGGCAGCTAGAATTCAGTCATTCAATTTAACCAGACAGGATTCGCCAAAACTTCTGGCACAACAACAAACATACTGGCCATCTCACTACATTTAGATGAGGCAAATGCCTCTAATCTCACGTTACACCTCTACTTCATCGACTTTCGCACGTAGACAAGGCAAGGCTGTGGGGCAAGTTGATCGACTAGGAAATTCCCCAACCTCTACTAAACATGTAGAGGTTGTCCATACAGACACATGGGTACAAGTGAAAATAGGAACAGGCACACACCTTTCCAGGCGAGTACCAACAACCAAAGACTTGAAGCAGGGGTGCGTGCTCACTCCCACCTTATTCAATCTATTTCTGCCCGACTTGACGCAGGAACTCAACATCAGCAATTTCCAAGCGTCTAAGCTGGGAGGAAAGACCTCAACCAGTTTCCTGTATGCTGACGATGACGTTCTGGTCAGTCACACCCAGGTGGGCCTGCAACATTTCCATAACAAAATGCATGAGTATGCTATGGAGAACAGCCTGAAGGTCAATTATATAAAACAAAAGGAACAATGACAATCACCAACAAGAGAAAAAGGCCACGAACCTGGGCAACACACAAATAAAGCCGGCAGAAGACTATACGTAACTTGGCATCGTTATTGACAAAGAAGGTCTCTTTTCCCGAAAGAAAGAAGTAATCAAAGGAAAAGTAACACTGAAAAACCTCAAATCTAAACTGACGGGCCCACACTAAACCACCGTCCTCAGGATTGCACAAGCCAAAATACTTCCAACGATCACCTGAGGCAGCGAATCCATGCAAGGCAGAGATGCCAAGAACTGAAGGCAGACATTTCTTCCGCTTCGCTGCGCTAGTGCTTTGAACTTAAAATCTGAATTTGCGAATGGTTATTTTTAAATATCTGCACTGAATGAAAACTGTTTTATGAATTAATTTCTGGGAACTTACATTTGTACTTACATCGCAGCCCTTCGCTCGCTGACTCCCCAGTCCACCACAGCTGCTCTAGTGCTGGTTGAGTGGAGGGAGATTGTAGAGCCCGGCACTGCCTGGTTGGACTATTGCAGGCGGCCATCTTGGCAGGGTGACGCTCCAGCTCTCCAAGCGACCTAATCTATTTCTGAGAGAATGCGCCAAAGGCAAGCCCGTCTGCGCCTGTCTGCGCCCGTCTGCACCTGGCCGCACCCGGCCGGGTCCAGGGGCCACAAACCCTGGCCCTTTTCCTGGAAATCCACTAACTTACAGCTCATCCCGCCTGCATGAGCTGGGACCAGAAGGTAAACTGGAATGTCTTTACACTCTAAGCCCAGCAGAGTACCATTTATATTGTTGTCACTGTCACTATCACTACAAGCCGTTAGCTCATATAGACCCGGAACCCTCGGCCACTAGATCTCGAAACATGTCTCTCTTAAACTGCAGGTCATTGCCAAAACACTGCACTGAAATAGCATTACTGATAGAAGAACATAAAGTAGACGTTCTGTTCTTAACGGAGACATGATTACAGATTGGGAATGACCCAGATATTATTCAGGCCCTCCCCTCGGGCTATGAGATATGTAGAACTGATCGTACCTCTGGTAGAGGCGGATGCCTAGCAATTATCTATAAGGATATATTTCTGTGCCGACTTCTACCATCTACACTCGATGACTGCAAAAGCATGTCTTTCTCTGTAGAATTTATGCCCACCAGTACTTTTACCGGCTTGCTGATCTACCACCCTCCAGAAGCCTTAAAACAATTTATTCCCAAGCTCACTGTTCTAGTCGCATACTCAGCTTTGGCTTCGGCGAACTTTACAGCGTTGGGGGATTTTAATCTACATATAGATGATCCATTCAACCCTATAGCTAACGGACTTCTATCAAGCCTTCAGGCAATTGATCTTAATCAAAAAGGCTCCCTCCCGACACATGACAAAGGACACCTCCTGGATCCAGTTTTTAGCAACTTCGACAATTTGAGTACAGGGATCCCATCCCACTCCCCTGGACGGACCACTATTTAATCCCTCTAACCTGGGCAACGACCACTACCTTGTCAGTCTAGAAACAAATCGCATCTTGGGGTAGGAAGTGGTCTAGACTTCCCTTGGCGGAATGGAAGACAACTCTTGAGGCCTCAAAACCTTTAAAGGGAATCTCCATTAATGAGGCGAATAATAACTTTAATAGTTGGATCCAGGATTCCCTTGATGTAATTCTCCCTAAAACTTTTATTTTAACTAAAAACAGGAAAAACAATGCCCCATGGTTTTCTCCTAAACTAAGGGCTTTAAAACAATCCTGCCGAAGATTAGAACGGAGCTGGAGACAGGATCCCTCACAACACAGAAAGGATGATTATAGGAAAGCTATTAGGCTGGATAAAGCTGAGATTAAAACAGCACAAGCCCACTTTTATGAGACTGAGATTAGTACCACTGCCAATTCACCAAAAGAGATTTTTTGGATAGCGAAATCACTCCTTTCCCCTCCTCAAAAATCTACACCGAGGGAAGGAGCTTTGACACGCTGCAATAACTTAGCGGTCTTCTTTCACCAAAAAATCCATACTATTTATACAGCTTTCCCCCTCACTCCACCTGACTCAGCGGAAACTGAGATAGGGGGCTTTGTTGCAGTGTTGGAACAATTTTGTCATTTAGATGAGGACACACTAGATCTGGTAATTTCCAAGGTGACCTCAGGCTCCCCACTGGACCCTGCCCCACCACAACACCTTACTGCGATCATCGAAACCATCCGCCTAACGGTCCTTGATGTTTTGAATCAATCATCTCTAGTACGGTTCCCTCCTCCTGGAAATGTGCGATGGTTAGGGCTCTTTTGAAGAAGCCAAGTCTGGATCAATCTAATCTATCCAACTATCGCCCAATTTCTCTTCTCCCTTGGTTGAGCAAATTATTGGAAAAACATATTAACAAAATTTTGGTTACTCTTCTAGAATCCAACAATTTGTTGGAGGTTTCACAAACGGGCTTTCGCCCTCAACATGGGATGGAAACAGCATTGCTGTTGGTGACAGAAGAGGCAAGGAAGCTGGTGGATGAGGGAGGAGCAGCTGACATCATCCTCTTGGACCTCAGTGCCGCGTTCGACATGGTTAATCATACCATATTGACCCACCGACTCAAGAGTATCGGAGTGTCGGGCGCTGCACTGGCATGGTTTCCATCCTTCCGTAGCGACCGCTGCTTTCAGGTCTTTGAGGGGGATGTGGTGTCCTCTAGACTTCCTCTGAGCTGTGGGGTTCCGCAGGGCTCTGCTCTGAGCCTGACGCTCTTTAATATCTCTGGCAGGGGTCGCCCATCCTTTTGGTATTGAGATCGTCAGCTATGCAGACGACACCCAGCTAGTGGTGTCTTTACACCATGCTGAGGGGTCATCTAGCTTTCTGGGCCCTTACCTAGAGGCAGTGGCTGGGTGGATGGAGCTCTCTTACCTTCGACTCAACGGAGACACAACAGAGATCATTGTTGGACCCGGTCTCATGGCGTGGTCCTACCCCTCCCGCATGGCGGGCCCAGAACGACATCAGCCCTCCACCAAGCCTCGGGCAGCCCCTTCTGCCCGACCCTGCACGCCCCAACACTGCCGGTCCGGTTACCATCCCGGGCCACCACCACCGACCTGGCTCCATCTGGGTCCCATCATGTCCTGAACACGAGGCCTTGCCCGACTCCATCTTGGGCCCACCACGTCACGAACACGTAGCCTCCGCCCCGGCCCAGGCCCCAGCGAAGCCCCGACATCGAGGCACCAAGATGCACCCAGGAGGTCGAGTGGCCACTCGACAAATCCCGGAGGAAGGGGAGCTTCGATGGCCCTCCAGCCGTCCCTGGACGCCTGGTATCGATCGCCCTCCGGCCTCCCTGGGCGCTGGCTCCACCCCCCTGCTGGGTGTCTGGAAAACATCATCCCGGCCCCTCTGGCCCCCAGGCGCGAGGGTCCGGACATCAAAGGACCCCAGTCCTATATCTGGGCCAGCCCCGGAGTAGGACCCCAGTTGTATCCTGGACTGGAAAGCCCTGCTGACGCTGTCACGGCCGACACCAGAAGAACCCATTTTCCTGTAACCTGAAGATACCCTGAGAGCCTGCAGGCGCTGCCGCGGCCCACCTTTGCTGAACCATCTTGGGAGCCTGCTGGCGCTGCCGCGGCCTACCTTTGCTGAACCATCTTGAGAGCCTGCTGGCGCTGCCGCGGCCCACCTTTGCTGAACCATCTTGAGAGCCTGCTGGCGCTGCCGCGGCCCACCTGTGCTGAACCATCTTGAGAGCCTGCTGGCGCTGCCGCGGCCTCCCCTCCGTTACCGACCACCTGTCGAGTCCTGCTGGCGCTGCCGCGGCTCGGCCTGTCGGAACCCCCGGCTCGAGGATTGAGAGCTGTGCGCAGGTTATCCCTTTCCGCACCCATATTGAGACTGTCCCGCTACCCCGTCCCTTTTACGAGACTCTACAGATCCCTCGATCTGCCTGAACACACCGCTGAGAATCAGCAACCTTTATTCCTGATAAAGCTTGAGAACTTAACTTCTTGTGTGGTGTCCGTTCGTAGTATTGTGGTTACTCTGCTGTACGATCCTAGGAGAGGACCCTCACCCAGGAGGCCTCTCGATAACGCTCGGCTGCTTCTCGACGGAGAGGTGGACCTAGGGGTGGTCAGTCAGACATCTTCTGCCTGCCCCGGGATCGCCTTTCTAACAGTGGTGGCAAGCGACAGGATCCGAGCTGACGCAGATCGTACAGAGAGTGATTCACTCACTACCGGGAAAAACACACCGCGACCATGACTACGCAAGAAACGAGACCGACTACGGAATTCCAGAAAGAGAAAATGGAGGACTACAGTCACAAGGAATTAAAACAATTCTGCAAAGACCTGGGCATCACTACCACTGGCCTAAGCACCAAGGTAGACTTTAAATCGGCCCTACAGGCATGGGTGGACGCCGGTGACACACCACCCCAGAGCGAGGACAACCCGGGTCCGAACGGAAGCCCGGAGACCGACACGATCCCAGTGGGAGAGAGACCCGCAAATCCAGGCACGGGCACCCACGAAGACGCCCGAGAACGAGAGAGGAACCGGCTCCACGAATTGGAGCTCGCCCGACTCCGGCTGGACGGAGAACTGCAGCTGGCGGAAAGGAAGATAGCACTCGAGCAACTACGGCTAGAAGGAGACCTGGAGGAGAAACGAAGACAAAGAGACCTCGAGGAAAAGAGACTCATGCTCGAGCATGAGCGCGGCTTAAAGGAACTAGAAATCAAGGCCAAGACACACGAGACCAGCACCGCCGGGGGCAAGACCTCGCCCCCACCGGTGGACACGAAGGTGCACATACCCAAGGATGTCGTCAAAGAGTACTACAAGAACGACGACATCCAACAGTGGTTCAAAGCCTATGAAGTAGCCATGACCGCCCATCGAGTACCCCTCAAGGACTGGGGCACCGGCCTGTGGGGGAAGTTCGTCAACGAAGGGAGGGACGCTCTGCTAGAGCTTCCCGATGCCGAAATGACCTCATATGAACACATGAAAACCGCTCTCCTCACCCGCTACGGACTCACCCCCGAAATGTACCGGCAGCGATTCCGAGACTGTAAAAAAATCCCCGGTACCACTTGGGTGGAGTACGTGAACTTTTACAGCAGAGCCTTCGAGGGGTGGATCAAAGGCAGCCAGGTCACCACCTACCAGCAGTTGGTCGACCTCATTATATGGGAACATCTTTCCAACAACTGCTTCATCGAACTCCGGAAGCATCTCCTCGACAGCAAACTGACAGAGCCACGAAAACTCGCCGTCGAGGCGGATAGATGGGTGAGCACCCGAGTCCCACGGAGCCCGATGGGAGACTACGGCCGGGGATCCCTGGGGAACCACCAACCACGAGGTGGCGGAGGAGGCCAGAGCAGGGGCCGAGACGCCCCCATGGGTCCATCCCCTACCTCCACTTCGCCATCCCTGGGCCGACGGGGGGTTCCCCCAGCCAGACCGGGGCAACGCCCGAATGTTACGTGCCACCGATGCCAGCGACCGGGTCATTATGCGAATGACCCCTTCTGCCCGATCAACCAGCGACCCGGCACCACCGGCCCCCCGAACCGCCAGATCGCGGCCGCCATCCTGGGTACAGAAGGAGGCGAGGAAGAAGACAACGACCCCGAACAGGCCGAGTGGGAGCCCGCCGCTATGATCTTGGCATGCCTGGGTGATCGAG
Source organism: Lissotriton helveticus (assembly GCF_964261635.1). Lineage (NCBI taxonomy): Eukaryota > Metazoa > Chordata > Amphibia > Caudata > Salamandridae > Lissotriton > Lissotriton helveticus. Next base: position 88,663,130 of record NC_136057.1, read on the forward strand.
ACCTGATCCCCCGAGACCTGATCCCAAGCAACACACAGAAATACCGCCAATGGGTCACCATCAATGGACGCCGGGCCGAAGCCCTCCGGGACACTGGAGCCAGCGTGACGGCGGTCCGCTGCCACTTGGTGACCCCAGAACAAATTCTCCCCAATGTCCTGTGCCCGGTGCGGACAGCGGACAACTCCGAGAGTTTATGCCAGATGGCCCGTATCCCCTTCGAATGGGGAGGAGTGTCGGGTATGCTGAAGGTGACCATCCGGGACGATGCCCCCGTGGACTGCCTCCTCGGGAACGACCTGGAAAGTTCCCCCTGGGCCGGCGTCGAGCGGAGAGAGCATCTAGTGATGCTAGGCCTTCCCGAGTGGGTCTGTGCGACCACCCGCTCCATGTCCGCCCGAGCCTCCGCCCCAACGGAGGACGCCCCGACCGAGGAACCAGAGTGGCCCGCACCTCCACCGGCCGCCGTCCCTGAGGACGCCGACCCTGAACCCGGCCCCCAGGGGCCCAGCCACGAAGACCTCACCGTGCTCGGCCACCTTCCAGAGCTAGCGCAGTGGCGCCAAGAAGGTGGCCCCACCCGCGAACAATTCCGGCAGGAACAGAAAACCTGTCCCTCCCTCGAGGGAATCCAACAACAAGCCGCCACTCAAGCCGCTGGAGACCCCTCGGGGTCCCACTGGGTCGATTGGGACCACGACCTCCTCTACAGCGAGCAGAAGATTGCCGAACTAGGGGCCAGCCGAGTGCTGGTCGTCCCCCTCCGATTCAGAGACTTCCTCCTGAACTTGGCACATGACGTGCCCCTCGCCGGGCACCTGGGGCAGGACAAAACTTACAGCCGCCTGGTGACCCATTTTTACTGGCCGAAAATGCGCAACGATGTGCATATTAACTGCCGATCCTGTCCGACTTGTCAGGCCAACGGGAAGAGCGGGGGAAAAGTCAAAGCTCCACTCCAGCCTTTTTCCGTGGTCACCACCCCCTTCGAGCGAGTAGGGATCGACATCGTGGGGCCCCTGGACCCCCGCACCTCTCAGGGGCACCGCTTCATCCTCGTCCTGGTGGACCATGCCACCCGCTATCCTGAAGCCATCCCCCTCCGAACCATCACGGCCCCAGTAGTAGGCCGAGCCCTAATGGGGATCTTCTCCAGAGTCGGCTTCCCCCGAGAAGTCGTGAGTGATCGGGGCACAAACTTTATATCCAAGTATATGCGGTCCCTGTGGCAACAGTGCGGGGTCACATATAAGTTCACCACCCCGTATCACCCCCAAGGAAATGGACTTGTGGAGCGGTTTAACCGAACACTGAAAGGAATGATCAAGGGTCTAGAGGAACCGCTACGACGCAAATGGGATGTCCTGCTGCCCTGCCTCCTGTTTGCATATCGCGAGGTACCCCAGAAGTCCCTGGGGTTCAGCCCCTTTGAACTATTGTATGGGCACCCGGTCCGAGGCCCCCTCAGCCTGGTCAAGGAAGGCTGGGAGACGGCTGTCCGAGGTGCTCCACCTGATGTTTATCAGTACCTCCTGACACTCCGCAACCAGACTCGGAAGTTCCGGGAACTTGCCGAGGCCAACCTGGAGGCTAGTCAGGAGGAGATGAAACGCTGGTATGACCAGAACGCCTCGTCCATCGAATTCGAGCCGGGCCAGCAGGTCTGGGTCATGTCCCCGGTTGAACCTTGTGCCCTCCAGGACAAATGGACGGGGCCCTTCAAAGTGGTGGAGCGTAAGAGCCCCGTCACCTATCTGGTGGACATGGAGTCCCCCAGAAACCCCCTCCGGGTTCTAGACGCTAACCGGCTCAAGCCACACTTTGCCCGCACTGAACTAAGTCTGCTGCTAGCGACCGATGACGGAGCGGAAGACGACTCCGACCCGCTACCAGATCTCCTGAGCACCACCGAGGAAGACGGCTCCATCGAAGGGGTCATGCTCTCCTCTACCCTGACCCCTGAACAGCACCAAGACTGCCGACAGCTGCTGGGGCAATTTGCAGATCTCTTTTCCCTCACTCCTGGAGTCACCCGGTGGTGTGTCCACGATGTGGACACCGGAGACTGCCCGCCTGTAAGACACCGAGCTTTCCGAGTGCCCGACCGAGTTCGGGCCTGCATTCAATCCGAAGTGGCCAAGATGCTAGCTCTGGGGGTAGTCGAGCCCTCCGACAGCCCCTGGGCCAGTCCCGTTGTCCTGGTCCCTAAAGCCGCCACCCCCGGCACACCCCCGGAGCTCCGGTTCTGTGTTGGGCGGATGAACTGATCAATCGACTGGGGGCCGCAAAGTATCTCAGCACCTTCGACCTCACGGCTGGGTATTGGCAGATCGGCCTCACCCCCGGAGCACAAGAGCGATCGGCCTTCTCGACCCCTGATGGCCACTACCATTTCAAGGTGATGCCATTCGGCATGAAAAACGCCCCGGCCACCTTCCAGAGACTCGTGAATAGGGTGCTGGCCGGACTGGAGGAGTTCAGCGCCGCCTATCTAGACGACATTGCGGTGTACAGCCTCCACTGGGATGAGTACCGGACCCACCTCTGGGAGGTCCTGTCGGCCCTCCGACGGGCCGGACTGACAATAAAGGCCAGCAAATGCCAGATAGGCCAAGGGTCCGTGACCTACCTGGGACACCAAGTGGGGAGCGGCCAGGTGGCTCCCCTCCAGCCGAAGATTGACGCCATCCGGGCCTGGGAGCCCCCGGTCACCCAGACCGCAGTCCGAGCCTTCCTGGGGCTCACAGGATATTATCGGCACTTCATAAAGGACTATGGAAGCATTGTGGGGCCCCTCACAGAACTGACATCCAAGAGGCTACCCCAAAAGGTGCGCTGGCCAGGTCGCCTTTGACACACTAAAGACCGCTATGTGCACCGCCCCTGTGCTCCAAGCCCCCGACTACAGCCGAGAGTTTGTGGTCCAAACCGACGCCTCGGAGCACGGCATTGGGGCGGTCCTCTCCCAAGTAAACCCTGAGGGAGCCGACCTTCCCGTGGCCTTCATCAGCCGAAGGCTGCTGGCCAGAGAACAACGGTGGAGCACCATCGAGAGGGAAGCCTTCGCCGTTGTGTGGGCCCTAAAGAAGCTCCGGCCCTACCTCTTCGGCACCCACTTCCGGGTCCAGACCGACCACCGGCCCCTACGGTGGCTGATGCAGATGCGGGGAGAAAACCCGAAACTGTTGCGATGGTCCATCTCCCTGCAGGGGATGGACTTCACTGTGGAGCATCGCCCCGGCAACGACCACGCCAATGCTGACGGCCTGTCCCGATTCTTCCGCCTTGGCGAGGAGAACCCCCAAGAAGATGGGTGACTCTCCCCTGCCTTCAGCTGGGGGGGACGCGTGTTGGACCCGGCCTCATGGCGTGGTCCTACCCCTTCCGCATGGCGGGCCCAGAACGACATCAGCCCTCCACCAAGCCTCGGGCAGCCCCTTCTGCCCGACCCTGCACGCCCCAACACTGCTGGTCCGGTTACCATCCCGGGCCACCACCACCGACCTGGCTCCATCTGGGGCCCATCATGTCCTGAACACGAGGCCTTGCCTGACTCCATCTTGGGCCCACCACGTCCCGAACATGTAGCCTCGGCCCCGGCCCAGGCCCCAGCGAAGCCCCGACATCGAGGCACCAAGATCCACCCAGGAGGTCGAGTGGCCACTCGACAAATCCCAGAGGAAGGGGAGCTTCGATGGCCCTCCAGCCGTCCCCGGACGCCTGGTATCGATCGCCCTCTGGCCTTCCTGGGCGCTGGCTCCACCCCCCTGCTGGGTGTCTGGACAACATCATCCCGGCCCCTCTGGCCCCCAGGCGCGAGGGTCCGGACATCAAAGGACCCCAGTCCTATATCTGGGCCAGCCCCGGAGTAGGACCCTAGTTGTATCCTGGACTGGAAAGCCCTATTGACGCTGTCACGGCCGACACCAGAAGAACCCATTTTCCTGTAACCTGAAGATACCCTGAGAGCCTGCTGGCGCTGCCGCGGCCCACCTTTGCTGAACCATCTTGGGAGCCTGCTGGCGCTGCTGCGGCCTACCTTTGCTGAACCATCTTGAGAGCCTGCTGGCGCTGCCGCGGCCCACCTTTGCTGAACCATCTTGAGAGCCTGCTGGCGCTGCCGCGGCCCACCTGTGCTGAACCATCTTGAGAGCCTGCTGGCGCTGCCGCGGCCTCCCCTCCGTTACCGACCACCTGTCGAGTCCTGCTGCCGCGGCTCGGCCTCTCGGAACCCCCGGCTCGAGGATTGAGAGCTGTGCGCAGGGTATCCCTTTCTGCACCCATATTGAGACTGTCCCGCTACCCCGTCCCTTTTACGAGACTCTACAGATCCCTCGATCTGCCTGAACACACCGCTGAGAATCAGCAACCTTTATTCCTGATAAAGCTTGAGAACTTAACTTCTTGTGTGGTGTCCGTTCGTAGTATTGTGGTTACTCTGCTGTATGATCCTAGGAGAGGACCCTCACCCAGGAGGCCTCTCGATAACGCTCGGCTGCTTCTCGACGGAGAGGTGGACCTAGGGGTGGTCAGTCAGACATCTTCTGCCTCCCCCGGGATCGCCTTTCTAACAATCATGCTGTTGAGTAATTCATCACCCATTGTCTCTGTCCCCATGTGGCTGCCATGCTTGGGCCCGCACCCCCCCCAAACCCACAGATAAAGAGCCTTGGTATGTGGCTTGACAGCTCCCTTAATTTCACGTACCAGGCAACCACACTTTCAGCAATCTACTACGGATTGATGAGCATGCTTCGCAAAATTATTCCCCTCCTTCCCTTCCAGGCGAGAAGGATAATGGTTCAAGCACTTATACTATCTCGCCTGGAGAACAGGAATATTTTGTACCTTGGAGCTCCCCAAACCACAATAAACAAACTGCAAGTAACCCAGAATTGTGCTGCATGGATGCTTCTTCAGATCCCACGATGGCAATCGGCAAGACCAGCATTGATACAGCTACACTGGCTTCCGATCTCAGCCAAGATACAGTTCAAAGCTATGTGTCTGGCACACAAGGCCATATGGACAACCGATCCACCGATCATGCACTCACTAATAACCCCATGCCTCCCGCATAGAACTTTACGTTCTAGCTCTCTACATCTGGCCACCATTAAGAAAATAAGGAAGGTGAGATGGGGCGGACGCTCTTTCTCATTCACTGCACTGCTGCAAAGATGTGGAATTCCCTTCCCCAGGCTGTGCGGGGGAATAATAATCTTCTGGTCTTCCGTAAACTCTTAAAAACCCATTTTGTTTGGAATGCTTGTATAGCTCTGCAGACCGGCCCTACTCTGTTATTCTTTTCTTCAGCGCTACGAGGCCTCCTGGTAGTTAGGCACTATAGAAATACAGTTTCATTCATTCATTCAAGATACCGGACACCACACTAGTCAAGGTATACACAATCACGTTCAGCCACCCAAATTATACCTCACCAGCTCAGATATGGCTGGAGTTCGGCTTATCAAAACAAGCCTTGGCCAGGCATGGAGCTTACATTATCTGCTGGAATGAGATCAGAAATGCTGCTCCAAACATCTTAAACCAACCACTATGACCTGAACTACTATGGCGGGACACATCACACACAAGAAGCTAAATCCAGGAGTCCCTAGCAACAACTGGGCTGTCTCATCTCTGGAACGCGCACATGCACCATGCAGGTTTTAAAAATCTGGTATGGACAGCAATAAAACAGCTTTCACTTGTGGAGGACAAGGTTACCTTCTCAGCTCCAGCTCTCTCCTGGATGACCTTAAATCACTATAGAGCTCTCGCACCTCAAAAATATTTTAACCACAGTTACCCTAGATCTATTAAAACAAATCTCCTGGGGCATCACCTGGAGATACTCCCATGTGCTTTGAACCTTCTGCCATGTTTGAGGGACCTGACAAACTTCCTGCTGCTTATGCTTATGCAGCACTTGCTAGGAATTGTTGGAGGAAAGAAGGCAGCTGCTCACGGCTCCTTTTAACCAAGGAGGCAATCATTCCCGGAGGCAAGCAGTGCTGGCCTGCTTCAGGCCTGAGGACCCACAACTAAACTGTAGGCTGGTAAACTTTCTCATGCTAGAAGAAAAGAAAACGCCACTGAACGGAATAGGTGCACGGTCGCACAGGGCCTGCAGAATCAGAGCAGCAAAGCATTGGTACGGACTGATCGCCTACCCTGCACAAGGAAAGAAAACACCAAAGGCAGCGATGTAGAATCTAGGTAGGCTGCAGGTTTAAGGACTTTGTAGTTGTTAATCACTGTCCACAAGTGAGATCTTTGGGAGAATTTAATATCAGAGAATGATATTTTGCTGCTTTATTTATTGCTAGCTTGAATTTTAAAATCATTGGTACAAGTTGCTTTAAGTGCGTTGTGCAAAAATTGGTTGGCCGGCGATTTTCTTTCCTTTTCTAGTTCCAGCCATAGTGACTTGTTGAGGCTATTCTCCTCCACATTTGGTTTTATCTGGTACCAGACCTTTATATATGTATAAAGTCTACCCAATGATTCATTCATTAACCCAAATTCTAGGTGCATTTGTGCTGGCGAGACGGTCGTGGGGAGTCGGAAAACCTTTTTGTAAATGCTTGTTATTAGGTTATTTAGAATCACTGAATCTTTCCCATGCATAGCTGCTCTAGCGTACGTTAAGGTTGGCAGGGTTTTGGCGGCTATAATCGACAGGAGCGGCCGTAGTGATGGTCCCTCCAGTTTCTTTGCCAATGACCTGAAGGCAAATGTCAAGGCACTCGCTCCCTGTGTCATGTAGTTTTTCTGGTCAGGAAGGGATAACTTATCATCTATATATTGTCCCAGGTACTTACAGTTGGATACGTTCTCCAATAGTTTGCCTTCTAGCCAGATGTTGTATTGTGGGGCAAGCCTGTTAGTAATAAGCATTGTTTTTGTTTTGGATATTGTAGTGTCTGTCTTTTTTCTTCTTTGCTTATCCACTGTTGTCGTCTTGTGGAATGTTAGCATTCATTGACGATGTATTCGAATGTTGGTTTCCCTGGCTCTGAGGAGTTCCGTTGGGAGCTTGGGGCTGAGCTGAAAGGAGCCTTTTTGTATGTTCTTATATAGCGCTCGAATCATCGGGAGGCATCTCGGCGCTTGCCTTGGGAACCCGTCCTGGCTTTTCCCTGTGAGATAGCCCCTACAGGGCATCCCCAAGGTGAAAGCCAGGCATCCCGCCGCGGGGGGGCCGTTGTGGAGATTAAGCAAGCTTAATGCCCAGAGTTGCAGAGTGTGAACCCATGATTAGGGCAGGCACCGAAGCGAGAATTATCGAGTCCGTGGACATTTGAGCTCAAGACCCTGCCGCGTCGGGAATTGAATCCTGGTCCCGGGTCTGACCTCTGCTTCAGGGTCTGCCTGCTCTAACCAGTGAGCCACACTTCTCCACCAGCCTGCTCCTGGTGGGGGTTGTATTTATAAACCTTAATTACCACCCTTGGACTCACCACCTTGTACCATGCACATGAAATAAATATATACATTGAGACTACTTGATTCCTGATCATCCTTCACTACAGATATGTTAATTTCCAGCTTATTTATGGACAGGAACTCATAAAGTTCGGTTAATAGCCTAGTCAAACCAACGTTTGTTAGACTTAACAGGACAATGTCGTCAGCATAGGCAAGGTGCGAGAGTTGTATCTTACATAAGTGTGGTGAATGGGAGGCAATTCTATCGAGCTTTCCAGATGAAGCTGATATAAATGAGTTAAACAGGTGTGGGGCCAGCACACACCCCTGCACACCCCTGTTTCAGGGCCATAGTCGTATACACTTTCCTTGAGATTCTCGCACCATCTCCAACTTTCACTCTAACCCAAGTTGCTGTATAAAATATTAAAAGACTCCTTAGGATTTTCTCCTGTATGTCCCAGGCTTTTAATTTTGCCCACAGTAGTTTCCGGTCCACACTATCAAATACAGCTTTGAAGTCTATAAAACAAAGTTGCAGATCCTGTTTCATGTTCTTGCATTTTTCTGAAGCCTGTTTGCTTTTTTGGAATCAAGTTGAGTTCCCCAGACCCGTTGACCAGATCTTCAATGATTAATGAGGTAACATGTTTAGCTTCAACATCCCGTAAATGCAATTAGCCTGTAATTTGAAGGATTCGTTCTATCTCCTCCTTTATAAATAGGGGATATAATGGATCCTTGCCAACTGTCTGGAATTTGGTTGTTGATCTCAACATCGGCATAAAGCTTCCCTAAGTGAATACAGCAATATTCAGAGCTGCATTTTTATGTGGCTTGGGGAATACCATTGGGGCCGGGAGCCCAGTCATTTTTGCATTTATATATTATGTTTGTTATGTCCTCTGTTATGTATTGGGGTGGTTCATTAGTGAGACCCATTCTTGCACTGGTAATTGAATCGTGCCCTTTTTTATTTATTTTTTATTTGTTTATTGACATTTTGAAAAAAGTCAAACCGTACAACACAACAGTCCAGCATGTTAGCAATGTATGTCAGGATTCGAAATGATCACAGTTCTTGCATTAAACAACACTTTCCTGTTAACTTGCGTTCCACACGCCCACAACCAATAGGACCATAGCTTTTCACAAAAAAAATGTCATTATCTAACAAGAAGAAACATTACAAAGTATCACATGAAAGGTCTAAAACTCGTTAAGCATATCCGACCAAGCATGTCAATCCTAGAGATTAAATAGAGGCAGCAGGGCAAGAACAGGTTAAAACCATTATCAAATCACATCGATTCACCAGAGTTTCGATTGTCTGTGCTTCCACAGTAGGTCCCTGCTGCTCCCGAGCCCAAACCACAAATGGTTCCCAAATGCCATGTGGTCTTGAAGTAGGGGGCATGAGTTCCCCAAAAATATTTAATTGTGTATGGCCGTAAGTAACATCTCTAATCTACCCTTTAACTGAATGCACCCTCCTCCTTCCCCAATGTACTGCAACCTGACGTTTAGCAAACAGCAGAAGTGCATGTAATTTGCGCAACTTGGCTGGCGTTTCTTTGAGGGGGGATGTGGGGGATGGGGCAAGTGACATTCCGATAATTTGGTTCACTGATGTAAAAATTGTGGACCAGAATGCGACAAGCTCCGGACAATCCCATGCCATACTTTGAAAAGAGGCTGGAGTGAACCTGCAGCGCCAGGCGTCCTATAATATCTGTGTAGACATTTGAAATGAATCAAAGGAAGTCGGTAGTTAGGGTAAAGTTCAGTAAGCTGCCCACAGCAAAAGTCCCATTGAGCCTCAGTCAACGGAGTAGGAAGCTTGTTCCCCCACATGCATCAAAGGTTTTTGGTATCGCAAACGGTGCGAATTGGAAAATTCGGCCGTTTGCGATTCCAAAATCACTTTTTGCTATGCATGAAAGTTTTAGGACTTTTTTGCACTTCTAAAAAATGCGTTTGCATTTAAGGAATCGCATGTGTGCGATTCCTTAAATGCAATGCATGATTTTTAAAAAAAAGCGATTTCTAAAATAGGAGGTGCAAATTAACACGAGGTTGACCCTCGTGTTAATTTGCGAAAATTTTAAAAGAAGCAAAAAAATGCATTTTTTAAACATGCATGTTACAGACACACATGTCCTTAGGACATGTGTGTGTGAAACATGCACTTGAAAATACATTTCAGGGGTGCAGGGGAGGTCCTTTGGACCCCCCTCTGCACCCTTGCAATGCATCAACAAATTGCGAGTGCAAAAAAAAGAAATGCAAAACGGCATTGATTCCTATGGGCCTCTAGGCCCATAGGAATCAATGTAATGCCATTCCTTAATTGCGATTCGCAATTAAGGAATGGCAATTTCCGAAAATTAAGAAATCCATAAAAATTTTAGGATTTCTTGATGCATAGGATTTTGCATTTCCTAAATAGCGATTCCTTAATTTTCGCTATTTAAGAAATGCAAAATCCTAGATTGATGCATGTGGGGGGTTATTCCACCACTGGAGGGCTCTAGGTTTCACCAGCAGGGCAGTGTTTTGCATGTGTGTGTAAAGACATGTAATAAGTTTACGGGAAGATGGGGATCGCAACAGGTTCTCTGATGCGGACAAAGACGAGGGGCGGTCGGGAAACGCTCCCAGAGGGAACAACAGGCCCTGCGCAACTTATAATATAAGAATAGCTCAGCAAATGGAACCACCTGTCCCTCAGCCCTGTCCGGGGGTGTCTGAACGTGTCTCCCGGGTAGAGGTCCACGAAAGTGTGAAGCTTCATCTTCCATACCGGTGTCCTGCCAATACCATCCTGAATGCAAGGTAGCATGGGGTTCTGTGCCAGTGAGATGGAAGGGGCATACAATATCGGGATATCCGCTCTCTTGCACAACTCGTCCCATGCCCAACGCAGTGTCTATGTCACTGCGGGGGCGTCGTGACGGCTGATAAAGCGCCACCCTGAGCGGGACGGGTGCCACTGCATCAGTCTCAACTGCCACATGGGGTGGGAAGGGCGTTGAATAAACCCAATAGTGCAGGAATTGCACCTGAGCGCAAAGGGCATAGAGTTGCATATCCGGAGCACCCAATCCTCCCTGCCTCAACGGGAGCGTCAATAAATCCCAGGAGATTCTGGCCTGTCCGCCCGCCCACACCAGGGAGACCAGCTGCGACCTCAGGGATTTAAAAAAAGCGCTGTGTAAGGGGGATCGGGATGCTAACAAATAGATACAAAAACTTCGGTAAGATGACCATCTTAGCCAATGCAATTTTCCCCGCCACGTAACAGCCCACCCATTATTTTAGATTCCATACCTCCTGCATGGCATGATTTATCCATACGCTCAAATATTTGGCCACCTCAGGCATCGTGCCCTTTAATAGTAATTGACAGTAGCCTATGTCCAGTAAATTGTGTCTTATTTGAGACATATGCTTTAGATTGTTCCAGCTGAACGCTAGATGACTTCTGTTTGAATTTCTGCGCGAGAAAGTTGGTCCATTCATGCTCCTGAACTTTGCCATTAAGATGTTTCGATGCCTGGTCAGTTGATTTATCATCTGCCAAAATGTATTCAGGTTTGGATTCCTTACGCTGTAAATTAATTTAAGATCAAAAGCTCTCCGTTTTAACTTTTTTGAATTCCCATATCTTCTTTGTTTTCTTAATTGTCGAAATGTTACCCATGATTGCAACTTCCTTTGTGTTCTTTTTAGGTCCCTCTTTAATTTTTGCACTTCGTTTGGCAATTCCCTAACTGGATCATGTCTTTTAACCTTAACTTGGGTTGCTTTTATTTTCATTGCTAATTTGCTTAGAAAGAGAGACCAAGCTTGGATCCTATTCCTAGGTTGATATGCAAATTTGGCCAGGAGATCTTTTATTATTAAGAACCATTCTGTTTTAGTTTCGCTTGTCCATTTGAGAAGTTTTACATTTATTGAGTTTATTTGGCCCTCTAGTATCCTAGTTGTGAGAAGGTGGGTTGGTATATGCTGTCCACTAATTAAAGTGGGCACCTTGTACCAGTCCACACGACCCTTAAGTTGTATGAGGTCAAAGATAACCTTATTGAAAGCTATGCTAGTGGTAGCTGTGGAGAGCAGCCTTCAGGCTTAATCTTGAAGGAATGTAAATCAGCTTGTTTTACCAGCATATCACCTCCTAAATGACTAAATGAAAGGAGAACCACACAGTGTTTATATAAAAATATGTATTTATTAATAAAACACTCTCTACTAGTCTCTATGTGAGACTAGGGCATAAAGCACACAATACCAAATCAATAGCACATTCAATAGAACATGCGTAAATAGCACAATACACAGCGGACTCCAGGGGAGACCGAACCATATGCAAAAAAAATGGTATAACAACAACATCTTGACTAGACACCGGGCCTAAAACACGTGAAATCGCTGGGACCCAAAGGAACCACCAGAGGACTGACACAGGGAGCCCACTGAGGATGGGTGCAGTGAGCAAACACAGATGTATGCTCCGTACAACTTTATGATAAAGTCGCAGTTAGAAATGACAAGGACACTTCTAGGAGGACTTCGAGCAAACCCTTTGGAACTTGGGAGGTTCTAAGGCCAACCCACCAGTGAGTACCGAGGTATCCCTGTTACCTATCCCAGAGGACCCGGGAGCATAGGTGCCAAGTGGAGTCGGAAACCTTTGTTGTTTTCAATGGAGAGCTACAAAGTACTGCTGCCAGGAAGGCAAAGAGTGACTGGTGGAATCCAAGCCTGCATTCAAGGTGAGAGGAACCTGAAAGCAGAGGGGACAGACTCTGGGTAACTTCTAGTGACCAGGGGCTCGGTTTTCGAATGCCCACCGATGTCGGGTGCTTCAGGTGAGAAGAAGGGTTGCTTGACTTTGCAGCCACGCGCAACAAGAGACGTCTAGGACAACTAGAATCCAAAGGTGAGCTGTCCCACAAAGGATGTTGTGAGCTGAGGGGTTGATGTCCGGCTGGAGCACCAACAAGCCTTGGCAACTGCAACACACACAGTTAGAGGAAACCGGTTATGGTGTGGACCAGCAAAGTCCAAGGTACTCTCCGAGCAGGTGCTTGCTTCTGGTATTTCAGGAGTCCAGAGTGGACTCCTCTTCGTTCTGTTTTCCGTTGATGGTTCGGTACCCCGAGGATTGGTGCGGAACGGCTGCGATAGGTCCCGGAGCTTCCAAACTTGGTAGCGAGGCAGATCTGGGTTGAGGTCGTCAGGGAGCAGCAGGTCAACCAACCGGGCACATGTGATCAGTGCCTGCGGTGTGCAGGAGAGCGATACTTTCACTCAAAGGTAGCTTCAGGGCAATTTCTCGCAGGCTGCAGGTGCTCCAGGGTTCTTGGGGGCCTTTCAGGTTTCAGGACGATACAGCAGCAGCAATTATAGAGTCCTTATGGCAGCAGGCAGCGTTTGGCGCCTTTTTCTTCTGCAGCAGGGCTTCAGTACTCGATTGGCGGGTCTTCTTTGCCGTGGTCTTCTCTTGCCCGTTGATTCAGCTGTTCAGGTCTTGGGGTTCCACCTATATACTGAATTGAGGGGATTTACAAGGGGAGATAGGTGGTACCCAATGGGCTACTTACGTTTAGAGTGTCTACACTCTCTAGTGACAACCACCCTGGCCCGATAGGAGGTTTTCTCACCATCTCAAGATGGTGGAATTTCAGGAGAGGGTTTCACCTCGCCTGCCCTGCCCTAAAGGGGGTGTAGGCTAAGTGGGGACCCTCCTCCTCACCTAACTCATTTTCCTGCCGAAAGTGGTGGAAAGAGGGTTTGGCCTCAGTCACTATCTGGAGGTTCCTGGGTTGAATCTCAAAGGCGGCGTTGACTTTGAAGCTTTCCGCCCAGGAAGACCATCCTGTCCTGGAGGTGGTGTGAAGCACCTCCGCCGAGAGCAGGCTTTGTTCCTGGCCTCTGTGAGCGCCGGCTCTCACCCCATGATGTCAGAAACGTGTGTGGTGGTGGCAGACTGGCAAAAACAAGTCAGGAGCCACTCCAGTGCTTGGTAGGTTTTCAGGGGTTCCTGTAAAAGGGTCTCTTGTCTGAATCCATTATTAAATCCACCACTGGCATCAGTGAGGATTTATTAAGGCAAGATGTTTGGTCCCAAACATCTTTTTCTTTTACACAGAATTTTATATAGCGCAAACTTGCCCCGAATCGGGTATCAGAGTGATTTACATAGCACCAGTTACGTTAAATGAGGACACACATTCATTTTTGTTAGGCACGGGGAGATTGAGTGATTTGCCCAGAATCACAGGATGTTCAGCGCCATTGCCGAGACTCAAACCCAGTTCCCCAGATTCGAAGTGGACCGCCCAAGCAGTTAGGCCAAATCCCCTTCTTAGAAATCAATAGCCTTCTCGGGCTCTGCTCCAAAAATTTGGAACTCTCTTCCACCGGAAATCTGGAGAATCTCCTCCAAGGTTGCTTTCAAACTGGAAGCAAAAAGATTCCTCATGAACAAGTTCTTACCTTAATAAGAGGAGCGAATGTCAGCTCAAAGCGCATCAGACACACTACAAGAATGTCTGTCAATCTGGTATTTTACTATTGTATTTGCTCCCCTTTGTCATTATATTTCAATGCCTAGCCCATTATACGCCTAGCCTAGGCTTATACTTGGTCTTTTTTTATATGCACGATTTGATTCAAGCCCATGTATATTCCTTATTTGACTCTTGTATTGATCTGTTACCTCATTCCCCTCAAATTGTAAAGCGCTCTGATATCCTTCGGGATTAAGTTTTCGCTATATAAAACTCTATAAATAAAAAAAACAATAAATGGAGCCATCATGGAGCTAGGAAACTCTTGTTGACAAGTATCCAGCCCGTGTACTCGTTATGGCGTCCCTGTTCAATAACAACATCCCCAAGTAGGCTGGACATTGTAGGGGCGTATCTGCTCAAGCTGATATGCCCACATATAGGATATAGTGCCCCCTTCCTTAAGACAAAAGGCCTGCAGTAGCGATGACTTACCTATACCGTATGCGGTGTATGAGGGCATGGTACACAGGGCTGTGTGCCATGTCGCATCTTCTGATTTCTCTGCAGCAAGACACGCAGCCTGCAATGGCAGAGTGCATAGCCTTGGTGAGGGGTCCCTGGGGTGCCACAGTCAGTGCTGCAGCCCCAGAAGACCCTCTTCAGTACCCATGGCCTCGGCACCAGGGGTACCATATAATATTAGGAACTTACTGGGGCAACTGAAGTGGTGCCAATCGTGGTACAGTTTTGGGGAACGAGATCTGGCACCTGGTTAACAGGAACCTAGTGCACTTACAGTACAAAACTACATCAGAGATCAGCGAAAACATGGGGGCCTACCATGTCAAAAGAGGCACTTTCCCACACTTGCAAACTTGTGTATCCTTATTGGACATCGATAGGGTTTCAGACCAAGCAACAGGTCTCCGAAAATCCCAATTGTCCACCAGGGTCCAAAGCCAATTGAATGGTTTCGCAGTCATTTGTCCAAGGTTTGCAGACCTCATGGGCCACATTGTGGAACCCAGCTTCGGTCTTAAAATCAGCTACTTGTTTTCCAATGTTAACATTAGGCAGCTCCTGTGCCAGGAAGAGACAGGATGGTACCACAGCTCCTTAAGGCTTTAGTATTGTTTCACGATGCGGGGAACAAGTCCCTTTATCCTGTAATGGTTCGAATTGTAGCCAGCCAATCAGGGAGCTTCAGGTCGGATGACCCAACTTTGGGTTTATGTATCCGAAATGGATGACAGGAGGAAAAGCTCCTTAATCCAATCGGATTCAATATATTTTTATATTTGGTTCTCAAGCCCAGATTCACTGACCATTTCTAGGCTAAAGTTCCAGCTCGCTTTAATTTAATTGACTCGTGGCTTGATTTGAAGCCCACAAAAAACACACTTTTCAAATGCTAAACTTCACAAACATAACTGATGGATTTGTAGCAAATGAATTAAAGGCCCTTCCATGAGTAACGTTTGTTGACATTTCGTTCAGTCTTTTTTCTGTAGCTCTATTAATAGCTTTTTCAATGGGAATTAAATGGAAAATGGCACTTGGCCACCCACTTGACAGACATGCATAAAACTAGCCAAGCCAAACCCAAATAGTTTTGTACAGATTCACTGCTCTGTCCCAAAGGTATTGTATGTTCATATATTTATATTACATGGGATTCTGTAATCCCTGTTAAAAGGAAGTCTCATTAGCCGAGATGTACGACTGTTATTTGTGGTCACAAAGGGGATTTTGGCCCCTTTGCGACCGCAAAATAGGTCTACCCAATGTACTAACCCTATTTCGCGAGCCGCTAATCGATTAGCGACTCGCAAAATGGGGCTAGCGACTCCCTATTAGGAAGGGCCATGCCAAGAGCGTTCCTTCCTAATAGCGAGTCTAAAACCTATCTATGAATGTTGTGCGACCGCAATTGCAAAACACTCGCAGTTCACCACCCTTCTTAGATGGGTGGTAAAGCACTCGCAAACGGGAAGGGGTCCCCAAGGGACCCCTTCCCCTTTGTGAATGGATGCACAAATATTTTTTAAGGGCAGTCAGTGGTCCCAGGGACTACTGCCTGCCCTTAAAAAATTAAACTGAAAAGCTTAATTTTCCTTTTTTAAATGCATCTGTTTTCCTTTAAGGAAAGCGGTCTGCGTTAAAAAAAAAAACTGCTTTATTGACAAAGCAGCCCAAGACATGGTGGTCTGCTGACCGCAGCAGGCCACCATCCCTGGGAGTACCAGCCATGCCTGGTTTTGGTATCGAGACCAGCAGTGCCTCCCTCATGGATTGTGGCATACTGCCCTCCACGCAAATATCATCGAAGAGTGTGGAGAGGTGCGGGAGTAGTTTGTCCTTAAAGGCCTTGTAGAACCCTACAGTGAGGCCGTCTGCACCCGGTGCACTGCCAGAACGCATACCTGTCAAAGCCTCCATGATTTCATCTTCCTCTATCGGGTGCATCAGGAATTCCCTGTGCGCGTTAGTCAGCGAGGGAATATCAATGTGGTCAAGGTAGTCAGTGATGTCTTCCTCAAGGCCTCCGCTTTTGGACTTATATAGTTCAGCATAATAGGCCGTAAAGAGTCTAGCTATGTCTGCTTCCTCCGTCAGCACCTCTCCCTCCTCCGATTTACCCTCAGAAATATGTTGTCGCCCCCTTTTCCCGCTGATAACCCTGGCTAGGACTGAGCTGGGTCTCTCACCCTCCCCGTACGTTCTCGCTATCGCGTACTTTCCCATATGCGTCACTTCTCTATCTGCCTCCTCATGATACTCAGCGAGGAGAGTCTTGAGTTCCTCATCTACCGTACCGGTCGTTTGTCTACGTTGTGTATCTTCCAGGGCAGCAATCCGTTGCTCAAAGGTCCGTCAGTCTCCGTCTAATGGACTTGAGTACTCCAGAGTGTTTGGACATTGCTATACCTCTGATGTATACCTTAAATGTTTCCCAGATGACCTGGAAGCTGTCCACCGAAACCACGTTAGTCTCAAAGAATACGTCTATAGCTTCTGCTAGCTCCCCTCTAAATACCGGGTCCAGAAGCGAGTAAGGAGGGAATCTCTATGTGAAGGGCGGGATGGCCTTGCCTGGTGTGTCCAGCACCAAAAGTACTGGTGAGTGATCTGAGAGGGTCCTGAGAAGTACTTTGCAGTCCCTAATCTGTCCCAGCATGGATGCTGATGCCAGCCAGTAATCTATTCTGGTGTGGATCTCATGGAATGCGGAATAATGGGAATACCCCCTTGCTCCGGGTGTCTGTGCCGCCACACGTCCTCAAGGCCCTGACAAGTATTGATGCTTCTTAGCGCCAAGGCAGCCATCGAGGGGCGACGGGGAGGGCCGGCAGATCTGTCCAGAGCAGGGTCAAGGACCAGATTAAAGTCCCCACCCCATAGAACACTGTCAGCGTCGTACTGCTTGGCTATGTCAGCTAGGGACCGAAAGAAATCTGGGGAATCAAAGTTGGGGCCATAGGAGTTGATTACCACCACATCGATGTTAGGTCCTGTGCACCTAGAGACGACATATCTGCCCTCTGTGTCTGCGCACAGCGGGTGGAGGGAGAGGCCAGATTTCGGATTGACCCAGATGAGCACCCCCCTGGCATGCGACGTGAATTCTGCCGCAGCAATGTTATCCTCCAGCCCTCTGCAGCGCAACATTCTGCTGCAGATAGCTAATGACTTTCCTAACCTTGCAGTAGTCATTCAGGCCTCGCACATTCCAAGTGAGAGCTCTGAGTTTAGGTGTGCGTGCAGTGTTGCTTGCATTGGCCCTGTCAGCCATTAAAATATGGCGGGTGCATATTAAGAGTGATTGTCATTTTTGTGCCCAGTGTCCGTAGTATGTCTTGAGTCAGATACCGTACCCCTCCTTCACTCCACAAACTTTCCCACCCCAAGAGTCCCACATCCCCCCTCCCGCAGCAGACCAACCCCAACAAGGCCTCACATGAGTGTCCCCCTCCCCCCTCGTTCCCATCTGAGTCCCCAACTGTTAAATCCCCCTTAGGGCATTCAAGATGCATAGCGCGGGGGGGGCGAGGTTGCCAGGCAGCCCTCGAATGTGTTGATTTCAGTCCCTGCCAACAACCCCACTCCGAATCCCCACCGCACCCTGCAATTACATCAGCTTGCATGTATTTACCAACATTAAGTGTCAAGAATATCAGTCGTGCCCTAATGGCACCGCCCAGCCACTGTCTCTCCCCATCCGCGCGGCCCCAGCATCCGCCCAGGCCTACTAGCAAATAACAGCCCACCTGCGCCCTCCACCACCAGACTTACAGTTCAGTTGAGTCTCACCAATAAGTAGGGCGATCGAGGAATCAAGGCTTCTTCAGAGGTGCCCCGCTGACTCTCAGCCCGTAGGGCGTGACGGCAGTTCAATGTAATGGTCCCATCTGATTTGGCCCAGTCCATTGCAATCTTGCAGAGATTAGCTTCACCGCATGTCAGTTGCGTTGCCGCCCTATTCTTGCTCATCGAGCTGACTTCGTCGGTCCTCGCAGTCCACCTGGCCATCGGAGTCTGTGCGACGTGTCTTGGACCATCCTTTCAGTGCTTGCTGGAGTGCTTTTGGGTCTGTAAAGAAATGGGAGTGCCCCTGCCGGTTAACTCGTAGTTTTGCCGGATACAGCATGGCATAATCCAGTCCAAGATCGCGAAGCTGTCTTTTATAGGGGTCAAAGTGTTTACGTGCCTCTTGCACTATGGCCGTGAAGTCAGGATATAGGGAGATTTCGGAGCCCTCAAACTGCAATGTCTTCTTGTCTCTAGAGGCCCGGAGAGCAGCGTCTCTATCTCTATAATTGAGGAGCTTGGCGAATATGGGACGCGGCGGGGCCCCTGGGCGAGGTCATGGGCCAAGCGAGCGATGCGCGCGTTCCACTATGTACATTGGCGAAAAAATTGACTCTCCCAGCAAGGTGACGAGGAGCTGTTCCACAAATTTTTCCATAACGCCGGTTTGTGTCGTCTCTGGAACGCCGGTGATGCGTATGTTAGAGCGTCTCGATCGCACCTCCAAATCTTCCATCTTCTCTTGAAGAGTTTGCATGAGTTTCCCTAGTTTCTTGTGGTTGGTATCCAGTTCCGTTTGCGCCTCCTCGACCTCTGTTAGGTGTCGTTCGGACATATCCAGGCGCTCCGCGTGTTTTTCGACGCGCTCCGCCATGCGGTCCATCCAGTAGGTGAGTGAGTCTATTTTGGAGCCGAAAGACCACATGCTGTCCTGTAGGCCTTTTTCCATGGCCAGCAGCATATTTTTATTGTCCGAGTAGTCCGTATTCGCCACTCCACCCACCGAGTTGGTTACCTCTGTCTCTGGGATGTCCGAGGACTTAGGGTGTCGCTGCTCAAATGGGAGTCTGGCCTGGGTTTTATCGCCTTTCCCCATGTCGATTTCCTGCTGCGCAGTCTTCTCTGGCTGGCTGGGCAGCAATATGGTGCTGAGGCAGATTGACTGCGGGAGTGCAACGCTGTCGCATTGTCCAGCAAGGCGTCTGGTGTAGAATTCCCACCAGAGCGTTCCCTGGCGTCCCGTTGGTTCGGAGCACCTGAACCCAATTGCTGTACTACAGCTGATCCCCAAGAAGGTCCGGCCGCAGTGGCGTGGGTGCTGCGTCTGCTGTGCTGTCCGCTCGTCGCGCCACCAAGCCTGCACGAAGGGGGGGGGGAACCGTCGCCCACTCTCCGCTTCAATACCGCACCAGCTATCAATGTCAGGCAGGCGACCTTAGGGATGTGCTGCTGTGATCGCCGCCAATCTGTCACAATATCAGCCGTTAGGCCTCCAGATTACCGTCTATGGCCACCTGTTTTAGTAATGCTGCAGCTGTGTCTCGCATGAAAAAGGACACTCTAAGGAGAGTGCCACCGGTCCTCCGCTGTTGCTGCCACGGTCGTGCGGGAGCCGCCCTTTCTGCAGGACTCTCTCCTGTGTCTCTCCCCAGTCTGTACCAACTTCAGGGGCCCGGGTGACATGTACCGGAGTGCCCCACCAGTAGCGCGGCCGCGCCGTAGAGGAGGGTCCAATGTGCCCAGCAGCTAATCAGGCGTACTCGTCTGTGGGGGGGTGGAGGGAGAGAGGTTGGGTGTAGTGTACCTCTCCCCTCTCGATATTCGGGCCTCAGCACTCCTTGCGTCCGGGCCACAGACGCCACCGGCCCAAGCCACCTCACAGGGCCGCACGTCGCAGCACGCAGACCGGCCTCTAAATCACTCGGGAACGTGGCTCGCGGCCCTCCTCACCGAAGGATTTCACTCTGCTGCCGGAGCACTCAGCAGCGTCTTCAAGCGCGATCTAGGGCACCGGAGGATGCCAGGGCGTCGCGGACGGCAGGTACTGTGTTCCAGAGTTAGGGCGCAAGCTGGTGGAGGATTTTGAAGGATTTTACTGGGGCAGCGACGCGGAGCGAAGAGATTACTCCTCCGCCATTGTCGCCGGCAAGTTCCGCCCCCCCAGCAGCTCTCTCTTAGCTGCTGCAGCCCACATGACAGAACCCAATGATGCAAAGTTGGCAAAAGTGCGGGCACACAGCGGCAGCAGCTCTCTCTTAGCTGCAGCGGCCCACAGGACGAATCACGATGATGCAAAGTTGGCAAAGGTGCGGACACTCAGTGGCAGCAGCTCTCTCTTAGCTGCAGCAGCCCACAGGACAAATCACGATGATGCAAAGTTGGCAAAGGTGCGGGCACTCAGCGGCAGCAGCTCTCTCTTAGCTGCGGCGGCCCACAAGCCAGACCACAAGGATGTAAAGTTGGTGAAGGTTCGGGCACTCAGTGGCAGCAGCTCTCTCTTAGCTACAGCATCCCACAGTACGAAGGATGGTCTCAACCGTTTCAGACTGTCCAGAACCGGTGGCAGAGGTTTTGGTGTCATTGCTGCCAGACTCTGGAATTCCCTTCCGCTTGAACTGAGGTTTTGTCCCTCAGAAACCATCTTCCGAGCCAAACTTAAAACCTGGCTTTTCTCCGGACTCTAGTTTCCCCTTCATCTCCTTCTTTTTCTCTTCCCTTTTTCACTTGGGTACCCCTGGATTTTAGCGCCGGGACACCCCCTTGGGGGTAGCTGCGCGCTCTACAAACTCCATAAAATAAATAAATAAATAAATAAATAACCAGGTTGGCACAATGGTGGGCACTCAGCGGCTACAGTCTCTTAGCTGCAGCGGCCCACACATATTCAGCGAAGGTTCCGAAGGTTCAAATTAAGGCAGACTCTCAGCGGCGCCAGCTCTCTCTTAGCCACAGCGGCCCACACAGACTCAGCGAAGGATCCCAGTCCGTGATCCTCACAGTAGAACTAGAGGCTCCGGATTGCTCGACGGAAGCCTCACCTGTAAGCAGATTCCCTCGCACAGGAATTCCGACGGCTGACGGTGTAAAGTCTAATGTCCCTGAGACTTCGGCAGGAGGCACTCTCGATTCAGGACCTCAGGAAGTTTCTTTAGCAAGCTTGGTGAAAGTTTCAAGTCTTTCCCTCTGTTCACCCGGACAGAGTTTTGTCTTGACATCCAGAAGGAACACACCTTGAGAAGGTTCCAGGGCAGCGTTTTATACCTAGAAAGTCTTTGTCCTCTAAAGCCACGAATCACTAAATCCAGCCAGAACCAGTTTGCTGGGGTCGGGGAGCACTTGGTTTACGAGGCGACATCCTGCCCTTTCAGAATGCGGGTGTCTGATATCAGACGCCCAGTGGAGGGGGTGGAGCCATCATTCACCTTGCCAGGCAATGCCCTGCTCGGATCAAAGGGTCACCCCTCCCCATGCCCTGAATACCAATCTCTCTCTCCAGCCAGATCTGATCCAGCTGGCCCTGCTGATCCAAAACCAGATGGCCAATGCACATACTAGTAAAGCCTACAGGAAAGCTCAGGCAAGAAAATACCGCATTTCCAGAAGAGCCATTTTCGAACATGGGATATATAAATGGTACTTACTAAAAGGTGTATCTCAATGTCCTGAGCATAAACATATCAAACTCGAATATCCTATCAGGTTATGGGGGTCAGATAATACTATAGAAGGTAATCATCAGCCTGCCGATTCTGGCCTATAAGAATGGATAGCTTCACGATAGTAACAGTGAAATGGAGGGTAACTCGCTATTAGAACATGCTGCACAGACCTAGGCATTATGGTTATCCTAATTCATACAGTCATCTTTACATGGGGACCATTCGCGGTGTGGCACTGATTAGCAGTGGTACAGCATCCAGAGCATCTAAATCTAGCCAACATAAAAGATAGGAAGGGAAAAGAAGAAGGGAGACCCAAGCCAATGATGCCAGGTCAAACAAAACATAATTGAAGCATCTGTTTAAAGCAACAAATGGAACGTTGATTTTCTTTTTTCTGCTCTATTTTGCTAGCATACTGTGACAAGCAGAGAGAACATGCTTATTTATTCAACTCCTTAGATAGAGGAAAGGTGGAATTGTGGAATCGTTCTGCATGTTTCTACATGTTCCGAGGTACTGCAGCATTTTTTTTAATGACTTGTATTGAACTGTTTCTAATATTTGTGTGCAAAAATATCTCACAGGTATTTGATGTGTTTAATTTTGCACTAGAGGCTTTATTTTTATTCTTCTTGTTTGCAAACACGTTTGCTCTTTCATATGACAGAGCTACGCAACACGTTTTTAAGTGGTTTGTGGGACAAGTGTAGTCAGGAGCACTTTGTTGACAGTCTTCCCTCTTCCTGGACCAGGTGTCGGGCAGAGTCATCAGTCGCTCCCCAGGAGGTGGAGCCAGCATTGTGGTGGCAGAGAACAGCCCTATTCAGAGTCAAGGGGCACTCCCACCACCCACCGTGGTGTAATGCCTCCATTCACCACCTGTCATCCCCAGCCCTGTCACTCACAAAACCCAGACAGCAGATACACATCCTGGCAGAGGCGGGCTGAAATGGTTAGGCAAGCAAATGCTAACTTTCTAAAAAAGCATTTGCAAACACAGGATATTAAAATAAACTTTACTAAAGGAAGTATTTTATTATTCTGAGTTCAGGCATACTAAACTTGACCTTCCACCATGTTCCCTGAGCCTGCTGGGATTATAGAGTGTAATAATTCCAGCAGCCCATGCTGGCCTATGAGAACAGGTAGCCTGAAAAACGAAAATGGCTGTAATTCACTATTAGGACATGCCACACACATCAGGGCTTGTCCTACCTTATGCTTACAATGCACCCTGCCCTTGGGTCTACCATAGGGGTGACTCACATGAAGAAAAGGGAAGGTTTAAGGGCTGGCAAGTGTGTGCACTTGCCCAGCCAGCATGACAGTACCAGACTGCACGCAGGTTTTGCAATGGCAGACCTTGGACACATTTTAAAGGGCTGCTTCTGTGGGTGGCGCAACCAGTGCTGCAGGCCCACTAGCAGTATTGGTATTTACAAGCCCTGGCACTCCTGTTGCACTTTACTGGGGACTGACAGTAAATCCACTGAGCCAATCATGGAAATCAATTACAGGTACACTTTACATTAGGGAGAGCATATGCACTTTAGCACTGGTCAGGAGTGGTAAAGTGCCCAGAGTCATTAAACCAACAAAAACAGGTCAGAGATAATATTGGAGGAAGGCAAAAAGTTCAGGGATGACCCTGCAGAGAGGGCCAAGTTCCGACAGGTGATGGTGTGAACATGTATTATATGAGACAAAGTACCACCTGGCGCACATTATAAAATTACTGCAAGTCACCTCGGAGTCCAATAACCTTATAAAGTAACTCTGCCTTCGGCCTCGTTCCTCTATATAGCTCTTTTTTATAATCTCTTTATTCGAATGATGAAAATATTTAACTTGTGCTGATTCCGTTTTGACTACCTCATCTTGCCATCTATTTTGGTTTTTCATTACGCATGACTCATATGGATACTTTGGAATTTTGCTATTTATTTGGAGTTCATAGTGACAACCTTACCTTGACATCTACCCAGCTATCTCACTACGCTTGACCCATTCGGATAATTTGGACTTTTGTTATTTACTTTGGAGCCTTATGATCATAGCTACATTCGTATGATTTGATGATACATGCGCCGCATATTCCAGCTTTATTAGCCTTGAAAAAGTCCCAGTACTTATTTAGAGTACGGACGAAACACGTGTCGGCTGTCGTTTTATCAATTGGAAAATAACTTTCATGGATCAATAAAGAAAAAGATGACATAAATATGAACTTTATCCACTGATTTGTTTTGTCCTACATTACAAGCTTCAGATTGTATTTGGATTCAATACTGTTATGACTATAAATCACATTAGTCTTAAATTTACTTGTACCTGAGGATTGTGCTCTCCTTGACCTTTCTTGTCTGGTTAGAACCACAATCCATAACTCACACTATGGGTGTGCAAACCCTAACTCAGCATGTTATGTGTGATGATGCGATGACATTTTACAGAGTTTACTAAAGCAGGATGCTGCTGTAGGGAGATCATAGCTACTTTTATCTTCCCTTAA
Organism: Lissotriton helveticus; assembly: GCF_964261635.1. Taxonomy (NCBI): domain Eukaryota; kingdom Metazoa; phylum Chordata; class Amphibia; order Caudata; family Salamandridae; genus Lissotriton; species Lissotriton helveticus. Next base: position 88,687,567 of record NC_136057.1, read on the forward strand.
AACCATTCATAGCACAATTGGGCCTGAGCTAGAATTCAGGTGGGTGAACTCACAAGTCACATACAACGAATCACGTGGTGTATCTGTCTTTCACAACGAGGCCGTGTGCACTCTTGGAGAACCCTGCAGTGGCAAGAATATGCCTGGTCGGCCCTGCTGTTGAGGCCGAATACATACTAGGATTTTTATATTAGGAACTGGAGACAACTGCGTCTTACCAATGTAACTGTGCAACTGGAAACACAGTTCCCTCTCTAGACTGTGCATGTCTACTATCCTCAATAAATACCACATCACTTGTATCCGACTATTACATGTGATTCTGGCCAGTAATTCCTCCCACGAATTGCGCAATTTCCAGTTCCTCAGCCTGGAATAGGGACGGACAAGGAAGGACAAGAGCTACTGGCCTATTTGTCTCATGCAGAGTCCCATAACCAGGCCTGTTTCTGCACAGGAAGGATGCAGTCCTGTGTGGATACAGAGAAGAGTGCAGGGACACATCTGCACCCAGTGTACTCTGGGGGTCAGTATCTCTCAGGGGGTTTCTCCCAAACCATATTAATCCCCTCGGAGACTTACTAAAATATGCACATATGCATTCTAAAGAGGTTACATGTGTTAGTGCACTCAGTGTGTCCATTCATTGCGAAACACATACCTGGGGTGGCTCTGAACGGCAATAAATGTGACTGTGTTGGTCCTGTCTCCATTGAGTCTGAGGGGGTAGCTTCATCTGCAGTAATTGTGTACAGTTCTACGCATGTTGGGGGCACAGGCTTACCCCGCTCTTCAGGAGAGAGCAGTTTTGCCTTGCAGTTCTGATGTTGATGCTGTGATTCAGGATGCAGTGATTTGAGTATGTAGCTCTGATCTGAACCCTCTGCATCAGTACAGGCTGGTATTAGCCTGTACTTCAGATTTGAATCCTGCTCCTCTGGGTGTAGTGGTTCCACTGTATTGTTCTGATCTGTTTTTTGCGCTTCAGGAAGCACCGATTCTCTCTCTCGATCCAGTGCAGCAGTGTGCAGTGGTTCCACCGTGTTGTTCTGATCTGTTTTTTGTGCTTCAGGAAGCACCGATTCTCTCTCTCGATCCAGTGCAGCAGTGTGCAGTGGTTCCACCGTGTTGTTCTGATCTGTTTTTTGTGCTTCAGGAAGCACTGATTCTCTCTCTCGATCCAGTGCAGCAGTGTGTGGTGGTTCCACCGTGTTGTTCTGATCTGTTTTTTGTGCTTCAGGAAGCACCGATTCTCTCTCTCGATCCAGTGCAGCAGTGTGCAGTGGTTCCACCGTGTTGTTCTGATCTGTGTTTTGTGCTTCAGGAAGCACTGATTCTCTCTCTCGATCCAGGGCAGCAGTGTGCAGTGGTTCCACCGTGTTGTTCTGATCTGTTTTTTGTGCTTCAGGAAGCACCGATTCTGTCTCTCGATCCAGTGCAGCAGTGTGCGGTGGTTCCACCGTGTTGTTCTGATCTGCTTTTTGTGCTTCAGGAAGCACTGATTCTCTCTCTCGATCCAGTGCAGCAGTGTGTGGTGGTTCCACCGTTTTGTTCTGATCTGTTTTTTGTGCTTCAGGAAGCACCGTTTCTCTCTCTCGATCCAGTGCAACAGTGTGCAGTGGTTCCACAGTGTTGTTCTGATCTGTTTTTTGTGCTTCGGGAAGCACCAATTCTCTCTCTCGATCCAGTGCCGCAGTGTGCAATGGTTCCACCGTGTTGTTCTGATCTGTTTTTTGTGCTTCGAGAAGCACCAATTCTCTCTCTCGATCCAGTGCAGCAGTGGTCAGTGGTTCCACCGTGTTGTTCTGATCTGGTTTTTGTGCTTCAGGAAGCACCGATTCTCTCTCTCGATCCAGTGCAGCAGTGTGCAGTGGTTCCACTGTGTTGTTCTGATCTGTTTTTTGTGCTTCAGGAAGCACCGATTCTCTCTCTCGATCCAGTGCAGCAGTCTGCAGTGGTTCCACCGTGTTGTTCTGAACTGTTTTTTGTGCTTCAGGAAGCGATTCTCTCTCTCGATCCAGTGCAGCAGTGTGCAGTGGTTCCACCGTGTTGTTCTGATCTGTTTTTTGTGCTTCAGGAAGCACCGATTTTCTCTCTCGATCCAGTGTAGCAGTGTGCACTGGTTCCACCGTGTTGTTCTGATCTGTTTTTTGTGCTTCAGGAAGCACCGATTCTCTCTCTGTATCCATTGCAGCAGTGTGCAGTGGTTCCACCGTGTTGTTCTGACCTGGTGTTTGTGCTTCAGGAAGCACTGATTCTCTCACTTGATCCAGTGCAGCATGGTGCAGTGGTTCCACCGTGTTGTTCTGATCTGAACCCGGTGCATCTAAACAGGTCTGTTCTAGCTTGTCTTTCTGTTCTGGTTCCTGTGCTTCAGGACGCATAGATTCTTGCTCGTAGTTCACGTTTGGATCCTGTGCATAAGGAAGTTCCTGCTTCAAGCATAGGTGTTGCTGTAGGCACTGGGTTTGTTGTGACCCCAACTCATCAAAGAACAATAGCCCAGACTCTAAGTGTTCGTCTGATGACATCCCATCAAGTGACACAGGTTGTAGGCTGCGGTTCTCCTGGGGATCTTGGAAATTAAAACACATCAATTCTTCCTCCAAGGCATCATCAGGTCCCTTCCCATTTGATAACACGGGTTCTAAACCGTGGTTTTGCTGTGGTTCGCGTCCATCAGGAAATAGTGGGCGTGGGCAGAGGTTCTGTTGTTGGTCCCAGCTATTAGTAGACAATGGGGATGGTTCTTGCTTCAGGTGCTCATCTGGTTCCCTCTTTTCTGGGAACGTTGACTGTACGCTCTGGTCTTGCTCTGGTGCTTTGCCAACAACAAATTCCGAGGGAAGATACAGGTGTGCCTCCAGTGATCTGCCTGGAGGATCTGTTTGAGGGTACCTCGATAGAGTACAATCCAGCTGTAGTAAATTTCCATTTGGAAACCCAGGTTGCATGCACTGGTCCTGCTTCGACTCTTGGACATCTGGAAACCCAGGTTGCATGCACTGTTCCTGCTGTGACTCGTGTACATCTGGAAACCCAGGCTGCATGCACTGGTCCTGCTGCGACTCGTGTACATCTGGAAACCCAGGCTGTATGCACTGGTCTCGCTTAGACTCGTGTACATCTGGAAACCCAGGCTGCATGCACTGGTCTTGATTCGACTCATGTACATCTGGAAACGAAGGTTGCATGCACTGGTCTCGCTGCGACTCGTGTACATCTGGAAAACCAGGTTGCAAGCACTGGTCTTGCTTTGACTCGTGTACATCTGGAAACCCAGGTTGCATGCACTGGTCTTGCTGTGACTCGTGTACATCTGGAAAACCAGGTTGCAAGCACTGGTCTCGCTTCGACTCGTGTACATCTGGAAACCCAGGTTGCAAGCACTGGTCCTCCCATGGGTCACGTTGATCTGGAAACACTGGCTGTAGCCAAAGGTTTGGCTCCTCTGGGCACACTTGAATATTGGTCGGAGAAGAGAGCGTACACTCCTGCTTTGGTGCATGCACGTCAGAGAACACCGGCTGAAGACACAAGCTCGGATCCCCTGGCCTGTCCAGTTGAGATGTCGCAGGAGACCGGCTAACAGCACAATTTCTAATGCTCACTGGACAGACCACCTCCAAAGACACTGCACCATTATCTAGGGAACCTTGATCCTTTTCTATCCAGATTTTCTTAATCAGCCCAGCGACTCTAGAAGGTACGTCCTTCACAGTATTTAGCAAGTTATCCAGTTTGGCTTCCAACTCCTCCAGCATGGATAAAAGGAGAATGTGGGGCAGTTTCTCTGAAAGCGATTCCAGGTCCTCGTCCCTCTGAGCATCATTTCGGGATCTTGAAGCTGATTCGTCATGAAGAGGTAAAGATGAGACTGTGGCTCTTACGGATTCACGTGAACACTGCGCATTCGCTTTCTTTCCTGGAGCCCGTCTTCTGCCCATTCTGGTACTTTGATTTTCAAGTCTCAAGTGTCTGCGGAGGAGAGGAAAAGAGACAAGACAACACGTTATCACAGGACAGCTGGGTCAAAATACTCCTGATCAGAGAAAATTGCGAATTTCTAAAACCTGAAAATGTTTAAATCATTAAAATTTAACAATACCCACAACATAGTTCATATTTTATTAAAGGCACGGATTTGAAATTTGTTTCCAACGCTATGTCTGTTCCTTGGTCTGCTCAAATTGCACACGGTTACGAAAAAAATAGAATATTGTAACACCCTTGCAGTAATCAAAGGTTTATAGTACCCTAGCAGACAAGACTGCAATATCATCCTCACTTGCAAAGTACACCTCTCTTTTGCAATAATCGGGGAAGTGACTGAAGCACGCGCCAACATACTCAACCTCTACAGGATCTACAAAATGCTTGTTATGTCATTGCACATAAAGAGAGCATGTTCAACCTGGGGTTTCTTGGCACTGAATCATAAATACATAAAAGAGGAGAAAACAAACCATAACGGGGAAGAATCTAGTCTGAATAGGTTTGTGGGTTGTCAAATTTCTGGGAAAACACTTGGAGTTAGATTCAAATGGATGTAGATGGGAGAGAGATCCGAATGGAAGGAGCTTGTATCAAAGCTGCGTCCACCTGATCTGATCCTCTGTAATTTCGGAATAGAAAGTAAATTCAAGTGAGGAGATCTCTGCTTTTGTACGGGTGTATGCATTTCCACCTGGTTTGCAATGAAGTGAGGGGCTAGACCTCTCGATCCTTTAGGGCTGCGGCAGAGGGTCTTAGAGAGGATATGTTATTTCAATATAGGTATGATGTGTGCCCACCTCTGAAGATGATGTAGTAAACAAGCTGCGTCGCTGTGAATTACTTGTAGTCTATGAATGGTTATACTGGGTATTCTTACATATACTCGGTTGGCATAATGCGATCTAGATAGGACTGCGGCCACCACTATTGCTTTTCTTGCCTAAAGTGGGAGGAGAGGGGTTAGTTTCTGAAGCAGTCTCAGCATAAATCTGCATTTAGATCCTACTGCTCCAGCAGCTGGTTCTTGCTAAGATTGCTATTGATTATCACTCAGAGGCTTTTAGCTGTGGGTTTAGGCTCCGGTAACAATCTCAATTTTGTTGTTGAGTAAAGTTGGTTCCAAAGATTGGTCTTATTCTTTAGAATTACAATCTCACTTTTGTCCACATACGGTTTTAGCTGATTCAACCTCATCAAGTAATTATCAAATTGCATCATAAATAATTCCATTGATAAGAATTAACAACTGAGAACTGGTGTTGTTTTAAAGCCTGGAACCTCTTGAAGACAGTTCTCTGATCAATAGTTTTTGCAGGTTAAGGGAGAAGAGGTATTGCCCTATAATTCTTGGTTATATCCGGGGCTACTCCCTGGTTTTCAGTAACGTGAGCTCTACAGCATTTTGAAACGCGCTTGGAGCGACAGCTTGATGAAAACGCTCTGCAGGGGATTGCTGAAGACCTGGCTTTACGACTGAGACGCAGCACCCTCGGCGCCCAGATATCCTTGGGGTACGCTTTATAAATGCTGATTGATTGATTGATGAGGTCAGAGATTCTATGACTGCTGGAGGGGAAGGGTCAGTTGGTGACCCGGATTTGACCTTGATCATAAATTCATGGATTTTATTATCTTAGTTCCACAAACAAAACGGTTCAGGTGAAACACAATTAACACTTAAACAATAAACATTAGAGCGAAGAAAACTAAATAAAGGAAAAGAAAAAGAAGAAGCCTTTATACACACATTGACAGATTATCAAAATCAATTGTAATTTATTCTATATATATTTTCCATAAAAAGCTCCTGCATTATTGGCCATTCCGAGCCCCGTGGCTCCTACATTGCAGGCAACCTTTTTATTTAGCGCCCGAGAGGCTCCTACGTCCCTGGGGCATTTTTTATTCAGAGCCCACGAGGCTCCAACGTCCCGGGAGCATTCGTTGCGGTCCCACGAGGGTCCAGGGGGCATTTGGTTTTCAGAGCCCCGTGGCTCCAACGTCAGTGGCGGCATTGTGGTTTCGAGCCTGAGAGGCTCCAACGATGGGGGCATTTTGTTATCTCGAGCCCACGAGGCTCCACGCGCATTGGGGGCATTTTGGAGGGTAGAGCGTCCCCGGTTGTTTATTCCTAGAGCCTGCAAGGCTCCCACGATGTGTTTGGGCACTGTGTTTATTTGGAAGCCCAGAGGAGAGCCAGGAGGCACGCTGGATACAGGCTCCGTTCCCCAGCTGCCCAGCACCTAGTGGGCAGCTGCTACGTTTAGGCCTGGTTTTTTGCGCATTCTTCTTTGGCTGCCTGCGCAGCCAGCCCAGACATTCTGGACATTGGGCCTGTGAGCCCCTGAGAGGCCAAGTTGGCCTGGGGTCAGTTCTGTGACCTTTTGCGCAAATGTGATACTTGCCTAATGTTATTTTATGCATAATATGCACTGCCGTTTTAACTATACCTCTACATGTGTGTTTATGCTTAGGAGGTTGTTTTACCTAGTATAGTTATGCTAGTGAGTTCATGGTTCACTGCGTGATATATGCCTAAGGTGGTTAGGATTGCGTAGGGTGTACTTACCTTCTACCAGTGGTTACTGGTTGTGTGCTACATTTGCTATTTGGTGCTGCAATTATTCTATGTTCTAAGTGCTATTCCTACAAAGTGCTATTTCTACCAAGTGCTATTTCTACCAAGTGCTAGTTCTACCAAGTGCTTATTCCTGACAGTGGTCCATGAGGCCCTGTCCTGTGTTTATAATCCCCTGTAAATTCCGCTCGTGCCAGTGGCACAGTGTAAATTGTGTGTTTATTATCTAATGTGTTTGGTATAATACAAAAGCTATTTTTATATATAACCTAGTGTGGAGTTTCCTTTGTGGTGGGCCCTGGGTGTTGCTGCTGGGTGTGCTCCGGGATAAGCCTGACTGTTTGTGCCAAGCTACCAAGGGGGTGAGCAGGGGATATCTTGGCGGGTGACTTCCTTGCCCTGACTAGAGTGGTAGTTTCTGCCTGGCTTTGGCGCAAGCCTTAGCCAACCGGAAATCCCCATTTCTAACAGGGTTATTTCACCCTGTCGGATATCAGGACAGCTCCTTTTATGATTTATAGATTCCTTGCTATACTGACCGTATCTGTGTTAGGCTTTTCCTTGCTTATTTTGGCACATGTATTGCATATTAGAGCATGATCGTTAAAATACACATTTTAAACTTGTCTTGTGTCTCTGTCTGAATTTACTGTGGAGAAGTACATGTGTGAGAGCGAAAGGGTGTGTCCTGTCACCACGATTGCTGAGAGTCGGGAGTGTTGTGTTCTGGGGTGTCTAATCACTTGGTCCTTGGTGAGTAGGAGGGCAAGTGAGACATGTTAGCGAGTCGGTCCAGCACTCATGGGTGCTAAGGTGCTAGGATGACTCGGTCCCTGCCTGTAGGAGAGTAGGGTCTGCTTCCTATGGTCACCCCCACTTTTTTCTGTGATACTCTGGTTTTTCGACTTTAGTGTGGCTGTAGGCCTGCTAATCAGACCCACAGCCCAGCTGTTCTCTCTCTAAATTGATACCATGTACTTTAACGTGACCGTCCCTGCTCTCTGCAGACGAGGTCGCTCCCCCACGCTGCTCCCTGACCTGATTGGTATCGTGGCACATTGCTCCTTGTGAAACTGACGAGTGATATTGACGCCTGCTTTGCATTTATTTCACCTTATTGCGCCCTGCTTTGTGTAGTGCTTAGACACTCTTTCATTTTTGCTGCTTAAGGACATCTGCTTGCTCCGTGGAAGGCCGCCGGCCATTTTGCTGTTGTTGTTGTTGTGTCGCCCTGCCCTGGTATCCACCCCGCTCCCGCCTTCCCAGCTGACCCTCCCTCCCACGAACAGTACCTGCGCTGCTCTGCCCATATCGCGCTGTGACCGTCCCTGCTCTCTGCAGACGAGGTCGCTCCCCCACGCTGCTCCCTGACCTGATTGGTATCGTAGCGCATTGCTCCTTGTGAAACTGACGAGTGATATTGACGCCTGCTTTGCATTTATTTCACCTTATTGCGCCCTGCTCTGTGTTGTGCTCAGATAATCATTTATTTTTGCTGCTTCTGCACCCTGACCTGATTGGTATCGTAGCGCATTGCTCCGTGTGAAACTGACGAGTGATATTGACGCCTGCTTTGCATTTATTTCACCTTATTGCGCCCTGCTTTGTGTAGTGCTTAGACACTCTTTCATTTTTGCTGCTTAAGGACATCTGCTTGCTCCGTGGAAGGCCGCCGGCCATTTTGCTGTTGTTGTTGTTGTGTCGCCCTGCCCTGGTATCCACCCCGCTCCCGCCTTCCCAGCTGACCCTCCCTCGCCCCTCCCCCTCCACTTTTCATTTATGACAGCTGACTTTCCGCGCAGCGTTTACGCGCAGCGATCGCGCCCCAGTCGCGCCGAAGGATCGCCAAAGGTAAGCCCGTCTACGCCCGTCCGCGCCAAGACCGCGCCCAGCGCCAGACCCCCTGGCCCCCGTACCACCCACCCCACCCGCATTACATACGACGCCCCCACCCTCTTAGCCCTAAACCCCGGCCAACTCCCCAACTGCGCCCAAGCCGCACCTGGACACACCCATGGACCCTTCACATGCAACTCCTGCAAGTATGACGGCACCAAGACCAACTCCTCATCCACTAACACCAAACAGAGATCTGACACCAACCACCTAAAATGCATCCTGCTCAACACCCGCTCGGTCCACAGACACGCCATCGACCTTTGGAATCTACTAGACACCATCTCTCCGGACGTCGCCTTCCTAACAGAAACATGGATGAACACCTCCTCAGCCCCAGACATCACCATTGCCATCCCGGAAGGCTACGAGATCATCCGAAAAGACCGCACCTACCAAACAGGAGGAGGCATCGCTATCATCCATAAGAATTCCATCCGCATCTCAACCAGCTCGGACGTCAACCTCGCTAGCGCCGAACACCTTCACTTCCAGATCCACACCGACCCCAAGACCACACTCAGAGGCACCCTCCTCTACAGGCCACCAGGACCCCGTGCACAATTCAGTGAAGACATCACTGACTTTATCACCCCACACGCCCTCCCCTCCGAGGACTACATTCTATTGGGAGACCTCAATTTTCACCTGGAAAAGAGCAACGACAGCAACACCACCACCCTTCTGGACAATCTCGCCAACCTTGGACTCAAACAACTTGTTAATACCCCCACACACTACGCAGGTCACACACTCGACCCTATCTTCACCTCCAGCAAACATATCTCCTTCAGTCGCACCACAGTTCTCCATTGGACGGACCACAGCTGCGTTCACTTTGTCTACAAAAAGACCACAACCCACAACCATCCTCAACCTACTCTGCGAAGAAACTGGAACAAAATCACCATCGACCAGCTCTCCTCATCGCTTCTTCAAAACCCCCCTGCCCACTCATCGAACCCCAACCAAGCAGCCATTAACCTCACTCAATGGCTAACCAACAGCGCCGACAACCTAGCACCTTTGAAAAAACGTCAAATCAAACTAGGCAGCAAAAACGCCCCCTGGTTCAACGATGATCTTAAGAAATCCAAGAAACTCTGTCGCTCCCTTGAGAAGGCCTGGAAAAAAGACCCAAACACCAGCACCAGGGACGCCTTCAAAAACGCAACCCGCATACACCACCAACTGATCCGGACTGCCAAGAAAGCCGCATTCAAAGTCCGACTAGACAACAACGCCAACAAGAGCAAGGAATTATTCAACATCGTCAAAGAGTTTACCAACCCCACTGCCAACTCCAACGACATCACTCCCTCTCAAACCCTTTGCGACTCCCTAGCTTCGTTCTTCCATGACAAAATCGCAGACATCCACAACAGCTTCGACAACCAACCCGGAGACCAACCCACCCAACATTCTGCCGTACCTTCACCCCCCTTGAACATCCTTAATGACTGGAACCCAATCTCCACCACTGAGGACACCATCCGCCTGATGAACTCCATCCACTCAGGATCCCCCATAGACCCATGCCCTCACCACATCTTGAACAAAGCAGACTCCATCATAGCACCACACCTCCGATACGTCATCAACTGCTCCCTCAACTCCGCCACCTTCCCGGAAAGCTGGAAACACGCCGAACTCAGCGCCCTTCTGAAAAAACCCACAGCTGACCCCACCGAACTCAAAAACTACCGCCCCATCTCGCTCCTTCCATTCCCGGCCAAAGTCATCGAGAAAGCTGTCAACAACCAGCTTGCCGCCTTCCTCGAAACCAACAAATCCCTCGACTCCTCACAGTCCGGCTTCCGAGCCAAACACAGCACTGAGAGCGCACTCATCGCAGCAACAGACGACATTCGAACTCTACTGGACAATGGAGACACAGTCGCCCTCATCCTCCTCGACCTCTCCGCAGCCTTCGACACAGTCTGTCATAGCACCCTGTTACAACGCCTCAGAAACATCGGAATCCAAGGAAAAGCACTGGAATGGATTACCTCGTTCCTTTCCGGAAGAACTCAGAGAGTCCGCCTCCCACCATTCAAGTCAGAGGCCACTGAAGTCATTTGCGGCGTGCCACAAGGATCTTCACTCAGCCCCACCCTCTTCAACATATACATGAGCCCCCTCGCGGCCATCGCACGCCAACACAACCTCAACATCATCTCCTACGCTGATGACACTCAACTGATCCTTTCACTCACCAAAGACCCTAACACCGCCAAAACCAACCTACATGAAGGTATGAAAGAAGTAGCCGAGTGGATGAAGCACAGCCGTCTGAAACTGAATTCAGACAAAACAGAAGTCCTTATCTTAGGTACCTCCCCCTCCGCCTGGGACGACTCTTGGTGGCCAGAGGCCCTTGGAAAATCACCCATCCCGACGGACCACGCACGGAACCTGGGCGTCATCCTGGATTCCTCACTCTCGATGACCAAACAAGCCAACGCCGTCTCATCATCTTGCTTCAACATTCTTCGCATGCTCAAAAAAACATTTCGCTGGATCCCCACCGAAACTAGAAAAACGGTCACCCACGCACTGGTTACAAGCCGCCTGGACTACGGAAACACCCTATACGCCGGTACCACCGCAAAACTTCAGAAAAAACTCCAACGCATCCAGAACGCATCAGCCAGACTCATACTAGACATCCCGCGTAAAGACCACATTTCTGGTCACCTGAAAAACCTCCACTGGCTCCCCGTCAATAAGAGGATCACATTCCGCCTCCTAACCCACGCACACAAAGCACTTTACGAACTTGGACCCGAATGCCTCAACACACGACTTTCCTTCTACACCCCCTCCCGCCAGCTATGCTCTTCCAACCAAGCCCTTACTGCTGTTCCTCGCATCAACAAAACCACCATGGGAGGAAGATCCTTCTCCTACCTGGCGGCTAAAACCTGGAACTCACTTCCCATTCACCTTCGCCTCACTCAGAACCACCTAGCATTCACAAAGCAACTTAAAACCTGGATATTCGACAAGTAATTCCCCACCCTTCTTCAAGCGCCTTGAGACCCTCTGGGTATGTAGCGCGCTATATAAATTAATTGACTTGACTTGACTAAGTACATACCAGATTGGTTACTGGGTCACTCTTGTGAGCTCCTGTATAGTGTAACATAGGTACCCAGGGCATAGGTGTACCCAAGGCCTACCAGGGGCTGCAGCATGTATTGTGCCACCCCTGGTTTGCCTTCCAAACTGACACCACGGGTCTGTTCACACAGCCTAAGTAAGGTGGTGTAATCAACCCTTACTTAGATATAGTATACCTATATCTACCGTATATATAGACACATATGCACGTATAAGTCACTCCTGTGGTAGGCCTCGACAATCCTGGAGGCAGAGTGCTTGGTTTTATGTGAGAGGGTGCCCTAGCATGAGCTGAGCCCCCCTGCAGCTTTTGGAACCATCTCCTTATAGTCTGTGTTTACCAACCCCACTGCCACTGCCCACTGTTCTATGATATAGCCATACCATATACTCTTAAGTGCATTATAATCCTCGCTGTTAATGCTAACTTTGGTTTGGCTTTATCAAAACATGTCGTGTAAGGTGCCAAATAGTTTGGAATACTACCCCCCGCCAATTCTGGTGGCAGGGGTAGCATTCCACCCTTCTAGAGGGAAAAGACATGTATGTTACTGCTTTACTCGGTTAAAGTTAGACAGAGCCCCAGCATCACAAAATGGATGCTGCTGCCACAGACACAGTCTGACCTCCTGCTGCTGGATGAAACTCCGGCAGGGGAGGCCTGGACAATAGGTTTCCTGTCCAGGGCGGCAGATGTGTATTGGGACAGGGAGGGCTGCATCAGCAGATGCTTTTTGAGACATTGCCTGGGGCACACAAGGTGCTCCATGCATAGCCCGGTTCAAACCAGTTGCTGGGGCACTCCAGCCCCAGCTCTGACACGAAACTGGAGAAAGGGAAAGGGGTGTAACCACCCCCTTCTCAGGTCCACCCATAGGAGGGACCTAGGCAGGTAAGGTAATCCAGCCCCTTAGCTTAGTATAAGTATAGGAGCTGTGTCCCCAGGACTTCAGATTACCCTGGAAAGAAACTTTGATACAGAACTCTTGGACCTTCGACATTCTATTCTGTCTAGAAGACAGAAGGCATCTCCATTGTGGAGCGACCACCCTATGCAAACAGGCACCACCAGTAACTTGCCAGTCTGCTTGGCCGATGCTCCTGAAAAAACCCAAAGACTCAGCGACACAGAAAATAGACTCTCAGACTTCTCTAACTCCGACCCACATCCACAGCAAAGCTGAGACCCATGGCGGACACGAAAGACGTGGGACCGGACACCCTGGACATCCTGTAGTTTGCTAACTGCATCGACTCCTGAGGTAACTCACAGTTGTGCTTTGGGGTATGAGAAGCCCAGACCCAAGCACCATTTGCACTGAAGCTTAGCCCTCCACACTCCACGAGTGCTGCGTGGGGCCTGCTCTTGCATTTCAGCTTGACGCGTCTTCCCAGTTCCTTGCCCGTTTGCTAGTGAGCCCCCTGAAGATTTTCTTTCAAACTAAACTACTTTCCTGGTTGCTCCAGGCTTGCTCGAGCATCCCTTCAAAGGAGAAGCGCTAAAGACCTTGCTGGTCTGCAACAGAGCCAATCTCGACATCCTGCGTGGGTTGCATTTGCCAAGGCTTGTTGGGTCCAATCCAGATAACGACGCTGCAGTCAACTAGATCCTTTGTGGAACAGCTCGAATCCAGTGCTTGGTCATCGTCGATGCCTCTTGGACCTCGTGGCTGCAGAGACAATCTCACCTTCTTCGCCTTCAAGCAAGTGACATCGCCTGGTTCCTTCCTGGTTCCTCCCTGGTTCCTTCCTGGTCACTGGCTAGTGACCCAGACTCTGCCCCCTCTGCTTTCTGGTTCTTCACATCACCGATCCACCCTTGGATCCACCCAGACACTTTTCCTCAGGTCGCCTGCAGCACTTCTTTGCAGATCTCCATAGAAAAAGATGACGAAACCTGACACGAAAAGACACCTATGCACCTGGCTTTCCTGGGTGAGGTAACACAAGTACTCCGTTGCTCCTGTGGGTCTTGACTCTCGAAGTGTCCTAGTTTAAAAGGGTTCTATTCTAGTCCATCCGGAAGTGTCCTTAAACAGTAACTTTGTAACTTCTTAGTTTTCCATTATAAGTCAATGGTAACTCGCGACTGTGTTTAGACACTGGACACGTCTCCCGTGGGCCTCCTACTTCCTAACCTTTAGTTGTTTAGTGTATTCCCAGCGATTCTACAGGCCCTAGGCCTGCTTTCTAACTCTCACGTGGTACTTATACCACGTTCTTAGTATATGGTTCGTGAGGCCCCTAGGGCATAACTGTATAGGTGCAACTTATCGTATGCTAATTGAGTAACTTGTGATGTACTTTGACCTCTGACCTCATAAACAGTGCAGAGGGGTTGTGTTAGAAATAAATACATATAAATTTGATATATACCTTGTGTGGTGTCCTTTCATTTGGTATTCAAGGGGTTATAATTGGTAAAACAGCTTGCTTTACATTCTCTCTGAAGTCTTAGTCTGATGACTGCTGGTCCATGCTACCACTAGAATAGCTTGTCTATAAGGTTGACTTTACAACCACCATCAGTAAGGGTCGATTAGACTGGTGCAAGGTGCCCACTAGAATAGTGGACATCATATGCCAGGCTAACTTCTCACACTGCCTACTAAGGTTCTATGGTCCCAAGCATAGTTCCTCGACTCCGCAGAATCCCTGCAATCTTTCTCACAGTAAACGTACCATGCCCAGGAAAGTGTATCCAAGTTTTTCCAAGTTTATTAGTCTTTATTTCGAATGATAAAAATTCATAAAAGACGATACACAATCATGTACAATATAAAATACACTAGCGATCCCTAGAACTAAAAAAGCACAATACATGACAGTATACATAAAATACATCAAAATGGGACGATCAGTGCAAAGGTGTATTCAGTTTCTTAATTCGAATCAGCCAAGACCATCCCAGGAATCTAGCAACACAAATCACCACAATTTCCGATCTTATTACTTGCATTTTCCTGAGTGCATCACGATAACCACTGCAATTCAGGGATGCACATATGGGTTTAAGCCACTTATTTCTAGGATCACGATAAACAGGGCAACCAAAGAAAAGATGACCAATGCTTTCTTCCTGGTCAAAACACCAAGGACATTTACTTCCTGACTTCGAATCCCATTTAGCAGTAAAGGAATTCACTGGCAAGGTGCCAGTACGAAACTGATGATAAAGCTTGCGATCTAACACCTTGGGTATCAAATCCCAATACTGCTCTAGTACAGGGGTGACCTTGTGCGTTAAAAATATTCCTGTTAAATTAGTATCCAGGGATTGGGTTACCAAAATAGATTTTTTCCATGCCCAAAAGAGCGCTTTAAACTCGGATTTGGATGGAAATGTAGACCCCCCTGGATTTGACCAGAGCTCAGGAAGGCCCATCATATGTAGGGTGATTCTAACTTCCCTAAACCAGTGTAATTTTTGCGCACCCCATAGTGATTTTACCTCGTCCAGTTCCCGGGCAAAGAGACTAAGCTCGGGAGTGGACCAAAGGCGACGCCAGAGTGACACTATACGATACTGGGCCAGATCATTGATAGGTCTACAACCTAGGTCAAGTAACAGAGGTTTAATGGGCGCAGACTGCGGGAGACCTGCCAGGTTCCGTAGGAACCTATTTTGTGCCACAGCCAAGCATGATAGATCTTTATGACCCCAGACTTCGGCTCCATATAAGGTTGCAGAAAGAACTTTAGCCTCATAGATCTTAAGGGCGGGGGTAATACGTTTTGTAAGAGAGTTCTTTTGCTCAAGAACCAAACAACCGGCCAGCCTATTAAATTTCAGTTTGGACGTCTCCAGTTGGGAGTTCCAATCGAGATGCTGATCAAGAGTCACACCAAGATATGTCATAACTTTGACCTGCTCAAGTTGGACCCCATTTAGAGACACCGAACAGGTTGGGGGGGTTTTCTTACAAAAAACCATAAATTTGGTCTTTTCTACATTTATTTGTAGGTCATTTGCATTACAAAACTCCGAAAATCTATTCAGGGCAACCTGGAGCCCTCCTCTTGTTTTCGACAGAAGGAGGGTGTCGTCTGCAAATATAAGCATAGGATATTTGCGGCCACCCAACATTGGTGCATCGGTCTGTATATTGTTAAAATATTCGACGACCTGATTGATAAACAAGAGGAACAAGGTAGGTGCCAGGACACAACCTTGTCGCACCCCACGTTGTACTGGGAAACATTCTGTTACCTGCCCCTGGCTGCCCCATCTTACCTGGGCAAAATTATCCTCGTGTAAGCGCTGAACGAGACTCAAAAGCTCTGAGGGAAGACCCATTGATCTAAGAGCTTCCCATAGCTTCTTCCTTGGAACTAAGTCAAAAGCCGACTTAAGGTCGACGAACGCGGCGTATATTACGCCGCCACCCAACAGAACCACTTTCCAAAAAAGAAGTGAAAACCGGAGAACCTGGTCAATAGTGCTAATGCCAAACCTGAATCCTGCCTGCATAGGAGAGAGTATGTTATTGGCGTCGATCCATTCCTGGATTCTTACTAAAATCATCCTAGACACAATCTTCTGAAGTGCATCAATCAGACTAATTGGCCGATAATTATTTGGGATGGAGCGATCACCCTTCTTATATACTGGCAGGATTTCCGCACCTTTCCAGGATTTTGGGATCTCTGCGCCTGCGGCTATGTAATTGGCCAATTGCGTGATATAAGGGACCCATAAGCCAGGATTAAGCTTAAAAAGATCAGCAGGAATAACATCAAGGCCGGGAGCTTTTCCCGACTGGACTGACTCCAAGGCTTGTGAGGCATCAGTTTCCAGAAAGATAAGTCTGTCTCCTAGTGGTTGTAGAGGACTCTGTGGGATGGTTGCTATTGTGTGATCTAGGGCTATATTAGGGTCATTGAATTGTGCTGCAAAAAATTTAACCCAAGATTGCGCTGACACATGATTATTGGGTGTTTGGGCGACTGAGGCCCTTCCCCTCCTCACGATCAGCCAAAATTCAGTTGGATTGGAAGACTCACAGGCTCTAAGAAGAGCGAGCCAGTAAGAGTCGTCCCAATCCCGCTTGGCCGCACAAAGAGTTTGTTTGTAACGCTGCCTAGCAACCCTAATATCTGCGGTATTCCTAGCCTTAACAGCATCTATTAGGCTGCTATGAGCTGCTCTGCAGCTCTTGTTATACCATTTTTGGTACACCTTAGTGGGGGCAGCTTTAGGGGGCTTAGTAAGGAGGTTTTTGAGACTCATAAAACACTCCTCATGGAGATTGATGAAGGTTGGGTCGACTGCACCAAAAGAGGATAGTGGTGGCATCTTGCTCCTCGTGCTCCTGACCTTCTCCTCTAACTCAGCAATAAGCGCTAAATCATCCAACACTCTGGTCCACTTTACACGACGTCTATTATCACACAAGACTACGTCAGAAGTCAGGCAATTAGTTCCACACGCTTGCTCACCCAAGCCGGTGACCAAAATCTCGAGTGAAAGAGGATTGTGATCGCTCTCTGGACGGGGCTCTACCACCATATCTCGCACAATCGACCAATATTCGATATTGATCAAAATGTAATCGATACGGCTAGAGCTTAAACCGTTGTCAAAGGTATTTGCCCCTAACCTATCAGAGCGCGTGCGCCCATTAACAGCCCGAAGGCCCCGTTCCAAACAGAGGCCCAGCCAATGAAGTGCAGCCTCAGTACCCCTAACTCCCCTAGAGATAGTCAACGGAGGGATATTCCAAGCTGTGTCCTCCTCAGCACCCACGTCCTCAGCCAAAGTAAGTATAGGCTCAAAGGAGGAGTTCAAATCGCCCGCTACCATAACGATCTGATCGGCTGTGAGGTTCTTCAGTGCCTGGTCAAGGTGGGATGTCACGGTTTGTTTCCTCCCACCCTGGCAGCCACGAGCATAGACATTAACCAAAAAAAAATCAATGGCATTGGCTTTACTCAAGGTGATACACAGAAGATCCAGGCTCTCTACCAAAGTTTCCTTGCCATGAAAGCCCAGATTGTTTTTAATCCAAATGGTTAAGCCACCTGAGGCCCTACCCTTGATACTCGGAGTGGCGGGTTTTGAGAAATTAAGATAACCCACCCTATGTAAGGGGACTGTTGACCAAGTTTCCTGGAAGATAATGATATCATATAGGTCGATAAAGTTGGTCCAGTCGACGTTATCCAGGCGTCCCCTTAGCCCTGCAATGTTCCAGGATACCACTCTCAATGGGTTATCCATACCGATTACTTGATAGGTGGGAGCCACACCCTGCACGTTAACCCCAGACATAGCCGGAACAACGCCAGAGTCTGGTGGTGAATACAGGTTTCCAGACATACTGGGTCCAGGACTTAACAAAGTTAGAATAGTGGGTTGGGCTGCCTCCCTAGTATAGGGAGAGTTCGTCAGATTTCTGGAAGGGATTAAACTTACACCAGATTTTATGGGGGTGGTAAATGGGCCTGTCGCCCCAGTAAGCGGGAGGTTATTTAATAACGATATGTCGACAGACCCCCCATGTCAATCGACATCCTCCAGACAACCAAACCTATTAGATGTCGGTGCCCCCTGCCACCAATTGTGCTGGGTGTACCCATCAGCCATATAAGCTGGCTGTCTAGGGTGCTGAACATTTGACCATAAGGCCTCCTTCATGGGTTGATGTCTGGGAGGGTAAAAGAAAGTAAGGGGTCTCACGACGATAGTGGTGTTAGCTCCATAGGATGGCCGTGCGCAAAGATGCTGGGCTGTGTGGGGGTCGGCAAAGGATACCACAACACAGTCACCCGCTATAGACTTATGCGTGGGGCCTATCCAGGGCACTCTCCGTACCATTAGGACACTACTTCTATGCTGACCAGGGAGCTGGTTATTAGTATTAAGCCAATGAATGACCTTGTTTTTTAGGGAAAGATCATTCTCCTGAGAATAAGGGTCCAATTCAGGAACACCAGCTAAAATGATAACATAGGACCCTGCTTCAGGGGGTAAATCAATAAACCCTCCTCGAAAGTTAGAGCGGGTAGCCTGTCGAGGTAGATTTTTCGTGCGTTCAGGTCTTGAATATTGGTGGGTTGCTACTCTTGGGACAGGATTCTGTCTAATGGCTGATTTTTGCAAAGGAAGAGATAACGGAACAACTAAACTAGGGGTAGATACTGCAGGATTGGGAATAATGGTGCGGGGCTTAGGTGTTGGTTTTGTTACTGACAAGGTCACAGGATTACTTACAGATACATGCGGGGGAGATGGTATAGGGACAGGTTCCTTGGGTTGGAAAGTAGGGTCGGTTACACATGGAAGCTTAGCTTCCATGTTTTTTAGGCTTAAACTAGCCAGGGTGACTATGGTCCTGTCCATTTCCAGCAAGTTATTCTCTATGCGGGAGAGTCTTAATTCCAGAGGGGATAGTAATTGCTTAAGCGTGCCCCAAACTATCTTAAGGAATTCTTCGTCCCCCTCCCTTCCTTTCACGGGACAGCTCTCCCGACTCTCGGGATTAACCACACTATTCAACTCTGGGGAGGTGATAAGGATGGTATCTTCCACCAGGCTAGATGAAATAAGAACGTGTTCCCCCCCCGTACCACTGGGAGCTATATTCTGACTATCAACTTTCGCCCCAAGAGAGCCCATGGTACGTCTGTGATTAAAAAACTGTGATCTTGCCATTTTGGCTTTCTTTCGTGCATAAATAGACCTCGCTAGACATTTCTTTTTAAGGGTTGCTGCTTTCTTGGCACTACCCGATCTGGTAACTAAATTAGTTTTAGAAAAGGAAGAAGAAGTAGGGCCTATACCATTAATTAGTGGGACAAGGGCTTTGCTTTGCTGCACTGGATGTGGAGTGGGGATAGGGGGGAAATTTATTAGGGTTGATGGCGGTGCGGGATGAATAGCTGCCGTTGTTATTATTAAGGGCCGGGGAGCTATGGTACGATCAGGAGTACGGGCAGATGCGATATTCCCCAACGATGATTTTTTTGTGCTGGCAATATGTTCTGACAGCCTTCTTGCAGCATCAAGTTCTAGAGAGACCTTGTGCTGCATTTTACTGATCTCTTCGTCAATAGCCAGGTTGGTTTTGACCAAGAAATCATCCAGGGTGCGATTACAATTGCCAGCAGCCATAAGGGTTTTGCTCCGACTACCCCGTGAGCACATTTTACAGGGTACAAGTGAATAAATAACAATACAAACAACAATAAAACTGTAAAATGTACCAACAAGGGGGGGTGGCCCAGCCCAGTCCTCTTAGTCCTCGAACGGCCTCAAACGGCCCGCTCTTTGCCCGGTCTTCGCCCCGGGCTGCGTCCCGCGCTGCGGGAGTGTTGGAACAATAAATAGGTGGACAGGTAAGACAAGGGGGCGTGGCAGCAGGGAGAGCGGACCGGATGTCAAGCAATGGTCTAGCAGGGACTCCTGGGCAATGGAGTCCCCTGCACGCTCGCAGCCCCGCTGACCGCACTCACCCGGTGGCCGGTGTCCAAGGCAGCGAAGCGGCACCCGCGGAGCGGGTGCGGCGAGTCGTCCTGCAGAGTCCTGAAAGGAACAGGGAATACCACTGTAGTTACAAGGTCAGCGACCTGATGATCCTCCAAAGTGCCTCTGTGCTTGCAATTGCGTCCCGCAGGTGGAGAGAGGAAGAGGGTTTTTTAAAACGGCTGGGGGCGGGGGGCGGCAGCAGGGAGAGCGGACCGGATGTCAAGCAATGGTCTAGCAGGGACTCCTGGGCAATGGAGTCCCCTGCACGCTCGCAGCCCCGCTGACCGCACTCACCCGGTGGCCGGTGTCCAAGGCAGCGAAGCGGCACCCGCGGAGCGGGTGCGGCGAGTCGTCCTGCAGAGTCCTGAAAGGAACAGGGAATACCACTGTAGTTACAAGGTCAGCGACCTGATGATCCTCCAAAGTGCCTCTGTGCTTGCAATTGCGTCCCGCAGGTGGAGAGAGGAAGAGGGTTTTTTAAAACGGCTGGGGGCGGGGGGCGGCAGCAGGGAGAGCGGACCGGATGTCAAGCAATGGTCTAGCAGGGACTCCTGGGCAATGGAGTCCCCTGCACGCTCGCAGCCCCGCTGACCGCACTCACCCGGTGGCCGGTGTCCAAGGCAGCGAAGCGGCACCCGCGGAGCGGGTGCGGCGAGTCGTCCTGCAGAGTCCTGAAAGGAACAGGGAATACCACTGTAGTTACAAGGTCAGCGACCTGATGATCCTCCAAAGTGCCTCTGTGCTTGCAATTGCGTCCCGCAGGTGGAGAGAGGAAGAGGGTTTTTTAAAACGGCTGGGGGCGGGGGGCGGCAGCAGGGAGAGCGGACCGGATGTCAAGCAATGGTCTAGCAGGGACTCCTGGGCAATGGAGTCCCCTGCACGCTCGCAGCCCCGCTGACCGCACTCACCCGGTGGCCGGTGTCCAAGGCAGCGAAGCGGCACCCGCGGAGCGGGTGCGGCGAGTCGTCCTGCAGAGTCCTGAAAGGAACAGGGAATACCACTGTAGTTACAAGGTCAGCGACCTGATGATCCTCCAAAGTGCCTCTGTGCTTGCAATTGCGTCCCGGAAAGTGTATCTGCTCATCGTCAGCAGTGGTCTTATTCCATTTTGTAAGCCACAAACATGTATGTAGCCGCGGATTCAGTAACATTCCGTGGGCTGGCGCACTAGCTGGAAGCAAAGTCTCTCCCTCGCAAGTAGTATTCAGAGATGTATGACCTGCGCACCCATTCACAATGAGAATCAAGACAAAATAAACAAACACAAAAGGCGAGACGTTTTATCAATGACCAAAACAAATACACCTGTGTCTGCCTTACCAGGACACAGGAAGGAAACCAGAGTTACAACTGAAAGGAATGTTGGTGTCCGCTGCTCCAATCCCAGCAGAGAGCACGCGTTATCAACAAGGTTCATGTTGAGGCACCAACTACAACAGCCAATAACTGTTCATGAAAACAAAGCTCGACAACATGTAGCTAAACAAAACGCACCAATAAAATGATGAATTAATTGTGACTCTATCCCTCAAAACAAGAGAATGACATCGCACTTTGCTTGTTTTACAACAGAGCGCGCTCTTTGAAGTCTTCAGTCTAGCAGGAGCTCTTCTCCAGCCAGAGTACTCTCCATAATCCCAAACACATTCAACTCACCCTAAAGTGAGATTATGCTTAAGTGAAAAATTAATCTTTCTGAGAAAAAGTTCATTTTGAGAATATTTTGGGGGCACGTTTTTGAAAAGATATCAAACAAGAATTACTGAAAGAACTCAATGTGCACTGGGGGGGGGCCCTTTGAACAATGACCACCACAATAAATCCTAAGCGCAATTTGTCATTTTATTCTTTTCTTTCGCTAAAACTTCCTCATTTAAATTCAACTGTAAGGGTGTCCTTAACTAAACCTAAACTAGGAGGCGCTTGGCTAGTGCGCTAACCTGAGGTCAGTGTAATGGGTGAAGCAGCGTGAGCGCGGAGCACCAGTGAAATGAAATGAAATACCAGCATTCGTAAAGCGCACAGCTGCCTCCGGAGAGGTGTCCAGGCGCTGGGAGCTGTCGGAAAGATGAAGCGAGCTATTGCCCAGAGTCACATGGTGCTGGGCTAACCTGCCGCCGGGGATCGTACTGTGAACCCCGTGGTCCAGAGTCAGTCTCCCTGGCCGCTGCGCCACACCTCTTCTCAGTGAGAGAATGATGGTAGTTACTCGTGCATCGCGTCCCACAGACATCAAGAAAGAGGTCTCTGCAGACTCCAAGCCCACCACACATCACTCACCCTTACCAGGTTCAAAGTTACTCACAACATGACCCCATGTTGTCTGCCTGCCCCGATGACACGCGCGCTCCCCGCCAGAGAGATCATCTACACTTACGAGTTGTATCCAGCACTGTACTCTTCTTTACAGATGCTTACTTCTCCAGGATAGGCCTCTCATCCACTGCACCCCAGGACAGGCCACGCCTCATCCACACTCCCTGAACAGGCCTCACCTCCTCTGCACCCCTGAACAGAACTCACCTCCTCTGCACCTCTGGACAGGCCTCTCCTCCTCTGCACCCGTGAACAGGCCTCACCTCTGCACCCCTGAACAGGCCTCTCCTCTTCTGCGCCCCTGGACAGGCCTCTCCTCCTCTGCACCTCTGGACAGGCCTCTCCTCCTCTGCACCCCTGGACAGTCCTCACCTCTTCTGCACCCATGGACAGGCCTCTACTCCTCTGCACCTCTGGACAGGCCTCTCCTCCTCTCCTCCTTTGGACAGGCCTCTCCTCAGCTGCACCCTGGACAGGCCTCTCCTCCTCTGCATCCCTGGACAGGCCTCTCCTCCTCTGCACCCCTGGACAGGCCTCACCTCCTCTGCACCCCTGGACAGGCCTCACCTCCTCTGCACCCCTGGACAGGCCTCACCTCTGCACCCCCTGGACAGGTCTCACCTCCTATGCACCCCCTGGACAGGCCTCACCTCCTCTGCACCCCCTGTACAGGCCTCACCTCTGCACCCCCTGGACAGGCCTCACCTCTGCACCCCCTGGACAGGTCTCAGCTCCTCTGACCCCTGAACAGGCCTCACCTCCTCTGCACCCCCTGGACAGGCCTCTCCTCTGCACCCCCTGGAGAGGCCTCTCCTCTGCACCCCCTGGACAGGTCTCACCTCCTCTGACCCCTGGACAGGCCTCTCCTCCTCTGCATCCCTGGACAGGCCTCACCTCCTCTGCACCCCTGGACAGGCCTTACCTCCTCTGCACCCCCTGGACAGGCCTCGCCCTCGCCTCCTCTGCACCCCTGTACAGGCCTCACTTCTTCTGCACCCCTGGACAGGCCTCACCTCCTCTGGACAGGTCTCACCTCCTCTGACCCCTGGACAGGCCTCGCCTCCTCTGCACCTCTGGACAGGCCTCTCATCCTCTGCACCCCCTGGATAGGTCTCACCTCCTCGTTACCCGGCTGGACAGGCCTCACCTCTTCTGCACCCGCTGAACAAGCATCACCTGCTCTGCACCCCA
The DNA here is from genome assembly GCF_964261635.1 of Lissotriton helveticus. Lineage (NCBI taxonomy): Eukaryota > Metazoa > Chordata > Amphibia > Caudata > Salamandridae > Lissotriton > Lissotriton helveticus. The sequence continues at coordinate 88,711,134 of NC_136057.1, forward strand.
ATGGACACCCTTCATCGCCTTCGCACCCCCAGACTGGCCACACATTCTTTGTAATTCCCCGGACAGGGAAAACCAACTCCATAACACCCTGGACATGCCTCAACTCCTCTGCACTCTTGGACAAGCCTCCCCTCCTCTGATCCCGAGACAGGCCTCACCTCCTATGCACCCCTGGACAGGCTTCTCCTCCTCTGGACAGGCCTCTCCTCCTCTGCACCCCTGGACAGGCCTCACCTGCCCTGGACAGGCCTCACTTCTTCTGCACCCCTGGACATTCCTCACCTCCTCTGGACAGGCCTCACCTCTGCACCCCCTGGACGAGGCCTCACCTCCTCTGCACCCCTGGACAGGCCTCACCTCCTCTGCACCCACCTAGGACAGGCCTCACCTCTGCACCCCCTGGACAGGTCTCACCTCCTCGTTACCCTGCTGGACAGGCCTCACCTCTTCTGCACCCGCTGAACAAGAATCACCTGCTCTGCACCTCATTGGACAACCTTCATCTCCTCCGCACCCCCAGACTGGCCACACATCCTTTGTAATTCCCTGGACAGGGAAAACCAACTCCATAACACCCTGGACATGCCTCAACTCCTCTGCACTCTTGGACAGGCCTCCCCTTCTCTGACCCCGGGACAGGCCTCCCTTCCTCTGACCCCTAGACAGGCCTCACCTCCTCTGCACCCCCTGGACAGGCCTCTCCTCCTCTGAACCCTGGACAGGCCTCACCTCCTCTGCACCCCTGGACAGGCATCTCCATCTCTGCACCCCTGGACAGGCCTCACCCCCTCTGCACCCCTGGACAGGCCTTACCTCCTCTACACTCCCTGAACAGGCCTCATCTCCTCTGCATCCCTGGACAGGCCTCACCTCCTCTGCACCCCTGGACAGGCCTCAACTCCTCTGCACCCCTGGACAGGCCTCTCCTCCTCTGACCCCTGTACAGGCTTCACCTCCTGTGCACCCCTGGACAGGCCTCTCCTCCTCTGACCCACCCCTGGACAGGCCTCACCTCCTCTGCACGCTTGGACAGGCCTCACCTCCTCTGACCCCGGGACAGGCCTCCACTCCTCTGACCCCTGGACAAGCTTCACCTCCTCTGCACCCCTGGACAGGCCTCTCCTCCTCCTCTGCCCTCCTGGACAGGCCTCACCTCCTCTGGACCCCCTGGACAGGCCTCACCTCCTCTGCACCCCTGGACTGGCCTCACCTCTTCTGCACCCCTGGACAGGCCTCACCTCCTCTGGACCCCTGGACAGGCCTCTCCTCCTCTGCACCCCATGGACAGGCCTCTCCTCCTCTGCACCCCTGGACATTCCTCACCTCCTCTGCACCCCTGGACAGGCCTCGCCTCCTCTGACCCCTGGACAGGCCTCACCTCCTCTGCACCCCTGAACAGGCCTCTGAGCGTTGCCTCTAGGCGCTGTCTCCTAGCGCTGCCTCTAGGCGCTGCCTCCATGCGCTGCCTCTAGGCGCTGTCCTGGGTATCAGTGCTTCTAAAGCTGGGGCCCCTGAGCCGAGAGGGTCTTGTCTGAGCCCCTCAGACACGGAGGCTCTCGGGTGGGGGGAGGGGGGGCTGCTATATCCGCGCCCCTCTTTGACCCCACAGACCCTCATGTTTATAATGCTCTCCATTGTATCTTTGTAGCGCCTTGAGGCCCCGGCGGTGGCTGCAGCGCACGGACGCTTTCCATATGGGGTGAGGGGGGCTGCGCCAAGCCCCTGGGGGCCCCCCAAGGTGCAGCTGGAGAACCAGGACCCACCCTTGATGGGGGCAGAGAGGGGGGGGGGTCTCACCTTTATCCCAAATATGATAAAAGTCTGGACACATCCAGGGGGGTCTGAGGCGCCGCTGGGGGGACAGGGTCTGCTCGCACCCCGAGTCCTTCTGCCGAGGGGGCTGATGGGAAACAGGGGCCCCTCCTGCACCCCTCCTGCGCCCCTCCTGTACCCCTGCACAGGCCTCTCCTCCTTTCATCCTCTGCTCCCTCCTGCCTCGTGCTGTTCCTTGGCAACCGATCCATCCAAGGAGCCGTTATTATTTCTTGTCCAGGCACAAAGGCAAAAAAGGCAAAATAGAAAGATAAAGGCCCTTCCAGGGGCAGCTGGTTTGAGGGGCGCGCAGTCGATTCGGGGCGTGTCTGTGACTGTGCAGCAGGTGCAGCGCACCGGGCACAGGAGTGTGAGGGGCTCAATGCACGTCACTGAAGGCTGTGGATTGTATCCGCTGCATGAAGTGTCCGGACCCCCCTGAGTGGATGTGCCCCCCCCCCCCCCAGTCATTCATTCATTCATTCCCATTGATGGAGCCAGACGAGGGCTCTGGAAACGTCCACAAAGAAGCCCCCCCCCCCCCCCCGCCCCCCCCAGGGGCTGCACTGGATCCGAAAGAAGGAAGGACAGACAGACAGAGAGACACCCGCCTCCAGGACAGACAGACACACCTGCCCCCCTCAGGAAAACAACCTCAAACTGCGTCCATTGGACACGAGTAAAAGAGGCTTTTATGTATCTGCGGCTTCGGGGTTCGAAGATGAACAGCTTCAAGCGGTGAAAACGAATCAATAAACTTTAGATTTGATAGAAACGAGCTTCGCTCGAGAACCATCTGCACCAGAAAACTAACAAAAATATCCGTTTTCCATGGAGAGAGGGAGAGCGCGCGCTGAGGCTTTGTATTTCTGTATCTTTAGATCTTGTTGAGGGGAATCCACGCACCGCACGCACAGGGCACGCACAGGGCACACACAGGGCACGCACAGGGCACACGTGCATCACGAGTCTGGGGGGAATCCACGCACAGGGCACACGTGCATCACGAGTCTGGGGGGAATCCACGCACCGCACGCGCAGGGCACGCACAGGGCACACGTGCATCACGAGTCTGGGGGGAATCCACGCACCGCACGCACAGGGCACACGTGCATCACGAGTCTGGGGCGAATCCACGCACAGGGCACACGTGCATCACGAGTCTGGTGGAATCCACGCACCGCACGCGCAGGGCACGCACAGGGCACACGTGCATCACGAGTCTGGGGGGAATCCACGCACCGCACGCACAGGGCACACGTGCATCACGAGTCTGGGGCGAATCCACGCACAGGGCACACGTGCATCACGAGTCTGGTGGAATCCACGCACCGCACGCGCAGGGCACGCACAGGGCACACGTGCATCACGAGTCTGGGGGGAATCCACGCACCGCACGCACAGGGCACACGTGCATCACGAGTCTGGGGCGAATCCACGCACAGGGCACACGTGCATCACGAGTCTGGTGGAATCCACGCACCACACGCACAGGGCACGCACAGGGCACACGTGCATCACGTGTCTGGGGGGGAATCCACGCACCGCACGCACAGGGCACGCACAGGGCACACGTGCATCACGAGTCTGGGGGGGAATCCACGCACCACACGCACAGGGCACGCACAGGGCACACATGTATCACGAGTCTGGGGGGGAATCCACGCACAGGGCACGCACAGGGCACACGTGCATCACGAGTCTGGGGGGGAATCAGAACCCAAGAGTCTGCAAACTTTAGTTCATTCATTCATTTTATACAAACATTCAGAATGCCAAGGCCACTTATTTACTGTTCACCAAAGAGAATATCCCTCAGCGACGCTCAATAAACACAGACACCTTTCGGCCTCTGGGCTATAATATGCTGAAATATATAGGGGCAGATTTACGACTTCTGGCGCACCTCTGCCAATCAGCACGGATGCGCCAGAAGAGTTGCGACGCATCTGCCCACCCGTGCGCCGCCACTGATGCGCCGCATTCACAATGCGGCACGCCCTGGCGCATGGATGGACAGATGCGTGACTGGACAGATGCGTGACGCATCCCCGACGGAAATGCAGCGCATTGCTGGAGCTGCGTCACAAGCGCGATGCAGCTCCGGCAAGGCTCGGGGGTGCCCTATCCCTAACATGCTGCGTCAATCCTTACGCCTGCTTCAAGCAGGCGCAGGGTTTTCACGCAGCATGGCCCTAAGAGTGACTGAGTGAAATCTTGTAGATTTCACTCAGCCACTTTTAGGAGGCGTTCCTGCGCCAGAACGCCCCCCGCGCCACAACGCGTACATGTGGCAGAGGGCTTTACAATGCGACGCATCTCCCAGATGCGTCACGTTGTAAATACCCAGCAGCATCGCGCTGGGTTTGCGGCGCCGCTGGGTCACAAAAGTGACGCAACAGCGGCGTAAAAGAGGCGCAAGGGGCTTGTAAATCTGCCTCCCAAAATATAAAAATATGCACTCATGTTGTCCTCTCATTATTTCAGTAATGATAACCAATCAAAGCGAAGCGCCTGTATTGGGTGCACGTACCAGAGACACAGGGGGGCAGATTTACAAACCCCTTGCGCTGCTTTTGCGTAACTTTTAACATAGGAAAAGTGACCCGAAAGAGACGCAAGGAGCTTGTAAATCTGCCCCAGGGTGCACAATGCTGCCCTGAAAAGGATTTTGTAGCAAAAAACAGGAGCGTAACCCGTCAACCGTGTTGGGATTGGGGTAAAGAGTAATACAAACAAAGGATGTCCCAACTGGTATTATTCATAGGCAATTAATAAGGATAAAGCAATACAAAAGGGGATGATAGACGGAGTGTTTGAACAAATCAAACACTCACCCCCAGTGAACTGATCTGGGTTTAATCCATCACCATTCTTTAGTTCAGTCAGCCACCCCAGTTCAGACATGGCTATATGCAAATCAGTCTGACCCTGTGCCTCATGGGAACAGTCCAGCCCGAACTGCCAAGCCATGTCTTCCCTGGACCGGAAACAAGCATCCTGGGACCGGTTTCGGATTCATAATCCTCATCAGCCAGGCTATCTTGAATCCAGTGGCCAAGTGAACAAGGGACTCACGTCTGAGCATACCCTGCCACACTTAGGGCGAACAAAGCGATACAAAAGGAGATGATGGACGGAGCTTTTGAACAAATCAAACACTCACCCCAGTCAACTGATCTGGGTTTCATCCATCACCATTCTTTAGTTCACTCAGCCACCCCAGTTCAGACATGGCTATATGCAAATCAGCCTGACCCTATGCCTCATGGGAACAGTACAGCCCGAACTGCCAAGCCATGTCTTCCCTGGACCGGAAACAAGCATCCTGGGACCGGTTTCGGATTCATAATCCTCATCAGCCAGGCTATCTTGAATCCAGTGGCCAAGTGAACAAGGGACTCACGTCTGAGCATACCCTGCCACACTTAGGGCGAACAAAGCGATACAAAAGGGGATGATAGACGGAGCGTTTGAACAAATCAAACATGGAAGACATGGCTTGGCAGTTCGGGCTGGACTGTTCCCATGAGGCACAGGGTCAGACTGATTTGCATATAGCCATGTCTGAAATGGGGTGGCTGAGTGGGCTAATGAATGGTGATGGATTAAACCCAGATCAGTTGACTGGGGGTGAGTGTTTGATTTGCTCAAACGCTCCGTCTTTCATCCCCTTTTGTATCAATTAATAAGGATATGCATACATGATTATCCACAAGGAAACAAGGAGACTCTATTTGGTTATAGTATGTGCTCATGGCATCATTTATATAAACAGTTTGTTGTAAATTGGGGAGAAACAGAGTAATACAGTTGTAACAGCACTGTACTAATAAATGAAGACAATTGTATCAACCCAAATTGCACGTGGTGCTCGTGGTTTGTGTGTGAAAACCAAAGTAGCGACGCAGGTGACAATGTGAACAGCGTGGGTGGCGCAAAGTGACTGGTGCAGGAATATATACAGTGAATAATCGTCACAGTATGGTTCCGGATGACTGAGGGAGTATGTTTCTGCTTCAATTCAATTTCATTTTTCGTGAACCACTCTGTGAAAGGCGCCTCTGGCTGCGCTTGTATGTCGACGGAGTTTCAATCCACATAAACCGGGATCATCTTCAGGACTAGGATGGGTTGAAGACAGTGCGGTGGCAGCAGCGGCTCAGCTGGAATCCGGCTGGGGAGTCGTCATGCACCGGTTCGTCCGGTAGTGCGGAACAGGGCGCTTGGAAGTACTGGGCGGACGATGTCCGTGGGGTCCAGTGTACCGATCCTGAAAAGATTGGTCTTGAAGGATTGAATCTCTCGTGGCGTGGAGTCAGCACGAAGCTCGAGCACGGCTGGTGTTTCACAGGAAACACCCACGCTGTTCACATTGTCACCTGCGTCGCTACTTTGGTTTTCACACACAAACCACGAGCACCACATGCAATTTGGGTTGATACAATTGTCTTCATTTATTAGTATAGTGCTGTTACAACTGTATTACTCTGTTTCTCCCCAATTTACAACAAACTGTTTATATAAATGATGTCATGAGCACATACTATAATCAAATAGAGTCTCCTTGTTTCCTTGTGGATAATGTTGTATGCATATCCTTACTAATTGCCTATGAATAATACCAGTTGGGACATCCTTTGTTTGTATTGCCCTGAAAAGGAGGCATGTTTCCTGAGGGGGACTTGAGCTGAGCTCTCTCTGATGGACTCGAAGCATGAAATGCGAGTTAAAGGCCCCCCTGGGACTGGTTTCAGCTGGATGAATGGTTTTCGTTTTGTATCTGCTCTCATCTGCATTGCCAGGGCTTGCTTTCGTGAAGTTTCAACACCATCAGGGTTAGAACATTCACCCAAAGGAAAGGCGAGGTGAAGAAACATCTTAAAACATCCCCCAGCCTCAGTCTGTCCAGACACTTTGTGATAAAGCGCAAAGAAACGTCTCTGAAATGTGAATCCTTAAGGGTCTTGGCCCAGTCAGGGGCGAAGGGGGATTCCAAGGCTGGGGTCTATCCCGAACTCTTTTGCTTTGTCACATAAAAATATTTGTGCGTGGCTTAAACACGAGGCACAATGCAATGAAACCAATATATTCTTGTGGCATACCCCTGGTAGGAGAGTAGGGTCTGCTTCCTATGGTCACCCCCACTATTTACTGTGTTTCACTCGTCTTTCTACTTTAGTCTGGCTGTGGACCTGCTAATCAGGACCACAGCCCAGCTGTTCTCTCTCTAAATTGATACCATGTACATTAGGTACATGCCTGATTGGTTGCTGGGCCACCCTTGTGAGTCCCTAGTATCTGGTACCTTAGGTACGCGGGGCATAGGTACCCCAGAGGCTTAATAGGGGCTGAAGCATGTATTATGCCACCCCTGGGAAGCCTTCCAAAATGGCACCACAGTTCTGCTACTGCAGCCTGGGTAAGGTGCTGTAAGCACCCCATACTGAGATATAGTATACCTATATCTACCTTTCAAAACAGACACATATAAACCTATAAGTCACTCCTATGGCAGGCCTTGACAATCCTAAAGTGATACTAAAGGGGATGATGGACGTCCATCATCCCCCTTGGTATCGCTTTATTCGCCAGATATGCCCAAGCGTGGGTCCCTTGCTCACTTTGCCACCGGATTCAAGCTATCCTGGCTGATGACGGCTGATAAGCCAGAAACCTGTCCCAGGATGCTTGTTTCCGGCCCAGGGAAGACATGGCTTGGCAGTTCGGGCTGGACTGTTCCCATGTGGCACAGGGTCAGACTGATTTGCATATGGCCATGTCAGAATTGGGGTGGTGGAGTGAGCTAAAGAATGGCGATGGATTAAACTCAGATCAGTTGACTGGGGGTGAGTGTTTGATTTGCTCCAACGCTCCGTCCATCATCCCCTTTGGTATCGCTTTGACAATCCTGAAGGCTGAGTGCTTGGTTTTGTGTGAGAGGGTGCCCTAGCATGAGCTGAGCTCCTCTGCAGCTTTCGGAATCCCTTCCTTTCAGCTGTTCCAGGATACAGCCATACCATATGCTCTTAAGTGCATTATAACCTTGCGGCAAATGCTAACTTTGGTTAGGCTGTATCAAAACATGTTGTGTTTGGTGGCAAACACTTTGTATTCCTACCCCTCCCCCCCCGCCAATTCTGGCGGCGGGGGTAGAATTCCAGCCTTCTAGAGGGAGAGACATGTACACACTTACTTACCTGGTAAATGTTTAAAAGAGCCCTTGCATCACAAAATGGATGCTGCTGCCACAGACACAAGTCTGACCTCCTGCTGCTGGACGAAACTCCGGCAGGGGAGGCCTGGACAATAGGTTTCCTGTCCGGGGAGGTGCCAGCACCTCCCCAGACAGGCTTTAGTGTATTCGGGCAGGGTGGGTTGCATTCAGTGAATTCTTTCCAGACAGTGCATGGGGCACACAAGGTGCTACATGCATTTCCCAGTTCAAACCTGTTGCTGGGGAACTCAGTCCCAGCTCTGTTGTGAAACGGTACAAAGGGGAAGGGGTGTAACCACCCTCTCTCCAGGTCCTCCCATAGGTGGGACCCTAGAATTAGTCCATCCCCTAAGCTTGGTATAAGAATAGGTACCCAGTCACTAGGACTTTAGATTACCCTGGACGAAACTCTGAAACATAAATCTTGGACCTTCGACATTCCATATCGACTGGAAGACGGAAGAAAACTCCCTTGGGGTCAAGGAGTGACTCCCCTATTCAAACAGGCACCGAAGAAGCATCTTGCCAGTCTGCATTTTCGAAGCTCCTGCCGGATCCCGAAGAATCTGCAACACAGGACATAGACTTCCAGACATCTCCGAGGCTGACACGAGTCCCCGGCAGAGCTGAGACCTGTAGCTCTTACGAGAGACGTGGGACCGGAACTCCTGGACATCCTGCAAGTTTGCAAGTGCACCTACTCCCCGAAGATTCCCGAAGTTGTGCATTAAGCTATTTGTTGCCCTTGGGCCGAGCACCTTTTGAACTGAAGCTGAGATGCCTACACTCCACGAGTGTTCTGTGGGCCCGTTTTCTTCACTGCAGCTCGAGGCTCCTTCATGATCCCTAGACTATTGGCTAATGGGGCCCCACGAAGGACCATTCTTTGTTTCTTGAGCTTTCCTGGTTTCTCCAGATGTGCTCTGACACCCCTCCAAAGGGTGAGTCCCTCAGACCTTGCAGGTCTGCACGGAAGCCAATCTTGACACCTTGCTTGGGTTGCTGTTGCCAAGGCATGTTGGGTCCAATCCAGATTCCGACGCTGCAGCACTCGACATCTTTTGTGGGACAGCTGAAATCCAGCTCCTGGTTGTCATCGACGCCTCCTGGTCCTCGCAACTGAAGCGTCAAGCTTCACCTACTTCACTTGAAAGCACCCGACATCGGCTGGCCTCTTCCTGTCGCCATCCTGGTCACTGGCTAGTGACCCAGACTCTGTCCACTCTGCTTTCAGGTTCTTCAGATCTCTGATCCACCCTTGGATCCATCCGGACACTTTTCCTCTGGTCGCCTGCAGCACTTCTTTGCAGCTCTCCATTGGAATCAACAACGAAACCAGAGACCAAAAGATACCTATGCACCCGGCTTCCCTGGGTGATGAAACACGCGTACTTCGGTGCTCCCATGGGTCTTGACTCTTGAAGTGTCTAAGTCTAAAGGGGTTCCATCGTAGTGCACTCCCAAGTGTCCTTAAACTTTAAAATAGTAACTTGTATTTACTCCATAGAAGTCAATGGTGATTCGCGGCTGTGTTTAAACACTGCACGCGACCCCCGTGGGTCTCCTGCGTCCCTACCTTGGGTGGTTCCTGGTTGCCCCGGCGGTTCTACAGGCCCTAGGCCCCACTTCTATCCCTCACGTGGTTCTTATACCACTTTCTTAGTATATGGTTTGTGAGGCCAGTAGGGCAAAACGTATACTGTGCTAATTTACTGTGTGCTATTTAAGTTCTTGTATTGTACTTTGGCCTCTAGCCTCATAAAGAGACTAGAGGGGTTTTGTTTAGACTAAATACATATATTTTATATATGTACATGGTGTGGTTCTCCTTTCATTTGGTCATTCAAGAGATTATAGACTGGTAAAACAAGCTGCTTTACATTCCTTCAAGACTTAGCCTGAAGGCTGCTCTCCACAGCTACCACTAGGATAGCTTTCTATAAAGGTTTTCTAAACATACCATCACTAAGGCTTGTGTGGACTGGTGCAACGTGCCCACTTTAATTTGTGTACAGTAATTACCAGGCCAACTTCCCACAGAGAGTATACCACCCGAATAGTGCTCAATATACGTTTTGCTCTGGGGCACACACTTGTTTCTCCCGCATAGATTATCTCCTAACTCCAACGTCTCAAATAGGAAATGTTCGGGAGATCCGGCCGCTGGCCCGCCGAATATCCAACCACTCCCCGCTATGGGCTGAGGTGGTACTAGGTGAAAAAAGGGTGGGGATAATAGCGTCCATTAATTCCTGGTATTTGCGCAACCCTGTGCTCAAACGTAAATTGTCAAAAGATATTGAACATTACTTTTTAGAGAACAGAGACTCAGTACGGTCACCCCAGACCATTTGGGAGTCCTTTAAGACAGTTGTAATAGCTCAAGCAATCTCATTGATTGCCGGGGTGCGAAGGGAAAAGACAGTGTACCTAACCCGACTGGAGGACAAAGTTTTCCTTTTGGAGGAGGAGGCAGAGGGGCGCATGACACAGGACAAACTTCACGCCCTAAAGCTCAAAAGAGACGAATATAAAACTACAGTTACAGACATGGCCAAGACGCTGAGCAGAGATAAGGAGGGCAGGTTATATGACCTTGGAGACAAGGCTGGAAAGCTATTAGCTTGGTTGGATAAAAAAGAGCTGGCGAGGAGACTGTGCCAGAACTAACGAAGGGACCAGGTGTAATAATAACTGATCCACAAGAGATAGCCAATGAATTTGCAGACTATTACTGCTCCATCTACCAGATGAGCACTTCTCTTCGGGAGGAGGTTTCTCAAGTCCTCCTCTCGGACGTACTACACCCCACTTTGACTCCAGATGGACGGGACACGCTGGATAGCCATTTTACTAATGACGAAGTTGCTCAGGCTATCAGGAATCTGCAATCAGGCAAGGCAATGGGTCCCAATGAGCTTCCTATTGAATTATACAATTTAAAGCCTGACAAACTTGCTCCTTATTTGCGGGACATGTTTAACGAAAGCAGTGATTTGGAGTGCGTCCACGAGACCAAAGAGTGGCTATGCTGGTCACCATACATAAAACGGGTAAACCCAGAAACGAATGCTCTTCCTACAGGCCCATCTCCTTGTTAGTTGCAAAACCTAAAATACTAGCCAAATTATTGGCCAGTCATTTGGTCCAGGAGATCAGTAAATTGGTACATCCAGATCAATCGGGCTTTATGCCGCACCGGGACACAGCATTAAACCTGAGACGACTGCACGGGGTGCTAGGACGTCAGGGCACTATACGTGCAGAGGCAGTTGTGGTCTCGCTTGACGCCACAATGGCCTTCGACACAATTGAATGGCCGTATCTCTTTGCGGTCTTGACCACGGTGGGATTCAGGACTCACTTCATCCAATGGGTTCGTGTTTTGTATACGAAACCCAGCAGTTCCCAATCTGTGCGCCGTGGCACCTCGGTGCGCCATCAGAACTAGCCAGGGGCGCCACAAACAGATACACACCAGTTTGGGAACCACTTCTTAAGCCTTGCCATTCAATGTTCTCTCATATACTCCAGCATCCCTGTTTTTTGTCTGCCATTCCTTGAAACGAGTGAAGCAAGCAGGAGGTGTACGTCAGTGAATGCTGAAATTCTCCTGCGTCTTTATTTCCTGGGTGAAAACTCTTAGTTTGGCATTTTCAAAAATATTTATTTTCTACCGTACTTTGAAGAGCAAAATGCCTATATCTGCATTTCAGTTTTCAGAATGTATTTTATGCCCCAAGTCGTCACGAGAGGGAGTCAAACATAAAAATGCTGATTCCTCCGAAGGGGTTTCTAAAACGTGTCACACTGGTTACACAAAGATCGACACACAGGCGCATTGGACCACAGTCTGCACAGGCAGAGAACAAGCAATCTCCTGATTTGTAGCCTGCACTGGAGCCACGCAGCTACTGCAGTGGGCTATAAGCGCCTTGAGACCCTCCCGGGTGAGTAGTGCGCTATACAAATGGCATGATTGATTGATTGATTAGAAGCATAAATATTACAAAATAATAAAGACCACGGTCGATTCAAAGAACGCACATCACACATGGAATTGTGATATCATACTTCTTTCATAGTCAAAGGAAGAATGAACGTTTGAGTCCACCCTGCCAGCATTGGAATCCACACAGATCTGGGCTCAGCCGACTGAGCTAGACATACCAGCCAGGACATGAAAGAAAGCTCAATAGCACAGCTCGCTGGCTACTTGGCAGGAGCAAGTAGAAGAATTGTCGTGTATTTCTATAGGTTCTGAATCGATCCCCCTATTCCTGACCCTATTCTGGTTAAACTACCTAGCTAGTTAACTAACAGTCAGCCCATGAGGCAAGAAATTCCCCATGATGCAGATACCGTTATCTGACGCAGTCACACTACGGCACAGGAACGTGTTATCTGATTAGGTCATAACGCTTGAGATCTAATTAGACAAGCGATATTCCTCCAGCCCCTGATAAGGCATACGACGTTCTCATAACAAATCAAACCTATGACAACCTGGATAATCCGTGCAGCCATTGTTTTGATTTCACAGAGAACTTTAGTAAAGAATGTGCTAACGAGCAAGTCGTATGACATCTTTATTGACGTACCTATGTCCATCCTTACGTCAATCCCGGCACCTTTAAGGTATAAATATTGCCGATCTTGCCCTATGCAAAACACACGCGTGGTGACAAGACGGAGCAGCCATACTTGCCGAAGCCGAGAGCAGAAGCAGACCCCGCAGGCAGCAGCCCCGCCTTCCTGACGCGCTGAGAGACGCGCTGCTATCTCAAGCCGAGAGACCCAGCACCGGCGCTTCCGGGTAGCCCTCGCAGGCAGCCTGGAATATCGAGAGCAGAGAAAGAGATACCATTCCTCATTCATCCTAAATTCCAGGTACAGAACTGAATAACCCCTCCTAGAGAATTCTTTAGTTATTCACTTGGCAAAAACAAACTTAACTTAAACTGTAACTTTCTATTCCCGCCCACGCATTAGACTTAGGTCAGGTACACGGGGTAGGCGTATTTAGAAACACCAGTTGAGCACGTTTAGTCAAATGTATATGTGTATGTAAATATATTTTAATCATTTTAAACATCATATGGCTCAGAAACCATATCAATGTTTTTACAGTATTATTTTATACTATTGCTTCTAATGTATGCACTTTACTTAACTATAAGTATCGCAATAATATCGATCCATTTCTCTTGTACGAGAAAAGAGACTGATCAATAAATAACATCTTTTTATTGAACACGCCCGTCTCTTCCTTTTCTCTACATTCTGATGAGACTAAGAATGCACGTACTGACTGAGTAAAATAATTGCCTTGTGCTCACACGACTCTTGAGATTGACTCTTGATTAGGGGAGAGCAAAGTTGTCATGTTCTATGGTTGTCAGAAACTAAATCCCTTCTTGTCTAATCAGGGGAGTTAATCCTTCCTTGAACATTCGAGAAAGTTTCTAGCGAACTCTGAGCTTAGCTGGCAAACCCAAAAATTAAGTCTAGTATCGACAGTAGTAGACCTAGTTAACGTCTGGCCTAGGCCTTTACTGCTGTAGGTACTATTCCAATGCGCAGAGCCTATTGGGAAGATAGGAACTACACTACATGGCGCCCAACGCGTTTGGAAAGGGCGATAAAACTAACGTAAGACATTTAGAGTAACTCAGTCGTGCTTTCTCACTCAGACCCCTTTTCCCAAATACTCCAAAGACGTCTGGAGTGGGTGAAAGGTTATAAATCCTCCAAAACCTCGCAGGAGGGAACTCCTATGTATGGTTCTTGGTATAGTCAACGTTGAAGGATAAAACAGTTCCAAAATATTGTGCACCTAATCTCTGTTTCCATAAAGAAACCTGATCTGCAAATAAACATAATACCATCCTGTCTGTAAAATGGGAGACAGTGATGGAGAAAGAGAAGCAGTTAGATTAGCGGCTGAAATAGCAGCAGCTGATAATGCTGCACTAGATGCGGACGCGGATATAATACTCATTCCGGTCGCCAAAAGGAGATCTATAACCTTAAAACTTATAGAAAATGGACTGACACCTAGAGGTGGCACAGTCATATTCGTAATCGAGGCACACGAATATCGGCAGACAGAGGTATACTATACATGGATACATTTTCCAGCAGCAAATGCTGTAACAAAGTACTTCCACTATTACAAAATAGAGGTTCCTCCAGAAACGTACACTCCTTTCGAGGAGGTGGAAGTACCACTCAAATTCCAAGAGCATTTGCTCTTATTTGATGGCGCCCTAAAACATAATAATCACATTACAAGGCTCGGTCCTTTAGGAAGACCAGGAGCAACGTGGCCGGTCTTAGCCGGATACACACCACATCCAGACATCGACGAGATGCCTGCACCAGAGCTATTAATACAGCTAAAACAACTACTAAAAATTCACAGACAATTAGTTCAGTATGTAATGCGGACTTCTACAATTCAGCCAGCGATTAGACTACCACAGCTGACCTCTCACCAGGGGAACACAAATAAAATTACACCACAGAACATCCAATCCTGCCTAGGTAAGGTTCCAGCTAAACGGGAACAGATACCATTCTGGTTGGCACAGAAAATCACCCAAATAGAGGCGGTGTTTCCTGACACCACCCCGCTAGAAAAACACAGGATTCTGACTATATGTCTCCCAATGGGAATCGCACCACACATTGAGGACTGTGACACTTGGGGTACAGTCTTTGCTTCCATCTACACAAAAAAGCACGGTGTCCCATCCATTTCGGTGATACCAGATGTGCTAAAACAAATTCAAGATGAATACGGTCCAGAACCTGCTTTAACTCTTGGTATGAAATTACTGAAAGACTTCAAGCAGGTCTCGGCTATATTACTAGCCAACATAAAAGGTGAAGCAGCAAACGTGGCGATCCGCCAGAGGTTAAAAGAGACAGATATAGCAGACCAACCAGCTGAAATTGCCAGAATCATAGAAAAATCCTATGAAGAACTAGGCAGAGATAGTCTAGGTGGAATACCGGTAAAACCGCAACTGACTACAAGTCCAGAAAAAATATTTTTTAATATTAATAATTCACCAAAAAAGAACTGGGATGGAAACAAACAATCCAATCCAAAAGAAAAGAAATTCCAGTCCAGAGGAAGGTCTCCTAGGCGAAGAGAGAAATCTCCAAACCCGAGACAAAGGTCACCTCAGAGTGAACCCCCTGGGAATAGATATAACCTTAGAAATAGGGATAATATTAAAAAACCTGATAGATATCAAGACATTGATACACGTCCCTCTCAATCTTTTCAGAATTCCTCGCAGAAATCGGAAAAAAGAGGACGATCAGAAGAGCACGCCAAGTCCAAAGACAAGGAACCTGCTCAACTGAAAAAGAAATCACAATTTCCAAAAAAGAAGGTAGCCAGTATCAAGGTAGTTAACAATGCCGAGAATACTGAGGACACAATTGAAAAACGGAGAGTGGGCTCAGACAATGCTAGACAGCGCAGCAGAGGTTGCATAGCTCGCAAAGTCCTTATGAATCATCTGGAGACAGTGGACACGAATGAATACCTTCAAGTGGAAACTGCAGATACCAGAGTTAGCAAGCCCCACAAAATATACGAGATAACATTACGTATAGAGGGAGATAAGACTAGGAAAATAAGGGGACTATTTTGGGATAACCTATCCAAAGGCTATGACATCCTTCTAGCTGAAAAAGACTGGCCACCGGAGTTTGTCAGGGAGTGCCCTCATGGCGAAGAAGTAATTATGCCTGCCTTCTCGAATCAAATACCGATTCATAAAAAATACACACTTGCTAGAAAGTGGGCAGTGGCCTTAGCACCTGCTTTATATAAAAATCATGTAGGATGGGATGAGGATTCTCCTCCTCACAAAGTCCAGTTAAAAATCACAACCAACTGCACAAAGGCAGTACCCAATTAAGCAAGAAGCTAAAAAACAAGTAAATGAAATACTAGATCAGCTAGAATACCAAGGGGTGATTGAAACTTGCACCTCACAAATGAACAATCCTTTGTTTCCGGTCTCCAAACCAGACAATTCGTACCGTCTAGTTTTGGATTACCGACACCTTAACACATGTTGCAAAACTTTTGCAGTACAAAACTCACACAGTGCTGCACTAATGAATAACATAGTGCGCAAAAAATACAAAACAACCTTGGACATCTCCAACGGATTCTTTTGTCAAAACATAGCACCAGAGAGCAGATATTTAACTGCATTCTCAGTAAATGGCACTCAAAAACAATTCTGTCGGTTAGCCCAGGGGTACAAGAATAGCCCGGGGGTATTCTCAGCGAGAGTAACAGAATTACTACAACAATATGATGATGAAGCATTATCTTATGTCGATGACATTTACTTAACAGATGATGACTTGGAAACTCACTTGAAAAGAGTGAACACCATAATACTTGGTTTCGCTGCAGAGGGTTACAAATTCAACTTCAAAAAGTCCAGAATTGCCCATCTGACGGTCCTATTCTTAGGATATGAGTTATCAAGTGAAGGCAAAAGCCTGGCAGACAATTTCCTAGAGAAATGTGCCGTAATCCAAGCTCCTAAAACACTAAAAAACCTACAGTCAATTCTAGGCTTCCTAAATTTCGGAAGAACTTACATTGCTAATTACGCAGAAAGGGTCAAGCCCCTTTACGATCTAATTAAACCAGACTTTAAAAGATCCAGTTGGACTCAAACACACACAGAAATTTTGAGATCCTTACAAACAGACATGCTAATTAAAACAAAATTAGAAACCCGTGATAATACACGCAACCTTGTGATCCGAGTCATCCCAGGGAAATGCGGATACACATACCTGACCTCTAATGAGGGAGAAAAGGTACCAATTGCATTCAAATCACATTTGTACACAAAAGCTGAACAGAGATTCAGCAACAAAGAAAAAATGGTTCAAGCAGTTCAAACCGCAATAGCTAGAGAGAAAGACATAGCTGATGGTAGACATATCACAGTCAGAACAGCTGAATCAGCCTTCGAGGCATTAACAACACCGTGTAATTTACCAACAACAACATTGGATCCAGATTGGTTGCAATGGGTAAATTCAATCACAACGGACAAAGTATACTACTTCTTTGATCCAGAACTAGAAGAATTAAAAAATCTAAAATATGAAAAAACGTATCCTCTGCCAATCGACATTCTGCCTCTAAGACATTACGCCTGTGTAATCTATACAGACGGACATGCTCAACCCTCCGTTTGGGGAGAACATGCATACAATCCCACATGTGAGATTACAAAAGAAGTGTGGCACGGAGGTAAACTAAGACCTCTATTAACAAAATCACACTCAGTAGAAACTAATTCAGAACTACAAACTGAAATATTAGCTTTGAAAATGGCGCTAGATAATGCGGATCGCGAATTCCCGACACTTATAGTGTCAGATTCATATTTCTGCGTCAAAGCATATAACAAGGATTTGCAGACATGGATTCAGAACGGTTACAAAGATGACACAGGTGCACCAATAAAGCAGAGACTTCTCTGGGAACAAGTAGCTCTTTTGAAGAAAGAACTACCAAAGACTCACGTGACTCACTCACTGAGTCATCAACGTGATGGCGTTCACGTTGTGGGGAATTCATTGGCTGAGACAGCCGCAGCGGCAGCCACTAAATCGGCTCCCGTAGATCGAAAAAAGCGTACATTAAAATACATTGACGGCGAAACATTGCTGGCGGTGAAAACGTCATCAAAAGGCGACTGCTCAGCGTTACCGATCAACTATCCACTCAATTATACAT
The DNA here is from genome assembly GCF_964261635.1 of Lissotriton helveticus. Lineage (NCBI taxonomy): Eukaryota > Metazoa > Chordata > Amphibia > Caudata > Salamandridae > Lissotriton > Lissotriton helveticus. The sequence goes on from NC_136057.1 coordinate 88,728,959, forward strand.
ACATAATCGATGCAAACTCCGTCCCTTTTGCTCGAATCCCTGGAGTGGGGGATAGAGTGATTCCAAACATGGACAGGAGAAAATTGTTAATCGCAGACGCACACATGGGCGAGGGTCACAGACACCTTAAATTAAAAGATTCTCTGGAAGAATTACAATCACGGTACTGGTGGCCAGGCATGAGCCTGCACTACACCATGTTTGTAAAAAACTGCCCAAACTGTAACAGAGATCGCAGTGGGGAGAGAAGCAGTTTAATACCTCGTCGTATCAAGGCAGATAATATTACCAGCAAAAAGAATGGCTTGCGATTAACATACACAGGCTAGTTCCACTTATAATGTAGATCCACAGCACTCGGCTGACGTCCGGACTGTTATACAAGATTTGCGAGTCTAAATGGCATATACGCTAAGAGCATGCTACGTTCGACCAATTTTTCTTTTTCTCAGGCAATCCAGCCTGGGGGGGGAAGGAATGGCCAAATGAGCACAGCCCAGCGGGAATCTTCTCACTTCCTTCCTGAGGGTATGGGATGGTGTAAAGAAAAAACCAAGACAGAAAGCAATCTATAATAGAAAGGATATTAGGTTCGGGAGCTGGGTGGGTCAAACATCTAATAAGTGTCCAACGTAGTCTAAATAACTTGCCAAGAAATTCTCTGAAGGGATTCAGTCCGTACGAATTATTATTCGGAACTAGGATGTTGATCTCTGACCTTGATAGTCAGACTTCAGTGGTAACAGAAAAAACCTTTGATGTCAAAGACCGTTTGGCTATTTTGCAGGACTTAAACAAAACAAGAAAAGACCTGAGCAACATACAGTTGAAACAACAGCCAACAACCACTGAAGATTCACCACCTGTCCCAGCAAGACCTGTCTGGATTCCAAAAGTCGGGGATCTAGTCAGGGAAAAGATCGCGGTAAAGAAGGAATTTGGGCCTTCTTACAGAAAAGCAGTTCCTGTCTTGTCTGTCAACGGGACAAGATCAGTTGTACTACCGCCACTTGCTGGAAAAAAGGAGAACCGAGTTGTATCCATCGACCTGGTAAAACCACAACATGTGGCCGATAACAAACAGTAGGCCAAGTGGACTCCCAATAAGTAGCAGAACACCAAGGTTTGCTACCAGTACAGAGGTCCTAACAAAGAGGCTCATCACATTCGAAACGCCTACAGAAGAACAACAAGGACTATGCAACAATGCAATAGAACTTAGACCTCTGAAAACCCAAATAAAGACATTTAGTAGAGACACACCAATCTATACAGAAGTACCAAGTGAGAATGCAAGAAACAAAAATCCTGAACCAATTGGAACAATTGACAGAACTGCATCCGGTTACTTCATCAACTTCGATGATTCCTCTGAAGGCTTCAGCGAACAAAAGACACAGCCATCATCAAAATCCTTTAAAGACAAAGCAAAGGAGCTTTTGAAACAACTAAAAGAAACATATCTGATTTCTCCATGGATTGAATTTTGGGTGGGTTTTGGTGCATTTATCCTCATACTTTGGCTCATCATGGTATTTACCTTGGGACGCTTCATTGAGGGAAAATATGCTAAAATGGACACAGCAAGTCAGAACATCAACTTGGTCCTCAAACCACACACATCTTCACACGTCGAGAAACGAGAACTTTCTTCAGAACTTTCTTCAGCCAACTTCACAGCAATTCCAATACCTGGTGGGGTAGCCTGGGACAACACTGACTATGAAATTTATGGTCCGGTCGAGATCCTGAAATATCCACACCAAATCAAGATCTCTTTGAGTGACTTTGCAAAACCAAACTCATTTGCTGATGATTGGGACTTTGAAAGTATTAACAATATGATGTCTGACTTAGTAATGTCTGCTAAATTTACAAAACATGATTATTTGCAAGGTTCTACAAATTATGATAGTATGTATTGCTATAACCACTATGGTAACCATTTCTTGCATAAATCTGCACAACCTAGAAATGTTTTAAATTTTAATCAATGGGAACATTGTGCTACACCTCCAAAAGGGAGCTCTAGAACCGTATATGACAAATATTCATATTTTTCAGGTTTTAACATAACTAATGCTGAAACATTTTATTACAAATTGTCAAACAAGACAGGGATGAAAACCATGATAACCAACACAAAATTGATATATTCAGATTCTTTCTTTGAAAAAATGAATACTTTTGGATTTGATTATTGGGACAAACATGTTGATTTGAAAAGTGTTTGGGGCACAAAAGAATGGCAAGTACAGGGTTTAGAAGCTTTGTTTAGAGCCTGCATGATCCCAGAACAAATGATATTTTTAAATGACACCGTCCAACAAACCACCTGTCTTGGCCTAGCAAAAATCAAAGATTTAAATAACCTGTCTATTCCAAAGCCAACAATGTTTAGCAATAACTCTGATACAGATGAAGAAATAGACATAAACCATATACTTAACCAAAACAGAACAAATCCTGATTGGAAACAATGGTTGATCTGGCCCACAGATACAAATAACTGTCAAGATAGATTCCTGAATAAAACACAGGGTTTCAAAATAACCAGGCCAGACCCTAGATATCCCCAAAGACATCATCCAGGGATAATAACAACCTACAGTGTGGGCAAATTATGCCTCCAATGGCTACAGTATTCCACACTGCCTGAAATTAAGCAACACCTAACTTTACTTACTGATGGTGCTGACTTGCGTGATTTCATACTGGGACCACGCAAACAGCGTCATAAGCGTTTCATAGCAGCCTCTGTATATGCAGCATACAATGAGGCCTGGAAGGTTACTCAAATTGAGACAGCAGAAAGAATACGGGAAATTGACCGTATCAATTTGGAAAAATCACTTTCTGTAGTGGACAATGGGTTAATGACTCTGTCCTCCAGAATATTTTCATTGGACAGCATTGTGTCTTCAGCAATCGATATATTATCGCAAGACTTACTGTTATTACAACATGGTCAGTCACAATTGCGTTCTATTGTACAGCTTGGTTGGACGTTACAAAATCTGCGTTCAGGCTATGTGCCTTGGCGTTTAATCAACACAACGTCACTATTCCAAATCTTTAACCTTACTGATAGACAAATCGGTATGGCGCAGAAGGGTGCTGATTATACAATTTTGAGCATTGAAAAACTAGAAAGATTACCAATGACAATGTCAGAACGACCTGTCAGTGAATGGATAATACACGGAATCATAAATATTCCAATCTCAACCTTCAGGTTTCGATACTGCCAAAAATATATACAGGCTGGCATGTACGAGAAATTGGGAAAAGGGTACCTTAAAACAACTTGGAACCTGCCCTATTCACATGCATGTGTCAGTAACAAAGGACAGAAAGTGTTTCTTAGTGGCAACAATTGTGCTATGTCACTGAGCGGCACGCTTCTGTGTAACGGTATTAGTTTGCACGGAGCCTGTGAAGGGAATTCATACAACCTTTCATGTCACCAGCAAGGCGCACCTGCAACTGAAATAGAACCATTCTTTCAAAGACTCTATAATGGGAGTTACATTCTTATTGTAGACCGCAGATGCTGTAGTCTTATGCCCGGGACTCCTTATCTCGTCACTACGACGGCGAAGGTCAAGTGCTGTGGACGTTCTTTGTTCCCCAGCTCCTTTCCAGACAGGGAGGCAAGGGCATGGCCCGGTCTGAAAATTACTTCTATTCGAATAGATACTTTAAGCAGAATGAAAACAGTGCTTCTTCAGACGCCTACAAGGCTCACGTCATCTAAAGAAACGTATGATCTACAAGTCGCAAGGACGACTGCAGAGATACATATATTATTATCAACCAATTCCCCCGTACATTTCGCGGAAATCCTGAGCGAAATCTTAAATATTTCTGATACCACAGGGGTCTCAAAGGTATTTAAGACAGTATTTTCGATGGCATTAACACCATTCAAAGCCATACTGGGTATTTTTCCAGACTTCGTCCATTCGATTTTTGGCGGACTTCCCCTGATCCTAGGACTAATTGCAGGAATCCTATTCCTGGTCCTTATTTTTCGTTATGGCAACCTATGTCACAGAACAAAATCTCACGACAATGGAAGATACGATCCTAGCCATTGGATACCGGGACCGGATATCAAAAATCCTGGGACTCTCCCGGCTTAGAGACCTAAACATGACTTGGTTTCTATCATTTCGACCAATGTGGCAAAGGTGTGTTTTACCTGTACTAAGGTGTCTGCTATGCGGAGAAGAATGCGTGTTAGACACCTGTCTGACGCTACAATCGGATGCGCCAGTGGATGCAGATACACTGTTGGTTCCTACCAAGGTTCACGCACTGTGCTGCCCTCAAAGGCTGCCAATTCTGATGACGGCATTCCTGGAATCTTCACCACTGCGATTGAAGAGTAGTGAAGTTCAAGATGAAAGCAGCATCGAACAGGTACGACCTTCTGTCAGCAATGCAAATCAGAATGTCAATGGAGACAATCATGCGCACGAATGCATGGTTACCCCTATTTCCGACTTAGTGGAACTTTCCCATGAAGCTGTTGACAGTTTTTTCGAAAGCCTGAATGATATGATGTTCTCTCCGGAACAGAAATAGAGACTTTTGAGTAAACTCGCACGCGGCGTTCCCTGAATTCGGCCTTCAACTTTAATAATAAAGTCACATGAACAATTACAATCCAGTTCACGGACAGCAACTTTTTTCAGCAAGCCCCTAAAATATTCTTCTATATATATTTTTCCCGGGACACTGATCTTCTGCTTAAAGTAAGAAACTATTCCTAGAGAACTAAGATTTCTATTTTTTTTAGATTCTTTATAGACTTTATATAGACTTTAGCTGCCCACTGGTATGTTCACAATATATTTTATGTGATGAAATGGTTTCGACTTTTTTTCTGTATAGCCATATTAAGAGCCATTTCATGTGTATTTCTCATATACCAACAAACAATAATGCATAACAATGCGTGTTTACTTTTGCATTTGATTCATAGCTTAAGTGCATACGATATATATGACTGCAATTTTTCAGTATATTTGAAAATTTCAAAATGCATTTATGTATTTTGGGGTGGTAAGGTATACACTATACTCTATAGTATGTTGTACTATGTTATACTATGCATAGATTAGTAGATATGACCATAGTTAGCGTGGAGTGGGTGTCGTGTATTTCTATAGGTTCTGAATCGATCCCCCTATTCCTGACCCTATTCTGGTTAAACTACCTAGCTAGTTAACTAACAGTCAGCCCATGAGGCAAGAAATTCCCCATGATGCAGATACCGTTATCTGACGCAGTCACACTACGGCACAGGAACGTGTTATCTGATTAGGTCATAACGCTTGAGATCTAATTAGACAAGCGATATTCCTCCAGCCCCTGATAAGGCATACGACGTTCTCATAACAAATCAAACCTATGACAACCTGGATAATCCGTGCGGCCATTGTTTTGATTTCACAGAGAACTTTAGTAAAGAATGTGCTAACGAGCAAGTCGTATGACATCTTTATTGACGTACCTATGTCCATCCTTACGTCAATCCCGGCACCTTTAAGGTATAAATATTGCCGATCTTGCCCTATGCAAAACACACGCGTGGTGACAAGACGGAGCAGCCATACTTGCCGAAGCCGAGAGCAGAAGCAGACCCCGCAGGCAGCAGCCCCGCCTTCCTGACGCGCTGAGAGACGCGCTGCTATCTCAAGCCGAGAGACCCAGCACCGGCGCTTCCGGGTAGCCCTCGCAGGCAGCCTGGAATATCGAGAGCAGAGAAAGAGATACCATTCCTCATTCATCCTAAATTCCAGGTACAGAACTGAATAACCCCTCCTAGAGAATTCTTTAGTTATTCACTTGGCAAAAACAAACTTAACTTAAACTGTAACTTTCTATTCCCGCCCACGCATTAGACTTAGGTCAGGTACACGGGGTAGGCGTATTTAGAAACACCAGTTGAGCACGTTTAGTCAAATGTATATGTGTATGTAAATATATTTTAATCATTTTAAACATCATATGGCTCAGAAACCATATCAATGTTTTTACAGTATTATTTTATACTATTGCTTCTAATGTATGCACTTTACTTAACTATAAGTATCGCAATAATATCGATCCATTTCTCTTGTACGAGAAAAGAGACTGATCAATAAATAACATCTTTTTATTGAACACGCCCGTCTCTTCCTTTTCTCTACATTCTGATGAGACTAAGAATGCACGTACTGACTGAGTAAAATAATTGCCTTGTGCTCACACGACTCTTGAGATTGACTCTTGATTAGGGGAGAGCAAAGTTGTCATGTTCTATGGTTGTCAGAAACTAAATCCCTTCTTGTCTAATCAGGGGAGTTAATCCTTCCTTGAACATTCGAGAAAGTTTCTAGCGAACTCTGAGCTTAGCTGGCAAACCCAAAAATTAAGTCTAGTATCGACAGTAGTAGACCTAGTTAACGTCTGGCCTAGGCCTTTACTGCTGTAGGTACTATTCCAATGCGCAGAGCCTATTGGGAAGATAGGAACTACACTACAGAATAGGGATCCCCGAAGGCAATTGCTGTAAAAACAATAACACGTTAAATATTCCATCAGCCATTGTTTCCTATTTGAAGGAAATTAAAATTCATCTTCCTTACAAGTTGCAGAAGAGCAAACAGCAGAGGTGTAAAAGGATTTCATCGCCACAGTTTATTTCAACTTTCATGGAAATGCAAACATCACTACAAATGACAAAGACACAAACAAACACTGCAAACACCACATCCAATGTCATCCTGGGTCGTTTTTAAAGTCAACGAATCAGACCAAAGACAAATAAATAATAACAATATTCATCCACGTCACAAATCCGGAGCCGGCTCGCGACAGGCGCAGACAGCGCTCACCTTCTTCTTGCAGTCTTCACATTTCATTTCTGATTCCGCACTTATGGTGGCAGCGGACTCTTTCGGTTTCCGCTTTCCAGATTCCAGAGCTTTACCTGTGAGGGAGCGGAGAAGGCAGCAGGTGAGTGGGGCCCGGGTCCTAATTTACGGGTTTCTCACTGCTGCGTCTCCAGATCATGTGCTGCGGTCAGGAGACTGGCTCCATTCGCCCTTTGGCCATCAGTGGCAGCACGGCCAAGGTGAGAACCTGCACTCCGGGACGGGTGCACCGAGGGATGAGTGGGTGGAGAGAGGGACAGCAGGTGCACCTCGAGGCACAGAGCTGGCACACTGAGGTGCCAGGGTTAGAGGGGGACGGAGACCCTAGCTATGAACTTCCACTCCGAGGCACAGAGCTGGCACACCGAGGGGGCAGGGTTAGAGGGGGACGGAGACCCTAGGTATGAACTTCAACTCTGTGGCACAGAGCTGGCACACTGAGGAGGCTAGTGGAGAGGGACAGCTGGCACCAGGTGCACAATTCCATCCTGTGCACAACGCTGGCACACTGAGAGGGCAGGAGAAAAGAGGGGCGGGAGGCGCAAAGTATTCACACCGAGGAAGCAGGAGGGGAGAGGGACAGCGGGCACCAGGTTATCCTTCTCCTGCTGCTGGGGCATTGAATGAATGTACATGGGGCTGCAATGCCAAGGTGATCACCTCCTTCTCTGGACAACTGGCGGTGCTTGAGGGGAGATGCATCAGCAGACGCAAGGTGAATCCCTCCACACTGGGATGAGAAGCGAGAGCAGCCCCAGGATGACCACTGCTCCACGTGCACATGGTGTGGGCCCTGTGGGCATACCGAGAGGAGGCCAAAGGTAAATACCTTGTCCCTGAGATGCTGTAGGAGCACCACTGGCAAACAGTGTCCAGCAACGGCTGGAGGGAAGGGCCTGCACCGTGAATGTGCACACGGCTGGCACTGTGGGGGCTGCAGGAGGGAGGCTGTGTGACCATTGGCTTCATACCAGTTATTTTCAGCGGAAAAAAATGAAAGTACTCCAGAGGCAGGGCTTACATCCCCCACCAGCTGACAGAAAGTAACATAATGGGGGGCTGTGGCCAACAGCCAATAGGTCAAGGGAGCCACGGGTCAAAATAGTGTGGGAACCACTGACGAAATCCTTTGCACAGATGGTTGTTAACAATAAAAAATTGGATGTATTCACACTGGGACGGGGACAAGACAGGGTTGTCCATGGTCTTCCTTGCTATTCGCCCTGACCCTAGAACTTTTGGACGCGTGGATTCACAGAGACCCCGTAATTGGGGGATTGAAGTGGGCCGAAACGTGGGAGGACCGCATCTCTCTCTATGCTGTTGATATTCTGCTGTACCTCGCATCTCCCAAGGCTTCCCTCCACAGAGTACTTTTGAGAAGTAATCCATATATACAATCAACTGGAGTAAATCCCTGATGTATGTCCTACATGGGGGACCCCCCCTTGCCCAGGGGATGCCCTATGCAGTTAGAGGCAGAAGGATTCCAGTATTTAGGAATTTTCATCGCAAAACACTCCGCAAAGAGATATGAACGTAACCTGCTCCTCCCATTGCAGAGATTGGGTAGAGATGTTGCCAATTAGAAAACACTTCTGCTTTAGTTACTGGGAAGAGCGGCGTTGTTTAAAATGATGTCCCTACCCGCTTTCTTTATGCACTTCAGAACCTCCCGGACGCAGTCCCTGCAAAGTATTTCAAAGCGGTGGAGAGTCTTCAGAGAGATTTGCTCTGGGATGGTCGTCCACGTTTAGCCTTCTCAAAGCTGGTGCTAAGTTTGTATGACTGTGCACAAAGGAAGGTATTGGATCCCACCACTGGCTAGCCTGGACCTCAACAATTGCTAAACAGAACAAAATGGCTAGTCAGGTTTGTTTTATGATAAATTGATACACACACAGCCTATTTGTGCTGCGTGAAACAGACGTTTTGTATTACGAAAGAATTTATTTTCATTAATAATTAAGTTTCATTAGTCCATCCATATGGCTTCAAAGGAAACTGCTGTCAAACAGTCGAATCAATAACATACAGTTGTGTGCGAAATATATACAAATGCACAGGGGTTCAAAATAGATACTCAAAATTCATAACACCACCATGACTTTTTTACATGAAAATTACATTCAAAATAAATTTGAAACATGCAAGACATTTCAACAAGAAAAACTAGTACACATAAAAAAACAGTCCTTTCACTTAAATACCAGTGGACAGGCGGAAGTAAAGATGGAGTTGGACTGCCTGCCTATCTCACAAAACCTGTGATGAGTTATTAGTTTGATGTCCGTGGCTGTGTAATGGATTGAATCCAGGCTCTGCACGACGGTATCCACGCAGAAGAGTCCCGCCCTCTGCTTAAACCGGATTGTTTCCAAAGGTGCCGCCGTACACTAGTATCTGCATTGATGCGCAGCAATTGAAAGAAGGCGAGCCGTTCTACTGATCGACTTAGCACCGCTTCGCGGGCGCCTTGATATACATGAGTGTTGTTCATCCTGCGTTTCCAACTCAGTACAGACGAATTCTCTTGATGTGCAGTTAATCTCCACTCCCGCAGCCATTGTGCGCGCTGGGCAGTGAGGACTATACCCAGTCCCCGTCCTGAGGAGAACCTCTAACCACTAAAGGTTCGAAACGCGTTGACCCCCAGCCTGTGACAATAAAGAAGGGTGCAGCTAGGATCAACTAATACCACTTTGGTGGAACCCGCTGTTAATCCTTTAATCTAATAACTCATCACAGGTGTTGTGAGATAGGCAGGCAGTCCAACTCCATCTTTACTTCCGCCTGTCCACTGGTATTTAAGTGAAAGGACTGGTTTTTTATGTGTACTAGTTTTTCTTGTTGAAATGTCTTGCATGTTTCAAATTTATTTTGAATGTAATTTTCATGTAAAAAAGTCATGGTGGTGTTATGAATTTTGAGTATCTATTTTGAACCCCTGTACATTTGTATATATTTCGCACACAACTGTATGTTATTGATTCGACTGTTTGACAGCAGTTTCCTTTGAAGCCATATGGATGGACTAATGAAACTTAATTATTAATGAAAATAAATTCTTTCGTAATACAAAACGTCTGTTTCACGCAGCACAAATTGGCTGTGTGTGTATCAATTTATCATAAAACAAACCTGACTAGCCAAGTTTGTATGACAGCGGGATTGGACTCCCCGGCATCAAAAAATACTATTGGGCGGCCCACCTGGCGGCCATTAATCAGTGCACTTACCGTCTCTGGGATGATCCGGGCTACAGATGGACAATTGGCTCCATCCCGGCGGCAACTATAACATGGCCCTATACTCTAAACCCCACAAATTTCCCTTAGAGGGACCAACTGGACACTCGGTCCAGGTCAACAGTACTCTGAGCTGGGAACGGAAGCTCACGCAGGCTACTCCCTATGGGACTCGGAGCAGTTGGACACCCTGAAGAACACAAAGGGATTTGACAAGTAAGATATGATTGGGATCACAAAGATAGGAGACCTTTGGAAGAATGGAGATATTATATCATTTGCCACCCTGCAACAATGTTGGACCTGGCCCTCCTTTCAAGGTAACCCCTGAACTTTGCGACACAATTCCCCTTTTCTCAAACCTATTTGGGTTCCCTTGCTACATATCAGGCACCCCATGGTCGGCCCTTGGGCAGGGTGCATTGTCAGTGGAAGGTAGGTCATGCCCTGCATGACCTAGTAATACTGTACAGCCATCTTCATTTTATTAGCTTTTGATCATTACCGCTTATTATTTATCTGACCCCGGGAACATGGTAAAAATATCAGACTAGCGCCCCAGAATTCAGAATTACTTAGTGCACTCTTGAGGATGGATGATTTATACCGTCAGAGTGGGGAAATAGCACTTTTAGGAAGTGATAGTCTCCTCGTCCACTCGCGCTGGGGGCTGCTGCTGCAATGTGTATTCCCCGTCTGGAGATCATGACAGGGCCTGGGGAAACTCCAGCATCTGGTGGTATCTGTCCGCATTTTAAATCAAGGGGAGGAGTAGTTTCAGGGCTGTGTCCTGCTCTCCACAATGCCGACGCCGCTTCCTGCTGGGCGGCTGATGACCCTGCCTTCCTGCTTCACGAGGTGAGGTGTCCCATGACGGGGGACACCCACCACCTGGATCTGGGGAGGGGAACTCCCTGCCTACATCAAAGACTTCAAAGACATTTTCACGGCATAAAGGAGAGAGCCTTGGACTAGAGAGACAGACTACTTTTGGAAAGACTCTTTTGGGGAACAACAGAAGATGCACCCCCCAGAGCCCTGCTGATGCTGTCGCGGCTCCCACCTGAGGCCCTGCGAGTGTGCCTCTGCAAAGACCACCAGAGCCCTGCTGACGCTGTCGTGGCTCCCACCGAAGGCACTGTGAGTGTGCCTCTGCAAAGAACCCCAGAGCTCGGCTGACGCTGTCGCGGCTCCAACCGAAGGTACTGCAAGTGTGCCTCTTCAAAGACCCCCAGAGCCCTGCTGACCTTGTCGCTGCTCCCACCTAAGGCACTGCGAGTGTGCCTCTACAAAGACCCCCAGAGCCCTGCGGACCTAGTCGCGGCTCCCAGCCTGCGCCACCACAAGAGCCCTGCTGACCTCATCGCGGCTCCAAGTCTCCGCCACCACCAGAGCCCTGCTGACCTCGTCGCGGCTCAAGTCTGTAGTCCGCATTGAATAATCAAGTCTGGGAACGTAGAGTACGCTCCGTACCCCTGACTCGCACACGCCGGTGCGCATCGCAATCTTTTAAGCTCATGAACGTAGAGTACGTGCCGTACTCCTGGGCCGCACCCGCTGGTGGGCATCGTAATCTCCAAGCTCAAGAACGTTGAGTACGCTCCGTACTCCTGGCGCCCACCCGCTGGTGCGCATCGTAATCTCCAAGCTCAAGGACGTCGAGTACGCTCCGTACTCCTGGCCCGCACCTGCTGGTGCGCATCGTAATCTCCCAGCTCAAGAACGTTGAGTACGCTCTGTACTCCTGGCCCGCACCAACCGGCGCGCATCACCCTCATGAACAATATCAGCTAGAGTACACCTAGTACTCTCCACCCGCATCCGCCGGTGCGCATTGTATCTTTGTCCGGCAACATCAGTTGGAGTACGCCACGTACTCTTCACCCGCACCTGCAGGTGCGCACCGCCCTTGTGACTAACAGCAGCTAGAGTACGCCTAGTACTCTCCATCCGCACCCGCCAGTGCGCTTTGTATCCTTGACCTGCAAGATCAGGAGGAGTACGCCACGTATTCTTTACCCGCACCAGCCGGTGCGCAGCGCCCTTGTGACCTCCTTGAGACACTGTGAGTACAAGTGGCGCGGCTCAAGGACTTACCCTACCCTGACCTGGACTAAACCCACCAGAAACATTCTTGAACAAGACAACTATAGCCTCGTCTTGAAGTAACCTTGTGGATTGTATCGTTATGCACCTGATGAGAAAGTTATATAAAGAATCCGGTATTTTTACTAGAACTCTGTGTCGCGTCCATTTGTAGTGGGTCTTTTCTACTACCGCGCGTAGTCCGAAATGCTTGGCACGCTATCTAGGGAGTAAGCCTGTCAGCCATGGCTACAGTACTACCAGGGGGAGCAGGCGTCATTTTGGGGAGTGCACCTCCCCTCTTTTACGTGGAAGTGGGGTTCCTACTGGACTTTAATGCGACCCTCAGCCAACGGGAAATCCCATTTCCTACAAACAAGAATATGAAATGGTGGATACAGAACACTTTAGGTACATAGAAGTGAGACATGCACTAACATCACAGTTACCAAGGGGAGTATCTCCTGCAGAGTCTTCACTGCTGGAGGATAGGTTGCTTGACAGATATATGCAGACAGAAGCTGTGTCCCTGACTTACAAGAAACTGATTAATAATGCTCCTGACCCCGTGGGATGGATCCGAGGGCACTGGAAAGGGGATTGTCTCTATCTGGACGATGAGGAATGGCAGGAAGCAGTAGCTTCCCCACGAGAGGTTGCAATCTCTTCCTGACTGAGATTGGTCCAACTCAGAAATCGCCACAGAATATATATTACGGGGGTTAAGCTTGTCAGTATGTGTAGGGCAACTGATTTACTGTGTCGAAGGCAGTGTGGCCAGGCAGGTACATTTATCCATAGTCTCTGGGAATGTGTGCACATTCTGAATTACTGGAAGGGTATTCACGACTGACTTGGTGAAGTCCCAGGACAGGATATGGGAGTGGAGGCCAAACGATGTGTATTGCACGTCTCGGAACCCACTAATTTGAATAGTAAAGACAAAATATGGGCCATGCTGGGTTTGATGGTAGCCAAGAGGAATCTCACTAGGCTGTGGGGTGCAAATGTGCCACCCAAAGAGGAGTCTTGGAAGGATAACATGGATTGGTGTGTGATAAGGGAAAACACAGCATATGTAGCGAGCGGATGGCCTAAAAAATTATCCTCTATCTGGAGCAAATGGAATGAATAGCGTGGTAATCTCTGTACCCCGACAGTTGTTCCCTCTCTTGCTGAATCAGATACGCCATAGTAAATTTGTTATAGCATTCAAAGACCTGTGTGGTTCACTTGCACTTGCCTTGTCAAGAAAAGTCAAAGAGAGTTTTATTCGATTGCTATAACAGACAATCATAAAAGCACATAAAAGCATAAAAACATATCAGACAGCTTGCATACTTGTGGCAGCTTGTCCTTGATCCGAGTGCTCTCCCCGGTCCAACGCAGCAATCTCGTGCTGTTTGTGTGGAGGGAGGCACACACTTCCTGGTGGAGCCGCGCAGAGCGGCCATTGTGGCAGGGTGGCGCTCTAGTGCTCAACCACTTGTATACGTCTATATAACATCATGACGACTACGCGCAGCGGATGAGCGCAGCGGGCGCGCCTAAGGCAAGCCCGTCTGCGCCCGTCCGCGCCCCGACCGGGACCAGGGGCCACGGGCTATGCCCAAAAACATGCCTATTCAGCAGAAGAGCTTATCGCTCTTAGACCTTTATCCCACCTCTGCCCTCCTATTGCTCCTCATATTCGGAGACGCACGGCCACGTATGGCATCTCTCAGGACACGGTAACCTACCCAAGCACCACCACCCGCAATATCTCATTGGTTAATGTATCTCAAACAAAATTACGGTGCAAATATCTTAATACTAGATCTATGGTTAAGCACCAAACCAACATTTTCCTATTACTCTCCACTGAAAAACCGGATATCCTCCTGGTTACAGAGACCTGGCTCTCCCAGGACTCACTGCCGGACATTCTCGCAGCACTTCCTTCGGATTACTATATCATAGCAGAGAATCGTCCGGTGGGTAAAAGGGGAGGGGGAGTGGCAGCTATTATCCGTAAAGAGTACAAATTTACACAACTGCCCTCTCTTACTCTGAATGACACAGAGAATATTGTAATGAAAATGGACACAGATGGTGGGGCGTTGTTACTTGTTTTACTATATCGACCACCCCAATTTATGGCTACTTTCCCTATGTTACTCGCAGAACAGATTGCTCATCTTGCGACCAAATATCCAAAAATACTCCTGGTGGGGGACTTAAACTATTGGTTTGACAACACCATCAGTGACCCTCAGGCGCTGGAAATCGCAGAACTACTTTCTAACATCAACCTAACTCAGCATACACATGCGGCTACGCATGAAAAGGGTCACACGTTAGAACAAATGTGGTCGCATAATCTAGTCTGCACACCCTCATCTATAATGCCCTGTATTTGGTCTGACCATTTTATTATCCAGTTCACACTAACTATTGATGGGCACACTAAAACCCCACCCCTGGCGGGCGGTGAAACTAGGAAATGGAAAGCCATTAACTTACCTGCCTTCATTGAAACACTGGCATCCACGGCACCAGTTTCCAAGAAGGCGGTAAATCTAAATCTAAATCTGATGGAAGAGGAGATTTCACATTGGCTCTTAAAAGCCACTGACTCTCATGCGCCCTTGACCAAATTCACACGTGCACGTACTAGAGACGCGCATAGGTGGTTTACCTCGGACCTTAAGAATCTAAAACTCGAGGTACGCCAGAAAGAGAGAAAATGGAGAGCAAATTATAAGCCCCAAGATAAGGAGGAATACACTGCGATTCGCAGAAAGTACTTGAAGCTTATTTTACAAAGCAAAATCAATTACTTTTCTGGGAAAATTTTAAATTCCCAAAATAAAACTAAAGACACTTTTAATATAGTAAATGATCTGTGTAACAGCGAAAGAACTGCGCTTCCATTGACGACCTCGCAGGAGCTTTGTGACTCCCTAAACGACTTCTTCATAGAGAAAATCGCTATTTTAAAAAAGACCATTCAAAGTCTCCCAAGTGGGGATCCTATTGAAGATACCTATTTTAATCCAGCCACTCTTGACATTCTACCTCCTATTGATGAGAAGATCTTTTCAGAACTTCTTTCACGTGTCAAATCAGGTTCGCCTTTTGATAGTTGCCCCACCCCATATCTTAAAGGAGGTGTGCTTAGCTATCCCATCGGGAATTCTCCCTCTTTTGAATGAATCACTTCGACAGGGCACAGTTCCAGACGGGTTTAAAAATGCCACAGTGATTCCATTACTGAAAAAACCAGGAGCTGACCCCCTAATTTTAGTTAACTATAGACCTATCTCTCTCCTCCCTTTTTTTTCTAAACTCCTGGAGGCACATGTATCCAGATGTTTATCTAATTTTATTGAAAGTTCAGAATATCTGGAACCAAACCAAGCGGGATTCCGACCATTCCACTCAACGGAAACGGTCAGTCTGGCAGTTCAGGACACGCTGAGATCCAATGCTGATAAAGGCATCCATCAGGCTTTGGTGCTCCTTGATTTGTCAGCCGCGTTCGACACGGTTGACTATAACATTCTGATCAACCGTGTCGAGCAGGCCGGCCTCAGGGGCCACGCCCTGAATTAGATTACCTCTTTTATCACAAATCGCACACAGTCAGTGCGATTGGGTTCCTTCACAGCCCCCATGATGTCATCTACTTGCGGTGTTCCCCAAGGGTCGTCACTTTCCCCGTTATTATTTAACCTTTATCTTCGCCCACTGATTTATTCTTTAAAAAATTACAGATTACCCATATACAACTATGCTGATGATCTTCAGCTAATCATCCCTTTAAATTCCCCGAACTCAGCCGCCCAATGCTCAGCTGTAATGTCACACATTCAGAGATGGATGACTCTAAACCATCTTAAACTTAACCCAGGCAAGACAGAACTGATCTTGCCTGGGGAAAGTGGACTGAGCTGGGGGCAACTGTGTTGGCCTACTGATATGGGAATCCCTCCTACAAAGACCCAATCAGTTAAAAGCTTGGGGATAACACTCAATGAGGATTTATCCCTGAAAGGGTAGGTGGGAACGGTGGTTTCCTCTAGTTTTTTTCAACTTAGGAAGATCAGGAAAATCGCCCACCTCCTACCTCACTCCGCGCTTATTCAGGTAGTGATCGCCCTTGTTCTCTCCCGGCTGGATTTATCGAATAGCCTCTACTTGGGTCTTCCGCTTGGCCTATTAAAACGCCTCCAGATGGTTCAAAACCAGGCGGCTAGGCTGATCTGGAAGCAACCGAAGTGGCAATCAATTAGAGCTGGGTTGGAAAAACTTCATTGGTTGCCAGTGGCCCAGCGAATTGCCTTTAAAACAGGTGGCATCACTTTCACGGCGCTCCATGAAAATGGCCCTATATTCATTAGGCAATCCATCACTAACTATACTCCCGCGCGCAACCTACGCTCCATACATTTAAATCTTGCAAATGTCTCCTCATTCAAGAAAAATCGTCAGGGCGGTAGCAGTTTTTATCATCTGGCCGCCTCTTTTTGGAATGCTCTTCCACTCTTCATCAGACAGAGCAATGATTTACTGGCATTTCGAAAGTCCTTAAAAACGTGGCTTTTCCAACAGGCTTATGCTTAAGAATTGTGTTGGTTGTCTTGATTCTATAGCGCCAAGAAACCCAAGGGTGTATGTGCGCTCAAGAAATTGTTATTAACATAACATAACATAACATAACATAACATAAATTAAAAATATCCTACAAATATACACATAATCTATAGCAGATTTCAAAGTTAAAACAGAATTAAATTGACACCTTTGTCCGATTAGAATCGATTAAATAAGCATACTTTTCCTTTGACTCAGAACTTCCTTCATAAAAATTACATTCCTAAAAACACTGTGCTCATTATCCAGATGTTGTAGTGCAAGAAGAGCAGGTCAAAATTGCCAAACCCAAACAATTTTAAAACTGGTACTGAATATATTTTCCTTGCATGGATATAGAATCTACAAAAGAAAACCACAAGAATCGTAGATTGGTTGGAGTCATTATCACAGGGGCAGATTTGAAGGTTTTGAGACCAGTCGTTCATTGTAGGTAGCGTGACTAGTCTATGGAATACCCCCAACCTAAATCTAGTTAATAAAAACCTATCTTAAACTCCTGGTACAAAAGTTAAATACGGTTGAAGGTTTAAAGTAGTTAAAATCAGCTAGTTATGCAGAACTGTGGGTTTCAATATCTTGGAAGACATTCTAATGGTGTCCAACAACAAAAGGCCCTCTTTTCCTAATTCTGTTCCTGTTTTTGTCTGTATCGTTCTAGGGTTAATAAAACAGTCTAAGCGGCCAAGATCTTTTAAAAAGTTGCAGACGTATCTTATCCATGGGATCTTTAAGGGCCCTTCCAGTTTCAAAGTATAGGATAAAATATCTCTGTTTAATTTTGCCTCTTCGGCGTGGCTTGCGCGCCGCTACGTGATGGCGGGTCGCGCTTGAGCTCCAGAGAGACAAGGACTGTCGGGACGATTTACGGATCCCGTTTCCTAGTGTCTCTTCTTCTGCTTACAGCATGGGATGTCGGAAGGAGCAGTGAGTGCAAGCATGTGGATTTTAGCAACGAATGCCGGCCAGAACTGTTCTTTTTGGTGATTGCTATCCTTTCCACCGACACTTCAGGGAGCGGCCGCCATTTTGTTTTTGATGTGGCGTCACTCGTTTCTTCTACAACGGACCCATGTCTTCAGGCGCAACATGCTGAACAGCGGATTTGAGGTGATATGTACTACTTTTTGGCATTGAAGACCCTGGGCAGTTGTCTCTATGCATTACAGGCGCACACTTTGCTTACTGACTTCTGGGCTTCTTTGACTGCCGGTTTTCACCTCATGCGTCTCGCGCTATTTGCTTGCCTGCCTTACCTGAGGGGTTAATGCTATGTAACCTGACTGCTAGGTTGCTTGTCTTTTGGCAGCATTTATTTTTCGCGTTTTTGGGTCTTTCTGGCTTCTTATTTTTCACCTCAACTGCTCTTGTCTGCCATTTTGTGCGCTGTTGTCCAGGTCTTAATCTGCGCATATAGAGCTACAGTACTTCTGGTCAGTGGCAGTTGGTGAGCTCTGGCTTTTTTGTATAACTCTTAATCTGTGCTCATTTACGCTACGTCAAATTCTTTTTGTACTGCCTATTGTAGTCTATTCTTATGGCGGACAACATGGGGCCTTCCCCTACTGCAAAGGATTCTAAAGAGACTTTAAAACGCTCTAAACAACAGTCCCCCTCTCCTGAACCCACTCAGAAAGAGGCTAATTCTACTTTAGATGCTATTTTGGCGCGCTTAAATACTGTCCATGATATTGCGCAGTCTACTAAAACTAACACAGACTTACTACAAGTTGAGGTGGCTGCTATTAGGAGTGACTTTAAGGCTTTATCTGTTAGGGTTACAGATACTGAATCTCGTATTAGTGTGGTAGAGGATACTACGCACCAACAGTCGAGGTCCCTTCTTCAGATGGAATGCTCGATGGCGGCGTTGCGCAGAGACCTTACGGAGCAGGAAGCTCGCAATCGGAGGTCTAATCTGCGTATTTTTGGTCTTCCTGAGGATGCAGAACAGTCTGCTTCTTCTATGATTGATTTCCTCACCAAATGGATACCTTCTACTCTACAAATTTCCTTTCAGAGAGACTTTGAAATTGAGAGAGCTCATCGAGTTCCTGTGTTTAAACCTAAAAACTCCACTTATCCGAGAGCAGTAATCCTCAAACCGCTGCGTCATCAACATTCAGAACAGATTTTGGCTCACATGAGGAAAGTTAAATCGATATCCTGGGAAGGCCACCGAATTACTATCTCCCAGGATTTTGCTAGAGACACTGTAATTCGGAGGAAAGGATTTCTAAACCTGCGAATACGTTTGCTGGACATGCATTTTCCTTTTTCCTTTGCTGGTCCTTCCAAGTTTCGTATAACTATCCAAGGTCGCCATCGCATTTTTGATGAACCTGCTGATCTTTCCTCTTTTTTGGATAATCAAATGGAATCACAGATGGATTCTGCTCCCACTCCTGGTTCTTCTGGGACTTGAGTTTTTCTCTTTGTTGTTCCACGCGGTTTAGTGCGTTTTACTGTTCCACATCTGTCTTTGCTCCTTCGAAGTTTATGTTGATCGTTGGTTGCTATTTGTTCTCTGGTTGATTTGTTCGTACTTTGTCAGCGTTATGTTGATTAGTACTCTTCTTATTCTTTCTCCGTCTCAGATGAATTCTTCTTCACCTCCTGGTTTTTCTAGGAGTTGTATTTTTTATCTTTCTTGTTTCTCGTGGTGTCATAAGTCTTGCCGTTTCACATATGCCTTTGTTTTTTCGTTCCATATGTCGATTATTTGTTGATATTCGTTTTTCACATGAGTTGTTGGTCATTTGTCTGTTTTACTTTCACTTGTTATTGGTATTTATCCACTTTTTCTGCTATTTGTTTGTGGCCTTTTTGATTTTTTTTTGCTTGTTCTCACTGATATGGGCGTTTTTGGCTCTTCGCTCATGCGTTTCCCATCGCCTGTTATCTGTTTTTATATGATGGTCACTGGTTGATACTCGGTTTCCTATTATTATGTCTGTCTCGGGTCAGCTTTAGCTTGTCTTATTGTTGATATTTATCTACTTTCTAACGGTATTTATTTGTGGTCATTTTGTCTTTCCTGATTGTTCTCTTGTGATGGTCGATTTTAGACA
Organism: Lissotriton helveticus; assembly: GCF_964261635.1. Taxonomy (NCBI): domain Eukaryota; kingdom Metazoa; phylum Chordata; class Amphibia; order Caudata; family Salamandridae; genus Lissotriton; species Lissotriton helveticus. The sequence continues at coordinate 88,748,924 of NC_136057.1, forward strand.
CCGTCTTTATGTATCTCATATTTGCTGATCTTTGTGTTAGGTTGCCCTTTTATTTTTCTTTCCTTTTCTTATCTTTCGATTATGCATCTGGACATATTATGCTCTTCTCTTTTCTTACGTAGGTATGATGTTTGTTTTTGTTAAGCCGTTCGAGCTGTTGTGTCAGTTATCCTCTTTAGGTTCACTCATATGGTCTTTTTTGTATATTTGCCTTTCTTGTATTTGTTTTTTGCCTCCCGTGCTAGTATTTCCCTTTAGCACGTGTTGATATCCTGTCTATACTTTCGCTATGTGCTTTTCACCTTGTAACTTTGTTCCTAGTCACATTTAATATTGCCTTTCCTTTTAGCTGATTGATTTTATAGAGCATATGGTTCTTGTCTTTTTGACCTTTATCTATATATCATGTATTACTGTGTTTTTATTATAGTTGGATAGTTTCTTGTTTTTACATCATCTTTTGCTTTTTCTATTTTGTTTTTTTAGCCTTTTGTATTGCATTTATAGCTTATTGACCGATTACTTGTTGCCATATAACTAAGATCCTGTTTTTTCAATTTAGTTTTTATTCAACTCAGTATTATTGCCTATGACTCAGTTTCATATTGTATTTTTCTGTCATTTGTTTTCCCTCATTGTTCGGATATGTTTTTCCGGACCTCTTTTATATACTTCCATTTTCCGCTTTCAAGTTTGCTTTTGGGTTCACTTTCTGGTTTTCCGCTCATTGCTTGCTGTTTCCTTCTCTTCAGTTTGGGATCTACTGCTTTTTCTCCTGAGCTTTTTCCTGACGGTCTTTTGTTTCCCTCTCCATGTTCCCCCTGATATGAGTCGGGTCTCCCATAGACCTACCCTGGCGGGTCTCTTCTTCTCTCTTTTTCCTTTCTTTTCTCTTCTTCTCTTTTCTTCTCTTTCCTTCTCTTCTCCTCTTTCTTTTCTCTTTTGCTCTTGGATCTCCTGGTGGCGTTTCTCTATTGTGTGTCCGATGGTAGTCTTTTATTTTTCCGTACATCTTTCTCCCTTTTGTGGTGTCTTTTTTCTGTCCATTTATGCCTGGCTTAAATGTAGTTTCCCTTAATGTTAAGGGTTTGAATCATCCGGTTAAGAGGGCTAAAATTTTGGATTATTGCAAATCTTTGTCTTCGGATCTCGTCTTTTTGCAAGAGACGAAATTATCTCATAAAGAGGCTTTATGTTGCGGAATGGCTGGGTTATGGATGTTGCGTGCTCTTATGCTCTTGGTAAACGTTATGGTGTGATCACCCTTATTTCTAAAACTTCTGGCCTATCGATCCTTTCTTCTGACCATGACTCTGAAGGTCGTTGGAATTTATCTAGACTGTCTGATGGTCTTCATGATCTTTATGCTTTGAATATTTATGCTCCAAATACTGATGACCCTCTTTTCTGGCAAAATATCACTAAATTACTCTCCCGAACGCCCCATAATGGTAATTTAATAGTTGGTGGTGATTTTAATTTACCGCTGGATCCTCTGTTGGATAGGAACTCTGCTTTTTCTTTTCGTCCTCCTAGAGCCCACAAACATTTATTACACATGTGTTCTTCCACTAATCTTCATGATTTCTGGCATCTTCATAACCCTACTGGCAGTGATTTTTCTTTCTTTTCCTCTCCTCATTCTAGTTTTTCTCGTATTGATCACCTCTTGGTTCATGCGTCTTTGTTACAATCTTCGTCTTCACCGTTCATTCATCCTATTCTTGTCTCAGACCATGTGGCGGTTTCCCTCTCCCTCTCGGGGCTCGCCCCTAAGAAATCCTCCCCTTCGTGGAAATTAAATACGGAGATTCTTTATGATGATGCTGCGATCAGTGCCTTGCAAACCGAAATTGAACACTTTTTTTCTGATAATGAAGGGTCCGTTGATTCTCCTGTGGTTTTGTGGGACGCCTTTAAATGTACTCTTCGCGGTTACATCATTAAAGTTATGGCGCGTAGGAATGCTGCCATTAAGAAGGAACTTTCTGATTTAGCGGACAATATTAAACGTAGTGAACTCCTTTTTCGTCAAACGAAAGATTCACTACTTTTACAATCTATTAAAAATCTCAAATATTCATATAATTCTCTTGTCACTAAGCGGGCTCATATTGGTGTTCAGGCACAAAAGTCTAAGCGATTGTTGTTAAAAAACCGTGCTGGTAAAGTATTAGCAGCCACATTGAAGTTCCAGGACTCGGGGTGTAAGTCGTCTCAAATTTCTTCTATCTCTGATGGATCCGGTGTTCAACATTTTCAGACCAAGGAGATCCTTACGGTCTTTCGTGATTTTTATGATAACTTATATACTCCTACTAATCCTTCGTCCTTGGAGGCTTGTCAGGAATTTTTAAGCACTATTCATATTCACTCTGTTTCTGAGGATGTTAGGGAGCAGTTAAGCGCCTCAATTACAACTGAGGAAATTACTCTTGCTATCAAGGCTACTCGTTCTGGCAAAGCTCTGGGGGCTGATGGCTTTCCCATTCTTTTTTTATAAAACTTTCCTCCCTTTCATGGTGCCTCGCCTCAAGACCCTTTTTGATGCATTCATTCAACGTGGTGCGGTTTCCGGTTCTGCTTCAGATACTATGATTGTAGTTATTCCTAAGGAAGGGAAGGACGTCACGGACCCTAAACATTTTCGTCCTATTTCCCTCCTTAATATTGAAGCGAAAATTTATGCCAAAATTCTGGCTAAGCATTTGGGGCCCGATGTAGGTAATTCTTATTTACCACTTCTTAAAAACCGAATTTAACCGATTCGGTATTTAAGAAGTGGTAAATATGAAGGGGGGAGATGTAGGTATTTCAGAATCTGTAAATACCGAATCGTTAAGATTCGGTATTTACCGATTCTGTAAATACCGAATCGGTATTGCCCATTGATTCCTATGGGCTTTGAAGCCCATAGGAATCAATGGGAAATACCGATTCTGTAATTACAGAATCGGTAAATTCCGATTTTAGCAAGGGTGCAGGGGGTGTCACTTTGACACCCTCTATCACCCCAAAGACGGGCATGTGAGCCATGTGGCACACAGACATGCCCTAAGGGCATGTCTGTCTGTCACATGGCTAGGTGTGCATGCACACATGTGCATGCACACCTGGATTCGGTATTTTACCACCCAATTGGATTGGGTGGTAAAATACCGAATCTGAAAGGCCTGCGGCACTCAAAGATGTGCTACCTACATGTGCTTTTACAGAATCGGTATTTTTACCGAGTCTGTATTTACCGATTCGGTAATTTTACCGAATCTGTAAATACAGATTCGGTAAAATACCGATTCTGTAATGCATGCTCCTACATTAGGAAACCCTAATACCGGTCGGAAACGGCCGAAATCGGCCGTTTCCGACCGGTATTAGGGCTCCTACATCTGGCCCTTGGAGTCCTATATTCCTTCTCTGGTTCATCCTTCACAGACTGGGTTTGTTAAAGGTCGGCTTGCTCGGTACATTCGTACCTTTTGCCATATTTTGGGAGCAGCTAAACGATCCACGCTTCCTGCTGCAGCTTTAGCCCTCGACGCCGAGAAGGCTTTTGACAAGGTCTCTTGGCCTTTTTTACAAGCTGTTCTTCATGCTCACAATCTTGGAGACTCCTTTATTACTATGGTGATTTCTCTTTATGCCCACCCTCGAGCGAATATTCGAGTGAATGGAGCTACCTCGGAGTTCTTTAATCTTCGTCAAGGTACTCGTCAGGGTTGCCCCCTGTCCCCACTTTTGTTCTTACTTGCTATAGATCCGCTTCTGCGATTAATTGATCTTCATCCGGATATTAAAGGCTTTACGTTTGGTTCCCACGTCCTAAAATCAGCGGCATACGCAGATGATGTCCTTATCTTCTCTGATGATATTGTTTCAGCTATTCTTGCGATCACAGACACGATTGCCCTTTTTTCTAAGGTCTCTGGTTATACTCTAAACAGAGATAAGACGGAGATGTTTCCCCTCAATGCTTATTGTTTCCCAGCCCATATGGGCTTGGCTGGTTTCAAATGGCAATCTAAACAGGAAGACTCGTACCGGCGGCCGACGCTTTTCTGTTAAAGCATCTTCCGGGTGGAATTCACTTCCCCGCCCCCTGCGGCTGGAACCCAGTCATCTGATTTTCAGGAAAAAACTAAAAACGCTGCTATTTCCAAAATAAAGTCCCCTCCTTTTCTCCTCTGGTCTCCACAAATGTTATAGCGCGTGGATGCCTCCGGGTCACCAGGCGCTCTACAAATCGCTAAAATAAAAAATAAATAAATAAAAACAGCTCAAATATTTAGGGATCTGGTTTTGTAGTACTTTATCAGATACTGTGGCCTATAATGAGACTCAGACCTAAATTAAGGTCCGTCGCCTTTTAGAGACTTGGTCTCCTAAGCACATTTCTTGGTGGGGCCGACTTTAAACATTAAAAATGATGGTCACTCCTATTGTCAACTTTATTTCGTCGATGCTCCCGCTAAATCTCTCTTCTTCTTTTTTTCGTGAGATTGATTCCATTACTTCCTCATTTCTTTGGAATGACAAGAGAGCTTGTATTGCATATAAAGCATTGAGGAAGTCCTACGATATGGGTGGCTGTAATTTTAAAGATTGGGGATTATATCAGATTGCTTTTTTAGCCTCTCAGGGAGCGTTGTGGTTCTCTTCACTCCCGGCCATACCCCTTATTGGATGTGCATCGAACAGGCCCTCTCCTCTCCTCTTCCGGTCTCTTCATTTTTAACCACGTCTTCATTATCTATTCTCTTTTCTCGTGCTATTATATTGGACACCATTGCAGCTGTTAAATTGGTTGATCGGAGATTGGCAACTCCGATTCATAAATCTAGGTGGTCATCTTTGTGGTGTAATCCCCGCATAAAAGTTATTATTGACCCTTCACTCAATATTGGTCTGCCAAAGGTATCACATTGGTACGACATCTTTATAATTCCGACAATGACCCCTTACCCTTTTCTTCTTTAGCGCGGCAATTTTCACTCTCTAATCTGGATTTTTATACTTTTTTGAAAATTAAAGTCGCTCTTGCCAAAGTGCGTCTTGTTCCTGATTCCCCTTTGGTTTCTTTATTATCTATGTGGCTCAAATCTGGTCACATTGCTTCACGCATATATACATTTTTGTCCTCAACATCTTCAGACTCATGCACTATTGCGCAGCAAAAATGGGCCCGTCACTTTGGTACGGAGATAACGGATCACGTGTCGTCGGACACCTGGCAATTGATAGGTATGTTCTCTATGCGCAATAAAATTGCGCCCTCTCTATTTCAATCCAATTTTTTTCCATTAACCTTCTTCATTGGACTCCTAAGCGGCTTTGTTCTCTTCATTTACAGGATGATGATTTATGTTGGAGTTGTGGATTGGAGGTCGGTGATTATCCACACATGTTTTTTCATTGTTCACTTCTCCAGCCCTTTTGGGATTTTATTCATAAACATCTCATGTTAATCTTTCAAATCAAATCTCCTCTTTCTTTTCCTATGATCTTATTGGGACCCTGGGCTTCCCAGGTACCTCTGCCGTTAGATACCTTGGATATGCAATTGTTAGATCTTTTATTGACGGTGGCTGTCAAGGTGATTCTTATGGAGTGGAAGTCTTTTGCTTCTGTTTCTTACCACACGTGGTGGGCATGGGTTTCCTTCTTGAGAAGTGCACACACCTCTGTGGATAGGGCTCATCTTACCCCACTATTTCTTTTAATGTTTGGAGAACTCTAGGATTTGGCTTCCCGGGGGTTGGTCGATCAATATCCCTTTGTGACGTCTGCCTGATTGGTGTCTGTAGTCTTTTGCTTTGTTGTGCCCTCCAGTGAGATCCTTCCTTTTCGTTTTCCCTTTTTTCCTCCTCCCTTCTTCCTTCTTCCTTCTTTCTTTTTTTCTGTCTTCTGTCATCTTTCCTTCTCTTTTTCTCTTTTATCTTCCTGTTTTCTTAATAATGATGCCACTCATAGGCTCCTATGATTCAATAATGCCACTCTCTTTCTTGATGGTCATTTTTGCTCTACGTGATATGAGTAGGGCCGATTTATTGGCTTTTATTGTCATATTCTGATGAACTTGTGGCTTTTTCCTTATTCTTCATATTGGTATCATTATGAAATGTACCTGACTGTTTTTATCTTTTTAAATTCTTAATAAAAATATTGAACAGAGCCTGTGCCATAAAAACACAGGCTCGAGCTTGATTAAATCAGAGATGAAGGGAAGTCCCAGCTAAGCATGACATATACATGATGAAGTACTATTTGGAACAGATAAAATGTATCTTAAGAAAGAGTTTTCCATGCGTTGGACAGGCAGCAGATCAGTAAACCTTCAAACCCCTGCACCATACACTACTGATTAAACAAACTTTGCCTTGTAAATTTTAATGAGCTCCTCAGGTGGTCTTTTTCCTAATTTCCTAGCAAAGTTAGTAAGGGCAGATGTTGTTCTTAAGAGTACCTATTCTTTCGCTCCAACAGTTTGTGCCCAAGTATCATTATGAGCAAAGAGGATTCCCAAATATGAGAACCTTTTGGTTACCCCAATCTTGGTATGTATAACTATGTGAAATTGGATCTATCCCATTTGATTGTAATTATGAATGTCGCTTCATTGGTAATTAATAAAAAAACTTTTAAAAAAACATACAGTTCTTCCTCCCACATCGGGCATATCTAACGCTAGCACAGCTCCATTGCCACTTCCCAGTGTCGCACTTTGCTTGCCCACGATGCCACACACCTAATGCGTCACTTGTTGTTAGACTTGGCATCTTTTGGTGTGTTCCCCCTGAGTTTTTGCTTTCTGCCCTCCTGATTTTGACTCTGTTTTTGCTGGTATAACGTTTCTGCGCGCTTTTCGCACTGATGATCAGTGGTAAAGCGCTGGTGCTCCTGTGGTAAATGGTGTTATGATTGAATGTGTGACTTACTTGTCAGTCCACGGTAAAGGGCACTGCGGGTGCCGGGGCTTGTGAGTCAACCGCTACTCGTGGGCCTGCAGCACGGATTGTGCCAACCATGTACGTAGCCCAAAAAAAGTATATGTGAATGAAGTTTGGTATGCCTGACTTCAGCGTCTAAAGACGCAGCCTTTAGCGATGGTGTCATTTGCTTTCTGAGACCATAGAGGCCACTTTTAGAAAGTGGGTATTATTTTTCTCGGTCATCCCGTGTGCCACTGCTGGAATGTGGACTGCCTGTCTGGTTTTTGGACAACAGATGGCTGTGAAGCAGTGTGATTCCTGATAGTTTAGATAGGTCAGGAAAGGGCTACATAGGCCTGGGTTACGATGGGGGAAGAGGTAGGAGATTTCCTTGCACCTCAAAGGCCCTGTCTCTGGCAAAGCCGTCTCCACCTCCTGCCAGGAATTCATGCCAGAGAAGGCCCAACTGGTTCTGGTCGGACACTGACACTCTCTGCCTGGCAGATCAAAGGATTTTTTGTGTACAAATGCTGTGTCCCAGACCCCTGAAATTTAGAACTCATCTGGGTCAAGAAGACTGCACAGAAGAAGAGCCGGAGATGCTGCTAAAAGGAACGACAGCTTTGCTACGTGCTTTGCTGGGCTGACCTGCAGTGGCTGCTTTTGTCTTGGGCAGTGAAAGGCCTGGACTGGACTTTCTGCAACCAAATTGGTGAGACTCTCCAAGGGCTTGAGGTAGAGCTTGCCCCCTGTTCACGATGTCTCAGGAACACCAACGACTTCAGGTTCTTCGACCCGCAGCACTGGGAACTGTGTGTTTTGTGCTGCAACCCAAAGAACGCCACTCAAAGACGTCTATGATGACCCTGCCGAACCTGAGTCCTGAAGGCAGCTCAGAGGGCACTGCCGCAACACCTCACAGTGACCCTGGCTCACCGACGATGCCTGCTGATGCCATCACCCAGCCGCTGCTTGCATAGCGACCTGTGGGTACCGCTCTCTGCACCGCCTTGCTTAATGCCTATGCTTTGGCACTGCAGAGGGCACCGCCGCCATGCTGCACCGTGACCCTGGTCTCACCAAAGACGGCTGCTGATGCCATCACCGAGCCGCTGCTCGCACTGTGACCTGTGGGCCAGCACTCTGCACCTCCTCGCTACATGACGATGCACGTGGCCTTCCTGAAGCCGCCAATTCCTGCCAAAATCGAAGCTGCTGCTTGCACTGTGGTTCGGGGGTAGCGCTCGTAAGTTACACGATGCACCACCCTCATCCTACACCGCAGCCTTGGCCACCGACACCAGTGTCATTGACTCTAGTTCGTCAGCCGACGACAGCGCTTCAGCAACGACAACACTGCTGCTTGCACTGTGACCTGCTAGCACCACCTCCATCTCGGACTGCGACCCTGGTCTCACCGACGACGCCATCTGATGCCACCACCGAGCCACACATCTCACATCGCAGCACACGACGCCTGTTGGTGTCAGCACTCCGGATCCCATCAGAAAGGAGCTCGACCTGCAACGTGAGTGACCTCAAGGGTCTCATCGCCCTGCATCTCTGAAATGTACAGTTTGTGGGTCTTCCCAACACCGTAGTTGGCCTGCAACCCTGGGGTCAGCCAAAACTGTGGGATTTGTTGTTCACGATGCCATGATAGCCCCGGATGGAGCTATCAACATCAAGGAAGTATATTTAATGCATATTTTTATAAGTGAAGATTTTGAAGTATAATATTGTGGATTTTTTTATCGTTTTTGGTCTTGTCTTAAGTATATAAAAATTGCATATTTTTCTAAACTGGTGTGGCGTCCTTTTGTAGTGTCTACACTGTTTTACTGTTGGTTATGTGCAAATGCTGTACACACTGCCTCTAAGATAAGCCTGGCTGCTTGTGCCAAGCTACCAAGGGGGTGAGGAGGGGTTATTTTAAAAGTGTTACTCCCTTATCCTGACTAGAGTGGTGGTTGCTGCCTTGCTTTGGCGCAAGTCTCAGCTAGCCAGAAATACAACTACCACGTTATAATCCGGTTTCGCTCTTCAACATTACTGGGGTGCAATCAATATTGCGCTGCAGGAAGTCACAGGTCCTCCAGACATATACACTTGGGAAGCAGCACAAGGTGCAAACGCGCTTTGAAGCCCTAGCCCTGCTGTTAGCCAAGCGAGCAATCACACTACACTGGCGAGCACAAACAGCCCCCCCAGTGAACGCATGGACTGGAGCAGCACGCAAATGGGGTGCTGCAGAGGAGGAAGCACTTCAGTACGAGGAGGTACGTCAGATGCGTTGATGCCTCATCTCCCCACATTCATCTATCTTGCTCATACACTTCCGCAAGCAACTGACAAAGATTCTGAACCCTGTAGTTCTAGCACCCGCTATAGGTACCAAAGTGGGTACCTTTTCCAGCAGAATTGACTAACCCCAGCCCCCCATGAGAGCTCCCCTGCCCAGGCTCCCATTATTATCACTAGTGTCTAACATCCAGAGATCCCTTTGCCAGTTACCTGTGCCTCGACCCACGCTCCCTACTACCATCACAGCACTAGAACCACACCCATCCCCCCTTACCATCTCTCCCGAATTCACTTCAAGTTAACAGTTTATTTCCATTTGTGGGTGGGATAACACAATGCATCACTTATCACAACGGTTAACTTAAAGCTCCTAGACTTGCTTCTTGTCACTGCCTGTTGTTTAATGCATTGACCTGCATAACCTGTTATGCCTTTAGCCTAAAACTGCATATTCTATGTAATGGCACTTTGGTGCATATGCTATAATTTGTATTGCTATTGATCCATTGAAAAAAACAATAAAAACATTTAAAAAATAAACAACAGCTTAGCAGACTTTTGATATCACCTATCGCTATATTTACTCTCACAGTTTTCTCATAAGATCCATTTCCCTGCTCCGTCCAGCAGCGGCGGTAACTTTGTCCTTAGTTATTTTTATCCACTCGAGCCACGGCACATCGATGGTCACGGACAAGCCCTTCTGTGGTAGCGGGTACAATCTTACTTTGGGTAACTTAACTGGTTTATCCCTAATATGGAGATCCCATCTTCTTAGGCATTCCTGCATGTAAGGGAGGCTCCACTTGGGATATCCTCCTCCATGTCGGATGCAATCTTCTGCTATAGCCATGTCCTCTGGTTCCAAGGATCTCTCCTCTGGCCAAGAAACAATGGACGCTGAGTAGGAGCTCTCCTGCTAGAGCTCCGGGTTGGGGATTAATCTATTGGTGTTTATCCCTGTTTAACCCCACCAGCTGCCCTTCTCTCTTCCCTGCATTGGGTGCCCTCTAGCACTGGATCGCCCAAACCTATTTGAAACTTACCTCGTCTCAACGTTCTGCAGCCCCTCCGCCTCAATTTGCTGCGGTGCTGCGATGTCCATGCAGTGACGGTCTCAGGGACCCCTGGCAAGCCTGGGTGGCGGATGCGAGGGACACATCGCTGGACGACCCAGGGGTGAGTGCTGCTGCACCCACTGCTCCCCTGCACATCCAGACACTGAGGACAGTGCTAAGACGGTCTCCGGGACCCCTGGCGTGCATGGTTGGTAGCCTCGAGGACACATCGCTGGACGACCCAGGAGTGAGTGCTGTTGCCGAACACCGTGCTCCCCGGGTGGTGATTTACCATGCTGGAAGAAGTGGAGCTGGACGTTACCTTCCACCTCCAGGCGCTCTTGGATGGCTGGCTCAATGCGGGAGCTTCATTGACCGGTGACCTATTTCACCACAAATATCCTCTAGCAGGAGCTGCTGCAGACAAATCCAATCGGGAGAGTACCTGACTTGATGCGACCTATTCCCGGGGGATTGGGGAAGAAAGTGGTGCCCAACGGCCCAGTGAAGGACATCGGCGCGACAAAAAAAGACGTGGTCACCATTTTCCCCTCGATGCTGCACAGCGTGGAGAGAGGCGCAGGCCGCCCAGGAAGGCATTGCAGCGGCTATCTGAGGCCGGCAGCAGGCACAAATACGTGTGTGAATTGCCAGGGCAATGTATATATTCCACTGATCTCTGATTCAAACTGGAATCAGCGCTGCCTGACTTCAAAATGGTGCCTGTGATGGACACAATGCCTCGGGATAACTCTGGACCCTCTCACCAGCCAGACCCTCCACAGTAGCGACGTGAGGCATCCCCTATTCCCCAGCGGACGCTACATTTGAGCCTTCAGCAGCCCATAGCCCTGTCACACTACGGAAAACATTGCAGCTTTGAGAACCACGGAAAGATGCAGATGCCCACCTGAAACTGGGGACCGGCTGAATGGAACACCAGGGGCAGAATCACTTGCCCGACCCCATGTGAGCCCCCATGAGATCAATCTGACTCAACTTGCCTGACTATAACATGGCTGCCTATCCTCATTCCCTTTCTTATCGTGCCACCCTCATCTTCTACAGTCGTCCGTCCCCAGACTCAATGACCTCCGGTCACTAACTGATCTTCACACTAAGCCGGCTAAGCACGTATCACATGGCCGATTCCCGGTAGAGTGCTCTGACAGCTATAGGGGAGATTGGCTCTGGCACACTGCTATGGCCGTCACCTGCACAGCTGGACTTTGGACATATGTCTCATCAGTTTCTCCGCTGCTGTCTCCTTCCTGTGGTCTCCCAACTCTCCTTGGTATTTTGTTTGGTCTTGATTTTCTTGCTTGCTAGAAACTCCTCTCTTGACTACGTAATCATGTTTTAACTATTGTGAAAGATTGGTAACTTGTAACATGCTGTTTCCTTATGTAAAGTGCTCTGATACCTCCGGGTTTAGCCAGCGCTATATAAAACTCAAATAAATAATAAGTACAATTAAAAAAGGTCTATTGTACTGGTCTTTTTCCTCAGTCAAGTGGGCTAGCAGGTAGGGGTCCCTTGGGTTTAGTTTATCTATCCCTTGAGTTCGGGTGGAGCAGTGTACATCTTCGCAGCTGCTGCCCCTCGTGCAAGTGCAAAGGTGTCACCTTCCTATGTCTTAGTTGGGTCAGCACCAGGCTACCTTGGTCTCCTATTTCCCAATCACCCTATCCACTACGTTGAATATTTTGTAAGTCTTTGATACCAGCCACAAGCCTCTATTTTAATTCTACCGCTGGTTCTTCCTCAATGAGTACCCTCTTCCTAACGATGCTCTCTTCATGTGCTGTCAAACCAAAGGGGTCACGTCCATTACGGGGGCCTGGTAGGACGTAATAAAGTTTATAAAAAAGAGGGTACCTGGCCACCAATTCACCCAGCATTTAGAACAATTTTAAAGCTACATTTTGTTTTTCATTATTGCATTCAAAGGATACATTCTTCATTTTTCAAAAAGAAAACTTGATCAACATATGGAACAAAATTGTGCAAAATATAACAAAACATTAAGAAATGTGAATACATAACATTACAATTCATGTGCATTTACAGATAATTACACCAGTTGTTATTGCTAGTAATCAGCCTGCCTGTAACCAAGGTTTTTTTGTGCTTTGTTTCCTTTAAAGGGCAGACTAACTATGGGGAAAAGAAAGTTTGAGTTCTCTCTATGGGTATACTTCTTGCTGGTAAATCCTCTTGAAAGTCGAAGTAAAATTTAGTTCCCTCATAGGTTCAGAGGAAAAATGCTGACGCATTTCCAATCTCCTTCAGAGTTTGGGGATTATCGTCAGGGCTGAACCACGGTGTGCACGAGCAACGACGTCTCACTGTGAGACCTGACCTCCATTTTGAATACACGCTTTTGAAACTGTCATTTGCCAATTACCCGGCCATTTTGGCTTAATTACATAAAGGATGGTGTGCCAAGAGTGAAAACCACTTCAGATTACACCGTGGTTCAGCCCGGGCGATAATCCCCAATCTCTGAAGGGGATTGGAAACGCGTCAGCATTTTTCCTTTGAATCTATGAGGGAACTAAATTTGACTTGGAGGGTTTACCAGCAGTAAGCATACCCATAGAGAGAACTCAAACTTTCTATTCCTCATATTTAGTCTGCCCTTTAAAAGAAACAAAGCACAAAGGACTGTGGTTGATCAAGTTTTCTTTGAAAAATTAAGAATATATCTTTTGAATGTATCAATGAAAAACGAAATGTCGCTTTAAAGTTTTCTAAATGATTACAATTGATGAAATAAGGTACAGCAACTGAATATTTTGCACCTAAAATCTGCTAAAATAAATAAGCAGTTTTGTGAATTGGTGGCCAGGTACCCTCTTTTTTATAAACTCTTCATGTGGTGGGCACACTGCTCTGTTTTCTCACTGTGCTTCCTGGATGCAAGCTTTTTCTCTCTCTTCCTTGATGCATGAATGTGAATCCCTTCGGACAGGGTACCCTTCCTGTGTCCGCAGTCAGGCTCAATTTACCAATTAGCTCCTATCTGGCTCACCAAAATGTTGCTTGAACATGAAATACCTTAGAAAAACAAGAAACAATCAATCAATTAATCAGGGGTTTATGAAGCGTGCTACTCACCAGTGAGGGTCTCAAGGCTCTTGGGGGGGAGGAGGGGCACCGCTCCGTTTAAGTTGAAGAGCCAGGTCTTGAGGTCCTTCCTGAACGTGTGCTGGGTCGGGGAGCGTCTGATGTTCACATGGAGCTTGTTCCAGATGTTGGCTGCGATGTATGAGAAAGCTCTCCCGCAGGCGGTGTTTCTGCGGATGGGGGGACCTCTGCCAGGACGAGGTCGGCTGAAGGGAGGTTCCTCTTGGTTATGTGGAAGGATACTATCTTGTTGAGGTTTTTGGGTCCGACATTGTTGAGGGATTTGTAGGCGTGGGTAAGGAGTTTGAAGGTGACCCTCTTCTCAACGGGGAGCCAGTGGAGGCCTCGTAGGTGTGGGGTCATGTGTTTGTGACGCTGTGTCCTGAGGACGAGTCTGGGTGCGGCGTTCTAGACGGTTTGGAGTTTGTGTAGCAGAGTTTTGTTGATTCTGGCGTAGAGGGCGTTGCTGTGGTCCACTCTGCTGGTTTTGAGTGCGTGGGTGACAGTCCTTCTGCAGTCGGGGGGGATCCATTTGAAGGTCCTTCAGAGGATGCGAAGGCAGTTGAAACTGGTGGAGGCAACGGCGTTGATCTGGCGGTCATGGAGAGGGAGGAGTCAAGAATGATGCTGAGGTTCTGAGCGTGGTCTGTAGGGGTGGGTGGGCTCCCGAGGGCGGAGAGCCGCCAGGTGTTGTCCCAGGCGGAGGTGCAGGGTCCGAGGATGAGGACCTCGGTATTCTCTGAGTTTAGCTTCAAGCAGCTGTCTTTAATCCAGGATGCCACGTTCTTCATTCCTTCAAAACAAGAGGTATTTGGCAAGCCAGAAAATATACAGCCAGGAGAACTGTTACAATGATAGGGTCTGAGGACTGTCTCAACATATAGTCGATCTGACATGGGTTTTTATACAATACATTGAGTGCCATAAAATAGTTCCAGAGATCCTTATTTGATAAGGAATGTGAATCTCTGTCTTTGGAGCCTTAAATTAATGTTTTCGATAAGCAATCCAGGTGGGCCTCTACCTTGTGTGGATTCAATGCTGCCAGTGGGAAACATGTCCTGATGTACGGCATGAGTAGCGCAAGAGCACTGCCTGTACTGTGTCCTGATTGGCTATGTATTTCAAACTTCATTAGGATTCTGACTTTATGGTGATTTGGGAAGGCGCACACCCCTCCGGCCAAGTGTGCTTTATTGGAACCAATCTCCCTGGACCATTGTGGTGTTGCTGTGCATATCTATGGGGCTGATATGGGGTTTCCTGTTCGCACGTTTGTCTGCAAGCTACATGCAACCCTATCAGTGACCTCAGGCATGGGTCTCAGCTGCTGCCTGACAACGTATTTCTGAGTTGGGGTTGACGTAGATTGTACAACAGGCGAATGTGTCAATAAAGATGCTTGTTTTTAGGTCTTGCTGTTCCAGTGCGCATGCGATGTCAGCGAGACATTTAGTAAGCCGCTTTTGGAAATACTTCCAAAGCGGCGACCAGCTTACTCTCACGCGCACAAGCACGCGCACCATGTTTCCTTTCACTTTCCCGATGCCGTAAAGGCGTGTTCCAGTGCAGTGGCCCAGCCGTAGTTAAATTTAAATCATCAAGTGCGCTTGTTAAATCCTCCACTGGCATCCTAGCAGAAAAGCCCCCAGTCACACCAGCATCCATTTTTACTGCCACACATAGCATTTGAGACAGTCCCTCATTAAGTACCTGTTATCACTGGCTACAAAGAGGGTGTAAACATTATCCCCCTGCAGGGTGGTAGACCCTTACCATGGTTTCAGACTAGTATGCTTAATGTCATTTCATTACTGAGCTTAATTTATTTTCTCGGAAAAAAAACTAGAAAATGATAACCATACATTTCAAGGAGACACTCAAATGTGCACCTTCACCGTTTGCATAATTAAATAAATTAACAGGACACCTGAAATATGCAACACGAGTATCCTTGCTACAAAGTGCCCAATACCAATCCCTATGGCATAGCCAATAGGTCTCGCTTTTGGGACCTTATAAGTAACGCTGCAGAGTTTACCCTCGTTTGATTTCATTTTAAGCCAAATCTATTCTCAGTAATTCGTGAAATCTGCCAACGTGTCCATCGAGGCGACACAGTGGCCTGCATGACACAAGGGCGGGCGATTTTCAGAGTGGTAAAATGTAGCGTATAACATTACACAGCCACCTGTTAATGTAGGTTCTACATCGCATGCTGGCTTCTGTGCCTCTCTCCTCCAGCTGTCCGAGTACAAAGCAGTGCCCTGGCTATTCTACTACGCAAACGTACAGCATACATGTGCAGGACTGATAAAAGTATCTCTGCGCTTAGGGCGCTTTCCTGAGGCAATGTAATCAAGACTCAGTGGACACAAGCCCTCAGCACCACACTACCCGAAACATCAACTGGTCCTGAACTTCTCTGCTTGGATCACCAAATGCACTGTCAGAGGTGCTTCGCTGAAACAAGCAAAGGCTACAAAACCTCTAAACAAGCCAGCTGATACATCCCAGAGATCAGAACCACCAAGCACAACTGTTACTGACTTGAGAAGAACTGGTGCATCACTAAGAACCCCTCTGACAGAGCCTCTCACAAAGCAGCCCTAAACAACTACCACTATTGCATCAAGGAAGCCAAGAGAGCAGCTATCACTGCCCGCATTGATACCGCAGCCAACTACACGAAGGAACTCTTCAAAACAGTCAAGGAATTCTCCAACCTGACAGCTACAGAGAACATCGTCCAGCCCTCCCAAGAACTCTGCGACACCCTTGCAGACTACTTCCACAGTACAACTTTGACCCCAAACCCCCCACTCTCATCTTTGACAACCTCAACGAAACAGCAAACACCAGCCAAATGATCACCACCTGGTCTCCTTTCACCACTCAGACCACTACAGCCATCATGTCGTCCATCCACTCCAGGGTGCCCACCGACCCCTGCCCCCACCATCTCTTCAACCTAGGAACCAACCCAATCAGCACGGAACTCACCAGCATCCTCAACACTTCCTTCTCCACAAAAACATTCCTGGACAGATGGAAACATGCAGAGATCAGACCCCTCCTAAAGAAACCATCTTCCGACCACAGCAACCTCAAATACTACCAACCAATCTCTCTTCCTCCCCTACTCAGCCAAATTACTCAAGAAAGCAATCAAACAACAGCTCAACAAATACCTAAAACAAAACCACCTCAGCGCAGTCGCGGCAGGCATGGCTCATGAGTCGGGGGTGGGGGGGTTGCGCGGGGCAAGGCCTCGCATGGGGAAGGGGGAGGTTTAATTTAAAATGAAAATAATAAAGTTAACTTATCTTCGCGAGCCCGGTCCTGCATCGTGTCTGCTCCTGTCCTGGAAGCAGAAAGCCTCCCTCCCCTCCCCTAAGTCAATCACAATGCTGCAATGGCATCGCTGTGATTGGTCGGGACGCCAGCCAGCCAGGCATCTATGTGGAGACCAGTTTCTCCATGTAGGCGGCATGCATGCAGCCTACATAGAGAAAAGGCAAAGTACGCATGACTGGTTTGGTCGGCCCCAGAGGGCTGATAAAACAGGCGGTGCCCTCAGCAGTGGGCAAGCCACTCCTCCCCAGCCCTAGAGCAGAGATCTCAACCAAACCCTTCTGCTTTCTCGCAGTGCGAGAAGCAGAAACATAAAATGGTATTTATGATACCATTTTATGTTTTTACTTCTCGCACTGCAAGAAAGCAGTGGGGCAACGCTCTTCCGCTCACATGGAGGAGCCGCCCCTGCCTCAGCAATCCCTTGCAAACAGGATTCCGTGCCAGCCACAGCAATGAGACCTCGCTGATCGCTGCCACAGACATCAGAACTCTCCTCGAACATGGGAAAACAGTAGCCCTGATCCTTCTCGACCTATCTGCTGCACTCAACAGCATCTCCCATCAGACACATCAATAGACTATACAACATCGGCAGTCAGCAAAACAACCTCAAGTAGATTGCCTCTTTACTTACATGACTACTCCCACAGAGCATTTGACTGCCTCGTTTCACCTTCACGCCCAAGGACATCATATGTAGTGTACCCCAAGGATCATCCTTCAGCCTCACCCTGTTCAAACATCTACATGACACCCCCTACAGATGTTGTCAGATCCCACAGACTCAACATAATCTCCGACGCAGACGACACTCAACTAATCCTCTCTCTCTCAAGACGACCGCTCCAATGCCAAGACCAACATCTGCAATGGCATGCGCAATGTAGCAAAATGGATGAGAGTCAACTGCCTTAAAATCAACTCCAACAAAACAGAAGGACTGATCCTCAGGAACAACACTTTCATATGGGACCACAGCTGGTGGCTAGCAGAACTCGGACCGACACCCACTCCAACAGACCATGCACGCACCCTCTGCATCATACTCGACAGCCAACTAACCATGAAACGACAAGTCAACACAGACACCCCCACCTGCTTTCAAACTCTTTGCATGCTCCGCGGAATCTTCAAATGGGTCCCAATCAACACCAGAAAGACGATTACGCAGGCCCTCATCAGCAGAAGCATCGATTACGGAAACACTCTCTACGTCGGAATCTCCCCCCAGCTCCTCAGAAGACTCCAGACCATACAGAACACTTTCAGCCAGACTCATCCTGGACCTCCCTAAATGGACCCACCACAGCAACCTCCACTGGCTCGCCATCCCGAAAAGATGCCAGTTCTAGATCCTCACGCACTCCTAGAAAGTCCTCAACAAGCATGGACCGTCCTACATCAACCATCGACTGAACTTCCATCTGCCTACAAGACACCTGCGCTCCGCTTCACTCGTCCTCGTGCACCCCCCCGCATCCATCGGAGCTGCAGTGGGGGCTGCTCCTTCTCCTATTTCACTCCTAAGAATTGGAACGCCCTGCCCCTCCGCCTCCAAACAGCACCCTCCCTGTCGGACTTCGGAAAAAAACTCAAGACCTGGTTTTTCGACGGAGACAGAGACCCTCAGCGCCCAGATACCCCTGGGGGAGACAGTGCTGCGCTATACAAATGCTGACTCATTAATTGACTGATTGAAGGTGTAAATTTGCCATAGCTGGCTGATCTTTTTAAGGTTATTGAAATCAATACCTTACAGCTGCCAGCTGGGCTGTAATAATATTAACGACTGCTTTTAATAGCGCTATAAAGCTGCATAAGTGTGACAGTAAGCAGTATCATTTAAAAACGTGTAACATTTATCCCACTGGAAACATTAGTCTAATTGTGGGTGAAGGGCTGCCTCGCCCATTCGGCAGCCAGGAAGGGGTGCAGGAGTGGCTGGATGTGGAAGTGACCCTCGCTAGCATGGAGCCAGCCCTTCCCGTCGGGCAGCGAGTGAGCCTAGCTCGGCCCCCATCTTCTAGTATTTCAGTATCGAGATGGAAGAGGGCTTAGAGTGGCTGGCACGAGGCGTCACGCAATGCTCCAGGGGGATGGCCAATCCCAGGGAGATGTAAAAACATGCTGCCCATCAGGCCAGCTGTAACTAGCTGTCCTTTTCATGTGCTCTACAGATTGCGTAACTGGCTGGTTTACATGGGAATCACCAGTAAAAATACAAATGTAAACAGCGTGTGCACAGCGGGACTCTGGCCACCCTCCACGTCTGCACATACCACCTTATCTTACTGGACTGTCCCTGTAACCCAGAGACACTCAGCATGATAGGCCCCTTTGCAGGATGCGGTGAGGGGCCCCTGAGACCCCATATCTCACAGATCCTCTTAGCCATGGGTAGGAAGGGCCCCCTTAGAGGGTGTGGGTCAACCTGCACCGCTGAGGCTGCCGGGATCTATGACGCGGTCTTAGCTGGCGCGAGCACCCACTTTAATACTTGGCAGGAACCCCCACCGTGGATGCACCGGCAACTAACAGCTCAATTATTTGAGAACCAGACACCTAGGTGGACCAAATTGTCACAAAGTGCGATACTTGTCAACAGTGCTTGAAATGGAGAAGTAAAAGTTCAGGTACCCTGTACCAGAGTACCTACCTCCCTGGTTCTGAGAAATGCAGGTACTCTCCAATTAAAGGTATTACGTCTCTCTTGAGAAGTGCAGGTACTTTCCCTCTCAAAATAAACAAGTGCTGATGCTCATTACCAGACAGTGCTGGCCCATTTAAAGCACTGCCTGTCAAAGCTTTTCTGGTCAGCTGTTTTTTTTAGCAAATGTCTCTTTCCAACTGCCGCAGTCTATGTTATGTGCCTGCCTGGCTTCCTACCCCTGCGAGCCAGAGTCTTGCATACGCTGTCTAGTATTTCCCACAGCCTCTTTGCCTTCTCACACTAGCTGTTCTTGTAACTCAGCCTGTATCAGGGTTCGATTGGGATCAACAATCAGCCCGGGCACACCAATAAAAAAGTGGCCCATATGTGCATATTGCCTTTCCGAAAAGCAATGCTTTAATGGAGTTTTATGAAAAGAAAGAGAATGGGGGGCATGTTTTATTAACTTCAGTTAGATAAAAAAACAAGCATTGAAAATGCAACAGGCCTCGCTTTTGATTAAGTTAAAGCCATTTGCTTTGCTAATGGTATTGTATACCAAAGCAAATGGCTTTAACTTAATGAAAAGTGAGACCTGTTGCATTTTTAATGCTTGTTTCTATAGGAGTAGTAACAATGTCCTAGGTGAGGCATTGAGAACAGGGGGCAATATTCCAGATGAGTGCCTCAAAGGAGAACACATTATTCCAGATGAGAACTTATCAATAATGTGTTACAGGAGAAGAGAGAGGGAGAAAAAAAGAGAGTTGCATTTTTTTTTTGCAGAATGTTTACTGATGCTACATGTCACTGCTATCTGTGAAACATGTGCTCCTACATGTGTTCTGTGTTTGGGAACCTGTAGACTGCTGCTGTCCATACTCTACCTTGTTATCTGTGTAATGAAAGGACTGCAGCTGTGCATGCTGTAATTGTGTGTGTATTAGTAGAGCATGGTAAAAATATGTTACAACACAAAAGAGAAAAACATTTACTTTGACAATCCTCGTTTTATTGTATTCACTGCTGCGTTCATCAACAATTATTAAAATATGTTTATAATGCAAAGAACGGTCTGCCCATTCTTCCAGGTGCTCAAAAGTCTTAAGAACATATTTCAAACTTGTACATGCACTGCTGTAATAATTACTCTGCAGCGTCGCCATGAAATATCTGTGTATAATGAGTGAGGACTGGCTGACTACCTTTAGAACTTGCTCTGAATGTCAGAAACGAGGCTTTCTTGACTGACGTTTTATGCAGCGCCTAATAGGTTTTGCGGTCAATGACGGGATAATGTTGTTATGAAACATCGCATTAGAAACTTTATCGACCTCGGAAGGATGCAATGCAGAGTCAATGGATTCAAACTCACGGCCAGACGTCTGCTGAGCCATCTAACGATTTAACAATGTATTATTCTTTCTCCCGCAGCGGCAGCAACCGCGCCCCCTTTCCTGATGTGGAATGCAATCTACGCGGGCTCCCCAAGGAGGTCTTTGATAGGCTGCATTCAAATGATGCCACCCAGGCATCACAGCCACTGGCTCCCAGCGGAGCAGTGATGAAATGCAAGGCTCTCGCTTCAATCCCAAGCAGAGGTCACGGGTATGTGCAAAACTGACCCTTCTGCCAAGAGACATCTCGTCCACCAGCCAAGATCCCTGGGCAGGCCCGACGCCTGTTCTTTTGAAGAAATTGCTTGAATGTTTCTGTGGAGTTAATGGGCTGAGCATTTTTGTAATGAAGCACGATGCAAATATAAACACGTGGTCTGCTTTATGTCTGTATAGGGCCATGTGTTTGAAACACATGGCCCCATAAAGATAAGAAATCGCTCACGACAGCCGTAAAGCAGGCGAGCTCATCCAAGTGGGCCGTCTGACAAAGAGAAAAGTCTACGTCAGACAAACCTCTTTTCCAATGGCTGGCCACTGTTAAGCATAAACGGTAACACCAGCCAATGGGAAAGAGGGGCGGGGCTGATAGCCCGATACTGAACTCACTTAAAATCATTAAATGTCGCCAGCGGGACTGCACATGTGCGCAGCCCCCAACCGAGACCTAAAAACGGTACTTGACCTCACAAGCTATTCTCAAGGGGGCACTGTTAAGCCTATTCTCCTGTGATGATTAATACAAGATTTTGATAGAAGGTTTTGGGCAGAACCAGTCAGAGATGGTGACGAGATGCACAAAACTGGCATGAAGTGCAAAATAGCCACAAAGAAGAGTTGAGACAACAAGTCAAACCTGAATCGACGGCCATCAAATTGCATCCAAAGTCAGGCAATTAAAACAGCTGCACAGTCTTTGGGGTTTCCAGGTTATGGAATTGTTCAAGGTTGATGATTCAGACCAACGTGGTGTGAGAACAAGCAGCGTACTGGTACTCAGGCTGACGGTACAAACATGAAACTTGTGACAGCCAAGGTATAACGTAGCAGGTTCAAAGGGCAATCAACAATTTGACCCATATCTCAATTATCCAAGTGTAAAGGTGGAATACCAATAAAGGCAAATCAAGGTGCAGGGATTTCAGATTTTGGGCTCTCGGTGCCTACACTGTAGCCGTACAGCGAGGAAAAACAACTTTTCATCGTATAAAAAGATACATGAAGAATAAGACCTCAGAACCATTTAACAGCAAAGTACATTTCAGTGCCAATGTGGTGGTAAACACATCAAAATCAGGTGAAAGGAAGAGAAGAGAAAATATAAAAGTAATTCATGATAACATGTTTAACAACAGGGATAAATTACCTGATCCTACTACTGCAGTATCAAATCGCTGCTACAAAAGGCCCTCAGGAGGCGAGAGATGTAGTAAGTCCAGGAAAATTACCAACAGATATTCGTTGCCGCTCCTCCGTCAAACAAACACATTGGACGAGTGCTCTGGTGTTCGCTCAGGATCCTCCCATTCACTTTAACAGCCCAAGTAACCTCGTCCGCTTTAGCTTTACTACAAAAATTAAACACTCGGTCGAGAGGGACACCTCGAGGGCTATTCACAAAGGTATCTTACACCTTTGAGTACACAACACATGCAAGGATGCTCTCTGAGACTTACTGTGCTACTTTTAACTATCCAACCTTACCAGTGTAAACATAGTAAAATAAGTAGACTTCGCGTCTCTACGCCATTAAACTGAGGTGGGGCAAAAATTTACAAATGCTAAACACAGCTAAAGTTGAGCAATAGAAAGTGCAGCCCCACACATTGCCAGTCAATGGTAAAGCAAAACCTTCCCTTAGAACATACTGGAGACAGAGACTTAAAAATAGAACCTAATAGGAAATTAAGATAAATTAAAATTATTTATTTAGCCTTCATATAAATTCAAAAAATGTTTACAAAATAAAAAAAACAATTACTTCATGATAACATTTTAAACTTTAATGTAAAAAATATTGTAACTATTAAGAAAATAAGTTCAAATAATTATGTTCATAACTTTTTCTAAACAGCTCCGTGTAAGGTAATTTAGATTTCTGAGTATATAACAAAAAATACAATTTCATTTTCGATGTGATTTTTTACAACAAATCTTTAAAGAAATGTTTATTTAACACATTCAAAATTAATTAAATATTTAATGAAAATACAAATTACAAGTGTTGTAGCATTTTTCATTCTGTTCTACATTTGAAGTACATTACATTTATTTACTGTACACCCCAGAGACTGGCTAAGTCTTTCAAGGTGGCCCCAGGTTGGAAGAGGTGCGGTATAACGGGAGCAGACAACAAGCATACGTTCATGGATTGCCCTATTCTGGAACATTAATGGAATAAAGTAAGTGGCTATGTAGAGGAACTCATGGTCTGTGAAGTAAAGATAAGACACTCTCTGATATCCTTTGGGGTAGACTTGGCTTTGAATAACCTCCATGAGCACCAAAAGGACCTCTTGTTCTTACTCGCAAGAACCGAAATTTGCAAACCCTGAATTTCTCTGGTTCTATTAAGACAGTAAGGCATGTGAGACAACTAGACCTAGCGTGTAACAATAAAGAAGCCGAAACGCTTGGGTCTCCTTTAAAACTGGCAAACGAATCCTATTAGTCCAATGATTACACCATAACTTTGCTGAGTTGAGGTCGGACCGTATTGTGTATAATACCATTCAGCAAGACACACAGTCATACCTACATTAAGGAGTACCTCAGTCCGTCAACTAGGATAACTAGAGTTGGGTAGTGACTGACCGTGGAATGAGAACAAAAAAGATAAATTATACTTTTCTAAAAATGAATGTTATATTAGTGTTTAATTTAACAAATCATCTTAAAACTATAACATACTTTCATTTGAGTTATTATGGCCAGTAAATTACATTTATTTAGATTTTTAGTTTACAATATTTAATGTAACATTATTTCCTATGGGTTTTATTTGACGTCTCTTCCTCCAATATTATTTAGGAAGGGTGTTGCAGTTCCAACAGATGGCCGTGTGTGATTTTGGAGTTACTCCAGGAGTTGGAGTAAATGTACTGTTTTAGGTACATTGTGGCCGTCGTAACTTTAGAAGTGTGTCTTGTAAATTGAAATGGGCTTACTCCTTTGCCCGTGATTCTTTTGCCCTTCCTTAAACTCCTCCCTTAGCCTCTCACCTTCATTCATAAGTATTTCCCATTTTACAACCACATCCTTCTGTCCCTCCTACAATTACTACTAAAAGGTATGCTAACATGTGGAAACTGGGCATTTGAGGCATCCAACTCCAACCAGAAAAAGATGGGAGAGGCGGAACGTCAGAACGCAGGTTTGCGAATCACATTTTGTAGTGCTTTAGCCGTCCTATTGTAGTTCATGAATAGGCCTGATTACCAGTGAGACTCTCTTGGATGTATCTGATGTGATTCTAAAGCGAGTGAGACTGTCTCCAGCAGATGTGAAGCAGGCTCCATTTGTAGCAAAAAAGAAATGGTAAGATGTCACTCAAGTGGATCTTCATAATACTAGGCTGTGTCCCCTCAGAACAGAGGTGTTTAGGACTCTTTATAGTGGGGTCAAGAATGGTTTGCATAGGGTTGTTCCTGTCTGTAGTTGCACAAAGACTAGAAAATTATGTGGCGGGATGTTGCAGAGATTAACTACCAGTTGTTCCATCACCTTTAGTTTTTCTCAATGATTAGCACTTGGTGGCACAGGCAGTAACAGACGTTGGGCCTATCCAGACCTACAACAAAGGAAGCCTTTTCTTCAGCTCCCTGGTGAGGCTCATTAAGGCTGCAGACAGCTTGAGGTTACTTGCATTCCTGATCATGGGGGCGTGGCCTCAAAGTTCAGAATCAACTCGACCTTGTGGGTTGGAGTCATAGCTTATTATCACACAGGGAGCAAAATACATGGGATGGAATCAGGCCATAAATAGTCACAAAGAAATAAGGCTAATTCAAGCATTTCCATCCATCGCTGTGTGCTTTTCTCAGTACACAGATTGTTGGACAATCAATGGATTGATGTTTTTGTGGCTGCTACATGTGAATGGTCTGCTATAGTGAAACCTCCTCCCCAGGGTGGACACCTTTTATTCTCACGCATTGTCTATCTCATGTACATAGGTTGCATTTAGAACTGAAGTTCTCATCAATCAATCAATCAATCAATCATAGCATTTATATAGCGCGCTACTCACCCGGAGGGTCTCCAGGCGCTTGGGGAGGGGGGTCCTCTACTGCTCGAACAGCCAGGTCTTGAGCTGCTTCCTGAAGGCGAGGTGGTCTTGGGTCAGGCGCAGGTGGGTCGGAAGGGAGTTCCACGTCTTGGCAGCGAGGTAGGAGAAGGATCTTCCTACTGTGGTGGCTCTTCGGATGCGGGGGACGGTGGCGAGGGCGTGGTTGGTTGATCGAAGCTGTCGTGTGGGAGTGTAGAAGTTGAGGCGGCTGTTGAGGTATCTTAGTCCTTGGTTGTGTAGGGCCTTGTGTGCGTGGGTGAGTAGTCGGAACGTGATTGACCGGGAGCCAGTGCAGGTCTCTCAGGTGTCCGGAGATGTGGTTGTGTCGGGGGATGTCCAGGATGAGTCTTGCCGAGGCGTTCTGAATTCGCTGGAGTCTCTTCTGGAGTCTGGCAGTGGTTCCGGCGTAAAGGGAGTTGCCGTAGTCCATTCGGCAGGTGACGAGGGCCTGGGTGACCGTCTTCCTGGTCTCGGTGGGGATCCATCGGAAGATCTTACGTAGCATGCGCAGGATGTTGAAGCATAACGAGGAGACGGCGTTGACTTGTCTAGTCATGGAGAGGGAGGAGTCCAGGATGAAGCCCAGGTTGCGTGCGTGGTCAGTTGGTTTGGGAGCGCTGCCCAGGGCGGGGGGCCACCAGGAGTATTCCCAGGCGGAGGGCGAAGATCCCAGGATTAGGACTTCCGTCTTGTCTGAGTTCAGTTTCAGGCGGCTGTTATTCATCCACTCAGCTACTTCCTTCATCCCCTCGTGTAGGCTGGCTCTGGCGGTTGCGGGGTCGTTGGTGAGGGAGAGGATCAGTTGGGTGTCGTCGGCGTAAGAGATGATGTTGAGGTTGTGCTGGCGTGCGATGGCCGTGAGGGGGCTCATGTAGACATTGAAGAGGGTGGGGCTGAGCGAGGAGCCTTGAGGAACGCCGCAGATGACTTCGGGGGCTTCTGATCTGAAGGGGGGGAGGCGGACTCTCTGGGTCCTTCTGGCGAGGAAGGAGATGATCCAGTCTAGTGCTTTCTCTTGGATTCCGACGTTGCTGAGGCGCTGCTCTAGGGTGCGGTGGCAGACGGTGTCGAAAGCCGCGGAGAGGTCCAGGAGGATCACATTTAGAGCACTGTTAATGTTCTTTCTCGCTGTGGGTCCTCTCATGTTGAATCAAACTGAATCTCCAGCAGACACCTCCCTGGCATTTAGAGCAATTACAAGGTTTTGTCTAGTGTGAGTTCTCTCGTGTTGAACAAGAGTAGATTTGCGGCTGAAGCTTTTCTGGCGTTCAGTGCACTGATAAGGTTTTTCACCAGTGTGAGCTCTCTCATGTTTAATGAGAGAGGCCTTACAACTGAAACTTTTGTGGCACTTTGAGCACTGGTAAGGTTTATTCTGGGCATTACAATATGTCGGACGTTTGCAGCTAGATACCGTTTGGTCCTACCTCTAGGTTTGATGTCGCGTGTTTGATGTTTTAAGTAGCTTGAACAACATGGCGCGGTAGCTGCACGCCGGTTTACATTGGGGAACTTGCTCCTGTTTGGTCTCTGCACTCGGAGGTACGTGGGGCCGCCTCATGATTTAATTTTAGACTGACTTGCGCTATAAAAGTAATTTGGCAAGTGTATTTAGTGTATAAATTTGGTTAACGTCCCTGTGACATGGGTGAATTTTTGGCTTTTGGTCCGTCTCTGGATTCGTTAACTATTTACTGAACGCTATCGTCTTATTTTCTTGGTAATTAATAGAGCACACGATGGTTTTAACTATTGCCTCGGTAGCAGTACCTTGCTGACGTTTAGCTTTGAGGGGGAATATTAACCTAGTTTATGTTATATTTGGCTTCTAGGTAATTACCCTATCGTGGAAATATTAGCGACTTAGTCCCTGGATATTTGGGACAAGAACTGCTTTTCTTTGCTTGGAAGGACAGGACACCCTTGGAACTGACTAATACGTCATATGTTGCATGCCTAAGTGAGTGCAGCATTTTATTTTTATTACATACGATCTGTTGGTTCTTACTATTTGCTTTTTATCGTGCCTTTTTGAAACTGGAAGGGTCATCCAATATGCTTTTGTGTGCAGTTTTGTTGCAGATTGTGAATTTGGAGTTACTATCTCCGGACTTCCACATAACAGTTTCATGAAATCTCCAGGGTGAGCCCATCCCTTTTGTTAGTTCATTATTATTTTACACGAGGTTGAATAGTTAAGGGCTAGTATCTCCGTTTGGCTTACTCTGATGCAACCTCTGTTCAATTTTCCTATTTTTCATATTTTTCATATTTATTCATTCGGTACCGTTTGGTGGGGTGTGGTGACTATTCCTTGCCCTCCGAACAACTCTGGATATATCACGTTATGAAACTCTATGTGAGACTCGATCCCTCATTCATAACAACATCACTTGTTTCACCGGTTACGCAATGGACTTCTTAATCACGGTGTCTGCCTTTGACTCTTTATATCTGGACGTGCTATCTGTCCTCGCACAGACTGACTCCCTTTCTCTTGGTATGCCTTTCTTTCTCACTTCTCTCCTCTCTTTTCGGGAATGTTCTAAATGGGTTTAACTGAATTTTGAACTATTTTGGCATAAAAACTTTCACCTGGCTGGTTGGCTTGTAAATGGAGTGTTCTCAAGACAACTTTGAGATACTCTTTGTGAAGGTTATCTAACCCTTGTGGTGTAACTTTACAAATAAGTTGTATTTTAGGGTTTGAACGAAAGCCGCTTTGCTTACTTAATGTAAATAGCAAATGTTTTTGACTCTTGACAACCCCTCCTGAGTGGAATGTAATTATGTTCATATTTATTGTAATGCTTACAGCCCTGACGAAGTCGTTTGGTTTTGATGACCTTGACGAAACACGTGTTGGCAGCGGTTGTTTTTGTACGTGTGAAGATTGGATTAACTCTACTAAAAGACCAAAGAAGAATAAAACGAAAAAACTTACAAAAATTGGGACTTGATATCTTGACTGAACTATTTCTCTCTAGCTCAGGATCTAATGTTCATGGTTTAAACTGGTAAGGTTTGTACCCAGTGTGTGTTAACTTATGTACAGTGAGATTACTTTTCTGATTGAACCTTCTCTGGCATTCAGAGCACTGATGAGGTTTTTGCCCAGTGTGGATTCTCTTGTGTCTAATGAGACTGACTTTACAACTAAAATGTTTTTGGCACTCTGAGCACTGATAAGTTTTGTAGCCAGTGTGTGTTATTCCTATGTCGAGTGAGACTATTTTTTATGACTGACACTTTTCTGGCATTCAGTGCACTGATGAGGTTGTATCCCAGTGTGTGTGTTCTCATGTTGAATGAGACAGGATTTCTGCCTGAAGCTTTTCTGGCACTCTGAGCACTGATAAGGATTTAGCCCAGTGTGGATGTTCTCATGATAAATTAGACGGGCCTTACAACTGAAGCTTTTTTGGCACTTTGAGCACTGATAAGGTTTGTACCCACTGTGAATCCTTTCATGTTGTGCAAGATGACTTTTCTGACTGAAGCTTTTCCGGCATTCAGTGCACTGATAAGGTCTTTCACCAGTGTGAGTTCTCTCATGTTGAACAAGAATAGATTTGTGGCTGAAGCTTTTCTGGCATTCAGTGCACTGATAAGGTTTTTGCCCAGTGTGGATTCTCTCATGTTGAATGAGATTGACTTGATAACTGAAAAGTATTTGGCACTCAGTGCACTGATAAGGTTTTAGCCCACTGTGTGTTCTCTCATGTCGAGTGAGATGATCTTTCAGTCTGAAGCTTTTCTGGCATTCAGCGCACTGATACGGTTTTACCCCAGTGTGTGTTCTCTCATGTTCAGTGAGATTACCTTTCAGTCTGAAGCTTTTCTGGCATTCTGAGCACTGATGAGATTTGAGACCAGTGTGGATTGTCCCATGTTGAATGAGAGAGGATTTGTGAGTGAAGCATTTCCGGCATTCAGGACACTGATAAGGTTTTTGTCCAGTGTGAGTTATCTTGTGTTTAGTGGGGTGGGATTGATAACTAAAGATGTTCTCCCATCCATTACTCTTATTCGAGTTATGTGAGTCTCCATGCTGGGTTTGCTCCTGGACACCGGCCATCTCAAGACTGAATCTGATTCCAGAGTCTGTACTTGTTTATGTTACACTCAGCATTAACTTCTAAAAAAAACTGCAGATGCTTTTATTAACATTTGTGTTCAACTAATTATAGCTTTGATCCGGAGATTCTTTTCCTACTTTTAAATGCAGCCTGTCTAACCTGTTTTATAAACTTTCACTGAGGAGCCCCTTGTATTTAGTGAGTTGGATTCATTTTCTCCAAGTCATGCCCGGGTGAGTTCTCTCAAGTTGAATTAACTCATTTTGTGACTCCATTTTATCAGATTTGAATTAGGGGTTTTAAAGGTCTTTGGGGTTTAGTTTTTGCCTTTTGAGTATTTTTGTTCATGCAAGTAATGACAGGGGATTAGGGCATGCCAGAGTGGCTTTATGAGTTAGAATTGGATAGGACTGCCCTCTTTTTGACTTTGTGGCAGTACATGCTTTGTAGCTCTTTGGCTAAGGCAGGTACATGGTCGACTTTGGCGGTCCAGGACACTTTGAAACTACTCAGATCAACCCAAGCGACAGCGTGGTGGGGATAATGTTTTGGTATTGGAAAGAATAAGCCAGCGTCTTTGCTGTAATGAGAAAGAGCATTTACAATTAGTTTTTTCAAACAATGTCTTCTCTCTAAGAATCAATTGAGACGTAGACAAAAGCTTGCTCTTTTAAACTGCGGTTGTCTTTCTGACAATTCTGTCACTTCACGGTCACGGATACTGTTTTTTAGGAGGGGATTGGGACTCCGGGGCATTTCTCATAAACCGTCAGACAGAATTTACAACACTGATTATTCTCAAATGAACTGTGTAGGTATCAATTGTAGCAATGTTCTTTGTTCAACCAATCTTGAAATGTTTCTTTTAAGTGAAAATATTTTTACAATTAGTAGATGCAGATTTTCAATTCACCTCTGAATTCCATTCATATTTCAGAGGCTCTTCAATCTCAGTAACTGACTCTTCGTAAACATTTATCGTCATTTTTCTTTAAATATTTGACAACATTTACATTCAGCAGTTTCTTCCACTCCAAATTCTTCACCATTCCTGGCACTTGAATACGTTTCTCCTCTAGAACTCGAGAATGTTTTAACTTTCCTTGAAATAATCCTTTTTATTGTTTGTCACAAAATTAAAACCTTCTTTTATCTATTCATGCTTCGGTCACCTGGAGAAATAGAGTTAGATATTGTAAATCAACACGTAGAGAAAATATTTATGACTTTGTACTTTGCAGAAAGAAAGCATTTATAGAAGCAAGATAGGAAATCAGTTTGAGTTGCATTTCTGATAGTGATGAAACAAATCTGGGACACAGTGTAGAAAGGAAGCTTGAAACCACTGGAACTCAAGGTTGTGAAAGCAAAACAAGTTTAAGAAAGAATCACAAGTTAGACATATATTCTTGCACAGATTATCAGACACAGCCAACATATTTGTAATACTGTTAAAGAATTATCAGATGCTATTTATTCCACGTAACACTGGGAGTGTTCATTTATTCTTTTTTTCCAATGATCTATGAAAGGACATTTAACTGAACAAAGGATTTGGCCTGTTGTAATCACTGCTTCAAATGCCAGCATAGACTGAGGCCGTGTCCAGTTAGCTCAGTGGAATTCATCATTTCAAATTTGGGGATGAAAAGGACTTACTTTGTCGCCTGGAACTCATCACACTCCTCCTACAGGGCCCAGGCACTGCAACACCTGACAAAGGAAAAACATCACAATATTAAAGGAAACCAAAAAGGGCAAGAAAAGAAAAAACACAAAACAGAGGAATTAGAGAAAAAATAGACTATCTTCCATTCTCACCACAAGTACCCAGCATGACCCCTGAAGTGGCAAAGAAGACAGAAAAGGTCAGGATGGGAGGATGTAAAGAGGTGGAAGTCAGATCCAGAGAGAAAAGATGCAGAAAGAATAGACATAGAGAGGATAGTATCATGTGGTGTAGAGGAGGAGAGAAATGCGTCAATTGTAAAGGAACTGATGGGCAAAACAGGAGGCAAGTGCTCACAGTCCAGTGCCTCCTAACCTGATAAGGAACCTGACCTGCACTAGGCGCCCAACAAGTTCCATCAGGTTATTATCGGACGTCTGATAGCAACAAGAAAAGTGTATGGAGGGAGTCAAATGCTGAAGTTGGAGAGACATAAACCGAGATCGAGAGAGGGAAAAGAGAAAGAAGAAACAGGCTACAAGGAAACTTAGGGTGCTAGGAAACACTAACTGACAGTTATGTGTTCCTTCCTCCAAGGGTGTCAGCCTCACCTCACAGTATAGCCTGATTATTCCAGATTACCTTGACAGGAAGTAAAGAGAAGGTTTTACAAAAGATGACAATCGCACTTTATCCCATCTTCTAAATTACCGTCCTGAACGAACAAAACAAATGAGCTGTTGTTCTCTGAAAACCATTGTGAAGCAACTATGGTTATAAATATACAGACCATGATCTATGATCCCACTGCTGGGAAAGGTCTCGGTGCATGTGGAGCGCACCCACACTCTCAGAGAACAGACCCCAATAACACAGTCCCTTCTACATAACTCCCATCTGTCCATTTACAGTTCATGAAACTTGCGAAGCAGAACAGTCTAGTTCACAAACAGCATGTTAAAGTCCTTCTACATACAAACCACGCTCTCTGAGAAACAGCAATTCAAGGTCACGCTGATGCAGTGGAGGAATACTGAGAAATGGAAAAGCAACAAGGCATCAATGTTTTGGCGCTTTTTATTTATAAATTATCTAAAGGGATGATGTGGAGGGTTACTGTCTTGAGAGCCCCAAATGACGGCGACTCAAGAGCTGGAATTTGGACTCAAACCTTCGCAGGACAAAGCTTAGAACATTGGAATGTTGAGATCTCCATTGTAGACCTTGGAGCAGCAGCAGCCTTATATAGGCCCGCTGCTCTCAACAATACAATGTCCTTATACACGGCCTCTTTCTTTTCCCTGACTCTCCAAAATATATGAATTGGGCAGAGAAAAGCAAAAGATAGTGACTTTGCAGTCGGGCCCCAGGAGCCTTCCCCCTTCTTCTTCCCGTAGCTCGCAGTGTCACTGGCGTCTCGGAAGGAGGAGGGGGATTACTGCTCAGCTCCTGCATCTCCCTTCATCACCTGAACGACGAAAGCAGGTTAGCCGAGCTCAGGGAGAACAAGGTGTGGACTCCAGCCCCTTTCATAGCTCCTGCTGTTAATGTTCAATAATCAACCACCGTGGCAATGCATGCAGCTCCTAACTGTTGAACATTCACATCAACAGCTGTCAAACAAAGGTTCGGAGTCGCAGGGGTATCTCAACCCCTCGGTCTCGGTCCCCTTTGTTTTACTAATTAATACATTCTGCCCTCCTTAGTCAAATAATGTAATGACATATAGTCCTCCGCAGCAGGCTATACCAGCCATTAAAGGACCACTCCCTAGTTAAAGGCCTTTGCCTTTGGAGCTGTTAGGCCATATTAAAGATTTAAAATATTTACAGTAGTCAGGAACATGGTTACTCTTTCAGAGAAATAATCATGATAGTATTTGCAAGAGGATCACATAAAGTATATAAATAGACAGACCAACACAACAACTGTCTGCTAAGAAATGGAAAAAAGGTTCTTCTATAACATCAAATAGCAAATTGACAGAGTCTGCTTAGTTAAAATGAAAGGAAAGTTCTGAAGTATAAAATTAGGGGTGGGGTGTAAACTCCACTCCGCTTGCAGATTTCACGGAGTTTACTGGCACCCTTCCTTACTTTTCAGGTGATTTCAAGACAAGGAGGCCCGCTGATGTGTCCAAAGCAAGGCGGCCCAGCTTGAAGATACTTGCACCATATCTATTTTTGTGAATAAGACTTTTTTTTTGCATTTGTTGCAGTACACGACCCCTCGGCCCCCAGCTCAGGTGCATGTGCCTCACAATACCAATCCAGTTCATTATCAGGGTGGGAGTTATCAGTGACAGATGGGCACAGTAATATAAACTCCTCGGCCAGAAGCAAAAGGGCTACTTCTCCAACTGAGAGGGGATGGGCAGTGTGTGGGAGCCCCCTACCTCTTGCTGCCCATCCCAGCCAACCAGAAAGTCCATTTGGGATCACATGTCTCAGAGTTCTCAGACAAAGAAGTTTTAACCCCCTCCCTCCTCCCTTGAGTCTACACCTCCACCTTGCAATATCCCAACAAAGCCGGAGAAGGGGGCAGCGGCACTTGCGTCGACTGTGCAGCTCCAGGGTATATGGGCAGGTCCCTTCTTTACCTCACTCGGTGTCTAGCTGGCGCTGTGCAGGCAGAAAGCTGGGACTAAGACTGCCGCTTCTCACTCTGATTTTTGCTGTCAGATCTGTGCAGCTGCTTGGGTCATATCCCTGCTGCGAGGAGGGGAAGTCCTAATCATGCCCCATCAATCTCTGGAGATCTCGGCTTCCTCGGAGATGGGGTTAGGGAGAGACACATCCTGCACAGCCAGAGAGAAGTGATGGGGTGCTGGCACTGGATTACTGTGGTAGTTATGGGCTTAGAGCTGGATTTTGTTACAGGTGCTTTCTCCCTTGTGTCCGGAGCACAGTTTCTTTTGCGTTATGACTTTCTTCTTGAGTGGGTAAGGCTTACAGTGGTTGGTGAACATGGGCTGAGAATTCTTATTTGGGGTTGAGCCCTTGTTGAGGTTTATTTTCCTTGACTCACATGGGGCTGTTGTTGCCAGTGCCCCTAAAGTGTCGTTTGTTTGAAACTGCTGGGCGGGGAAGCATGAAAAAGATTGTTTGTTTGTAAATCTCACTGCTCCGCATGTTACTCTTTGAGGTTTTGCTTCCAGTTCCTAAGGGTCAGTCTGTGAAAAGGTATGGGGTGTTAGTAGTATAAATTGTGAGGTTGAGTCGATGGTATGCATGCCTCTGTTTCATTCTATGTAGAGTGGTATTTGAGCTCCGCCTCACGGTTACAGAATGATTTCTGAATCCTGGAGCCCCCCCATTGGCACCAGCATGTGTTCTTTGCAGAGGGACTAAACTTTCTTGCCCTTTGGAGCCATCAGAAAATGTTGGAGTCACAATGTGAGGTTTCAGAAGTCTCTAAAGGATATTTTTTTAAGTTAAAGGGTTTCATAGCGATCCTTCCTGCAAGCAGACAGGCTACACTCCCTATGTTGACAATGTCTTGCGGTGCCTCAGCCCCTGGAATGGAAGGGTTTGGGGGGAAGGATTGAATGAATAAAAGATCTGAAGATGAGCCCTTAGCACATAGGGCCCCAGCGCTTTCTACCCAGATTAGTGAGGCGCTTATTGTGTGTAGGCAAAATGTGCATACTTCGTACGTCTTTGGGCGCAGAGTTGGATGTACCAACGAGTGTACTCATACAGATAAGAATAGGCCCTCTAATGGTCCCTTGTTCTCAACAGCATGGGTGTGAAGCACCAGGATTGCACCACTCGCACCAACATCAGGGGTCCAGCTTTTGGTTTCTTCCTTCTGTCGTGTAGTTGTGAGGGTAGGACACAGGGGGCAGATTTACAAGGAACTTGCCCATCTGCATAGATGCGTCAGTTTCCTTGCGTCAGCGCCGAACGTCCTTGCATCACTATGGATGTGCTGTATTTACAATACAGTGCTCCATGGCCCAAGGATTAACAGATGCGTCAGAAATTCTGACGCAACTGTTGGCATAAAAGTGGCGCATTGCTGGAGTTACTCATGAAAGTGACGCAACTCCAGCAAAGCGCCACAACAGATGGGTGAGTACCATTCAAAAAGTCCTGCGTCATTCCTTACACTTGGTCTGAGCAGGCGTAGGGATTTTGACGCAGTGAGGTGCAGAGTGACGCAGTGAAATCTTGTAAATTTCACTGAGCCAGCTCTACGTGGCTTTTTGCATGGGAACGCCCACCCTGCATACATTATACCTGGTGCAGGTATAATGTGACGCAGGGCTTTACAACGTGATGCATCTCCCTAGATGCGTCACGTTGTAAATGGGCCGCAACTTTTACGCCGCAGCCGCGTCACAAAACTAACGCAACGAAAGTGCATCTGTAATGCGAGGGGCTTGTAAATCTGCACCAGGGAGTCCCTGAACACCGAAGCCTCACTTCCTAGTTGGTAGTTGAGGGGTTCTAAAAAGGCAGAGCTCACAGTCATTAGTATCAGGTGTCTGCAGTGTCACAACTCGCAGTACCACATGCCGAAAGTAGAAAGGCGTTTTTGTTGTCATGTTGTTCCCTAGCAGCTCTTTCCTTCCCCCCGAAAATCTCACCTGCTAAGACCAGGACTTGCTTTACAGGGAAAATCAGGTTTTCCCCTCTGATCTAGGCAGTATTTTATTTCAGACTTATCTTTATTTTGTTTATTTTTTGGTCTGCAGCGTGTTGTCCTTGCACCTTCAGCCAGCATGCTGACATGCAGTAAACCACTGGTAACAGACCATGGCAAGTGTTATGTTATGTTATTATGAGCTTGTAGAGCACTTTATCACCCAGAGGTATCTAAGCACTTGCTTGTTGGCCCTTTGTGTGAATCCCAAAGCCCAGGAGTCGGGGTAGGGGGCAAGAACTCTTTGTTTCTTGGGTGGCACTGTGTCATTGTCAGGGTGGTTGAGTGGAACTCCGCAGAATCTCGCAGAGATTTTGTAAATCTCACCGGAATTCGGAGGATAAAAACTCTGAGTTTTGCCGACACCATCAAAAATCTGTAAGAGGACTGGCATGAAGTCTACCTCTTGGAAAAGGGTACAAACAAAATTCTGCAAATATCCCAAAAACAGTAAATTTTTCACATTATTGACATGCTTCATGATGAGGCAATAATAACAACAATAAATTAAAGTTCATGAAAAGATAGCGAAACAAATTGCAATTTTACAAAACATAACTATAAAATGAATAATTAATTGTGACTAAAAGCAAGGGGATGACAATGGATGATGCATGTTCTACAATACATCAACATGGGACAACAGTATTTCTTTTTCTCAGGTGCTGTATTAACCTCCATTTTCCACTTGTTCTTTTAATTTACATGATTGGAAGGGCTCCCTAACACTCCTTTTAGAATGCCTTGCTCAATCATTTTATCAAACAGAGGTAAAATTCCCCCCTCGACTTCTCTTGTAAGGTTGCATTGAGGAGTGTGTGGAGACACTGCAGTCGGTTTCACTGTGGTTGCACTGAGGAGTGTGTGGATACACTGCAGTCGGTTTCACTGTGGTTGCACTGCAGAGTGTGTGGATACACTGCAGTCGGTTTCACCGTGGTTGCACTGTGGAATGTGTGGATACACTGCAGTCTGTTTTACCGTGGTTGCACTATGGAATGTGTGGATACACTGCACAGGCTGAGTGCTGTCCCAAGTGCCATCTTGTCTTGCCCCATATCTTGAATAACTCCATCAATTTGCGGGGTGACACATCAGGGGAAGGACCAGTCAAACTATTCAGGCACCACTTAAATGTCTTCTGCTCAATGCTAGGTCTTTAATCAAGCATAGCGTGGAATGTGCCTTGCTTATTGAGGATCTTAATATTAAACTAGCCTTTATCACAGAATCTTGGTCTGCTAAAGCTTCGGGACCTGACCTCATCAAAGCTACTCCTCCTGACTGTGTCTGCTATACAATTGATAGACCCGTCAAGAGAGGTGGTGGGCTGGCAGTCATTTATCACGACTCTTTGAAGCCTCTTTTGTTAAGACGTCTAATCAGGCATGTGAGGCATTGTCAATTAATATTCAAACCTCTGATCATGACACACTTAATGCTATCCTCCTCTATCGACCTCCGGGCCCTAGGGGTGCATTTTGGACTCCATTGGAACACTTTTAGAGGAAGGGCTAAGTGATACGTTTTTTACGGTTATGGGAGATTTACATTTTCACCTAGAAGATTTCACGGATACTGATAATGTAAGATTGCAGCAAATCCTTAGTGGTGGCGACCTCAAGCAGCTTGTGGTAAATCCTACTCATTCTGCAGGACATACATTAGATGGCAATTTTTTCCAAAAACCCTAATCTTATTTGTACAGAGGCATTGCCACTTACATGGACTGACCATGCGGCGATTTTATTTGAATTTAAACAAGTTAAGCGCCATCAACATAAATCTCTTTCTAAGGCTTGTACAACTACAAGGGCCTGGAAAAATATTGACAGTCTATCGTTGGGAAATCTTTTGAAAGCCTCATTACATTTACCATCATCTGATGTAGAGGAAGCGTCGGCCACCTACACAAAATGGGTGGATTCTGCATGTAGGAAATTAGTTCCTCGCAAACGGTGCATTCCTAAGCGGGCAGTGCCATCTGCCCTTTGGTATACAGATCATTTAAAAATACATAAACTAGACTGTAAGAGGCTCCAGCGAGCCTGGAGGAGAGGGTTTAAAAACTCAGACAGAGGCTTATAAAGTAAGCCTTTCCAACTACAAAACAAGCATTTGCAATGCAATAGGTCTCCATTAGGAAAGTTTGAGCTACGCTGTCTCGTCGTTGCGGGCCCAGATGGCCTTCTGGAAGACCCTGCCACTGAATGTGCCCAGCAGGATAGCACTATCTAAAATGATAGCCCTGCCCAGGCTGCTATACCACTTTGTGAACATCCCACTGTATGTCCCCACTAAGATATTCCGCGACCTGGAATCAATGCTCCGCAGCCTGATCTGGAACGCTGGGCGCCCCCGCGTGGCACTGGCGAAGCTGTACTCCCCAACTGCTGAGGGAGGGCTGGCAGTCCCTAACATGGAGCTGTACTACCTGGCCGCACAGCTACAATGGGTGACACACTGGCTCAGCGGCTCGCACCTTGACGACACGGCCACCGCTGACTACCAATGGACCCACTCGCAGGTTTGCGCTTTGTTTCACCCCCTGACCAAGGGGCCCCGCCCCCTTCCCCTGCACGTGGCTGTGGCCCGTAAATGCTTCATCCGTAGCCTAAAACTGACTCAGGAAGTTAGGCCGTATGCCCCCGCACTTCCCCTGCTGGGCACCCCCCGGAGGGGTGGAACGGTGACAACACGTATTCTGGAGAGCTTGACTACGGCTGGGGTGGAGACCATGGGCGACCTCTATGCGGATGGGGCCATGCTCCCATTTGCGGAACTGTCGGAGGGCACGGGTCTGCCGGCGGGGCAATTCCTGCTCCACGCGTCCATACTGCGAGCATATACGGAGTCCTGGGGGGATGTCCAGGATGAGCCACCGATTCATCACCTAATTCAGTACCTGCATGTTATGGGCAACGGCTCCCACGTCATTCGCTGGCTGGCGCAGGCCCTCCTCATACACACACAAAGACCCACGCAACCGATTAGGGACAAATGGGCAGCCCACCGTGGGAGGGATTGGACGGATAAGGAATGGAACCTGGTTCTGGCCAGCCCCGTGAATGTCCCGCGCAACTCCCGCTTCCGGATCATTCAGTTGTATATACTGCACCAGGCATATTTATCGCCAGATAGGATCAACAGATATTTCATGATCAACACTGCCGCCTGTCCTAGATGCGACCTGCTGGGCGCAGATATCTTACACATGCTCTGGCGTTGTCCCTCTCTAGCTACATACTGGGGGGAGGTGACATCTCTCCTGACACATAGCACGGGCCCGGGGTTACCCCACACGTGGGAGGCTTGTATTCTTGGGTTATACAAAAGAACCAAACTCAATAAGACGCAGGCTCGGTTCTGGGATCTGGGCCTCATTACAGCCAAAAGACTGCTCACTAAACACTGGAAACGAAGGGAACCGCCGATCCCCAAACACTGGTATGCATCCTTCACCAACTGGGCTAGAGCAGAAAGCACGGCACTACACCGGGAGGAGATAGCGGGCTTAAGGCAGTTCCCGATAGCCCAACTCTGGGACGAAATACTGAGGTCCCTCCAGGGGGAGGGCACGGCCAGAGGGCTCACATAGAGACCGCTACAAATGGGATAGCACTGCTGGGGTAGTAGCGACGACGACAGGGACACAGGCTGTATCCCCCCCACCACGACACCCGCCAGCCGGGAGCGCTGGAGATGAGGCGCCAGCGGCTCGCAGGCAGCCTGCCTCCCCACCGGACGCACTAAGCGGCGGCTGCGCCATACGTCTGACATGCGGGATCCGGGCACGGGCGAACACCCACGCGAAGTCACACTAATCCACAACGGATTGAAACACACCCCCGGCCCCTCTCTGCGGCATCGCTCCCGCAGGTACACTCTCCCTTCCCACTCCCCGTCCCACACATATCCCCATGTTCATTGTTTCGGACTCTGGTTTCCCAAGCGTAGCCATGACCTCCTTACACGCCACACCTGGAGGATGCACCTGGACCCTTGTCCGGCCACGAGACCGGACGCGGGTGGCGTCCCCCGAGAACATAGTGTGGCTATACTGTTCATCCGTTAGGCGCTACGCGCACTCTGTCGACAGCCCGAGGGGCCCCACTGCTCTCAACGGCTGTCGCACATTCTGACGGAGGCAGACTGAGCGCATGCACTGCTGACCCCTGCTTCATTGCCGCCCTCCCAGGGATTGACGCTCAGTTTTTGTGGGTTTCGGTGTCATGGATGCCGGCAATACACGCGATGGCGCAGCTACAAATTGGGACATACCAATGAGAACTGATCTGTTTTGTTTGCAGAGTTAAAAAGTTTACTTATAAGAAAAAATTAAAAATAAGACGTCATTTGCAGACATAACTGTACAGTGAACGCATGTGATATGTAAACTGTATTTAAAGCCTCATTCACTGAGGGTAAAACGGATGGTAAGATGCATCTTTCTCTGCACTCCCTTATCCCCAAGTCACATCGCAATGTTGCAGCCGGCCCGCAGGGTTGTAGGCTAAGCTATATGTACTGCTTTCTTGAATAACAATAAACGTCTTTATAAAAAAAAAAAAAATAATTAGGAAAGTTTGAGCTATTGGTATTGTAAATGACAAATTTTTTATTTATGTTTTGTTTTTGAAAATAGTGAAATTAATAGCTTTGTCATTTACAATGCCAGTAGGTCTAACTTTTGCAAATGTGACACCTATAGCATTTGTAATGCAATATGTGTTGTATTTACGTGACTTACATGTATTGATATTACAAATAACAATGGCTTTTAATTTTTTTCATAATTAATACTTAAAAAAAGTTCTTGTCATTTATAATGGTAATAGCTTAAAGTTTTGTAAATAACTTTTGTGAAGATTATGTTCAGTGTATTTTATTGTGACGAAAATCCAAGAACAGAAGTGAAATATTAACATATTTTTGTTGCATTTGTAATAAAGCTTGAAACATTGAGAGAACATATTTGAACCAGGTGTTGTTAAATGGTTGCACAGATTGATGCTGTGGTGGCACTGAGTGATGTTGTGATGGTGAACGAGTGATGCTGTGGCGTTCAGTGATGCTGTGGTACCGCATAGTGATGTTGTGGTGCCCCTGAGTGATGCTGTGGTGGTGCGGAGGGATGCTGTATGCTATGCTATGTTTTGTTTTGCTATCCTATATTTTGTTTTGTTATGCTATGCTATGCTATGTTTTGCTACCCTATTCTTTGATTTGTTATTCTATGCTGTGTTTTGTTATGCTATGCTTTGTTATGCTATGCTATGTTTTGTTGTCTTATTATGCTATGCTTTGTTTTGCTATGCTATGTTGTGTTGTGTTTTATTATGCTATGCTTTGTTATGCTATGCTATGGTTTGTAGTGTTTTGTTATGCTATGCTATGTTTTGTTGTGTTTTATTATGCTATGCTTTGTTTTGCTATCCTATGTTTTGTTATGCTATGCTATGTTTTATTGTGTTTGGTATGCTATGTTTTGCTACGCAATATGTTCTGTTTTGCTATGCTATGTTTTGTTGTGTTTTTTTAAGCTATGATATGTTGTGTTTTGTTATACTATGTTTTGTTATGCTATGCTATGTTTAGTTTTGCTATCCTATGCTTCGTTTTGTTATGTATGCTATGTTTTGTTGTGTTTTGTTATGCTATGTTTTGTTGTATTTTGCTATGTTTTGTTATGCTATGCTGTGTTTTGTTATGCGATGCTATGTTTTGTTATGCTATGCTATGTTTTGTTACGCTATGCTATGTTTTGTTTTGCTATGTTATGTTTTGTTATGCTATGCTGTGTTATGCTGTGCTATGTTTTGTTATGCTATGCTGGTGAGGGTTTGTGAATGTGTGTGAGGGTGAGTGAGGGTGAGTGAGGGTGAGGGGGAGGGGGTGTGAGGGTGAGGGGGTGAGCGGTGTGAGGGTGAGGGGGTGTGAGGGTTAGGGTGTGTGATGGTGTGAGGGTGATGGGGGGTGAGGATGAGGGTGTGTGAGTGAGGGTGTGTGAGTGTGAGGGTGTGTGAGGGGGTGAGAGGGGGTGTGAGGGCGAGGGGGTGTGAGGGCGAGGGGGTGTGAGGGTGAGGGGGTGTGAGGGTGAAGAGGTGTGTGAGGGTGAGGAGGTGGGTGAGGGTGAGGTGGTGTGTGAGGGTGAGGGGGTGTGAGGGTGTGTGGGGGGGTTGTGAGGGGGTGAGGGTGAGTGAGGGTGAGAGGGTTGTGAGGGTGAGGGTGGTGAGGGGTGTGAGGGTGAGTGAGGGTGGGTGAGGGTGGGTGAGGGTGAGCGGTGTGAGGGTGAGGGGGTGTGAGGGTTAGGGTGTGTGAGGGTGTGAGGGTGAGGGGGTGAGGATGAGGGTGTGTGAGTGAGGGGGGTGAGGGTGTGTGAGGGTGAGGGTGTGTGAGGGTGAGAGGGGTGAGGGGGTGAGAGGGTGTGTGAGGGCGAGGGGGTTTGAGGGTGAGGATGAGGGGGTGTGAGGGTGAGGAGGTGTGTGAGGGTGAGGAGGTGGGTGAGGAGGTGTGTGAGGTGGTGTGTGAGGGTGAGGGGGTGTGAGGGTGTGTGGGGGGGTCGTGAGGGGGTGAGGGTGAGTAAGGGTGAGAGGGTTGTGAGGGTGAGGGGGGTGAGGGTGTGTGAGGGTGGGTGAGGGTGTGTGAGGGTGGGTGAGGGTGTGTGAGGGTGGGAGAGGGTGGGTGAGGGTGGGTGAGAGGGTGTGTGAAGGGTGTGTGAGGTTGGGTGAGGGTGGGTGGGTGAGGGTGGGTAAGGGTGAGTGAGGGTGTGTGAAGGGTGTGAGAGTGAGGAGGTTTGTGAGGGTGAGGGGGTGAGGATGAGGGGATGTAGGTGAGGGGGTGAGGGCATGTGGGGGTGTGAGGGTGAGAGGGATGTGAGGGTGAGGGTGTGAGGGTGGGTGAGGGTGTGATGGTGAGTGAGGGTAGGTGAGGGTGAGTGAGGGTGTGTGAGGGTGAGTGAGGGTGAGTGAGGGTGAGTGAGGGTGAGGAGGTGTGTGGGGAGGTGTGAGGGTGAGGGGGTGAGGGTGAGGGGTTGTATGACAACCGATACACATCTCAGTATAAGGCACAACACAAGAACACTCCCTGAAACTCAACAGAGGACCCATCTAAAACTGAAGCACAGCATGGCTACGACAACAGAGGGAAGCGGACAAGGAGGTCACTTCTGAATTCCACTTTCCAATCCTGAAGCCCTGGTTTCTGCCCTCCCCTTGCCTCAAGGAACCACATCAAAAAGACTATCTCTGGCCAAGGAGCAGCCACACACATCTTTCAAGGGAAAAGAAAATCCAGGCTTCAAAAACAAGTACCATTTTCTGCATCCGAGGAGCATCTGTTTGACATGTGTGGCTCAGCTCAAAGCAGGGTCTGACCACAAAGGAAACAACTAAATAAACACAAGCAGTGGGGGGTGCATCTGACGAGCCAGGACATCTTTTAAAGAATTCAATAGTGCAGATATCAATGGACCTGTGAGAGTGAATGAGAGAACAGTCACATGTTGTCAAACACCCAAGAGGTGGCACACACCACAGCCGGCTAAAACATCTGAAAAGGTCTCAGACTCAAAGTGGTAAATAGGACAGCGTGCAGCCACCACTCAACTACCCGTCTAATGAGCAGGCACAATACACCAAACTATGCCTGCTTGGTTTCTGATGTTGTAAAGTCTGCTACTACGCCAATGGGCACGCTTATAAACTGAAGTCCATTTACGTCTGGAATGTATGTCACATCATACAGTCAGTCAACGCATACACGGATATACAGAAGGCATAGGGGTCGTTATACATCAGGCCATTATGTAACATCTTACTATCGGTCTGTAAGTCACAGAAGATGCTGAAACTATGAGGTCTTTCAACACTTGGAAGGTGTCGCTTGTCGTACAGTAGGTCTACAAATAAGTGGCCGTGCCAATAAAAAGGGCATTTTTTGTACACATGGGCGTTATCTTGGTTACATATCTCTACGTCAACGATATCATTCCCCACTTGAAAAGTAAGTTGTCTTGTACAGTGGAGCTTCATATAGGTCGCCATGGATTGTTTTATACACAATATTGTTATGTTGCGACACATTTAGTATGCACATCAAGGAAGGTGCGGACACAATGAGAAAATCCTAGAATTGTGAGGTATGTTATGACGTACAGCAAATCTACCGGTTACAGACCACGTGGACACTGGGCTGAAGTACTTGTATACAGGATTTACATCCTGGAAGCTCTCTTGACCAACGACCCCGCCGCCGCCAGAGCCAACCTACACGAAGGGATGAAAGAGGTAGCCGAGTGGATGACGACCAGCCGCCTGAAACTGAACTCGGACAAGACGGAGGTCCTCATCCTGGGCTCTTCACC
This sequence comes from Lissotriton helveticus, assembly GCF_964261635.1. Lineage (NCBI taxonomy): Eukaryota > Metazoa > Chordata > Amphibia > Caudata > Salamandridae > Lissotriton > Lissotriton helveticus. Next base: position 88,792,796 of record NC_136057.1, read on the forward strand.
CTCCGCCTGGGACGACTCCTGGTGGCCTCCCGCCCTGGGCACCGCACCCAAACCGACAGACCATGCACGCAACCTGGGCTTCATCCTGGACTCCTCCCTCTCCATGACCAGGCAAGTCAACAACGTCTCCTCGGCGTGCTTCAACATCCTACGCATGCTACGGAAGATCTTCTGGTGGATCCCCACCGAGACCAGGAAGACCGTCACCCAGGCCCTCGTCACCAGCCGACTGGACTACGGCAACGCCCTCTACGCCGGTACCACCGCCAAGCTCCAGAAGAGACTCCAGCGGATCCAGAACGCCTCAGCACGACTCATCCTCGACATCCCACGACACAGCCACATCTCCGGACATCTGAGAGACCTTCACTGGCTCCCCGTCAACAAAAGAATCACCTTCCGCCTCCTCACCCACGCACACAAAGCCCTACACGACCAAGGCCCGAGCTACCTCAACAGCCGGATCAACTTCTACGCTCCCAAACGCCACCTCCGTTCAGCCAACCACGCCCTCGCCGCCGTCCCCCGCATCCGAAGAGCAACTACAGGAGGAAGGTCCTTCTCCTACCTGGCTGCCAAGACCTGGAACTCCCTCCCGACCGACCTGCACCTGACCCAAGACCACCTCTCCTTCAGGAAGAAGCTGAAGACCTGGCTGTTCGAGCAGTAGCGGCACCCCCCCCCCCCCTCCCCTAAGCGCCTTGAGACCCTACGGGTAGGTAGCGCGCTCTATAAGTGTCACTGATTGATTGATTGATTGATTGCGGACACTAATCCGTTTAACATCTGGAACACACAGAATATGTACAGAGAGGCCATGTGTGTTCTGCATGGCGTCTTCCATCATATACAACCAACATGTGATGGGATCCCTGGCCGGCCAGGGCTTGCGCCAAAGTCAGTCAGAGACCACCACTTCCACGTCAGGGCAAGGGAGTTACACGCCAAGATAACCCCTGCTCACCCCCTTGATAACGTAGCACGAGCAGTAAGGCTAAACTTGGAGGCAATGAGAGTTAAGTGTTTGCGCACGCACCCCCAGCAACAACACCCAAGGCCCACCACAAAGGAAACTCCACACAAGGTTATGTATAAAAATAGCCTTTGTATTACACCAAAACACATTAGATAAAAACACACACTTTACAATGTGCCAACAGGCACGGGCAGAATTTACAGGGGATATGTACAAGACAGGGCCACCTGGACCACTGTCAGGAATCAGCACTTTTAGAACTAGCACTTAGAATATCACTTAGAACATATAATAATAATCACTTTTAGCACACAACCCGTAACTACTGGTAACTGGTAAATACCACCTACAGAACCCTAACCACCTTAGGAAAATGTCAAGCAGGGAACCAGGACCTCACTAGCACCACCTGTACTAGCAAGAACACACACCTAAGTATCACAATACCTGTAGGGGTATAAGCATAGGAACAGAACACATGATGCATAAACATACATTCAGCGGTGTGAGAACAAGGCACATGATGCATCAAAACACATTCAGAGGTGCAGGGAAGAAAACAATTGCGCAAACCTCACATGAGCCACCACCTGTGACTGTCCCAAATGTCAGGGGCCTAAACGGAGCAGCTGCCCACTAAGTGCTGGGCAGCTGTGAAGGCAATGATGGGCCAACGCTGGAGCCTCGCAGGCTCTGGCCAAAGCACTTGTGTCCCCCAAGAGCCTCGCTTGGCTCTTAACACAATATGGACTGTGAGCCTCTCTGGGCTCTAAATACCAAATGCCCTCACGAGCCTCTCAGGGCTCGTCACCAATGCGCCTGAGCCCCCTTGAGCCTCTCTGGGCTCTAAAACAAATCAATGCCCCCACGAGCCTCTTGTGGCTCCTAGCAACTGCAGTCTGGGTTGGAGTCCCTCCTGGACTCTGATACAAAGAAAGGCCCCTCAGAGCCTCGCAGGCTCATAAATACGAAGGGGCGCGCTGAGCCTCTCGGGGCTCGAATACCAGGTAGTGCACCGGAGCCTCTCTTAGGCTCGAGACCAACCATGCCCCGGGCTTGGAGCGGAAAAGTAACTGGGCCTTTGCTCTGGAGGGGAGGGGCGGGCACCGACAGTGTGTCCCGACGCCCCCTCCACCACAAGGGAAACAGCTGCCCCACTCACCGGCTTCTCTTGGGCCTGGAGGCAGTCTTCAGTCTTGGGGCGGCTCTTCACTCTTGGGCGGTGGGGCTCTCCTCCTGACAACGGAGCCCTGCCTGCAACCTCCGTTGCCTCTCTGCTCACTGCCCGGCTGCGGGGCAGAACTTCCGGTCGGGCCGCGCTACGATTGGCCGGGCGGCCAACCACTTCCGGGTCGTCGCGGGCACCGTGGTGGCGCGTCCAGGCACTGTAGGCGGGGGCTAATTTAACCAAGGGGTGGCCTCCCTTGAGTTAAATGATAAACAGGGTGAGCTCCCGTCCAGGGCGCTGCAATCTCTGGGGCAATGCCGGGTGGGGACTGGCTGTGAAAAGTGCGGCAATGAGCGGGGTGGCACCAGCGCCGCTTGGCACAGACCAACTTTCGGGGAAAATGCCGGGTGGGCACCGGCTGCGAGTGAAAAGCGCTCCCAGACGCTTGGAGACGATGCAGCGCTTCCAGGTGCTATAGGTGCAAAGAAAAGCGCTCCCAGGCGCTAGTACGGAAAAAGTCCTCCAAGAGGTGGGGGGGGGGGCGGGCAAGGCTGGGTCCAGAGACAGCTCACTGGGCCTCCAGGCAGGGAGGCAGTCCAAGTGGCGGTCCTCCTAGCGCCCAGCCACAGCAGCAGCCCCCCTCTAGATAGGATCAAGAAGAGAACAACTTGTAAGAACAACTTGTAAGGGGACACAGCCCCTTCTTATACTGTAAATTCCTTCGTCTGGCTTCAGGGTGAGGGGAGAATCCAGTTGCAGCTGGTTTGTGAGCACTCTTGATGTGCTCATCCCCTCACTCTATTCATTGGCAGGGCTAGGGTCATTAGAGGCACCACAGGGGGCGGAGCCAGCATTGTGTGGGGAAAGCCCAGCCCTATTCAGGACCCAGGTGCACTCCTCCCCAGCCATCAGCATGCTAATCTCCACACTCACCACCGGGCAGACCCATCCAGACTCCTGGAGCCAGGCTCACCAGCCAGCCCCAGCCAATCACACGCAAGCATCTTTACAGCACACGCACAGCCATGTCTAGAAGTGGCACTTCCACACTAGACACATACACGCCGCATACATCAATTCGCAGCATTCAATCACACGAGTCCGCACATACCAGACTCGAGCCTGTACACTTCACGCATCAGGAACTACCAGGGACACATACATTCCCCATGCATTCCTATGGGAGGGCAGGCCAACCTTACTCCCCGCACTCAGAGTGCACTTGCACTTTCCACTGGGACACAGTGAAAGTGCGCAGAACCCAAAAATCACCATCACCAGGTCACCATTAAAAGCAAAAAGTTTAGGGGTGCACCTGCCAAAGGGCCAGGTCCAACAGTAATGAAACGTGCCATAGTAAGTTATTACACGCCTGGGAATTAGACCACAGCAAAACGTAAAACTAGCTGCCGGTAGCCCAGCCACGCTCTTCAGTTTCACAGCCTTACATTGGTTTAGCAACAAAATGTATTGTGTAGACATTGGCCTTTCATAGCAATGTGCAGTGACCCGACACCCCAATCACAGCACAGACCCCAGAATGAATATGAAAAGAGCATCGTCAAATACCACGTCCTGATATTTATTTAGGAAGTTTTGTTATAGCGCTATGTTACCTTACATTCCCCACAGAGTTATGAAATTTCACGCAATCCATAATGAAGTAAGCAAAGCCGTCCCTGGTTCGCAGAAGTGTTCCCGCGTGTCACTCGATTGCGCTACTACGTGTTTACATTGAATAAACATGTACGCTCGTTAGAGGTACAGTCAGTCGCCTGAAGTGTTAAAGTGGACTCGTCCTTAGGCTATAAGAAGCCGACAGGATGCTGAGATCAGAGGCGCGTGCCTGTATGCAGTGCGGGCCTCAGAGGACCCTTGCACCGGAGATGCAGCGGCAGTAAATCTCACAGCACTTTCCAGATACGGTGGTCATTTTGGACTTTTCCAAGGGGCTGTCACTGGAGCATCTTTCTCTAGGTGAAGGCGGAAAATGCAGCTAATCCCCGGCGCAGCCGTTAGAACTATATATAAATGCGCTTTAATAGTGTTAAAATGCGATCTGGATTATTTTTAAAGGGAAAAACTACAGCAGGCTGCGCCCCTCAGACTCGTCAAACGTGTTTTTTTTGCCTCGTTACGCACCCCTGCACTGCTTACAAGAAGATAGTCAGTATTTATTTAGGCCGGTTTTAAATCATGCCGACTGATTTCCCAAGGGGGCCCTGAAAGGAGGAAACAAGAACAAACAAGCTTTTGGCATTGCTGTGGGGAGTGGGGGTTAGAAATGCGAGACACGGCCTGGCGCCCGTGAAAAGTGTGAAGCAGGGGGCGGAGGAGCGGATCCCTTTGAAGTGAAGCTCTCAGAGGCAGGCGGCTCGGGGAGCAAATGGTAAGCGAGTGCACGAGCATATGCACTCGGCGTAATCGCGATTAATATGACGAGACCTAAAAATGTGCTCAAGGAAACTAAAAAGATATATTTCGGAGAACAAATTAGGAATGCTGGATCCTCATCCAAAGTCCTGTTTAAAACAATCTCCACACTTACCACCCCTGCAAGCCTCAAGGTAGAAAGCAACCCGGAACTATGCGAGACTCTGGCTGCGTTTTTTCTACAAAAGGTCGAAAATATTTTTTCCTCCTTTACTCCTACGCCCATTGTCGTTGATGAGGCCCCTATAATAGAGCTTTTTAAGGACAATAGGCCTACTCCCACTCTAGATCCTTTTACTTTGTTGGATCTACATGGAGTTACTAAATTACTGCTAGAGATTCGATCAGGCTCCCCTCTGGACCCAGGTCCAGCCGCTGTGCTGAGACAGGTTCCAGAAATTGTTGGGGAAGCTCTTACCCCATTGTTCATTTCTATCTTCAACACTGGTCATTTTCCGGGATTGTGGAAAAAAGCCTCAATTCTTCCTTTACTAAAGAAATCCAGTTTGGACCCAAAGGACCCGAGTAATTATAGACTTATTTTGCGTCTCCCATTTCCAGTAAAGAGGATTGAGAAGGCCATGAATGGCCAACTCAGTTCGTTTCTTCAGACTAACTCCTTGCTTGATACTACACAGTTTGGTTTTCGTGTGGAACATAGCACCGAGTTGGCACTGATTAAATCTACGGAAGAGATTTGAAAGGCCTTGGACCAGGGAGATGCCGCTATACTTATCATGCTGGACTTTTCGGCCGCTTTTGATACGGTCCATCATGAAGTTTTGATGGACCGTTTGTCCACGGTCGGAGTCCAAGGCAAGGCTTGGGCTCTTTTGAAATCTTTCCTGACCAGTAGAAAACAAACTGTGGACCTTGGTAGAGACAGATTCAGGCTATTGTCTCTCCCTTGTGGAGTTCCACAAGGGTCATCTCTTAGTCCTACATTGTTTAACGTGTACGTATCACCACTGGCAGTTTCGATTAGATATTTCAGGTTCCAGTTAACCTCTTACGCGGACGACACGCAAATTGTGTTGTCTCCTCAGAAGGGATCAGAGGTTGAGACCGGTTCGAAATGCCATGACTGCATGCAGGCGATTGAAGGCTGGATGACATTAAATTGCCTTAAACTCAAGGCAGGTAAAACCCAGGTGATTATATTCGGGAACACCGTAAACCTCTGGACACCTGATTGGTGGCCAACTGCAATGGGCATGCTTCCAGTCCCTGTGGAAAGGGCAAAGAACTTGGGAGTGATCCTGGACTCGAAACTTTCTCTTAGTGACCAAATTAGTAGGGTTGTTTCATCTTGTTATTATTTTCTCATAATTCTGAGGACAATTAAAATTCCTCTTCCGGAAAACAGCCTGAAGATAGCAGTCACTGCGCTCATTCTGTCACGTGTGGATTACTGCAATAGTCTCTATATTAACATCCAGAAGAGACATTTGGGCAGACTCCAGAACATGCAGAATGCGGCAGCTAGGCTGCTTATAGGTACACCCAGGTTTGTCTCTGTGCGGCTGGGACTCAGAACTCTTCACTGGCTTCACATTAAGCAACAGGTACAGTTCAAGGCTTTGTGTATTGTTTTTAAGGCCCTTAATGGTGTTGGTCCTGATTTCTTGAAACATGCCATACAATGGTATGTTCCTGGAAGAGTTATGTGCTCGTCGCAAGCCAAACAAGTGATTCTTCCTCGCTATAACAAGGCCAGCTGGGGTGGTAGGAGTTTTCGTTATTGTGCCACTAAGGCATGGAATAGCCTGCCTTTGCATCTTAATCAATCAATCATAGCATTTATTAAGCGCACTACATACCCGTTAAGGTATCAAGGCGCTAGGGGTGGGGAAGCTGCTACTGTTCCAAGAGCCAGGTCTTGAGAAGTCCCCTGAAGGTTAGAAGGTCTTCGGTGTGCCGCAGGCAGATGGGGAGGGTGTTCCATGTCTTGGCGGCGAGGTGGGAGAATGATCTGCTGCCGGTGGTCACTCTTCGGATGCAGGGGACGGTGGTGAGGGCGCAGTCTGCGGAGCGGAGCTGGCGGGTGGGCGTGTAGAGGCTGAGTCGACTGTTGAGGTACGCCAGTCTGGTGTTGTGGAGTGCCTTGTGTGTGTGGGTGAGGAGTTTGAAGGTTATCCTCTTGTTGATAGGGAGCCAGTTCAGGTCTCTCAGGTGGGGTGTGATGTGGCTGCGGCGAGAGATGTCAAGGATCAGGCGTGTGGAGGCGTTCTGGATGCATTGAAGCCGTTTCAGGAGTATGGCAGGGGCTCATGCATAGAGTCCATTTCCGTAGTCCAGTCTACTGCTGACGAGGGCCAGGGTGATCTTAGAAGCTGACTGAGTTTCTCCCTTTCAGGAAAGAATTAAAAACATGGCTATTCACATGAATATTACTGATTTTCGTTAGGCAGGTAGCGCACAGCGCCAGGACACCTCAGGGTAACAGAGCGCTTTAGAAGTCTCAGTAACATTAACATTAACATGAACCGTGGTTGCACTGAGGAGTGTGAGGATACACTGCAGTCGGTTTCACCGTGGTTGCACTACTGAGGAGTGTGTGGATACACTGCATCTGCTATCACCGTGGTTGCACTGAGGAGTGTGTGAATACACTGCAGTCAGTTTCACCATGGTTGCACTGAGGAGTGTGTGGATACACTGCGGCCGGTTTCACCGTGGTTGCATTGAGGAGTGTGTGGATACACTGCGGTCGGTTTCACCGTGGTTGCACTGAGGAGTGTGTGGATACACTGCATCCGATTTCACTGTGATTGCACAGAGGAGTGTGTGGATACACTGCAGTCAGTTTCACCATGGTTGAACTGAGGAGTGTGTGAATACACTGCATCTGCTATCTCTGTGGTTGCACTGAGGAGTGTGTGAATACACTGCAGTCAGTTTCACCATGGTTGCACTGAGGAGTGTGTGGATACACTGCGGCCGGTTTCACCGTGGTTGCACTGAGGAGTGTGTGGATACACTGCGGTCAGTTTCACCGTGGTTGCACTGAGGAGTGTGTGGATACACTGCATCCAATTTCACTGTGGTTGCACAGAGGAGTGTGTGGATACACTGTAGCCAGTTTCACCATGGTTGAACTGAGGAGTATGTAGATACACTGCAGTCAGTGTCACCGTGGTTGCACTGAGTGTGTGGATATTCTGCAGTCGGTTTCACAGTGGTTGCACTGAGTATGTGGATACACTGCAGTCGGTTTCACCATGGTTGTACTGGCTCTGCACTTTCAATCAATCCAGTTTCTTTTCCTATAAGATTCCAGGCCTCCTACTTTACTGTGTAATTTTAATCTGGAGGTAAATCCTCTCTTGTAAAGACTGGTTACAAATGATCTCTTGAGTCTTGTGAATGTAATATAGAGTCTTCATTTTGTCTCTGAATGACAGTAAATCCGGTGTACAAAATTACACAATTCATTTAATGCCCTAACAAATTAACTGGACTCGTCTCACTACGTATAAATTTGTGGCTATTCATTATCGACCAGTTTCTACAGGAACATTTGTTGACAGCTTATGATGTAGTTGTATGTCAAAGTGCCTGAAACGTGTACTTCATTTCCCAATAGGAGTAGGTTTGGAGCTTCCATTCGTCTGACTGTGGAATGGGGGAGCACCTTCACAGATTAAAAGTGATGCTGGTTGGCCATTTACTTCTCCTTCCACAAAATGGTCACTCTGGTTTCATCTCTAGGACAGCACCAAGCATACAATCCTTCGCCCGTCTCAGGCACCGTCATTGTATCTGATTCTGTCCACTAGGAATTCCCAGTGTAGGTTTAAATTGTGCAAAATCATTATTGTGAGAAGTTGGCCTGATAGGTGATGTTTCCAATTCTGGAACCACCGGTTATCAGACCAAACAATCCCTTATGGTGTCTGGTTGTAAGTCAACCTTATTAGACAAGCTATCCTAGGGGTAGCATGGACTAAGCAGCCTAAAGGCTTAACTTAAGAGGTCGTGTTAAGCGAACTGTTTTACCACATACAATCCTGTAATATCAAATGAAAGGACACCACACAAGTATATATTATATATATTATAAAAATATATGTATTTATTACTAAAAACAATCCCCAGTATTCTTTATGAATAAAGGGGCACAAGCGTTAAATCAAAAGCACAGTTTAAACATACAAAGTTGCACAATTATGGATGAGGGCGGGGGCCACTCAAACCATATACTAAACAAGTGGTATAAGAGATACCAATCGAACAGTGGTTAGGCCTAGGGCCTAGGGAACCGCTGGGAGCAGTCGGGACAAGCAATGCTGAAGTCGGGAGAGGCCCACGGGATTCGGGTGCAGTGCGGAAAGCGCACGCATGCACCAATGTTAACCAATGGTGCGTAAAAGTTGTAAAGTTAAAGTTTAAGGACACTTCCGCTGAACCTAGAGGAACAAAACTTAAGACACAGACCCTAGAGATGTGTACCAGTGTGGGAACACCGGCGGAGCAAAGTTACCTCACCCACAGGAAGCGGGTGCACAGGGTCGAAGTTGAGTCGGGTTTCGTCACGCAGGCTCTTGGTGCTTGAAGCTGAAAGGGCTGCAGGCGGGGTGAAAGAGAAGTGTCCGGTGGAGTCCAAGGGTGGACTCAAGTCGAAAAGTACCTGAAAGCAGAGGGGACAGAGTCTGGGTCACTCAGCAGTGACCACGGTGGAACCAGGACGGAACCAGGCAATGTCGGGCGCAATCAGGTGGTCGTCGAGGAGCTTCTCTCCGCTGTCACGTGGGCTCTGGGGCATCTACGACGTCCAGGAGCAGGTCACGATCTGTCCCACGCAGGCTCTCGCCGTCGGCGCTGTCGGCTTCAAGATTGGAGCAAACAACACTTGGCAAAAGCAATCCACGCGGAACCGGGAGATTGCTTCTCACTCGAACCAGGAGGGTCAGAGTGGGGGCTCCTTTTCAGGGGAGCTGGTGCAAATCTGGAGCAACCAGATTCACAGGTCGAATTTCAAAGTTCGTCGGTACAGGGGCCACTAGCCGGCTGGCAAGTGACCGGGCCAACGCGTTGAGCCAAATGGAGCAGAAGGGCCCCACGCAGCACTCGTCGAGTGTGGAGGGCTGAACTTCGGTGCATGAGTGGCTCAGGGTTGGGGCTTCTCAAACCCCGGTGTACAGCTTCGAGGGTCACTCGTGGGCTGCACGGTCAGCGTCTCGTGGTCAATTCAAGATGGCGTGCCCCACGCTTCCGGTCACCTCCACGGGTCTCAGCTCTGCAGGGACTGTGGATCGGGCTGTTGGAAGGCAGGCAAGCTTGATCTCGTCGATCTCTGTCGCTCGAGTTCCGGCGGGAACTGCGACAAAGCAGACGTCGATGGCTGGATGGTGCCTGTTTGCACAGGGTGGTCACTCCTTGACCACAAGGGAGATTCTTCGGGCTTCTACGTCGAGTAGGATGTCGAAGGGTCCAGAGTTTCGTTTCTTATGTTTCATCAGGATAATCTGAAGTGTCTTGGCACTGCTCCCACTCTTATTCGAATCTGGGGGGCTGGATTACCTGCTAGGTCCCCTCCTGTGGGTGGGACCCAGGAAGGGGGTGGATACACCCCTTTCCTTTGATCCAGGCCGCCCTGGCACGAGGGCTGGAGTGCCCCAGAACCGGTTTGGCCGGATTATGCAAGGGGCAGCCTTGTGCGCCCCAAGCAGTGTCTGGTTTCTTTCAAACCTCCCTGCTACAATCTACTATCTCCTGTCTGGAGGGTGGTAACACCCCCCTGCGACAGGAAACCCTTTGTCCAGGCCCCATTTGGCTGAGTTACGGTCAGCTGCAGGGGGTCAGACTCTTGTCTGTGGCAGAGGCATCCATTTTGTGGATCTAAGGCCTTTTTAGAAATTAACCGCATTTAAGTAAAGTAACATGTCTTACCCCTCTAGAGGGGTGGAATGCTATCCCCGTTGCCAGAACTGGCGAGGGGATAGTATTCCAAATCGTATGACACCTTACACGACATGTTTTGATAAAGCCAAACCAAAGTTGCTATATAACCGCGAGGATTATAAGGCACTTAAGAGTATATGGTATGGCCTTATCCTGAAACAGCTTAGGGAGTTGTTCCCGACGGCTGCAGACAGGCTCAGCTCATGCTAGAGCTCCATCTCACATTAAACCACGCACTCTGCCTCCAGGATTGATGAGGCTTTCCATAGGAGTGGCTCACAGGTTAATATGTGTCCAGATATAGGTTTAGATATAGGTATACTATATCTAAGCAAGGGGTGATTACACCACCTTACCCCAGCTGAGTGATCAGCCAGTTGTGTCAATTTAAGAACCAGCCAGGGGTGGCAAAAGATATGCTGCAGCCCCTGGTTGGCCTTGGTGGCCCCTATGCCCTGGGCACCTATAGTACATTATACAGGGGCTGACAAGGAGTCCATTTCCAATTGTGGTATGTACCTAGGGTACATGGAATCCATTTTACAGAGAGAGCAGATGGCCTGGGGCCCTGATTAGCAGGGAACCAGGTCAACTAAGTAAAAAACCAGCTAAACACAAGGCAAAAAATCGGGGGTAACCATAGTCAGGTAGCCACCTTCCTACACAACCCCCCCCCCCCCCAAACAAAAGGAGATAAGGCTATCCTTGGCCAGGTAAGCCTATATTGCCTGAGTGGCCATATAAGGAAGTACCTGCACTAGCATGGGTACCCCCTGTCTCAAGGTCCACTAAGCAGTCCCTCACCCTTGGGTTATTAGAGGGTCTCCACCATAGGGAATCACTCCCTTGGGTGTGTTTATGCAAAGTCAAAGGCTGGTTTGGATATGGAGTATTGAAGTGAGGCTCTACTAATTTAGGGCTTAGCTTCCTCCAATTATCTTCCACCATGTGTGCCTTTCTTTCTTTAACTGAGTTGCACTGTGCTCTCAGGGTCAACCTCTGGCTACCTAAAGCTGGAGGCTGGGTCCCTCTGTTTGGCTTGCTGGAGGGACAGTTCAGGTTTGGGCCCCTTGGGTCCCAGGTTTGGCTGTGCCCAACAGAATCCATCTGTGGGAGGTCCCTAACTGTCTTTAAGGGGGCTCCCTCAGGAGTTTTTAAAGTTTTCACCTCACTAGGGCTACTAGTTTTGGTGCCCCTAATCTGTTGATGGGGGTGCTTTATTTGACAGGGGGCCCTCTGGGTCTCACTGTCCTTCTTGTCCTCTGCAGCCCTGGGCTGGCTAAGGCAAGGGAGAGAGGGGCAGGTTACCTGCTCCAGACTGGGTCCCACCTGAGAAGGGTCCACTGACATCAGGGGTTCTGTCAGGCTAGGCCCAACCACCTCTGGGGCAGTTCCTTCATCAGGGGTAAGATCAGTTCCCTGAGGAGGCTGATCCTGTCCTAAAGTCTGGTGAGGGGGAGATTTCTCTTCCTCCTCCATGCTCTCAGTTTGTGTGGAGTTATCCATCATTTCAGGCTTCACAACACACAGATCAGTTTGAGTTTGGGTTGTGGCCATCACAGCCCCACCAACCTTTTCAGGAGGAGACTCAGTTTGGGTTCCTGCTGTTATCATAACAGCTTTGCTATTCTGTTCAGGAAGAGCTTTTGCTAAAGATGGGGCAGAGAGTTTCTCAGCCCTACCAACCTTTTCAGGAAGGACATCTTGGATTGGGGCTGTAGCCATTACAGCCCCACTAACCTTTCCATTGGAATTTACCATTCTAGAATGGGTTTCCTGTTCAACCTCAGCCCAGGCTGAGATTTCCAAATCATTACCAAGTAGACAGTCCACAGGCAAGTTTGATGACACCGCCACTCTCTTTGGGCCAATGACACCTCCCCAGCTGAGACTTACTACTGCCATGGGATGATTTGTTTTGAGGCCATCAATGTTTGTTACCTGGTATGTGGCACCAGGTAAAAGTTGTTTAGAGGGGACTATACAGTCAGCCACCATGGTGATGCTAGCCCCTGTGTCTCTAAAAGCTTCAACTTTCAAACCATTGATGATAGGTTCTTGTCTAATGTTGGAAATGGGATCCCTGGCTGGCCAGGGCTTTCGCCAAAGTCAGTCAGAGACCACCACTCCCAAGTCAGGGCAAGGGAGTTACACGCCAAGATAACCCCTACTCACCCTCTAGGTAACGTGGCGCGAGCAGCAAGGCTAAACTTGGAGGCGATGTAAGTTAAGTATTTGCGCACGCACCCCAGCAACAACACCCAGAGGCCCACCACAAAGGAAACTCTACACAAGAATATATAAAAATAGCCTTTGTATTACACCAAAACACATTAGATAAAACACACTTTACAATGTGCCAGAGGCACGGGCAGAATTTACAAGGGATTATTTACAAGACAGGGCCACCTGGACCACTGCCAGGAATCAGCACTTTTAGAAGTAACAATACAATACTTGTAGGCCTAGAACTTTGAACATAGCCTATCAGACAGTACCTTCCGTCCTGGTTGCACGGGATAATGCGAGTGACCTCCTTAGTAAGCTTGAGCGGGCGACCCAGCGAAGCGGCGCGGCTCAGGGGAGAGCGGCGCTGCTCGAGGCTTGGACGGGCTGCCGGCACGGTACAAGCGTTTCTCTGGGGCGACCAATGTGTGCGGCTCAGAAGAGGAGGGGGAGGCAAGATGCGGGCGACCCAGCGAAGCGGCGCTGCTCAGGGGAGAGCGGCGCTGCTCGAGGCTTGGACGGGCTGCCGGCACGAGCTGCCGAGGGGAACGAGCGAGGCACACTTCAGCGAGGCCCCAGGGGCCCAGGGAGATCAGACAAGTCCCATCAATTTGGCAGGGAAGGCACCATAGGGTCCACTGGTCCTGGGACTCTGGTCAGGGGGCAAGCTTAGTATCAAGCCCTTGGGATCACTTATAACAGAAGATCACTGTAACACAAAATAGGACATAAAGCACAAAACCAGTACCCACTGGTAACTGGTAAGTCCCCCCTACGCAATCCTAACCACCCTAGGAACAGGTCACGCAGGGAACCAGGACCTTACTAGCACCACCTGCACTAGCAAGAACAACCACCTCAGTATCACAATACAAGTAGGGGCATAGACCTGGGGACAAAACACATGATGCAGAACCTACATTCAGCGGTGTAAGGAACAGGGCACATAATGTATCAACCACACATTCAGAGGTGCAGAACACAGGGTGCGCAAAACATACTACACATTGTACATTTCCTAACACCCAAAAGCAATAGGACATAGATCATAACAGCATCTAAACCTTTAGCGCAGAACTCACAAAGTCCAGGTTGCGCCACTGCGCCAGAACCTAAACGTAGCAGCTGCCCACTACTTGCTGGGCAGCTGAGGGACAGAACAGGGGGCCTAAACGCTGCAGCTGGCACTAAGTGCTGCGCAGCTGGGGAAAGGCCAGGGATGAAGGAGTGCGCCTCACTCCTAAAGTCCACAGTGTATGTCCCTAGGGAAAGAAATACCTACACGGTGCAGCTGCCCACTACTTGCTGGGCAGCTGGGATCAGAACACGCCAGGGGCTCTCACTAGCCCCTCAGGAACACTGCGCCACACTGAGCCATCTGGCTCTCGAAATACTGGGCACCTTAGAGCCTCTCTGGGCTTGTAAATAGGGCGGGGCTTTTGCTGGAGTCCCCCCTCTGGGGACTCGATATGGCCAAACTAGGTAATAAACCTCTCAGGGGCTCGTGAATCAATGTGGGACCCAGGGGAGCCTCTCGAGCAAGGTGGGCGGTAGGCGGAGTCCCTCTCGGGGGACTTGAAATCACTTATGGGGCCCAACAGCCTCTCGGGCTCGAAACACAGGCGGAGTCCCTCTCGAGGGACTCGGCATTAGGTGAGGCCCCAGGGGCTTCGGCACACAACAAGCCTCGCTCTGGAGGGGAGGGGCGGGCACCGACAATGTGCCCCGACGCCCCTCCTCTCTCGCACTCACCGGGTCTCTGGTGCTTGGCGGCGGCTCCCCTCCTCCACCGGGGCTCCCTCCTGGTCCTGGGAGCCCCGCGACATCCGGTGGCTGCTTCCTGGCGGACCCGGGGCTCTCCCCAGCTCACGGGAGCCCCGGGCGGCCATCACTCTGCTTCTTTATCCTGCCGGTGGCGGCAGGCGGGACTTCCGGTTGGGGCCGCGCCGGGATTGGCCGGGTGGTCAACCTCTTCCGGGTCGTCGCGGGCAGCGCGGCGGCCCGTTTTAGGCAGGCAGGCGAGGTGTCAGTATCCGAGGGGTGGGCTCCCTCGTGATTTAAATAATTAAACAAAGCGGCAACCCTACCGGGTGGGCTCCGGTGACTTTAAATCGGTCATCCAGCAGCGCAGATGCGAGGTGGGCTCTCGCGATGGCGGGCAGGTCCCTGGCGAGGTGGGCACTCGCAAAAGGACTTCAAAAGTCGGCAAATTAAGCGGGCACATGCCGGGTGGACACCGGCTGAGGTCCAAAAAGCGCTCCCAAGCGCTAGGCAAATGAATACAGCGCTCCCCAAGCGCTACAGGGGAAATCAAGCACTTCCAGGCGCTTGAGGCAAAGAACAAGCGCTCCCAGGCGCTTTAGAGAAGAAATCCAGGGCCCCCAGGCACAAGAGGAGCCAACAGTCCAGCACAAGTCCTTCAGGAGTCCAGGGGCTGGGCAGGGCCCAGGGGAGGCAAGCCTTCCCCCTGGGCCCAAGCAGCAGCACGCCCCTGGCAGATTCAAGTTGGGAACAAGAACATTTTCATGGGGTCACAGCCCCTCTTTTATACACCTTTTCCCTTTGTCTTTAGGTGCAGGGTGGGGGCAGAACCAGTCGCAGCTGGTTCTGGAGCACTCTTGATGGCCCAACCACCCATTCTATTCACTGGCAGGGCTTGGGTCATCAGTCACACCACAGGGGGGCGGAGCCAGCATTGTGTGGGGAAAACCCAGCCCATCCAGGACACAGGTACACTCCTCCCACACATCACTCATGCTAATCTCCCACTCACCACCGGGGCAGACCCACACAGACTTCCTGGAGCCTGGCATCCAAGCCAGCTCCAGCCAATCACACGCCAGCACCCTCACAGCACACGTACAGCCATGTCTAGAAATGGCGCTTCCCTACTAGACACATACATGCTGCATACACCATCTCGCAGCATTCACTCCCCCGAGTTCACACATACCAAACTTGACCATGCACACCTCACGCACCAGGAACTACCAGGGACACAGACATTCCCCATGCATTCCTATGGGAGGGCAGGCCAATCTCACACACGCACTCAGGGAGAGCACGCACTTTACACTGCGCCACAGTGTCAAAGTGCGCAAAGACCAGAAATCACTATAATTTCAAGGCAAAAAGTTCAGGGGTGACCCTGCCAGAAGGCCCAAGTCCAACACGACCCCCTTCCAGCCAAAACGCAGGGTAGGCCAATCACCACCGTGATGGACTTCCCTGCTTGGGGCGATAGAACACGGACGCGGGCCCGCACTACAGGGACACCCTCCGGTTCTACGCCAAGTTGATCCATAAGACAAGCACATCCTTTAAAAAAAAAACACAGGCCCAACGAGGCTACCCCACTGGTACTCCTTAGCTGTCCACGGCTAGGACCAGGCCCTAGGCCACCTAGATACCACTGGTCCTTGCCAATACACAGAGTGGGGGGTAGTAACCCCTGGCCTACAATAGCCATTCTCCACTCCCTTTCTCAGCGTAGTTCCAAACTACCACTGATCCTTCAACCTAGGGTCCGCACCCTCAGGCTGACCAGAGGTCACGGGCAAGAATGCCCCACCCTACCTCTACTTCTGAAGCACCCTCCAGAACACAAATCTCCCACCTGGGATCCAAATTCACCGGATGCACCGGGGTCAGACTCCCTCTGACCCCCTTCCAGAGTTCTGCACCCTCCCACTGTAGAACAGGGTCCCTCCACTTAAGGTAGGCCCCACCTGCTCTCAGGGTAGTACCACAACACTCAGCCAAGAACCCTAAAGATCCCTGCTAGGCCTGTACCACCCCTTCTGGGAAACACAGGGTCTCTTCACTTAAGATGAGCCCCACCTGTGTTCACAGGGGTACCCCTAGAAGACAAACCGGCCAGGACACTGGCTACAGTCGCCCTGCCGTCCAGGACAGGCAACACCTGACCCTGGCTCCCCAACCTAGGGACGCTACCCGTTGGTTAGATGCCTGGCGCACCAGGACTTCTACAAGTTGGAAACAAAAATCTAAGACTTTCTCTCCTCCTTCAGCAGCAAGGCAACCACTGCAGGTCAATACCCCATACAGCTTACCTGGTTCCTTCTCTTCAGGCAGGAGTTCCCTCTTGTAACTTCAGGACACTACATACAGTTGCCCTTACGTCCAGATCCGGAAACACCGGCTACTGGCTCCCCAACCGAGGGACGTACCCTTTGGTCAGATGCCTGGCGCACCAGGACTTCCTTGAGGGTGACACATCACTAATGTGTCATGTACAAGTCTGCCTGACACTCAGGACAGAAGTGGCATCACCATGGTCACTCACTGGCGACACAACCCTTCTGGCTGGCCCCTGACCCACTGGCTCTTCCACTGGGGAACCTATCCCCCTCGCACCCCTCCATCTGGACTTCTGCACCCTCCCAACTGGAGCGGTACGGCCAGACACCAGAACTACTGGAACCCTGGTTACAGAGGTTCCACGTTCTCCAGATACTCTGGAAGATCCTCCTCAAATGACCTATTGGTACAGCCTAGGCCCCCGACCGGATGTTCCCTTCAGAAACATTCCAGGCCCTGACACTGGGTTTCGGGCACCGGGAGACATGCAGTCCCACCCACTCCTTCTCCTCTTGAGACAGGACGTGAGCCCCTACACCGAGACCTAGCTGGGCTACACTGAACCTCTTCCACCACGCTGGGCTGGAAGACACCTCAGACACTCCTTTTGGAATCACTCCATCCCCTATGCCTCTCTCCTCCCAGAACATTACCAACTTCAAAATTCTGTCTCTCAACAGACCACAGAAATCAAAAAGCAGGCTCCACTGTCTGCAGACGTTCTTGGGAAAAGTTCAACACACAGGACTTAGGTATCTGAACCAAACTAGCATTCAGCAAGCTCCCCATCCAGAGAACTTACAAACACGTCCAGTGCCACACACCATTCATCCACACACACCCCTCCCCAGACTGGTAAGGCAGTTTCTACCACCCCTGACTTCTCAACCTGACCACACTTGACACAGGTACCATTACTCCAGGGCAGGGACGGGGGACACATGCACTGGACACACTTATGCTGCCACCACTGGATCCCACCCTTCTGGTGAATCCAGAAAACACACTGCACTTAGGGGGATGATCTACCCTCCCGAGCTAGGGACACCTAACTCAAAGTGCACAAGAAACACATTTCCACAGAAATGACATTTTTAGCAAACTCCATACAATAATCCCCAAAATGTTTTTATCTAAAATGCAGAGTTTTGTGGTGCAGCCAGCTGCTACTAAGGTACAACGCAAACACAAATCCTTATCCCACCGCTTGCCGCCAATGTTGGAAATGGGATCCCTGGCTGGCCAGGGCTTTCGCCAAAGTCAGTCAGAGACCACCACTCCCAAGTCAGGGCAAGGGAGTTACACGCCAAGATAACCCCTACTCACCCTCTAGGTAACGTGGCGCGAGCAGCAAGGCTAAACTTGGAGGCGATGTAAGTTAAGTATTTGCGCACGCACCCCAGCAACAACACCCAGAGGCCCACCACAAAGGAAACTCTACACAAGGTTATATAAAAATAGCCTTTGTATTACACCAAAACACATTAGATAAAACACACTTTACAATGTGCCAGAGGCACGGGCAGAATTTACAAGGGATTATTTACAAGACAGGGCCACCTGGACCACTGCCAGGAATCAGCACTTTTAGAAGTAACAATACAATACTTGTAGGCCTAGAACTTTGAACATAGCCTATCAGACAGTACCTTCCGTCCTGGTTGCACGGGATAATGCGAGTGACCTCCTTAGTAAGCTTGAGCGGGCGACCCAGCGAAGCGGCGCGGCTCAGGGGAGAGCGGCGCTTCTCGAGGCTTGGACGGGCTGCCGGCACGGTACAAGCGTTTCTCTGGGGCGACCAATGTGTGCGGCTCAGAAGAGGAGGGGGAGGCAAGATGCGGGCGGCCCAGCGAAGCGGCGCGGCTCAGGGGAGAGCGGCGCTGCTCGAGGCTTGGACGAGCTGCCGGCACGAGCTGCCGAGGGGAACGAGCGAGGCACACTTCAGCGAGGCCCCAGGGGCCCAGGGAGATCAGACAAGTCCCATCAATTTGGCAGGGAAGGCACCATAGGGTCCACTGGTCCTGGGACTCTGGTCAGGGGGCAAGCTTAGTATCAAGCCCTTGGGATCACTTATAACAGAAGATCACTGTAACACAAAATAGGACATAAAGCACAAAACCAGTACCCACTGGTAACTGGTAAGTCCCCCCTACGCAATCCTAACCACCCTATGAACAGGTCACGCAGGGAACCAGGACCTTACTAGCATCACCTGCACTAGCAAGAACAACCACCTCAGTATCACAATACAAGTAGGGGCATAGACCTGGGGACAAAACACATGATGCAGAACCTACATTCAGCGGTGTAAGGAACAGGGCACATAATGTATCAACCACACATTCAGAGGTGCAGAACACAGGGTGCGCAAAACATACTACACATTGTACATTTCCTAACACCCAAAAGCAATAGGACATAGATCATAACAGCATCTAAACCTTTAGCGCAGAACTCACAAAGTCCAGGTTGCGCCACTGCGCCAGAACCTAAACGTAGCAGCTGCCCACTACTTGCTGGGCAGCTGAGGGACAGAACAGGGGGCCTAAACGCTGCAGCTGGCACTAAGTGCTGCGCAGCTGGGGAAAGGCCAGGGATGAAGGAGTGCGCCTCACTCCTAAAGTCCACAGTGTATGTCCCTAGGGAAAGAAATACCTACACGGTGCAGCTGCCCACTACTTGCTGGGCAGCTGGGATCAGAACACGCCAGGGGCTCTCACTAGCCCCTCAGGAACACTGCGCCACACTGAGCCATCTGGCTCTCGAAATACTGGGCACCTTAGAGCCTCTCTGGGCTTGTAAATAGGGCGGGGCTTTTGCTGGAGTCCCCCCTCTGGGGACTCGATATGGCCAAACTAGGTAATAAACCTCTCAGGGGCTCGTGAATCAATGTGGGACCCAGGGGAGCCTCTCGAGCAAGGTGGGCGGTAGGCGGAGTCCCTCTCGGGGGACTTGAAATCACTTATGGGGCCCAACAGCCTCTCGGGCTCGAAACACAGGCGGAGTCCCTCTCGAGGGACTCGGCATTAGGTGAGGCCCCAGTGGCTTCGGCACACAACAAGCCTCGCTCTGGAGGGGAGGGGCGGGCACCGACAATGTGCCCCGACGCCCCTCCTCTCTCGCACTCACCGGGTCTCTGGTGCTTGGCGGCGGCTCCCCTCCTCCACCGGGGCTCCCTCCTGGTCCTGGGAGCCCCGCGACATCCGGTGGCTGCTTCCTGGCGGACCCGGGGCTCTCCCCAGCTCACGGGAGCCCCGGGCGGCCATCACTCTGCTTCTTTCTCCTGCCGGTGGCGGCAGGCGGGACTTCCGGTTGGGGCCGCGCCGGGATTGGCCGGCTGGTCAACCTCTTCCGGGTCGTCGCGGGCAGCGCGGCGGCCCGTTTTAGGCAGGCAGGCGAGGTGTCAGTATCCGAGGGGTGGGCTCCCTCGTGATTTAAATAATTAAACAAAGCGGCAACCCTACCGGGTGGGCTCCGGTGACTTTAAATCGGTCATCCAGCAGCGCAGATGCGAGGTGGGCTCTCGCGATGGCGGGCAGGTCCCTGGCGAGGTGGGCACTCGCAAAAGGACTTCAAAAGTCGGCAAATTAAGCGGGCACATGCCGGGTGGACACCGGCTGAGGTCCAAAAAGCGCTCCCAAGCGCTAGGCAAATGAATACAGCGCTCCCCAAGCGCTACAGGGGAAATCAAGCACTTCCAGGCGCTTGAGGCAAAGAACAAGCGCTCCCAGGCGCTTTAGAGAAGAAATCCAGGGCCCCCAGGCACAAGAGGAGCCAACAGTCCAGCACAAGTCCTTCAGGAGTCCAGGGGCTGGGCAGGGCCCAGGGGAGGCAAGCCTTCCCCCTGGGCCCAAGCAGCAGCACGCCCCTGGCAGATTCAAGTTGGGAACAAGAACATTTTCATGGGGTCACAGCCCCTCTTTTATACACCTTTTCCCTTTGTCTTTAGGTGCAGGGTGGGGGCAGAACCAGTCGCAGCTGGTTCTGGAGCACTCTTGATGGCCCAACCACCCATTCTATTCACTGGCAGGGCTTGGGTCATCAGTCACACCACAGGGGGGCGGAGCCAGCATTGTGTGGGGAAAACCCAGCCCATCCAGGACACAGGTACACTCCTCCCACACATCACTCATGCTAATCTCCCACTCACCACCGGGGCAGACCCACACAGACTTCCTGGAGCCTGGCATCCCAGCCAGCTCCAGCCAATCACACGCCAGCACCCTCACAGCACACGTACAGCCATGTCTAGAAATGGCGCTTCCCTACTAGACACATACATGCTGCATACACCATCTCGCAGCATTCACTCCCCCGAGTTCACACATACCAAACTTGACCATGCACACCTCACGCACCAGGAACTACCAGGGACACAGACATTCCCCATGCATTCCTATGGGAGGGCAGGCCAATCTCACACACGCACTCAGGGAGAGCATGCACTTTACACTGCGCCACAGTGTCAAAGTGCGCAAAGACCAGAAATCACTATAATTTCAAGGCAAAAAGTTCAGGGGTGACCCTGCCAGAAGGCCCAAGTCCAACATCTATATTTGCTCAAAGTATTTGGGCAATCAGAGAAGTTGGCAAACCCCATGCCAGTCTCATAAACAAGATCATTTGGTGATGGGGACCTGGATAGGCCAGGGTCCACCTGAGCTCCAAAAGTAAACCCACCCAGATTCCTGGGTGTGCTCCCACTTCCTGGGGGATTACTGCTGACAGTAACAGGAGGTGTTGGAGCTGGCTTTGGAGGTATATTTTCTTTATTGCCATTCTTGGGACAACAGTTGTCTGTTTTGTAATGCCCAACCTGTTTACAGACATGACAATAAGGCTTTTTCTCTGTTGAAGAAGTGTCTTGGGACCCACCCCCATTCTTGGAGTTTTGGGGCCCTGGGGAAGTCTTTTCTTTATTTTTATCCCCACCCTTATCTTGAGGCTTGGTAGACTCCTTCTTCTGGTTACTGTCCTGATTCTTAGGCCTAATCCTGGTTCTGACCCACTTGTCTGCCTTCTTTCCCAATTCTTGGGGAGAGGTCAGATCCGAGTCCACCAGGTGCTGGTGTAAGAGCTGGTTCTGACAATTATTTAGGATCTGCTCCCTCATAATCAAATTATACGATCCTGTAAAGTCATGTACTTTGCTGCCATGTAGCCAACCCTCCAGAGCCTTAGTTGCACAATCAACAAAATCAGTCCAGTCCTGAGTCTGTGTCTTCTGGGTGTCTCTGAACTTCAACCTGTACTGTTCAGTGGTTAAGCCAAACCCATCTATTAGGACACTCTTCAGGACTTTGTAATTGTTTGCATCCTCATGTCTAACAGTGAGGAGCTTATCTCTCCCTTTCTCTGAAAAGGAGTACCATAAGATTGCTGCACACTGTTCCTCAGGAACCTGCTGTACCATGCAGGCTCTCTCAAGAGCAGTTATCCACTTGTGGATGTCATCCCCTTCCTTGTAGGGGGGCACAATCTTTGTCAGGTTTCTACTATCATAGGACCTGGGTTTCTCTTTAGGAATATTGCTGCCACCAGTGGCATCTAAGCCACACAATTTCTGCTCTCTTGCCAAGGCAAGTCTAGCTTGAGCCAAGGCTACCTCCTCCCTCTCTATTTGGAGTTTGACAGCCCTCATTCTGGCCCTATGCTCTATCTTCTGAGAGGCAGTCATACCTCTCTGAGATTCTCTTGAGGCACTAGAAATATGAGAGTCCCCTGAGGGAGATCTCACTCTTCTGTTGCCTGGGAGAATGATATGGTGGGATCTGGGGAGGTGCTGGCCCTCTCCATTTCCCAGTAGGTCTAAGTTGGCCTGGTTAAGCCTGGCAACTAGGACCTGGCTACCCCTCTGATCCTGATCTTCTGGGTCCTCTACATCTGAGTCCTCTTCCCCCTCCTCTCCTTCTTCCTCCTCTGGAGTGGTATCAGTTACAGGGGGGTTCACTCCATCTCCTGACTCTAAGGTAACTTCATTCACCTTCTCTAAGTCATCCTGTTCTAGAATGGCTATCAGGATAGGACAGGTGGGACTTCTGCCCCTTTTTAACCCTCTTGAGATGCACAAGGCAATCAAGTCCTTTCGGGTTAATTTGTCATAGCTGGAAGTTGCCTTGGTAAGGTCAACTGTCACAGGAGCAGACCCTGAGGCTATTCCTGTGTCAGACATGACTATAGTGTGGTGTAAGTGATGCACCTACCTACACTAAGTGTTTCCCTACTGTACCTTGCTAGTGAGTTGTAGTCAGGGTGTGCTAATCCCTTTAATCTACAACTACTAAGTTCTGTAGAACTTAAATATGCTAAGCTTTTGATTTATATGTACCTAGAGGTACTTGATGTGATCTTTCAATTTGATAAAAGATTGCAATGGTAAAACAACAGCAAGCTCAAATCCGCACCGCTGCTCACCAATGTGAGAAGTTGGCCTGATTGGTGAGGTTTCCAATTCTGGAACCACCGGTTATCAGACCAAACAATCCCTTATGGTGTCTGGTTGTAAGTCAACCTTATTAGACAAGCTATCCTAGGGGTAGCATGGACTAAGCAGCCTAAAGGCTTAACTTAAGAGGTCGTGTTAAGCGAACTGTTTTACCACATACAATCCTGTAATATCAAATGAAAGGACACCACACAAGTATATATTATAAAAATATATGTATTTATTACTAAAAACAATCCCCAGTATTCTTTATGAATAAAGGGGCACAAGCGTTAAATCAAAAGCACAGTTTAAACATACAAAGTTGCACAATTATGGATGAGGGCGGGGGGCCACTCAAACCATATACTAAACAAGTGGTATAAGAGATACCAATCGAACAGTGGTTAGGCCTAGGGCCTAGGGAATCGCTGGGAGCAGTCGGGACAAGCAATGCTGAAGTCGGGAGAGGCCCACGGGATTCGGGTGCAGTGCGGAAAGCGCACGCATGCACCAATATTAACCAATGGTGCGTAAAAGTTGTAAAGTTAAAGTTTAAGGACACTTCCGCTGAACCTAGAGGAACAAAACTTAAGACACAGACCCTAGAGATGTGTACCAGTGTGGGAACACCGGCGGAGCAAAGTTACCTCACCCACAGGAAGCGGGTGCACAGGGTCGAAGTTGAGTCGGGTTTCGTCACGCAGGCTCTTGGTGCTTGAAGCTGAAAGGGCTGCAGGCGGGGTGAAAGAGAAGTGTCCGGTGGAGTCCAAGGGTGGACTCAAGTCGAAAAGTACCTGAAAGCAGAGGGGACAGAGTCTGGGTCACTCAGCAGTGACCAGGGTGGAACCAGGACGGAACCAGGCAATGTCGGGCGCAATCAGGTGGTCGTCGAGGAGCTTCTCTCCGCTGTCACGTGGGCT
This sequence comes from Lissotriton helveticus, assembly GCF_964261635.1. Taxonomy (NCBI): domain Eukaryota; kingdom Metazoa; phylum Chordata; class Amphibia; order Caudata; family Salamandridae; genus Lissotriton; species Lissotriton helveticus. The sequence goes on from NC_136057.1 coordinate 88,816,951, forward strand.
CTGGGGCATCTACGACGTCCAGGAGCAGGTCACGATCTGTCCCACGCAGGCTCTCGCCGTCGGCGCTGTCGGCTTCAAGATTGGAGCAAACAACACTTGGCAAAAGCAATCCACGCGGAACCGGGAGATTGCTTCTCACTCGAACCAGGAGGGTCAGAGTGGGGGCTCCTTTTCAGGGGAGCTGGTGCAAATCTGGAGCAACCAGATTCACAGGTCGAATTTCAAAGTTCGTCGGTACAGGGGCCACTAGCCGGCTGGCAAGTGACCGGGCCAACGCGTTGAGCCAAATGGAGCAGAAGGGCCCCACGCAGCACTCGTCGAGTGTGGAGGGCTGAACTTCGGTGCAAGAGTGGCTCAGGGTTGGGGCTTCTCAAACCCCGGTGTACAGCTTCGAGGGTCACTCGTGGGCTGCACGGTCAGCGTCTCGTGGTCAATTCAAGATGGCGTGCCCCACGCTTCCGGTCGCCTCCACGGGTCTCAGCTCTGCAGGGACTGTGGATCGGGCTGTTGGAAGGCAGGCAAGCTTGATCTCGTCGATCTCTGTCGCTCGAGTTCCGGCGGGAACTGCGACAAAGCAGACGTCGATGGCTGGATGGTGCCTGTTTGCACAGGGTGGTCACTCCTTGACCACAAGGGAGATTCTTCGGGCTTCTACGTCGTGTAGGATGTCGAAGGGTCCAGAGTTTCGTTTCTTATGTTTCATCAGGATAATCTGAAGTGTCTTGGCACTGCTCCCACTCTTATTCGAATCTGGGGGGCTGGATTACCTGCTAGGTCCCCTCCTATGGGTGGGACCCAGGAAGGGGGTGGATACACCCCTTTCCTTTGATCCAGGCCTCCCTGGCACGAGGGCTGGAGTGCCCCAGAACCGGTTTGGCCGGATTATGCAAGGGGCAGCCTTGTGCGCCCCAAGCAGTGTCTGGTTTCTTTCAAACCTCCCTGCTACAATCCACTATCTCCTGTCTGGAGGGTGGTAACACCCCCCTGCGACAGGAAACCCTTTGTCCAGGCCCCATTTGGCTGAGTTTCGGTCAGCTGTAGGGGGTCAGACTCTTGTCTGTGGCAGAGGCATCCATTTTGTGGATCTAAGGCCTTTTTAGAAATTAACCGCATTTAAGTAAAGTAACATATCTTACCCCTCTAGAGGGGTGGAATGCTATCCCCGTCGCCAGAACTGGCGAGGGGATAGTATTCCAAATCGTATGACACCTTACACGACATGTTTTGATAAAGCCAAACCAAAGTTGCTATATAACCGCGAGGATTATAAGGCACTTAAGAGTATATGGTATGGCCTTATCCTGAAACAGCTTAGGGAGTTGTTCCCGACGGCTGCAGACAGGCTCAGCTCATGCTAGAGCTCCATCTCACATTAAACCACGCACTCTGCCTCCAGGATTGATGAGGCTTTCCATAGGAGTGGCTCACAGGTTAATATGTGTCCAGATATAGGTTTAGATATAGGTATACTATATCTAAGCAAGGGGTGATTACACCACCTTACCCCAGCTGAGTGATCAGCCAGTTGTGTCAATTTAAGAACCAGCCAGGGGTGGCAAAAGATATGCTGCAGCCCCTGGTAGGCCTTGGTGGCCCCTACGCCCTGGGCACCTATAGTGCATTATACAGGGGCTGACAAGGAGTCCATTTCCAATTGTGGTATGTACCTAGGGTACATGGAATCCATTTTACAGAGAGAGCAGATGGCCTGGGGCCCTGATTAGCAGGGAACCAGGTCAACTAAGTCAAAAACCAGCTAAACACAAGGCAAAAAATCGGGAGTAACCATAGTCAGGTAGCCACCTTCCTACAATTATTAATAACTGAAGGAAATTTTTGAAGTCTTACATTTGTTGAGAAATCGGCATTCTACATTGCATTAGGCTGTGGGGTCTCGGGAATTAGGGTATGTTTCAATTTAACTGCCATTGATTTTGCATGTTCGACACAGATATGGCAAGGAGTGTTTCTTCCTCTGCACATTATTAGTATTTGAGGTTAATACTCGCAATGCACTGCTAATTACCCCACATATTACATCACTTATGACATTATCTATGGCATTATTACTAATATCAGTGCAGCATTTGTTGTAAAATAATTGATTAGAAAACAGCAAATGACAGGGACGAGAGTTATGGTTACCTTAGAGCACAAGTTACAGATATTTGGAAATGTCCTAACTTTTTATATATATATATTTATACATATATATATATTCACTGAAAAAACCATAGGTTATAGACCATATATAGTTAGGAATTAGCATTTACAAAACCTTGAAAATTCACTGAAAAAACCATAGGTTATAGACCATATATAGTTAGGAATTAGCATTTAGAAAACCTTATTTTACTCACACAAAACCATTGAAATTCCATATATAGTTAGTTGCACTAACTATATATCGCGCACCCGCAATCCACTGCTGATGATGTCACATATTACATCATTCATGACATGGTCAGTGACATCACTGATGACATCACTGATGACATCGCAAATGACATCACTGATGACATCACTGATGACATCATCCAGTGACTGTGTGTTTCTGTAAAGTTTAAATATGTTTTACATATTGAAGAATGAGTAGATGTATAAGTGTCTGGATGAAGCATTTAGTAGGTGGGTGACTGACTGTATGAGTGAGTGATTAAATGTGTCTCACTGAGTGCATGGGTTAGTGACTAAACTGTCTTAATTTGTGCATTATTATGTCTGTTGTTCTGTAAACTGCTGCATGTGTTGATCAGTAGCTATATGAGTAACTATATGGGTTATTAATTGATTGTCCAAGTATTTGTATGGGAGACTGAGTGTATATGTGGCTGGCTGGGAGATGTGTGACTCTGTGCAGATCAATGTGTACTTGTATCAATGATTGTATAAGAAGGTAAGTGTGTGTTAGTATATGTTTGAAAATGTAAGGTGCTCTATGTTTAACTGTATAGACAAGAAAATGGAAGTGTCATTGATTCTTTACAGGACTGACTAGGTGTGTGAGTAACTCCATGGATGAGTGGCAGACTGTGAGTGTCTGTATAGGTGTATGAGTGCATATGATAGTGTTGTAAAGATGAGTGATTGTGTGTATGAATGATTGTATGGGTGAATGAGTGAATGTGTGTGTAGACATAGGAATCAGTGAGTGCGTATGTAGTAACTAGTATTGGTGTGTCAATGGTTTCAAAAATTATACTCTGTATTTAACACTGGGTGAAACAGAGGTTATATTAAAATGTGAGGAGATGCATTGTATTGTCACATGAATGATATCATCAGTGATGTGGTCATTGATGTCAAATGAGATGTCATCAGTGATGTCATCAGTGATGTTATTTGAGATGTCATCAGTGATGTCATCAGTGATGTCACTGACCATGTCATGAATGATAAAATATGTGACATCATCAGCAGTGGATTGCGGGTGCGCGATATATAGTTAGTACAACTAACTATATATGGAATTTCAATGGTTTTGTGTGAGTAAAATAAGGTTTTCTAAATGCTAATTCCTAACTATATATGGTCTATAACCTATGGTTTTTTCAGTGAATTTTCAAGGTTTTGTAAATGCTAATTCCTAACTATATATGGTCTATAACCTATGGTTTTTTCAGTGAATTTCATTGGTTTTTTAACAGCTAATATCTGTAGCTGTAAAATGTATTCTTCTTTAAATCCAAAAATATATTTTATATGTTTATTAATAATGTTTTTTTTTAAATATTTTTTTTTCTTCGTTCCCGCTTCGCGAATCGGTAAGCTTCCCGTTAGCTGACCTTGATGCCGCGAAATAGACCGCGAGCCGGTAAACGTTTCTTTACCGCAACTGCCGCATTAGAAAACAACATCGTGACGCCTCCCGTCCGCATGACGTTTCACGTTGTCGCGTGATACGTCATATGACGTGCTACGTTAGCGAACTGGTACGCTTACCGAGTCGCAAAGCACAGGTTTCTGGAAGCAAAGCGGGAGGCCCTGCAAAGCGCTTAACGTAAACACAGCAGGTCATGTGACTTGGTAATAACACTTTTCATTGGTTCATTTCACTTTTGGTTTCCTAATGATGTAAGACTAGGTCATATAATCTAAAATGAACACTTTTCATTGGTTGAGAACTATTGTTTTTCCCAAATGATGAAAATCCCTCCTTCTTTCCTCACTCTGACTTTCATCATTGTGAGAGAAAGACCCTTTGTTACCAGTGAGCAATGGCTTCTTTAGTAGCTTCAGCTGGTGCTTCCCCACCACCTCCACCACCTCCAAGGAAGAGTGGACCACCTGCTCAAGTTATAATTCAGCAAGAAGAAGAAGAAGAGGAACAGGACGACGAGCACGAAGAGAGGCACTTTTTGCCTGAGGAGCCCAGGACGTCTCACCGGAAAGAAAACTTCATTTGGCAATTTTTTAAAATTCCCAAAGGTCAGAAAAAAGTAAATGCAAGATACGTAACTTGCCTTATATGTCAAGATAGACTGTCCAGAGGGACCGACAAAAATACAGTTTCGGAAACTACACAATGCATCGCCATATGACTAGGTGGCATCCTAACAACTACAGTGCTGCACAGTTTCGTAACGACCTAGATAATCTCCCTATTATGGCCAGAAGATCTGTTGTACCGGAAGTAACGGGACCAGAGGGCAGGGAGATGGTGCCAAATATTCAAACGAGATTTCATGAAGTAAAACACGTCTGCGTACATTGCAGTGGATTCATTTGCTACGGAGAAAGAAGCATCACTCTGATCAACAGAGCTATTGACTATCATATGCAAGTTTGTACGAAACGCCCCAAATAATAAATACTTTTTTTTTGTTTTGTTGCTCCTGTTGAGCCCTTTACAATGAATCGTTTTCATTGCCCCCTGCAAGAAAAACCCAAAAAAATATAAAACTGTTCAGAAAAATTCAAAAAAAGTAAAAAAATGTTCAGAAAAATAATAAAAAAAATATAAAACAACAAAAACAATAAAAAAAAAGTTCTTTTCAGAACTACCTCCCCGTTATTAAAAAATTGGTACAATATTTGGAACTGTGCCAACCTCTATTTCTCGTAGTACGCTTCCCAGTTCGCTCGCTGGTACGCGAACCGGAAGCGAACCAAAAACAGTAAGTATAAGGGAAGGAAACAGACACTTATGTTAAAAGAAAGACAGCTATAGGGGAGTAAACTAGAGATACTATTACCCGTAATCCACTGCTGATGATGTCACATATTACATCATTCATGACATGCTCAGTGACATCATCAGCAGAGGATTGCGGGTTTTTTGGCAACGTGCCTTATCCACGGTTTAATAACGCTGCCTTTTGCTTTATATAAGTTTTCAAATTGTATGAAATATATACCAATAGGTCGTTATGAACCTTTAGGTAGTGCTTTTCTTCATGAGGTCTGGTCGCTTCCATACACATACAGATGTTTCAAAGATGATCAAGAAGTTTATCTGAATGGAGAGGAATGCACTGAGACGCCAGATCATTCACTAATGTGTAGGCACATACAGTTACACGGTTCATGCAACAAACACCGACCAAATATGGCTTGCGTGTTGCAAGGCACGCCAGTTCCTGCTATCATCCCCACGTTCAAGTTGTTGGAAAATGGTAGTTATTTGATGCTCAATAATGAAGATTGTTCTGGGTTAATTAAAAGTATTCCTTTTATCGTAACAGTAAGTGAACGGGTTATTTGCTGCAGAAATGTTCTATTTCCTCCCACACATGAACATAGGGAGTTTTCAATCTGGCCACAAATACCAACCTTGGGAGCAGATTTCAACGGCATGGCAAGAATAAGAGCTCTTTTGTCTCAGAGAGAGGTGGCCTTGAGTTCGGCCCGTGAAACTTTCGTGCTTCACATAGCGAACACCCGTACAGAGGTGCAGACCCTTTTCAATAGTGATTCGCCTTTCCATTTCAGCAAGATGGTTCGGACTATCTCTAACGCGTCCTCCACCAAGGCCCTGGCGCACTTTTTTAAAGTTGTTACCAGTGGTCTCGTGACTTCATTTGAGAAAATCTTTGGAGTCATCCCTGCTTTCTTTCATTCTATTTTTTCCACTCTGCTTCGTGGATTGCCATTTTTACTTGCATTACCAGCGGACGCTCTTGTGCTTTTTTACATTTTTAAATATGGATGTCCCTCCTGTGCAAGCTCCCGCCCTGCAGCTGCTGACACTGTTCCGCAATCGCATGCTAGAATATTATGGCACAATGCCGTTGGCGATATTAAGCACGGCATATGGATTATCTTTTCGATTCTCCTACTTCACCTGTGTCCAGCCTGTATTTCACTGCCTGACCTGTGATTTCGATTGGGCCATTGATTTGTGTCTCTGCAGACCGGTTTCTCCTGACGTGGACTTTAATCAGCTGATGACTCCTATCATTACTCACGAGTTGGTTTGTCCTGGCGAAAGGATTATGGCTGTGGCATTGATGCATGGACTAATTGGTCCCTGGAATTTACTGGCGGCAACACAGTCTTTCTTGGAACAGAGCTTTCTTGAAAACCCACCGAGCTGTCCTCTGATGGTGATAGAGGATCCGGTGCTGGGAGAGCACGTATGTTCTTTTCCGCTTTTAAATTGGATGGCTGAACTCTTTTCGGATGAAGACGGTGACTTCCTATTGGAGGCTGTTGCAGCTTATTTTGCATACACAGTTATGTCATAGACCTTTTTCATGTTTGATATGCTGAGTACTAGCATTTCATTGACAATTCATTGACTTATTTGTCAAGTTTTTATTATTTAGCTTGCCTATTGGCTTAAGACTCGATAAAGTACTTGGCTGTTTTATTTTTCTTTAGCATTAAATTTTCCTAGTTTTTAATGTTTTACCTTGCGGACCGTCCACATATAAAGTTGCAATCTGCTCTCATGAGGTGGCACTTCTATTATCTTATTCAGTTCGTTTCCGGATCATGGGGAGGTGTCATCTAGGTCCTGGATATCTTTACACCGTGTTAAGTTAGCATGGGCTCATTACCGGTTTAAACGCCATTTTTCCTTTTTTGCAACTTCTGCACACGACACTTAGTTGTTGCTTTAGCTTTCAACCTAGTAGTTCATCGTGGTTTACATGAGAATAATATGTTATTGCTCTACTATCTGCTTTGCTTGTTAAACTATATCTGTACAGCGAGTGCTGAAGTTTCAAGAACAACACGATACAGAATTGTTATTAGGTCTGATCTGCACGACTTCATACTCATAACATAAGTGCAGCTTCTGCCAATTCTGGGCATGAGGCGGGTTTTATATTGCTTTGCCGAACACACATACACAACAGTTGATGCGGTTCACATGAAGAGAGAGCTGGTGTATGCTGATGTGATTCCTTCAAATCTAAGACACTAAAGTATGGGCACGCCCTAAACCAACACAAACAGACCTTCTTAGCAAATAATATAATATGTGTATTAGGGAGGGTGAGATATAAGCAGCCGCGGGCCGTGGAGGGAGTTACCGTGGAGGGAGTTACGGTGGGGCAGGGAGGCGGCTAACTCCCGTAACTCCCTCCACGGCCCGTGGCTGCTTATAAGTGTTGATAACTCTTATTCATTTACAGCATGTTAACATACTGTCACCATTCGCTTTTTATGTACTAGTAACTATGCTGGTAATTTTGCTACTGATAATATGTGTACTTGTATTATCTAAGATACTACGCCTGAGAAGACGGCATTAGTAAATAAACATTTCAAATACACATGTGTTCTTCTTAACTCCATGTTCTGGTTTCTAAGAAATATATAACGACCGACTGTTCATGAGTTCCACGTATCCTGAGGTACTATAAGTTCATATTCTGGATTGTCTAAACATTGAGAGTTTGTTATATCCAATGTGACACTGTACCTAGCTTGCTAAGGGGTTTTTGATTACTAACGTGAGTTTTCGGGCACCCTAATTCGCCGAGGTTCCAATCCTCTGTCCACAGTTCTGTGTGAGAACAGAAACCCTGCGACAGGGGCACCCCCGACCCTTGCTGGAGCTTCATCACACTTGCGATACAACTCCAGCAATGCGCCACCTTTACGGCACAGATACATCACGCATCTGTGCTGTTTTTGCCCCATGATGCGCCGCATTGTAAATCACCACCCCCTTTTCTGTATCGTTTTTGGCCGCTATAGGTGTGGCAGGGTATACTCAGACATGAGTCCCTTTCTCACTGCTCCATCAGGATTCAAGCAAGCCGGGCCGAAGAGGCTGAAATGCCAGAAACCGGTCCCCGGTAGCTTGTCTCCTTTCTGGTGAAGAATTGGCTTTGTAGTTTGGTCTGCCCTGTTCCCATGATGCACTGGGCCAGGGACAGACTAATTTGCATATAGCCAGGTTCTGAGCTGGGATGGGGCAGTGAGATAAATAACGGTGATGGATCAAGCCCTGATCTTTGGACTGGGTAAGAGTGGTCTGCTTAATTCAGACACTCTGTTCATCACCACCCCCTTTTCTGTATCGTTTTGGCCGCTATAGGTGTGGCAGGGTATACTCAGACATGAGTCCCTTTCTCACTGCTCCATCAGGATTCAAGCAAGCCGGGCCGAAGAGGCTGAAATGCCAGAAACCGGTCCCCGGTAGCTTGTCTCCTTTCTGGTGAAGAATTGGCTTTGTAGTTTGGTCTGCCCTGTTCCCATGATGCACTGGGCCAGGGACAGACTAATTTGCATATAGCCAGGTTCTGAGCTGGGATGGGGCAGTGAGATAAATAACGGTGATGGATCAAGCCCTGATCTTTGGACTGGGTAAGAGTGGTCTGCTTAATTCAGACACTCTGTTCATCACCACCCCCTTTTCTGTATCGTTTTTGGCCGCTATAGGTGTGGCAGGGTATACTCAGACATGAGTCCCTTTCTCACTGCTCCATCAGGATTCAAGCAAGCCGGGCCGAAGAGGCTGAAATGCCAGAAACCGGTCCCCGGTAGCTTGTCTCCTTTCTGGTGAAGAATTGGCTTTGTAGTTTGGTCTGCCCTGTTCCCATGATGCACTGGGCCAGGGACAGACTAATTTGCATATAGCCAGGTTCTGAGCTGGGATGGGGCAGTGAGATAAATAACGGTGATGGATCAAGCCCTGATCTTTGGACTGGGTAAGAGTGGTCTGCTTAATTCAGACACTCTGTTCATCACCACCCCCTTTTCTGTATCGGCATTGTAAATGCAGCACACCATAGGTGACGGAACAGCGGCACAGAATGACTAACACATCCCTGGTGATGCGCCAGTCATCATAAATCTATCCCTATGCTTCTTATCTTGTTCGAGATGAACCGCCATATGTATCATCAAAGTTTTTTGCATTTCCAAAATAGCGAACTTTAAGGAATAAATAGCGATTCTTTACCATTCCTAGTTTGCGATGAGCTATTTGCTAATTACAAATTACCCATTCATTTCCTTCATTTCCATAGGGCGGTTGGACTCACTTTTAGCTCGAACGGCTGAATGGATTTCCACGAAACTTGGCAAAATTGTAGGGACTGGTAGCCCGATGTGCCTTTGCTATGTCTCAAGATATATGCTCCAGTGGTTTTTACGAAAATTAACTTTGAAAAATATATATTGGGCTACATTGGCCTATATATATGTTGGAGCCCAAATGTAGCCCAATGTAGCCCAATGAAGCCCAATGAAGCCCAATGTAGCCCAATGTAGCCCAAAGATGGCCGCCAGAGACAAAAAAAACAAATGTAGCCCAAATATCAGCCAGATGTAGCCCAACTATAGCCCAGTGACAGAATGACCAATCAGCTTCGCAAACCTCCGTTACGCGAAGCGGAGCGCTGTTACAGATGTATATCTTTTTTTGAACGTTAATTTCTCAAAATCCACTGGAGCACATATATTGAGACCTAGCAAAGGCACATCGGGCTACCAGTCCCTAATATTTTACCAAGTTTCGTGCAAATCCATTCAGCCGTTCGATTATTATTATTATTTTTTTTTTTTGCCCCGCGGGGCCCTTTTAAAACCTCCACATCAAACCTAGGGGGTCAGCGAGGATCTACTATGCCCCCTTATGGTCATTTGCCCCTTCGCTTTGGCCTCCTCTTGTCTCTCGATCCTACCGAGAGACAAGATGGCGGCCGCTACGGACTGTTTGGAATGTTTACAGACGCCGGAGAACCAATCAGCTTCGCTTCACAAAGCTCCGTTGCGCGAAAAGTACGCGTACTGGAGCGCTTCCCGGTCCGCTGTTACAGATATATATCTTTTTTTGAACGTTAATTTCTCAAAATCCACTGAAGCACATATATTGAGACCTACAAAAGGCACATCGGGCTACCAGTCCCTACAATTTTGCCAAGTTTCGTGCAAATCCATTCAGCCGTTCGGGCTAAAAGTGAGGCAAACCGCCCTATGGAAAACTCAATGTTAAAAACACGTTTTGGGACCCCCCTTTTTTCTCAGCCCCCCCTTGACGAACCCCCCCCAAATTTCCAGGGGCTGCTCAGAAACAAAATGTTCCATTTTCCAGAAAATTTCAGCCAATTCCGTCCACAAACGCCAAAGTTATTAGACATAGAATTTTCAAAAATCCCATAGAGAAAAAATCCTAACTATATATACCTACTGGCGACCGCCAGTAGGTAATACATTTATATACACACACACACATATATATATTTATATATATATATATATTTATATATATGACGCTCACAGAAACCTTATCATGCGATAAGATGAAAGCAGCACTCCGGCAGTATACTAGACACAGCGTTTATTGACAGCAAAAAACAAACGTTTCGGCGGTTGCCTTCCTCGGTGTTTTCTCACCGGTACCATGCAGTTCAAAACTTTAAATGCACTTTTGCCAGAATGGTAAACAACAACAAGGGACTTGCCCTTCCTAGCACCACAGTGGGCGCCATCTTGAAGTGGGTTATATACTCCCGAAAATCGGACTTTTCAAGACAGAAGGGTCACAAAAGCGATAAAGCCGTGGATCGGCTAGTGTCCCTAACAGTATGAGTACCTACTGGCAAACAAACTTTTTAGCATATACAACTACAAAGTAGTGTTCAGCATATTTCATAACATGACTATCAAAGTTAATTTCATTTCATCTTTCTAAAATTAATAAATATACTTGAGATTGCAAGCTACGAAATACCCCACATGCAATGAAGGCCGTCCTGCCACCGAAACAACAGAATAAAGAACACAAATCCAAGAGGCAAAGAAAAAATTACAGCAAAACATAGTACAATTCCTGGTCAAATTTTCAACTAAGAAACTAGAGCGGAAAGAGAAGGTGAAAGAGGTCTATACAATATCAGTTTCAAACACAGATGAAATCTTCGTTCAGCAGGTAAACAGAGTAAATACTCAAATCATGAAGACCCCTAGGTTCAATAATGAGTGGCAATATATCTATCAAAGTCGAGGCTTAATGCAATAAGTAGGTATATACATATATATACGACGAATAACATGATTAACATGTTTCTAGGTGCACAATCGGCCTAGTATGGCATTTGGCATGTAAACATCGATGATAATAGTAATAGTAGTAGTCATTACTTCCCCAAATGTACTGCCATCTCTTCCCCGCTGTTCATACCTTTCGGGTATTTGGTGGACAGGTCGATGATGTACCTTGACTCAAGGCGTCGTAGCCTCCTGAGTCTATCGCCACCACGTGGATTATGTGGTACATGATCTAGACCAAAAAACTGCAATTTGCTACGATCTTTGTTATGATATTCCGCGAAGTGTCGCGCCACTGGGTATGAGGGATCGACTTTGTCGATTGCCCTCATATGCTCCAGCACCCTCAACTTCAGTTGGTTGATGGTGCTCCCAATGTAGCGTAAGCCACACGGGCACACAAGGCAGTACACGGCATAGGTGGTACTGCACGTGATGAATTTCTGGATTTTGTTAGTTCTGCCTGCGTCTGGAATATCATAATGAAGTACCCTTCGACTGTTGGCACATGCCTTGCATTTGCCACAAGGAAAGAAACCACTCATGGCTCTTAAGGTGTTAACTTGAGCAGAGGGCACCTCCAAGTGGCTATGTACCAACATATCTCCTAGAGACCTGGCCTTGCTAAAGGTTACCAGTGGATGTGGTGGAAGATCTTCCCTCAGTACTTCATCAGTCTGTAATATATGCCAGTTTTTACGCATTAGAGCTTTAAGTTTGTCCGCCCCCTGGGAATATGGTGTAATCATCCTAAAGATGTCTTTTCTGGGGGTCCCACTCTCCTTGGGTTTAGCTCTAAGTAAGTCATTTCTAGAGATCTTTCGAACTTTAGTGAGAGTACTCTGCAAAAGTTGCTCTTCATAACCTCTTGAGCGAAAGCGTGCCAGGCAATCCGAAGCAGCCGCTTCGAATTCCCGGTCTTGGGTACTGTTCCTCTTCAACCTTAAGAGTTCCCCATATGGGATGCTCTTGATTAGCTTCAGTGGGTGTCCACTTTTGGCATACAGAATAGAATTACCCGCTGTTTCCTTGCGGTACAGCGAGGTCTGGACATGGCTATCCTCAACATATACTCTAAGGTCTAAATAGTTGGCTGTCACCCCACTAATAGTACCAGAGAGATGAATATTATAGATGTTATCGTTGAGAGACGTAATATACTTTTCTGCCATGTCTCTAGTACCCTGCCACACGATGAATAAATCATCAATGTAGCGGTACCAGTGTACCACCCTGCCGCTATCCTGGCCTTCCTTCCAGCTCCTGGGCACCTGCTCCTCCCACCAGCCAACGAACAAGTTCGCATAGCTGGGAGCAAAGCAGGTGCCCATCGCCGTACCAGAGATCTGTCGGTAGAATTTGTCTGCAAACAAAAAAATGTTGTTAACTAAACAAAACTGCACAAATTCCATCAGCATAACGTTATGATGTGCAAAACGTATTTGGCGTTTGCCCAGATAATGTTCGATAGCAGCCAAGCCATGATTGTGGTCGATGATCGTATAAAGACTGGTGATGTCCATCACCAGGAACAGATAGTCCGACTCCCACTTCATCATGTCCACTTTGCTCAAGAAGTCCTTGGTGTCTTGAATATAGGACTTTAATTCCAAGACCAGTGGAAAGATAAAATTATCCACGAATCTAGACATATTTTCCGTCAGTCCATTAATGGAAGCTACAATTGGACGCCCCGGTGGATGGATTTTATCTTTATGTAGCTTGGGTAGATGATAAAAGGTTGGTACCATGGGATTGTTGCTACGTAGGAAAATATGTTCATCCTTGCTTAGCATTTTGAGATTGTACCATTTAAGCACCAGATCATCGTACTCTCTGACACTAGCATCATACTCATTTCTGGTGGTGATGGAATAGTACTTAGGGTCAGAGAGTTGTCTCAATGCTTCCTGACAGTAGTAGTCTCTTGTCATCAGCACGACATTTCCCCCTTTATCAGAGGGTTTTATGACGATTTTCTGGTTATTCATAAGATCTTTTAGTGCTCTTTCCTGTGCTTCCGTAATATTGTAAGATTTCATTTTGGTGTCCTTTCTCTGCTTAACCAACTCCATGGTTATGGCTTCCGAGAAGGCATCAATAGCGTCCCCAGGTGATTGAGGAACGAACATGGAAGGAGATTTAAAATGGCTCTCATCTCGTTCTTGCTGTATTCCTAGTAGCTCTGCCCTTTGTGCCATATTCATTCCCAAAAGTGCTGCATTATCGGTCTCAGTCCTTAATGATTCCATAGCTTCCATACAGGGCATATCATTCCCTGTCAGGGCATCTGTGGCTGTAAGTCTTACACCAGGTCTAGATGTGGTTTTAGTATGTGGTCTCAGTTTAAAGTGTTTATGCAGTTTCAGTCTCCTGGTGAATCGGAAGAGATCAATCTTAGTTTGTGTAAACTCCAGGTTGGTATTGGGACAAAAGGTGAGCCCTAAGCTCAGTAGCTCGTGTTGTTCTGTGGTGAGTGGTTGGTCCGTAAGGTTGACCACAGTTAAGTTGGTCCCCTCAGGCTGCGCATTCCCACTTACTTCTTTTTGGTGTTGCGATAGGCTTGTTTTGGGGGTTTCGCTCGTCCCCTTCCTCTTCCTTTTGCCGCCGCCCCCTGCTCTCCGAGTTCTCCTCCTTCTACTTGAGGTTCTGGGGGTTTGTTCTTCCCTCCCCTTAGCCAGTTCTGTCTTATCAGCTGGAACTCTACGTGAAAAGGAGCTGCGACTCTTCTTCGCTCGCTCCCACGATCTCGTTGTTCATCACCCGATTCCTCGGCTGTAGCATCTGATTCGGAGGTTGCCACACTTGAGGTGGGGGTAGTCAGGGTCCCCTGATTCATAGCTTTTCTGGGTGCGTTTATATATATTTATATATATATATATATATTTATATTCAGAAGAGGATTACAATATAAATATAATCCTTTGGTCCAATCAAAAAATTCCAACAAGATTTTATCTTTCATATTAACAATATTAACAATGTTTGAAAAGTATTATTTTGATCATTGTTTAAATTGGAAAGAATTGTTTTGGACGTTCTTTTGCACATACCGCATTAAGCACTTTATATGTTTGACTTAGTCTGTTTTCCCTCTCTATGTATAAGATGGGAGGGTCTCAATTGCTTCATGGTATTTATGGGTGTAACTTTTCCTAAACACCTCATGTGAACAAGACTGAGGAAACTCGGTTGAAACGCGTCATGTTGTGCGAAGGCTGAAATAAAAAGCACTCAGAAAACTTCAAACCTTGTGGTGGTCCGTTCCTGGTACAGCAATTGCCGAGAGGGAGTTTGCTTTCTTTCCAGGATTCTGGTTTCATTCGATTTCAACACGCAGGTGGCTGTCAGCGTGTTTTACGGACCCTCTTCGCGTTTGTGGCTTGTTTTTGGCGGCTACTATCGGTATCCCGATATTCGTATTTGACCCGGAAGTGGTATAGCAACAAGCCCCCCACCAGGCGGAAACGAGGAAGCTCGAAGCGCATTGAGGGTGAAGTGGAAGCCTGTTGTGTGCGAGCGGCTGGACTACGGTGTCGGAGGACTCCCCGGTCCGGTTTTGTTTGCTAAACAGGTGAGATGCTTGCCCTTATGCGCTGAAGGAGCCCGTATGCCGGATTGAAGTGGGTGTGAAGATTAAAAAGGATATTGCGAATTGTTTGTTTCCCTGCAACATCCATCGAACAACTCTTGTGATATTAGGTGTTAGTGAGATTGGGATTCACGATTCAGTTACAATTCGCATAAATTTGAACTGTGCATATCTTTATTGCCAAATAGAACGCTATGGCATCCACAACTGACGTGCTTAGGACCCGAGATGAACGGGCGGATGCAATGTTTGCCGGCATGCCGGTAACTACCGGAGCCAAGCAACAGACGAATGTGCAAGCAACGGAAGCAAAAGATGCAAAAAGTTTATTGAAGAAATTAGAGAAACTTCAAAAGAACGAGTTAACAAAGTGGTGGGAGCGAAAATCCCTAGAAAAATACAAGGAGGCTGACAGGGTGCCTAGAGGACTGCGTGTTTTGATTGCCCCCTCGTTTGACAAGCCTAATCCACTAATGCTAAAAGAGTGGGCTACAAATAATCTGGAATGCTCAATGAATATGGTCATAATGCTGGTTAAATACGCCGAGATCGACAGATTGGAAATAGCGGCGGAAATTGAAAAATTATTTGTTGAACTTGATGCCCTTGATCAGAAAGATGTTGTTAAAAAAGGAAGGGAAGAAATACAAAAACGCCTTGATAAACACGAAAATGTGATTATGAATCGTAAAATCACTAAATTTGCGCGTGATAAACGTGATTACGAGACTGGACGCATTTTTACATTTGCCAAACGTTTTGACAATGTGAAAAAATTGGCAACTAACAAAGTTCAACCTCCACTGTTATCTATAAATCAAGGTACTATTTCTGATATTGCATCAAGCTCAGGAACCAGTATACCATCCAGCAGCAATGATGAGTCAATCCCAAGTGAAAATGAGGCACATTTAAACATGTCGGAACCCCAAAGCTTCACTCCCTCGGAAGAGTTGGGGTTCATGATCGAGGATCGCCGTCAAACGCTCAGATCATGGGCGCCCCAAAACCAGCAACCAAATGCAGTGAACGTAACAGGAAACGCAAAGAGAGGAGGAAAGCGCGGAGGTTACAGAAAGAGAAATTGAATGTTCAGGAGAGCCAACCCATAGATGTACTTCAATCATCTGTCAATACTGTGATTAATATGACGGAGCTTGAATTAAACACTGCTGAATTGCAGCTCTTGTCGTTGGGACTTTCTTTTTGTCCTAAAAGCAATTTTAAATATGTACAATCACGCATTGATATCTTTAAGTTTATTAGAAAGTTGAAGCTTATTAAGTTCCATAAACTTAAAAAGGTGAATGCTAAAGCAACATCAATTATTGCTAGTAATCAGCCTAGTGCTCGCTTTCAAGTAGCTGATGTAGTAGCGCTGCGTACAATCAGTGGATTGGCTGATGATAATGATGAAAATGTATTAAATACACAAGATGATCTTTTGGGTATGGGTATCTCCACCTCTACTGCTGCCCTCCCTCCTTTTCGTCCTTCCTCGACATTTATGCCAGTTATGGCAAGAGATGCCATTGATATTTTTGGAGATTGTGTGATCAATGACCTTAAGGCTTTACACAAGAAATGCATTTCTATAACTAAAAAAGGTCATTATAGAGAGCAACAATATTCCCGCCTGATTGATAAATTAAGTAAAGAAAAAAACATAGTAATTAACAAAGCAGATAAAGGAGGAAATATTGTTCTCTGGCCTCGAGATGCCTATTTGGAAGAAGCCAATAAACAATTAGGTGATGTTAATTGTTACAAAAAAGTAGCTTTTCCAATTTTGTTAAAAGTCAAAGACCAGATCTTTAAAGAGCTATTTAAGTGGAAGAGGGAGAGTTTAATTGACAAAGACGAGTACAATTTTCTAAAAACAGAACATCCCATTACTCCTGTTTTATATTTACTTCCCAAAGTTCACAAATTGATTACTCCAGTGCCAGGCCGTCCTATTATTTCGGCTCACGGTAGCCTACTAGAATCCATGTCTAAGTATGTGGATTTTTTCCTTCATTACTATGTAGCTGACTTACCTTCTTTCATTCGTGACACGGGTGATTTTTTGGAAAAACTAAGAGATGTGAGTTGGAAAGATGGGTATAATTTTTTAGTGATGGACATCTGTTCCCTTTACACAAGTATCGACCATCTAGATGGTTTAAATGCGATCAAATTCTTTCTGTCAAAAAGGAATATTTGTTATAACGAACATAACAAAATGCTACTCCATATGACGGAATTGTGTCTGACCAACAATTTCTTTATTTTCAATAAGGAATTGTTTCAACAACTTAGAGGTGTGGCAATGGGGGCGTGCTTCTCTCCCAGCTACGCGTGCTTGCACGTGGGTTGGTGGGAGGAGCACGTCCTCAGACGATCCCATACAAATGAATTTTCTAAACATGTCATCAAATGGTGGCGATTTATTGATGACGTGTTTGTCATTTGGAATGGCACGAAAGAATCGGCTCTGGAGTTTGTCAGTAAGATCAATGACAACTCTCTAAACTTGGAGTTTACCGCACAAGTCAGTGATCAGATGGTAGAGTTTTTAGATGTGGAGGTTTATGTTGATTGTATGAATATTTGCACCAAGCTACACCGCAAAGTAACTGCTGGAAATTCCATTCTTCATGCCAGTAGTGCTCACCCTAGGCACCTCATAAAAAGTATTCCCTATGGTGAGTTTTTACGCATTCAGAGGATTTGCAATAGGAAAGAGGATTTAGACACCTGTTTGAATGAATCTAGGGAAAGATTTTTAAACCGAGGTTATAAGGCTAAAGATTTGCAATGGGCACTTGATAAACTGAATATAGGTGCTCCATTAGAGACTAATGAAGTAACTGAGGTGAATCCTGTTGAACTAACCGCTCCATCTCCGGTAAGGTTGATTACTACCTTTTGTAGTCAAGAACAGGCTATCAGAAAAATTGTTAGTAAACATTGGTCTATCTTACATACTGACATTACTTTATCTCCTGAACTTCTTGATCATCCTACTATCACTTTCAGACGAGCACCATCGATGCGTGATGTATTAGTGAAGACTAATCCTGAAGTGACTGATAAAAGTAATTGGTTGACAGATAAGAGAGGTTTTGTTAAATGCTACTCTTGTCGTGCATGTAAGTTCGGCTTAAACAAAAAGTCTTTTTTGGATCCTTTTTCAGGGTCTATAAATAGGATTAATGGACATTTTACTTGCAAAACTGATTGCGCGGTATATGTTCTAGAATGTACATGTCATCTTTTATATATTGGTAGTACCAAACTCCCTGTATTCAACAGGATCCTCCAGCACTTGCGGGCAATCGTGAATTCTGATCCATCCTATCTGGTTGCTCGCCATTTTAAATTGGTGCATCAGAATAAATTGGATGACCTTAAGTATTATGTAATTGACTTTGTACCGAAATCAATAAGGGGTGGTGATAGAGAGAAGAAACTCCGCCAACTAGAGAGTCATTACATAGTCAGATTAAATACGAAGATGCCAAATGGGCTGAATACAGGGGAGGATTTGGTCCATTTTCTATAAATATGCCTGCAATATGTGATTTTTGATTGTCCATATATCTGATATTGGGCTCAATATCAGACCTTTATCCTTTGTGTCTTAAACCAACCTTCAGTTGTTGATTATCCATAATGAAATCATGGTCTTCTATTGCAATTCGAATGTATATGTATATGTATATATATGAATTTAGGTTTTATATTTGGGTATTATATTTATTGATAAGAATGAATTTTAACATGAGTTTCATTTTTATGAAATTTAGGTCATTAATTTTGGCCAAATGACGATCTGGCAGAGGAATTTTAGTTTCTAATTTTCTATTTTTCCTTGTGAATAACAGTTAAATTCATTTATCCAAAAATATCCCCACACAGATAGCCGTATTCTATAATGTATTCATGTGTTTATGCATTTGGATTAATATTATGAATTGATCCTTCATAGGATTTATGATATGAATTTTTGTATCTTTTGTTCTTCGCGTTTATGAGTCTTGCTTAAATAATGGCATCATCATCTGTTTTTAATTAATTACAATGTATGGCTGAACATAGTCACATTTTATGATTTGCACATTGGGTATTACCATGATCAATTGTTTGTTGTCATTTTTGTGCAATAGTGGTTTGAAGATTGGGCACTTGCCCCGGATTTTTTTCAGAAGAGGATTACAATATAAATGGACGTTCTTTTGCACATACCGCATTAAGCACTTTATATGTTTGACTTAGTCTGTTTTCCCTCTCTATGTATAAGATGGGAGGGTCTCAATTGCTTCATGGTATTTATGGGTGTAACTTTTCCTAAACACGTCATGTGAACAAGACTGAGGAAACTCGGTTGAAACGCGTCATGTTGTGCGAAGGCTGAAATAAAAAGCACTAAGAAAACTTCAAACCTTGTGGTGGTCCGTTCCTGGTACAGCAATTGCCGAGAGGGAGTTTGCTTTCTTTCCAGGATTCTGGATATATATATATATATATATATATATATATATATATATATATATATTCACTGCAAAAACCATAGGTTATAGACCATATATAGTTAGGAATTTGCATTTACAAAACCAATGAAATTCCATATATAGTTAGTTGCACTAACTATATATCGCGCACCCGCAATCCACTGCTGATGATGTCACATATTACATCATTCATGACATGGTCAGTGACATCACTGATGACATCACTGATGACATCTCAAATGACATCACTGATGACATCACTGATGACCTCTCAAATGACATCACTGATGACATCATCTAGTGTCTGTGTGTTTTTGTAAAGTTTAAATATGTTTTACATATTGAAGAATGAGTGTATGTATGGAAGACTGAGTGTGTGTGTGGCTGGCTGGGAGGTGTGTGACTCTGTGCATATCAATGTGTACTTGTATCAGTGATTGTATAAGAGAGTAAGTATGTGTTAGTATATGTGTGAAAAGTATGGTGTTCTGTGTTTAACTGTATAGATGAGGAAATCGAAGTGTGATTCTTCACAGGACTGACTAGGTGTATGAGTGCATATGATAGTGTTGTAATAATGAGTGACTGTATGTATGAGTGATTGTATGGGTGAATGAGTGAATGTGTGTGTAGACGTAGGAATCAGTGAGTGCGTATGTAGTAACTGGTATTGGTGTGTCATGATGTCATCAGTGATGTCATTTGAGATGTCATCAGTGATGTCATTTGAGATGTCATCAGTGATGTCACTGAAGTATGGTGTTCTGTGTTTAACTGTATAGATGAGGAAATGGAAGTGTGATTGATTCTTTACAGGACTGACTAGGTGTGTGAGTAACTCCATGGATGAGTGGCAGTGTGTGAGTGTCTGCATAGGTGTATGAGTGCATATGATAGTGTTGTAATAATGAGTGACTGTATGTATGAGTGATTGTATGGGTGAATGAGTGAATGTGTGTGTAGACGTAGGAATCAGTGAGTGTGTGTGTAGTAACTGGTATTGGTGTGTCATGATGTCATCAGTGATGTCATTTGAGATGTCATTTGAGATGTCATCAGTGATGTCATCAGTGATGTCACTGACCATGTCATGAATGATGTAATATGTGACATCATCAGCAGTGGATTGCGGGTGCGCGATATATAGTTAGTGCAACTAACTATATATGGAATTTCATTGGTTTTGTAAATGCAAATTCCTAACTATATATGGTCTATAACCTATGGTTTTTGCAGTGAATTTCATTGGTTTTTTAAAAGTTAATATCTATAGCTGTAAAATATATTCTTTATTACGTGACGTATCACGTAGCCACGTGAGACGCCTCATGACGCGTCGCATAACCGTGACGTATCGGCTCTGCAGCGCAAACAAAACCCGTAACGTAAGCGTGCCGGAGCACGCTTACAGATATATATATTTTTTTAACCTTAATGAGACAAAATCCACACGTGCACATATCTTGAGGCCTTGGAAAGGCACATCAAACAAACAGTCCCTACAATTTTGCCAAGTTTGCTGGAAATCTATTCCCTTAATTTTTTTTTTACTGTTTCTCTTGGTTTTCCCCTTGTTACGCTTACCGGGACGCTACCCGGTACGCGAACCGGACGCTCCAAAAACACAAGATGGCGGACTCCCGCTACGCTGCCGGTTAGCTGCCCGGTTCGCGTACCGGGAAGCGCCTCTACCGCGAAAAATCGCGGGGGACTTTAATATCCCCCTCATCAATCCTAGGGGGTCAGGGGGTCAGGAGGGGTTTACCTTGCCCCCTTTCCTTCATTTCCCCCTTCTTTTTTCACCACATCTTGTCTCTCGAACCTACCGAGAGACAAGATGGCGGCTGCTCCGGACTGTTTACAATGTTGACAGCTACGTGCCGGTTAGCTGCCCGGTTAGCTGCCCGGTGAGCTGCCCGGTTCGCGTACCGGGACGCACCTCTACGGCGTAAAATCGCAAAAAAAAAAAAATATATATTTTTTGCCCCGCGGGGCACTTTAATATCCCCCTCATCAATCCTAGGGGGTCAGGAGTGGTCTACCTTGCCCCCTTTCCTTCATTTCCCCCTTCGTTTTTCACCACATCTTGTCTCTCGATCGTACCGAGAGACAAGATGGCGGCCGCTCCGGACTGTTTAGAATGTTGACAGACACCGGAGAGCCAATCAGCTTCGCTTCGCGAAGTTCCGTTACGCGTCAGGTACGCGAACCGGGGCGCTAACCGGAGCGCTGTCACCGATATAAATATTTTTTTAAACGTTAATTTATCAAAATCCACTGGAGCACATATATTGAGACATAGCAAAGGCACGTCGGGGAAACCATATCTACAATTTTGCCAAGTTTCATGTAAATATTTTCAGCCGTTCGAGCTAAAAGTGAGTCCAACCGCCCTATGGAAAAATGAATGGGAAAAACGCGTTTTGGGATCCCCCTTTTTTCTCGGCCCCCCCTTAACGAAACCCCCCCACATTTTCAGGGGCTGCTCAGAAACAAAATGTGCCATTTTCCTGAAAATTTCAGCCAATTCCGTCCACAAACGCCAAAGTTATTAGACATAGAATTTTCAGAAATCCCATAGAGAAAAAATCCTAACTATATATACCCACTGGCTATCGCCAGTAGGTAATATACATATATAAACATATATAATCTGCATATCTATATAAATATAAATGCATGCATACATATACATATATTCATACATATGCATGTTATTTACATGAAAGTTTTAAAAACACTAATAAAAGCAAAGCTAAAAAGCCACCTCATTACAAACAGAATGGCTTTAACTTAAACGAGGGCGAGATCTATTGCATTTTCAATGCTGGTTTACTTTGGTTCTATCAAGAAGGCATTCAGATGTGTCACACATTTGCCATAAATTCTGAATGTTAGCACTCTAGTTGCTCATTAGATCACTGTAGTAAAGCTAGTGCTCACCAGGGAAGTCTGCTGCTAATCATGGTTTGCAGCCATTTTCCCGCATTTTTTATCCCGCAGACTTTCAGTCCGCATACCATTATCCCGCAAGGTCATTGACCTCGCATACCATTATCCCGCATTTTTTCAAAACGCATGTGCATTTATCGCGCATGCCTTTACAAAGAATTACGTTTTAAAGGCATGTATGGTAAATGCATTTGCGTTGTGAAAACCACGATGACGAGAGAGGTAAGTGGGTTTGTGTTAATTTTTTCGTGGGTTAGTGATTGTGTAGTGTAGTGTAGTGTTGTGTAGTGTAGTGTTGTGTTAGTGTAGTGTAGAGTTGTGGTGGTTGTTTAGTGTAGGGTCATGCTGGGGGTAGTGTTTTAGGTTTAGGGTTGTGTTGTAGTGTTTGCGTAGTGTAGGGTCATGCTGGGGGTAGTGTTTTAGGGTTTAGGGTAGTGTTGTAGTGTTTGCGTAGTGTAGGGTCATGCTGGGGGTAGTGTTTTAGGGTTTAGGGTTGTGTTGTAGTGTTTGCGTAGTGTAGGGTCATGCTGGGGCTAGTGTTTTAGGGTTTAGGGTAGTGTTGTAGTGTTTGCGTAGTGTAGGGTCATGCTGGGCGTAGTGTTTTAGGGTTTAGGATAGTGTTGTAGTGTTTGCGTAGTGTAGGGTCATGCTGGGGGTAGTGTTTTAGGGTTTTGGGTAGTGTTGTAGTGTTTGCGTAGTGTAGGGTCATGCTGGGGTATAGTGTTTTAGGGTTTAGGGTAGTGTTGTAGTGTTTGCGTAGTGTAGGGTCATGCTGGGGGTAGTGTTTTAGGGTTTTGGGTAGTGTTGTAGTGTTTGCGTAGTGTAGGGTCATGCTGGGGGTAGTGTTTTAGGGTTTTGGGTAGTGTTGTAGTGTTTGCGTAGTGTAGGGTCATGCTGGGGTGTAGTGTTTTAGGGTTTTGGGTAGTGTTGTAGTGTTTGCGTAGTGTAGGGTCATGCTGGGGTGTAGTGTTTTAGGGTTTTGGGTAGTGTTGTAGTGTTTGCGTAGTGTAGGGTCATGCTGGGGGTAGTGTTTTAGGGTTTTGGGTAGTGTTGTAGTGTTTGCGTAGTGTAGGGTCATGCTGGGG
The DNA here is from genome assembly GCF_964261635.1 of Lissotriton helveticus. Taxonomy (NCBI): domain Eukaryota; kingdom Metazoa; phylum Chordata; class Amphibia; order Caudata; family Salamandridae; genus Lissotriton; species Lissotriton helveticus. The sequence goes on from NC_136057.1 coordinate 88,840,527, forward strand.
GTAGTGTTTTAGGGTTTTGGGTAGTGTTGTAGTGTTGTAGTGTTTGCGTAGTGTAGGGTCATGCTGGGGGGTAGTGTTTTAGGGTTTTGGGTAGTGTTGTAGTGTTTGCGTAGTGTAGGGTCATGCTGGGGGTAGTGTTTTAGGGTTTTGGGTAGTGTTGTAGTGTTTGCGTAGTGTAGGGTCATGCTGGGGGTAGTGTTTTAGGGTTTAGGGTAGTGTTGTAGTGTTTGCGTAGTGTAGGGTCATGCTGGGGGTAGTGTTTTAGGGTTTAGGGTAGTGTTGTAGTGTTTGCGTAGTGTAGGGTCATGCTGGGGGTAGTGGTTTAGGGTAGTGTTGTAGTGTTTGCGTAGTGTAGGGTCATGCTGGGGGTAGTGTTTTAGGGTTTAGGGTAGTGTTGTAGTGTTTGCGTAGTGTAGGGTCATGCTGGGGTGTAGTGTTTTAGGGTTTTGGGTAGTGTTGTAGTGTTTGCGTAGTGTAGGGTCATGCTGGGGGTAGTGTTTTAGGGTTTAGGGTAGTGTTGTAGTGTTTGCGTAGTGTAGGGTCATGCTGGGGGTAGTGTTTTAGGGTTTAGGGTAGTGTTGTAGTGTTTGTGTAGTGTAGGGTCATGCTGGGGGTAGAGTTTTAGGGTTTAGGGTAGTGTTGTACTGTTTGTGTAGTGTAGGGTCATGCTGGGGGTAGTGTTTTAGGGTTTAGGGTAGTTTAGTTGTTTAGTGTATGCTAAAGGCATATTCGTTCTAAAAGTTTTCGTTATTTTAATTTGCGGCCTAATAGTACATGCGGGATTTTTTTTGCGGACTGATGGTATGCGGGATTTCGTCATATATTCGCTAATCATACTTTCTATGGCAAAATGAACCCCCTCATTTTGTTCATTTTTAAATTAAATGTTTTAAGAGTTACCACTTTATTCCAATCAAGATGGCTTCAGGTGTGCCATACCTTTGTAATAAGTAGGACTGTTAGCACTCTAGTTGTTCTTTAGAACACTCTGGGACATTCTGTCATTGGGCTATAGCTGGGCTACATCTGGCTGATATTTGGGCTACATTTGTTTTTTTTGTCTCTGGTGGCCATCTTTGGGCTACATTGGGCTACATTGGGCTACATTGGGCTACATTGGGCTACATTTGGGCTCCAACATATATATAGCCCAATGTAGCCCAATATATATTTTTCAAAGTTAATTTTCGTAAAAACCACTGGAGCCTATATCTTGAGACATAGCAAAGGCACATCGGGCTACCAGTCCCTACAATTTTGCCAAGTTTGGTGTAAATCCATTCAGCCGTTCAGGCTAAAAGTGAGGCCAACCGCCCTATGGAAAATTGCATGGGAAAAACACATTTTGGGACCCCCCTTTTTTCTCGGCCCCCCCTTGACGAAACCCCCCCAAATTTTCAGGGGCTGCTCAGAAACAAAATGTTCCATTTTCCTGAACATTTCAGCCAATTCTGTCCTCAAACGCCAAAGTTATTCGACATAGAATTTTCAAAAATCCCATAGGAAAAAAATCCTAACTATATATACCTACTGGCTATCGCCAGTAGGTTATATATATATATATATATATATATATATATATATATATATATATATATATATATATATATATATATATATATATATATATATATATATATATATATATATATATATATATTCACTGAAAAAACCATAGGTTATAGACCATATATAGTTAGGAATTAGCATTTAAAAAACCTTATTTTACTCACACAAAACCATTGAAATTCCATATATAGTTAGTTGCACTAACTATATATCGCGCACCCGCAATCCACTGCTGATGATGTCACATATTACATCATTCATGACATGGTCAGTGACATCGCAAATGACATCACTGATGACATCACTGATGACAACATCCAGTGAGTGTATGTTTCTGTAAAGTTAAAATGTGTCTTACATATTGAAGAATGAGTGGAAGTATAAGTGTCTGGACAAAGGATTTAGTAGGTGCATGACTGAATGTATGAGTGAGTGATTAAATGTGTCTCACTGAGTGCATGGGTTAGTGACTAAAGTGTCTTAATTTGTGCATCATTATGTCTGTTGTTCTGTAAACTGCTGCATGTGTTGATCAGTAGCTATATGATTAACTATATGGGTTACTGATTGATTGTCCAAGTATTTGTATGGGAAACTGAGTGTGTGTGTGGCTGGCTGGGAGGTGTGTGACTCTGTGCAGATCAATGTGTACTTATATCAATGATTGTATAACAAGGTAAGTATGTGTTAGTATATGTTTGAAAATGTAAGGTGCTCTATGTTTAACTGTATATAGACAAGAAAATGGAAGTGTGATTGATTCTTTACAGGACTGACTAGGTGTGTGAGTAACTCCATGGATGAGTGGCAGAGTGTGAGTGTCTGTATAGGTGTATGAGTGCATATGATAGTGTTGTAAAGATGAGTGATTGTATGTATGAATGATTGTATGGGTGAATGAGTGAATGTGTGTGTAGACATAGGAATCAGTGAGTACATATGTAGTAACTAGTATTGGTGTGTCAATGGTTTCAAAAATTATACTCTGTATTTAACACTGGGTGAAACAGAGGTTATATTAAAATGTGAGGAGATGCATTGTATGGTCACATGAATGATATCATCAGTGATGTGGTCATTGATGTCAAATGAGATGTCATCAGTGATGTCATCAGTGATGTCATTTGAGATGTCATCAGTGATGTCATCAGTGATGTCACTGACCATGTCATGAATGATGTAATATGTGACATCATCAGCAGTGGATTGTGGGTGCGCGATATATAGTTAGTGCAACTAACTATATATGGAATTTCAATGGTTTTGTGTGAGTAAAATAAGGTTTTTTAAATGCTAATTCCTAACTATATATGGTCTATAACCTATGGTTTTTTCAGTGAATTTTCAAGGTTTTGTAAATGCTAATTCCTAACTATATATGGTCTATAACCTATGGTTTTTTCAGTGAATTTCAATGGTTTTTTAATAGCAAATATCATAAGCTGTCGAATGTCAAGTACGTGGTAAGTGAAAACATTTTCGTGTTTATGCACACTGATCTGCTTTGAATGGTGCCCCCCCCCCCTCATTTCTATTAGGAGTACTCTCTCTTTGCACATAGTGAAGGGTAGTTAACGCAGGCCTTTGCCCCCGTTGTAATACGTCGTGCCTGCTTCTCTCTCCATTTGATTGATTGTTATCCAAGTATTTACCGTTTTAGAATTGGTTCTCTTTGGTTCATTCTCTATTTACAAACAAACACAGAGTCGCAATACTCTGTTTAGTCTTTGCAGATAACGAAAAATCGTTTAAAAAAAAAAAAGAAAAGGAATCGAGCAAAATCAGTAGGCCACTAATGGGATCTCTTTTTGACCTCGCTAAAATAGAAACATTAGGAACAACCCCTCATGACAAATACAAAACTAGTGAAATGAACTGAACTCCACACAATGATGGCTGCAAAACAGCTCGGCTCCGCCACCCACCCCACCCAAAATAACGATAAAGAGCGGCTGCCATGATTGGTTGCGGAATGGCCACGACGGAGCTACGAAATGGTGCTGCTCTCATGCTAACCCCAGCTTCAGTCTGAAACATCCAGAAACACTGTAGACTACCAATTCGATCAGTTCCGGTAGCGCCCCAATGTAACCCGGTAGAGAAGAACTAGCCCTCCCCTCTTTGACTAATGGTTCTTGTTGCCTGTCCCTTCTGTTGTCATTTAACAGAACTATTTAGCCTGCTGAAAGGGGTTGTGTTCCGACCGCTGGTTGGTGGAGACATTTTGACTATATTCTGGACCTGCGTTGTCGCGTAATGCGTCATATGACGCGCCGCGTTACCGCATCCGGAAGTCATCCGGGGCGCGCAGCGCGTAACGTAAGCATAACAAGTCATGTGACTTGTTAATAAAACTTTTCATTGGTTCATTTTACTTTTCTTATTCTAATGATGAAAGGCTTGGTCATATGACCTAAAAATTACGCTTTTTATTACTTCCGAACATTATTTTTTCTTAAATATATGTTATAATATTCCATGCTAATGTACTTTCCCGGAAAATTTACAACTGTCCTGCAAGTAAAATATATTCTTTTTTCGAGAAAAAGAGCGTTTCTTCGTCCCATGACGGAGCCGTTGAGCAAAAGAGGGTCGACCTGCTGTCTTAGTCGCCGATACGCCTGAATATGAGATTCTTATCGATCACTTTATGTTGCAGGATTAGAAAACACAACAGCCCTTGACCATTTATCTTTACTGCGTTCCTTCGTATTATACCTTTTACCCTTCATGTAATTGGTCTGCTTTATTTCACTTGCCTTTTAATGATTCTAAAACAGTGACTATTATTAAAAACTTTACCAATGTATATACTACTAACATGTTTTCTTTTAAAAACCTTTATTGTGAAAATTTCATTATACAAATACGAGCCTATAACCACGTGGGCCGGCCACGGAGCAAACTGTAATCGTATATGATGAGTAGACATTTACACTGTAGAGGAACGTAACGGGCGGGCCATTAGGTTGCAAGAACTAAGGTGTCTAACAGTTACGGAATCGGTGGACGTACATTTTATAATTAAAATACGACAGGGCCAGTTACAATAAAATTATCTAGATATACATTTGCGGGCAAGTACCATGGGTGACGTTAATTCGAACTTTCAATAGTACAGTAATCAATAACACATCAGAACTTAATATCAATAGGGATGTCGAAATATTCAATCAATTCTCGTCCCCGCCCGCCATGTGCTTCAAAACTGCATACGTATCTCGTGATTTCAAGGTTCTGCAACCAGTACACAACAAGGAGTTACGAGTACCATTTATTCCGGCGCCATTTTGGGCGAGGACGGGCAGGTCCAGGATATAGTCAAAATGTCTCTACCAACCATCGACTATGATGATGTTCATATGCTGTATTTATTAGAGTAACACTCATCTGTCCACATGAAATTAATTTGCCACAATCTAAACATGTCATTTTAATCTTTCCAAAGTTCTTCTAAATATTTAGGACCGTTTCCCTTGCCTCTGATGCTATCAGTGCCACTTCTTTGATGAATGTACTAGCAGGTCAGGGGTTCTCCTCCAAATCTCTTTTATGCAGCACTATAATTAATTGGTGCCACCTCTCCATATGACGATGCATGGTATAGTTACCATAACTATATTTTTTTTCGGTTCCTCTGGAGAGTTCATCGTGGCAGATGAAGCGTGTAACGTACCGGGCATTTACCTTTTTTTGCATGTACAGGAAAGGAAAAAAAAATCGAGCGTCCGAGTTCTAAGGTGTCCCAGGGCAATTTTAGTGGACCAGGCCCAAATCCAAAGAACAGGCCGCCATTTTGAGAGTCCTGTTGCAGCCGCCTGTCGCTGTAGCATCAAGAGCAGCCGAAACTCAGCTGAATGGCAACTGAAACGGTAAAGGGGCGCCCCACTACAGCAGACGAGCCTCCACCTAGGAAGGCCCGTTCACGCCGCCTCCCCCCCCGCCCCCCCTTCGGGCACCCCACGCCGTTATTCGGAGCAGTATTGTAGGATGGCCACACCAGTGCGGCAACTTGCTAGACATCCCCTCGGTGGTAACCGAATCTCAGCGCCTTGTGGTGTCTCCTCTTCAGAAAATATTCTTGCGCTACCTTTGCCCCATTCACACATCGGTCCGCTACTGACGCCATCTCACAGGCTAATGGGGCGCCCCACGCCGAGTTTCAGCATTGTAGGATGACCACACCAGTACAGCAACTTGCTAGACATCACCTCGGTGCCATCCGGATCTCGGCGCCCCACTGCAGATGAAGTGCCTCTCAACTATGAAACCACCACGGTGACATCCGGATCTTGGCGCCTTGTGCTGGTTCCGGCCTATTCACACATCGGTCCGCTACTGACGCCATCTCACAGGCTAATGGGGCGCCCCACGCCGAGTTTCAGCATTGTAGGATGACCACACCAGTACAGCAACTTGCTAGACATCACCTCGTTGCCATCCGGATCTTGGCATCTCAGCGCCTTGTGGTGTCAGTCAGAAACTATTGTTGCGCTGCCTTTGGCCCCATTCGCACATCGGTCCGCTACTGACGCCATCTCACAGGCCAACGGGGCGCCCCACGCCGACTTTCAACATTGTAGGATGGCCACACCAGTACAGCAACTTGCTAGACACCACCTCGGTGCCATCCGGATCTTGGCATCTCAGCGCCTAGTGGTGTCTTCTATTCAGGAAATATTGTTGCGCTGCCTTTGGCCCCATTCGCACATCGGTCCGCAACTGACACCATCTCACAGGCCAACAGGGCGCCCCACGCCGACTTTTACCATTGTAGGATGGCCACACCAGTGCCACAACTTGCTAGACACCACCTCGGTGCCATCCGGATCTTGGCATCTCAGTGCCTTGTGGTGTCTTCTAGTCAGAAAATATTGTTGCGCTGCCTTTGGCCCCATTCGCACATCGGTCCGCTACTGACACCATCTCACAGGCCAACAGGGCGCCCCACGCCGACTTTTACCATTGTAGGATGGCCACACCAGTGCCACAACTTGCTAGACACCACCTCGGTGCCATCCGGATCTTGGCATCTCAGCGCCTTGTGGTGTCTTCTAGTCAGAAAACATTGTTGCGCTGCCTTTGGCCCCATTCGCACATCGGTCCGCTACTGACGCCATCTCACAGGCCAACGTGGCGCCCCACGCCGACTTTCAGCATTGTAGGATGGCCACACCAGTGCGGCAACTTACTAGACACCACCTCGGTGCCATCCGGATCTTGGCGCGTTGTGCTGCCTTCGGCCTATTCGCACATCGGTCCGCTACTGACGCAAACTCACAGGCCAACGGGGCGCCCCACGCAGACTTTCAGCATTGCAGGATGGCCACACCAGTGCTGCAACTTGCTGGACACCACCTCGGTGCCATCCGGATCTTGGCGCGTTGTGTTGCCTTCGGCCTATTCGCACATCGGTCCGCTACTGACGCCGCCTCACGTGCCAACGTATTTTCTCCGCATTTTATACCCTATGCCGCATAACAGGTCATGTGACTTGTTTATAAAACTTTTCATTGGTTCATTTTACTTTTGGTTTCTTAATGATGGAAGGCTTGATCATAAGACCTAAAAACAACACTTTTCATTGGATGAAAACTTTTTTTTTTCCCCCAACGATGAAAGCCCCACCTTGTTTCTGGATGTTTCAGACTGAAGCTGGCGTCACCATGAGAGCACCACCATCTCGTAGCTCGGTCGTGGTCATTCCGCGAGCAATCATGGCAGCCGCTCCCCACCAGAAGCCTACAGGAGTCGGGGGCCCCCAAAACTTTTGATGAATCCTCAAGGCGGAGGGGACGCTTTCGAGAATGGGGTCCAAGACCTAGCAGACAAGCGTCCGATTTCCAAGGTGTCCCAGGGCCATTTCAGTGGACCAGGCCCAAAAAGGAAACAGCCTGCCGCCATTTTGAGAGTCCTGTGACAGCCGCCTATCGCTGCACCGCAAGAGTGGGCGCAGCCGCCTATCGCTGCACCGCAAGAGTGGGCGCAGCCGCCTATCGCTGCACCGCAAGAGTGGGCGCAACTCAGCTGAATTGCGGCTTTTGACACAGTGGACCAAAAACGGACGGAATGGCAACTGAAACGGTAAAGGGGCGCCCCACTACAACAGATGAGACTCCACCTGGAGAGGCCCGTTCACGCCGCCTCCCCCGGGGCGCCCCACGCCGTTATTCGGAGCAGCATTGTAGGATACCAAAACCAGTGCGGACACTTACTGGACATCACCTTGGTGCCATCGTTCTGCTGCCTTGGAACTATTCGCACAACAGTTTGCTACTGATGACCCACCCCCCGCGACGCCCCACGCCAGAAATCTGGACGTTGTGCTGCGTTGGGACTATTCGCACAGCCGACCGCTACTTCGTTGTTTTTCCCTAAAAATGTTTATATGTTATTACTGTTTTTGTTTTCTTGTATATATTTATAAGTTATTAAAGTTTTATAATCTTACTACTTTGTCGGAGTGCTATATATTTTTAATGTGACACATAATTGTAAAAACTTTGATGTACAAAGAGTCATCCCTGGAATCTTCCGCTTCAGGCTCGGTCCCCTCCCCAATCACAATACAGGAAGGTTTTCAGATAATAGGAACGCGTCTGCTGTGACGGATCTCATCGAGTGTGGGCCTTGATCTACTATAACTCCTTTGAAGAGGGGTGATTCTTTACAGCTGGGGCCATAAACTACATCTGCAGGGCTAGCTGATACCCTAGGACCGGCCTGGACAATCGGACACAGAGGAAAAGGAGTGTCAGAGGGTGCGGTAGTGAATAGGGCGAAAGGGAGGTGTCGGGCGGGCACAGGGTGTGATTCTCAGGGAAGAGCAGCGCAGATGGGGGGAGGTTTATTACCCATGCATAAGACAGAGAGCGGGGGTGACCACTGCCTGGGGGAGATGCTTGCGAGGGTGGGGAGCCATGCTAAGGATCGACAGCGTGCACAGAGTGGGTCTGGTCAAGGCATCTAAAATGACTGCCGTGCACGACAAAAGTGTGGCATTTGAAAAAAGACAAGATGGCGCAGACAATGTTTTTCAACACTTCCTGATTTCCTTCGAATCGAACGTTAACAGACGTTGGGGCATATTACCAAAGTTAAGCGATATTTATCCCTAACGATGCTTAGCAACGATTTTTTTACCGCTAAGCATCGTCAGAAATTATCGCAGATAAACCTTGCTATTATCAAGGTTTATCGCAAATACGATAAAAAACGACCGCAATGCATTAATATCGCTGAAAACTCAGCGATATTCATGCATTACCGAGCTAATGCTCTTAGCCAGGTTATCCACCTCCCATTGGATAACATGGCTAAGAACTGCTCAGGGCAGGTGCTAGCTTTTGGAGATATTCGCGCTTATCGCGAATATTTCCAAAAGTTGATAATAGGAGATAGCGATGTTAGCGACTGTTTCCAGTCGCTAACATCTTGGCATGCCCACTTTGCATGTCATTAGTGATAAATATCACTCACATGCAAAGTGGGGCCCAAGATGGTCGCTATCTCCTACTAGCCGTCGCTAACTAGTGTTAGCAACAGCTAGGTAATACAGATATAATTTTATCTCCGCGAAGCGGAGCGCTGTTACAGATATATATCTTGTTTTTGAACGTTAATTTCTCAAAATCCACTGAAGCACATATATTGAGACCTAGCAAAGGCACATCGAGCTACCAGTCCCTACAATTTTGCCAAGTTTCGTGCAAATCCATTCAGCCGTTCGATTATTATTATTTTTTTTTTTGCACCGCGGGGCCCTTTTAAAACCTCCACATCAAACCTAAGAGGTCAAGGAGGATCTACTATGCCCCCTTATGGTCATTTGCCCCTTCGCTTTGGCCTCCTCTTGTCTCTCGATCCTACCGAGAGACAAGATGGCGGCCGCTACGGACTGTTTGCAATGTTTACAGACGCCGGAGAACCAATCAGCTTCGCAAACCTCCGTTACGCGAAGCGGAGCGCTGTTACAGATATATATCTTTTTTTGAACGTTAATTTCTCAAAATCCACTGGAGCACATATATTGAGACCTAGCAAAGGCACATCGGGCTACCAGTCCCTAATATTTTACCAAGTTTCGTGCAAATCCATTCAGCCGTTCGATTATTATTATTATTTTTTTTTGTTGCCCCGCGGGGCCCTTTTAAAACCTCCACATCAAACCTAGGGGGTCAGCGAGGATCTACTATGCCCCCTTATGGTCATTTGCCCCTTCGCTTTGGCCTCCTCTTCTCTCTCGATCCTACCGAGAGACAAGATGGCGGCCGCTACGGACTGTTTGGAATGTTTACAGACGCCGGAGAACCAATCAGCTTCGCTTCACAAAGCTCCGTTGCGCGAAAGGTACGCGAACTGGAGCGCTGCCCGGTCCGCTGTTACAGATATATATCTTTTTTTAAACGTTAATTTCTCAAAATCCACTGTAGCACATATATTGAGACCTACAAAAGGCACATCGGGCTACCAGTCCCTACAATTTTGCCAAGTTTCGTGCAAATCCATTCAGCCGTTCGGGCTAAAAGTGAGGCCAACCGCCCTATGGAAAACTCAATGTTAAAAACACGTTTTGGGACCCCCCTTTTTTCTCGACCCCCCCTGGACGAACCCCCCCCCTCAATTTTCAGGGGCTGCTCAGAAACAAAATGTGCCATTTTTCTGAAAATTTCAGCCAATTCCGTCCACAAACGCCAAAGTTATTAGACATAGAATTTTCATAAAACCCATAGAGAAAAAATCCTAACTATATATACCTACTGGCGACCGCCAGTAGGTAATATATATATATATACGTTGGGTGAGCTGAATTGCCAGTCCCACCCCTGCCTAAGAAACTGCCGGGACTTTGTGGTTTGTGCAGTACGGGGAGCAGAGGAGATGACAGCCACGAATTTCACAGGTGAAAACGGCCCGCTTAATTTCATCCACCCCATTGTATTGTGAGACCAGCCCACAGCATTCTGGATATTGTAGTATTGACGCACTGAGGCGTCCTACAGGGAGAACTAACCAGCAATTAACAGCACATGCTGCTTGGGGGGCGGAGCTACCTTTTCACCTGACAGGAGGGGGAGAGGTATTTAAACCGATCAGATTGCCTGCCTCCTGAAAAACCATCTGGCGCTGACGAAGGCAAATCCATGCCGAAATGCATTCGCCCTGAGAATTGGTTTTAATTTTGGCATTAAAAGAACTCCCTCCCTAGACTCCCCTGTGTGGTCTCTCCCTTTTTGGCTCAGAAAGGACTTTGTTCACATATTTGGCGCAAGCTCCAGTAACGCGCTTTGAGGGACCCCTGCACTACAAGTGGACCGGACCCAGCTAGCTTTCCGCTTCCGTGGAAACATTTCGTTCCCAGGGTACTGGGATGGTCTGGCCCCACCCATGGATCCGGCAACAGAAACGGCAGTGCTGAGAGCCACTGTGCCCCACGTTGGGTGAGCTGAATTGCCAGTCCCACCCCTGCCTAAGAAACTGCCGGGACTTTGTGGTTGGTGCAGTACGGGGAGCAGAGGAGATGACAGCCACGAATTTCACAGGTGAAAACGGCCCGCTTAATTTCATCCACCCCATTGTATTGTGACACCAGCCCACAGCATTCTGGATATTGTAGTATTGACGCACTGAGGCGTCCTACAGGGAGAACTAACCAGCAATTAACAGCACATGCTGCTTGGGGGGCGGAGCTACCTTTTCACCTGACAGGAGGGGGAGAGGTATTTAAACCGATCAGAATGCCTGCCTCCTGAAAAACCATCTGGCGCTGACGAAGGCAAATCCATGCCGAAATGCATTCGCCCTGAGAATTGGTTTTAATTTTGGCATTAAAAGAACTCCCTCCACAGACTCCCCTGTGTGGTCTCTCCCTTTTTGGCTCAGAAAGGACTTTGTTCACATATTTGGCGCGAGCTCCAGTAACGCGCTTTGAGGGACCCCTGCACTACAAGTGGACCGGACCCAGCTGGCTTTCCGCTTCCGTGGAAACATTTCGTTCCCAGGGTACTGGGATGGTCTGGCCCCACCCATGGATCCGGCAACAGAAACGGCAGTGCTGAGAGCCACTGTGCCCCACGTTGGGTGAGCTGAATTGCCAGTCCCACCTCTGCCTAAGAAACTGCTGGGACTTTGTGGTTTGTGCAGTACGGGGAGCAGAGGAGATGACAGCCACGAATTTCACAGGTGAAAACGGCCCGCTTAATTTCATCCACCCCATTGTATTATGAGACCAGCCCACAGCATTCTGGATATTGTAGTATTGACGCACTGAGGCGTCCTACAGGGAGAACTAACCAGCAATTAACAGCACATGCTGCTTGGGGGGCGGAGCTACCTTTTCACCTGACAGGAGGGGGAGAGGTATTTAAACCGATCAGATTGCCTGCCTCCTGAAAAACCATCTGGCGCTGACGAAGGCAAATCCATGCCGAAATGCATTCGCCCTGAGAATTGGTTTTAATTTTGGCATTAAAAGAACTCCCTCCACAGACTCCCCTGTGTGGTCTCTCCCTTTTTGGCTCAGAAAGGACTTTGTTCATATATATATATATATATATATATATATATATATATATATATATATATATATATATATATATATATATGTATATATATATATATATATATCCAGTAGGTAGTTATAGTTAGGACCTAGTTTCCATAGGAAAAGCGTTTTTTCTCAATATCTTTGGCGCCAGTTGACGAATCGTCGCAATATTTTCAAAACTAGTGGCCCATTAATAAAAACACATTTGAAATTAAAAGTAGTGGCTCGCTCCGGTCAGCTCCTGTTTTTATTTCCGGGTGATTCGACAGGCTGGGGCTGAGAAAAAAGGGGGTGTATAGGTTTCCACAAATATTTCCGCAGGAATGTCAGGAACATGAAGCAAAGTCCACAACTTCCCTAACCCACTTATTGCACCAAACGAAGTCAAAGTGACAATGGTAACCCTGGGGAAGAAGGAGAAACAAAACAAGGAAAAGCAGAAGGTATTCCACGTCGAACACAAATGGCAACAGGACCCGTCAGGACAAGGTAAAGGCTGTTGGCAAGAAAGAAGTACAGAGAACAAGTTAACAGAAAATAAAGTTCCTCTCTATTCCTTAATTCTCTCTAATATACTGTTCCCTACATTAAAGATTCCCTTCTTCCATATACTGTAGGTAGGTGGAGTGTAGAGCTTGCGGCTGGTGTGTATTTTGGTGCAGGGAAAAGAACGGGGTACAGCTAAGCTAAGGGCCCACTTAAACAAGGGGGTTAATTAAAATTATCTGACCTCTGTAAATACCAGAACACACCTTTAAACCACTCTTTAGCGTAAGGTAATATCCCAAAACCGTCTTCAAACAAAATAAGACCCTTTTTGTCCGGTAAATATCGGTTCTATTCCTTTCTCCAATGATAGGTGCATAAACAAGGACGGAGCCCCACAGTGCTGAGAACACAGGATCAGGTCAGTGTTAATAAACAAAGAATATAAAAATAAATGTCAGCGCAAGAGCGTTGTCACCGTCAAAACCGGTAATGCAGCTTGCTTTGTGCTTTTCTCTTTCTTCTTTTCTGTAGGTAGCAGGATATATCAGACCGGACGAGGAACGCCGAGACAACGACCCGGACCGGAGAAACGCTGTGACGCGGACGAGGACGAGTAACACTGCGCCCCGGAAGTGGAGGGTTAGTAAGACGGAGGTGCAATACTTTCTCGAAAAGCAGGATGCAAAGCGTCACTGCTCGAGGGAAGCTGGAATTTCACTCGGCTGTCTGGCCTCCGCGCATGTGCGCTCCCTAGTGGCAGCCATAATTGTATTTCCCAGGTCCCAGGGGAACCTGCAATCCTGACAGGGGGTCCCAAAACGTGTTTTCCCCATGTATTTTCCATAGGAAACTTTAGACACAGCTACCGCCCGAACGGCTAAACAGAATTACACCAAATTTGGCAAAAAGGTAGGTCCTTCAAACAGAAACATGTTATTTAATGGTATAACGTTTCCATGTTACTTAATGGTCTAACCTGAAATAAATGTCTATTTAATGGTAGCCGTGCGCTCACTGTCTCTTGTTCTCATTAATTTCCAACTTCTGGGGCATTTGTTTTCTGGATGGTTGTTAGGATAGCTGCCCTTTGTGGCCTGGTGAATGGCCTAATTTCGAAACGCAGTTGCTGTGCTGTGCTTGAAACAAAGGAAGTACTAGCAAAATGGAGTCAATGTAGTGTTTCATTAGGAAAGGCCAGGCAGAAGACACCACGGAGCGCTGGTAACACCGCCATTGCTTTTACTATTGGAATGTAGTATTTTTACATCTCGGTGAGAAGTTGCATTTAAGTTGGCAGTTGTAGGGTTAACAAGCCATATTTCAAGGAAGGTCTTTGGTAGTCACCTACATCACGAGTCAGACCTTTAAATTATGAATTTTCACCGAATGTTGATGTTGGGAGGAGCTGGCTCACACCCAATTACTGCTCCAGAGGAATGCCTCCAGAGTGTGCCTGGCTCTGTACATGAGAATGGCTTCACATCTCTATTTGTGGCACACAGCTGGGCCTAAGGACTAATGAACGAAGGGGAAACTGGTATGTACATAACGTGCATTAAAAGAGGTTCGGACTTTGACAGGGAAGCATGTGTGTACTATTAGAAAGTTTATGAATGAGTAAAGTTGTCTGACAATTTATCCTACAGGGATGGCAACCCCTTCTTGATTTAGCCTTGATTAGTGCCTAATAAAGAAACTTTTTCTCGCACCTAGGACGTCCTCTCATGGTACATGCCTCAGATATATTTGACTTAACACTGATGAATAGGTGGGAACATAGCCCTTGTCTTTCCACAGAATGGTAAGGATGCTCAACCTATCGCCGTATATATTATGCAAAGCAAGAGACCTGCAGATGATTGTGTGTTGCATAAAACAAACTTTTAGGGCACAATATTAGGTATTATTTACTAACCCTACTAGGTGTAGTAATGACGCACAACTCAGACTCCATATTTATTCCTAATTCTGACATTGGCGCTGCACAAAGATCTATTCAGTATTTTACAGGAGGAAGTTTGGCGCAGAAATTGCTTCGTCCGACTCAGAATTGTGTCCTTAATATGATTAATAAGAATAATTATTCATAGGTAATTAAAAAGTTTTAAATCTTTAAAACACGTACAGTTTATAAATCTAAAACACACAGGGGCATATGTACAAGCCCCGTGGTGATAGAGGCTGCACCTTATGTACAAGGCAGCGTTAAGCCACCTAATGTGGCTTGACGCTGCCTTGTACATAAGGCACCCTTTCACGCTATGTTTAGCGTGAAAGAGGCGTGCTGTGGGTGTTGTGGTGGGCGTTCCTCTGCAACACCCATTCTATCTGACCCTGTCCCCTAAGTACAAGGATGGCGTACATAGTAGGCAGCATCAAAATTAAGACTAGGAAAAGTCTGGTCTTAAGATGGCGAAAAGAGGAGAAATGCATTATGTCTCCTCTTTTTAGGTCTCGCCTGACCCAGCGCATGCGGTGCTCTGGCAAGACATTTAGTGAGGGCTCAAAAAATGCTACCATGGCCAGCCTGGCCAGCCAAGAGCTACAGTGCGTGCGCACGGGTGCGCGCTTAGGAACTGAGGCGCCAAATGGCAAACCTCGCCATACTCATTAAGCGCCCGAGATCACTTTTGCCCACAATCACTTTAGCAGCGCCCATTTGATGTTCTCGTTCAAAGAACATCAAACTGATCTCTACTGATGAAGGATACTATCCAGAAACACGAGCCATGTCTCGTGTCTAGAGATACCTTATACCAAGCACCTACTTGCACCAACCTTGGTGAAATACTTACGAACTTTGTCCTGAATCATACGAACTGCATGTACCAGAATGCGAAGGGGCGACCCAGCTGAGAGGTCAGGAGTGTGCTCCCTCCCTGTTTCCTGTTTTAGGGCTCCCGTGAGCCTCCATAGCTGACGAGCTATAGGTGAAGCACCTCTGCGCCCGAGAGGCAACAAAGCCTGGATTGTTTGGCAGCCTCTTAGCCATCCCAAACTGATCTCTACTGATGAAGGATACTATCCAGAAACACGAGCCATGTCTCGTGTCTAGAGATACCTTATACCAAGCACCTACTTGCTCCAACCTTGGTGAAATACTTACAAACTTTGTCCTGAATCATACGAACTGCATGTACCAGAATGCGAAGGGGCGACCCGGCTGAGAGGTCAGTAGTGTGCTCCCTCCCTGTTTCCCATCAAAGAACATGTTGTTGTGTTAATGCTTTGCTGCGCCCGTTTGACTTACAATGTGCTTTCTCTTTCCACAAACTCGATGTCTGTGTTCCTTTAATTTGAGTTGCTTTTAGTATTACTGTCACATCCACAACCACACACGCACAATCACACGCACAACCACACACACACAACCACACACACACAAATAATCACACACACACATAACCACACACACACATAACCACAACCACACACACACATAACCACAACCACACACACACATACCCACACATACAACCACATATACAACCACACACACACACTGCCACAGCCACACAACCCCACACACAACCACACACACCCATAACCATACACACAACCACACACAAAACCACACATACAACCACACAAACACCCAACCACACCCAACCGCACACACACAACCGCACACACACAGCCACACAACCCCACACACAACTACACACACACACAACCACAACCACAACCACATGCACAACCACACAACTACACACACACACACAACCACACACACAAACATACACACACAACCACACCCAGCCACACACACAAAAACACAACCACACACACACAACCACACACAAAACCACAACCACACACACAACCACACACCCATAAACACACACAACCACACACACACAACCAGACCCAACCACAAACACAACTACAAGCACCCACACAAACACACACACACACAACCACAACCACATATACACAACAACAGTGTGGCTCACTGGTTAGAGGAGGCAGACCCTGAAGCAGAGGTCAGACCCGGGACCAGGGTTCAATTCCAGACACGGCAGGGTCTTGAGCACAAATGTCCACGGACTCGATAATTCTCGCTTCGGTGCCTACTCGAATCACGGGTTCACACTCTGCAACTCTGTGCAATAGCTTGCTTAATCTCCACTACGGCTCCCCGCGGCGGGATGCCTGGCTTTCACCTTGGGGATGCCAAGTAGGGGTTATTTCACAGGGAAAAAGCCAGGACGGGTTCCCAAAGCAAGCGCCTTGAGACCTTGCGGTGATAAGGCGCTATATAAGAACCTTTGACATTGACATTGACATTGACATTGACACACACAACCACACACCACACACACAACCACAACCATACACACCACACACACACACAACCACACACACAACCAGACACACACAACCACACATAAACACACAGGCACAACCACACACAACCACCCCCACAAACACACACAAACCACACCACCACACCCAACCTCACAACCACACCCAACCAACCACAACCACAACTATAACCACACACACAACTATAACCACACACACAACTATAACCACACACACACACACAACTATAACCACACACACACACACAACTATAACCACACACACACACACACACAACTATAACCACACACACACACAACTATAACCACACACACAACTATAACCACACACACAACTGTTGGACCCGGCCTCGTGGCGTGGTTCGCCTCTGTCCCTCCACCCCCTGCGAGCATAGGCCTGCACCCTGAGTCCCCTGCGCAGCCTCCCCGTTAGTGTCCCTGCAACCCGAAGCCTGGTCGCCCTACTCCCGATAAGCCCAGACCCCCATAACCAACGACCAGGCCTGCCTATCCCGTTCCACTCCCAGCTCCGAGCCCCTAACCTTGCATGCCCCACAAGGCCCGGCAGCCATTTTCCCTCCCCGAGATCCCTGTCTCCCTGGGCCTAGCGTGACCCCGGCCCCAGCGAAACCCAGATTCCAAAGGCGCGCCAGTCCTGGCTGGGGGGTAAAGGGCTCCCCGAGTGAGATAAGCCAGGGAGTTTCGATGGCACCTCCGGCCTCCCCTGAGAGACCGATATCTGTCACACCTTTGGCCTCCCCCTGGGGGCCAGTTTCAATCGCACCTCTGGCTTCCCCGAGTGCTGGCTCCAGACCCACTGGGCGTCTGGGAATTCCCGGACCCATCTTTTCAAAGGATCAAAGAGCCAACCGCCGGACCTCGCCAACGACCAGCCCCCAGGGCTTGAGACCTCCGCCTGCGAGGGTACGGACATCAAAGGGGCCCTGGACTATATCTGGGCCCGCCCGACAACTAGCGGGCAGTTGTATCTTGGACCTGAAGCCTGCTGATCTGATCGCGGCTGACCCTGAGACGAACTCAACCTCGCATCGCTGAGCCCTGCTGACGCTGTCGCGGCTCCCTCTTCGCAACAAGGAACTGAACCACCTGAGCCCTGCTGACGCTGTCGCAGCTCGTCCTCCCTAACCATCGGAGCCCTGCTGACGCTGTCGCGGCTCGAAGCTGAACTTGTAACCATCAGAGCCCTGCTGACGCTGTCGCGGCTCGAAACTGAACTTGTAACCATCGGAGCCCTGATGAAGCTGTCGCGGCTCGAGCTGAATTCGCAACCATCGGAGCCCTGCTGACGCTGTCGCGGCTCGTCCTCTCTAAGACCTCGGAGCCCTGCTGACGCTGTCGCGGCTCGAGCTTGAACTTGTGCCCATCTGAGCCCTGCTGACGCTGTCGCGGCTCGAGCTTGAACTTGTGCCCATCTGAGCCATGCTGACGCTGTCGCGGCTCCTCACGAACTTCTCCGGATCGAGCCCTGCTGACCTCGTCGCGGCTCGAGGAGTATTCTGGTATGGCTAGACCATCGAGACCACTATCACGACCGAGCCAACTCGACGTGGGTGAAGCAGCCAGTACGCCATCATCTCCCCTGAGAGACCGATATCTGTCACACCTTTGGCCTCCCCCTGGGGGCCAGTTTCAATCGCACCTCTGGCTTCCCCGAGTGCTGGCTCCAGACCCGCTGGGCGTCTGGGAATTCCCGGACCCATCTTTTCAAAGGATCAAAGAGCCAACCGCCGGACCTCGCCAACGACCAGCCCCCAGGGCTTGAGACCTCCGCCTGCGAGGGTCCGGACATCAAAGGGGCCCTGGACTATATCTGGACCCGCCCGACAACTAGCGGGCAGTTGTATCTTGGACCTGAAGCCTGCTGATCTGATCGCGGCTGACCCTGAGACGAACTCAACCTCGCATCGCTGAGCCCTGCTGACGCTGTCGCGGCTCCCTCTTCGCAACAAGGAACTGAACCACCTGAGCCCTGCTGATGCTATCGCGGCTCGTCCTCCCTAACCATCGGAGCCCTGCTGACGCTGTCGCGGCTCGAAGCTGAACTTGTAACCATCAGAGCCCTGCTGACGCTGTCGCGGCTCGAAGCTGAACTTGTAACCATCGGAGCCCTGCTGAAGCTGTCGCGGCTCGAGCTGAATTCGCAACCATCGGAGCCCTGCTGACGCTGTCGCGGCTTGTCCTCTCTAAGACCTCGGAGCCCTGCTGACGCTGTTGCGGCTCGAGCTTGAACTTGTGCCCATCTGAGCCCTGCTGATGCTGTCGCGGCTCGAGCTTGAACTTGTGCCCATCTGAGCCCTGCTGACGCTGTCGCGGCTCCTCACGAACTTCTCCGGATCGAGCCCTGCTGACCTCGTCGCGGCTCGAGGAGTACTCTGGTCCGGCTAGACCATCGAGACCACTATCACGACCGAGCCGACTCGACGTGGGTGAAGCAGCCAGTACGCCATCATCTCCCGTATACCCCGGCTCGAGGATTGAGAGCTGTGCGTAGGGTACGCCTCGTACTGGCCCAAAGGCTAAAGACTGTCCCGCTTCCCTTCTCCTGAATCCTCAAAGACTTTTATGATCCCTTGATCATTCTGTACATAAGAGTGCTACTTTCCTTTACTGCTTATAAAGAACTTGTTACTGAGATCCATCGGTGTGGTGTCCGTTCGTAAGTGTGGTGTGAGCTCAGTGTGTACGATCCTAGACTCGAAGTCCTCCCCGGTGAGGACCTCACGATAAGACTCGGCAAGATCTGTAGGTGAGGTGGGTCTTGGGGTGGTCGGGTGAGCACAACCTGGCC
Organism: Lissotriton helveticus; assembly: GCF_964261635.1. Taxonomy (NCBI): domain Eukaryota; kingdom Metazoa; phylum Chordata; class Amphibia; order Caudata; family Salamandridae; genus Lissotriton; species Lissotriton helveticus. Next base: position 88,860,265 of record NC_136057.1, read on the forward strand.
CTCTGAGAACGCCCCGTCTAACATTGGTGGCAGCGTCGCAATAAGAACCTACGTCTAGGGATCGTACAGTATTGACACACTACCCGAACTAAGAACAACCATGAGCCTCACGAGCGGCAAGACCACCTTCCAGATGGAGCTTCTGGGAGATTATACGCACCGTGAGCTCAAGCAATTCTGCAAAGATCTCCATATCCCGTCAACGGGATTAAGTACCAAAGAAGACTTTCAACAAGCCCTAACAGCCTGGGTGGAGGCCGGAGCACAACCTCCAGCACCGACAGAAGTCGATGGAGAGGGAGCACCCCCGACCGAAACCCATGCCCCGGAGCGAGAAAGAACAGAGTCCCGGACACGGACTCCCAGCACAGAGAGAGGTCTGTCTCGAGAAGAGATGACCGACCGAGAATGCAACCGAAACCACGAGCTAGAACTTGCACGTCTGAAGATGGAAGGAGAACTCCAGCTGACTGAGAAGAAGCTAGCCATCGAGCAGCTGCGGCTGCAAGGAGAACTGGAGGAGAAGAAACTCCAGAGAGAACACGAAGGGAAGAGACTCCAGCTGGAGCACGAGCGCGGCCTGAAGGAGATCGAACTGAAGGCCCGGAACGAAGACAACAGAACCACGGGGACCCGAGAGTCCGTTCCCCCGGTGGAACCCAAAGTCCACATCCCCAAGGATGTGGTCAAAGAATATTATAAAAACGATGATATCCAGCAATGGTTCAAGGCCTACGAAGTCGCCATGGGCTCCATCCGAGTTCCGCAGAAAGATTGGGGGGCCGGGCTGTGGGGGCGATTCTTGAGTGAAGGGAGCGACACCCTGCTCGACCTACCGTCCGCCGAACAGACCTCCTACAGCCACATGAAGGAGGCCCTTCTCACAAGGTACGGGCTCACCCCAGAAATGTACCGCCAACGCTTTAGAGAATGCAAGAAGATCACCGGCACCACGTGGGTGGAATATGTGAACTTCTACAGCAGGGCCCTGGAAGGGTGGATCAAGGGCAGCAAAGTATCCACCTTCGAAGGGCTCATCGACCTCATTGCCTATGAACATTTGTCCCTAAACTGCTTTGTGGAACTCCGACAGCACCTCCTGGACAGCAAGTTGGCTGACCCCCGGAAGCTGGCCGTCGAGGCCGATCGCTGGGTGAGCACCAGGGTCCCCCGGGGGCCCGGGGAAGACTCTGGACGAAACGAACAAGGACCTTCCCGGCCGTGGGGAGGAGGGGGTCAGAATAGACAGAGGGGGTCCCAGGTAGGGTCCCCACGCAGTCCCCCCAGAAACCAGCCCGGCACCTCGCCCCCCACAGCGCGCGCAGGATTCCCCCCAGCCAGGTCAGGGCCCCGAGTCAACCAAGCCTGCTTCCATTGCCAGCAACCAGGGCACTATGCCAATGACCCCCGATGCCCTTTGTTCAAGAAGCCCGCCGCTGCGGCACCCCCAGCGCGCCACATCACCTCAGTAGCCCTAGAAGAGGAGGGGGAAGAGGAATTCGAGTTGGCTGACCCCGCAGCAATGATGTTAGTCTCCCTGGGTGATAGGGAAATGGTCCCCGGAGCTCCCCTACCCGACAACACAGAAAAGTACCGATAGCAGGTGACTGTCAATGGCCACCACATAGGGGCGCTCCGAGACACCGGGGCCAGTATCACCGCAGTCAAAAGTCACCTAGTCTCCGAAGCCCAGATTGTTCCCCACATCTCGTGCAGGATGATTGCCGCGGACAACTCCGTCCGCACCTGCCGGATCGCTCAAGTCCCGTTCGAATGGGGGGGCGTCTCCGGAGAGTTACAAGTGGCAGTCCGGTCCGACATGCCTGTGGACTGCCTGCTCGGCAACGATCTAGAGAGCTCCCCATGGAAGCGGGTTGAGTAGAGGACCCACCTGGAGATGGTGGGCCTGCCCGAATGGGCCTGTGTAAGCACCCGGTCGATGACCGCCCGGGTGGCTACCCCCGAGGGGGTGAATCTTGAGACCGCACCGCCAAACCCCGAGGTCCCCGAGTCCCTTGAGACCACCGAGCTGTCCCCCGGAGAGAGCTCCCCCTCCGACGCAGGTCCCCTCAGCCCTGACGTCGAACAGACCCAGAGCTTGGACGACCTTCCTGAGCTGGCCCAGTGGCGCCAGGAAGGAGGACCGTCCCGAGAAGAATTCTGCCTAGAACAGACCTCCTGTCCGTCCTTGGTCGGGCCGTGGCAGCAGGCCGCCGCCCAGGCCGCCGGTGACCAGTCCGGCTCCCACCTTGTCTATTGGGAAAACGGCCTCTTGTACAGCGAACAAAAGTCCGCCGAGCTACGGTCAGCCCGAGTGCTTGTGGTACCCCTAGGCTTTCTCCTGAACCTGGCCCATGATGTTCCCCTGGCGGGACACTTGGGACAAGACAAAACGTATCACCGCCTGGTCACACATTTCTACTGGCCCGGCATGCGCTCCGATGTGGAGGCCCACTGCAAGTCCTGCCCCACGTGTCAGTCCAGCGGAAAGAGCGGAGGGAAGCGCAAGGCCCCCCTCCAACCCTTCCCTGTGGTCAGTAGCCCCTTTGAGAGGGTGGGAATCGACATCGTGGGCCCTCTCGACCCCCGGACCTCCTTAGGTCACCGCTTTATCCTTGTCTTGGTGGACCATGCCACCCGCTACCCCGAAGCCATTCCCCTCCAAACGGTGACGGCCCCCGTAGTGGGGCGGGCCCTCATGGGGATTTTCTCTCGGATGGGATTCCCCTGAGAAGTCGTCAGCGACCGAGGGACCAACTTCATCTCGAAATACATGAAGTCCCTCTGGCAACAATGTGGGGTGACCTACAAGTTCACCACCCCATACCACCCCCAGGGTAACGGTCTGGTAGAGCGATTCAACCGGACCCTCAAGGGAATGATTATGGGTCTCGAAGAGCCCCTGAGGCGTAAGTGGGACGTCCTCCTTCCCTGTCTCCTCTTCGCGTACCGCGAAGTCCCTCAGAAGTCCCTGGGGTTCAGCCCCTTCGAGCTGCTCTACGGGCACCCCGTCCGAGGACCCCTCAGCCTGGTCAAGGAAGGTTGGGAGACGGCGGCTCCCGAGCCTCCTCCGGATGTGTTTCGCTACATCCTGACCCTCCGGAACCAGACTAGGAAGTTCCGAGAACTGGCCGAGGCAAACCTCGAGGCCAGTCAAGAAGAAATGAAACGGTGGTATGACCAGAATGCCACTCTGGTCGAGTTTCAGCCCGGACAGCAGGTCTGGGTGATGGCCCCCGTGGAGCCCTGTGCCCTGCAAGACAAGTGGACAGGGCCCTTCAAGGTAGTGGAGCGCAAGAGTCCGGTGACCTATCTCATCGATGTACAGTCACCCCGGAACCCCTTGAGTGTCCTCCACGTGAACCGCCTCAAGCCACACTTCGCCCGGTCTGAGTTGAGTTTACTCCTCGCCACGGACGATGGAGAAGAAGAAGAAACGGAGCCTCTCCCCGATCTCTTATGCACCAAAAAGATGGCTCCGTAGAGGGAGTAAGTCTTTCCTCCTCCCTCTCTCCCGAGCAGCGCGAGGACTGTCGCCAGCTACTGGGACAGTTCTCGGACCTCTTCTCTCTCACCCCCGGCGTCACCAGCTGCTGCGTCCACAACGTGGACACCGGGGACAGCCCACCGGTACGGCACAGAGCCTACCGCGTCCCTGACCGAGTCCGGGCCTGCATCAAGGCCGAGGTAACAAAGATGCTAGCTCTCGGGGTGGTCGAAGTCTCTGACAGCCCATGGGCTAGCCCCGTGGTCCTGGTTCCGAAGGCAGCCGCCCCCGGTGCTGTTCCCGAGCTGAGGTTCTGCGTTGACTACTGTGGGCTCAACGCAGTCACCAGAACCGATGCACATCCCATCCCCCGAGCAGACGAGCTTATTGATCGCCTAGGGGCTGCTCGCTTCCTCAGTACTTTCGACCTGACCAGCAGATACTGGCAGATCGCCCTCACCGAAGGGGCCAGAGAAAGATCCGCTTTTTCCACCCCGGATGGTCACTACCATTTCCGGGTGATGCCCTTCGGGATGAAAAACGCCCCCGCCACCTTCCAGAGGCTGGTGAACCAGGTACTGGCTGGGTTGGAGGAGTTCAGCGCGGCGTATCTGGACGATATCGCCGTTTACAGTTCCCACTGGCCCGAGCACCTCCAGCACCTCTGGGCAGTGCTGACAGCCCTAAGGAGGGCTGGTCTCACCATTAAGGCAAGCAAGTGCCAGATCAGACAAGGGTCCGTAGTCTACCTCGGGCACCAGGTCGGAAGCGGCCTCGTAGCCCCCCTCCAGCCCAAGATCGATGCAATCGTGGCCTGGGAGGCCCCCACGACCCAGACGGAAGTGCGGGCGTTCCTAGGGCTCACGGGGTACTATCGAAGGTTCATCAAAGGGTACGGCAGCATCGTAGCCCCGGTCTCGGAGTTAACCTCCAAAAACCAGCCGAAGAAAGTCAGCTGGACCCCCGCCTGCCAGGAGGCGTTCGAAATCTTAAAAGATGCCATGTGCACTGCTCCTGTACTCCAGGCCCCCGACTACTCCTGAGAGTTTGTAGTCCAGACGGACGCGTCCGAGCATGGCATCGGAGCGGTCCTGTCCCAGGTGAACGAGAGCAGCTTGTGTGGAAAAGTAAATTTTGCCATGTTCTGTGTCCCTACGTGTCATCCATCATATGTTATGTGTGCATGATTAAATATGCATAAGCATTCCCTATGTTCGATTAATGACGCAATTACAGTTGTGTCCACCTCTAGTATGCCAGTTTCCAGTTCTCGTGAATACTACGAATATCAGGCCTATGTAAAGCTACGTTGCCACGTTTCTCAGTGTGCACGTTATTCTATTGAAAAGTCCCCGTTTCTAGGCCTCAAAAGGGCCCGGACACCAGATTCAGCTCCTGTCTCCTGAAGCCTCGCTGAGGAGCGATACAGCCCCCACCTGTATCCTCGACCCTTCACTTACTTCCTGCCTCGCAGTGCCCGGCTCACCCTGGCTCTGCCTCTGAGTCTGCCAAGAATATGTTATGATTCCAGTTATCAGTTCAGTCCTCCTTCTCTGCATTCCTAAAGCTACTGAATCGCATCGATAGTTTCCGTCATTGTCTAGCCTTCACGTCTCCACGTTAGAGAAATACTGCATTTAATGGTCATTTAATATTCTTCATCACGCACTACATGTAGAATAATGCATGGTCCAGTCTTAGAATCAAGTTAGCCTTTCCCCTCCTGACTTCTAGTTTATATCAACATGTTCTCTAAACATCAGATACTAGATGCTGTTTAGGTACATGTCGCCCTGACTCTCCAGACTTCAGTCTCTGCTCCTAGCACAGAGTTCATAGCCCCCAGCTTCTCCTAGTAACACGTCATTGCTAGTTTGCGCGCACCATCAGGTTAGAGGTCCCGGCTCCTCAGGTAGCCCCCTCCATGGTTTCCGCCCCATTCATGACATATTCTGTTACGTTTGCATCACATGTCTATGTATACGCCCTGTTACACCTCTTTTCACCCTTATCTTTCGCGACTGCTACGCGTCACGCCTTTTGCTCCACCCACTGCTACGCCTATTGCAATGTAATGCTATGTGTTTGCGTTATGTATATATGCTCATGCACTGTTATTAAAAAGTTATTCCCCTTGTCCCGATCCTGACCCCGGCAGCGCTGCTGGGCCTTGCCATCCTATTCCTGTATTTGCTGTATTAAACCTGCAAAACTCCTACTACCTCGAATCTTGACTCTTATTTATTGAGCTATCTGTTATTCATTTATTCATTCAAAAATAGGGTATTATTTATTTATTTACCACATAATGGCGCCCGAATAGGGACTTGCCCTTTCCCCACGCGTCGGTGAAGCCACGCCGACCCCCTGACCCTCTGCAGTCGTGACGGAACTCTTCTGCGCACCGGCAGATATTTCTGCTTCAAGTATCCCTCAGGCCCACGGAGGAGACGGAGGAGGCGGTCCAGCATCCAGACGAGACGGTGGAGGAACGCGGCGAGTCCCGACCAGAGCCCAAGCCGAGAGTCCAAGGTCCGAGGTATCCGGAGGCCCACCTGTAACAGAAGTCCGAAGTTCGTCCGTCCGGCGTCCAAGCAGTCCCGTCCAGTCTGAGGCCTTCCGTTCTTGCTGCCCGGTGAGTACCGTTACTGGGGTAGTATCTAGACAGGGTCAATTTAATTGACTCTGGTCCGTGGCTTGGTGGTACACAGACCCACAAACGAAGTGTCCACTTCGGTGGATGCGGGTCCTGACGTGTCTCTTTATGAGACCGGTAAGTTTCGTACTGTTTCAGCAGTGCACCTAGTTTCTGTTCCAGTCAGTTCTGTTCTCGAGGAAATTCATGTATTCTGTGTTCCGTATTCCAGGTAGTATTCTGTTCGAACTGTTATTTTTAAATGTTCTTCATGTATTTTAATGTCGTGGTATGAATGGGGAATAAGTATCGTGTTCATTGTGTATTGTATTGTGTCTAGATTACAGTCCAGTCATGCCCTTGTTTTCTAAGTTACGTCAGTTAAAAACTAGAAAGGGTCTGCTGGAAGCAGCAGTTCCAGTTCCGCCTAGGGACAGTCCAGGTCATTTTATGTATCAGAAGCATGGCATAAGCGCCATTTTGTATCTAGACTTATGGGTAGATTATACCAAACAGTTAGAAGAAAAGTATAGATGGCCCGTATCGGGTACATGGGATGCCGAGTGCATCATGCGAGTAGAAGAGGCATTATGGAAAAAGAAAGCCAGACAGTCACAGAAAGATGCCATCGAGTTATGGCGCAAAGAAGCTCATAAAAGAACTGAAAAAGAAATCAGAAAGTCAGAATTAAGTAGAGAATCCTTAGAACGAGCACAAGAAAAAGAACTAATCGAGATAGGTGAACAAGTCAAAGCCGAACAGTCAGACAGACAGAGGCATGCCCTTATTAGGGGTATGTATCCTCTCCTTGCCGAGGGCTTGCCAAAAGCGACCCCAGAGGCATCCAGTAATTTCCCGCCACCATTAGTTCCGACCAAGCTACGTCACAAACAGACCGCAGCTGATATTTTTATTTCGTCCTATTTGGACGACACAGTCCCAGAATATGCAAATCCTGTTCGCGCTCCGCCAGTCCCTGTAAATCAGGCACTTCCCGCTCCTCCAGACACCGGAGTACCTGTTACGGTACCCCCGTCCAGCCCGCCATACAAGTCCAGCCTACATTTCCATTTCCCACTCTGCCAGGACGAAGAGCCTCAGTAGACGACTCTAGTTTAGGGGCCGCAGGGGGAGGTACTCCTCAAACCCCGCCGCCACACAAGCGTTTAACGACAGCCGAATTACATATGCAAGCATCACAGCGTACGCCCAGACATCAGACTGTAGCAGAAATAAGAAAATCCCTTGCCGAATGCGGCTATGATCCAGTCCCAGGCGAGGATAATATGGTTTTATATTCATTCCGCGTAAGAAAGGTGACCGAGTATCTAGTCACCTTACCGAATATGAAAGAAGATCTAGACAGAATATATCGTTTCATCCGTACAGGGGATGATCCAGAAAGCATTGGCGAGGCCATGTCTCAAAGGAAAGCTGAGACCCAGCTCATGATATTAAAGTTTCTGATCAATTGTCTAATAAGAGAACAAGATTACCCGTCTAAAGATCCGGCTGAAATGAAAACCCTGACAAGGTGGAGTGATAATATAGCCGAGGGTAAGCACAAGACCGTCGGTGCTATGGAGAGTATGTACAAGAAAATCCGTAAAGAAATAATAAAGTTACACGAACAGCGTAAAGCAGCACAAGTAAGCGAGAAAGAAAGTAACTCTGATCCTGAAGAGTTAGACGACGAGAATCCCGACAGAATAGCGTATGTAGGAAAATCTAGATTTCCAGATCGCCATTTACGCCTAGAACACAAGTCTATTTTTCATCATCCAGCACCAGAACAAGGTTCTCTAGAACAAGTGTTTCAAGCTACCGATCACATTCTGAAATCACGAATCGGTTACAGTGAGTTGAGTACCATGCATGAACAAGAACTAGCCCGATCAGCAGTCCGATGGATTACTGATTCTACCACTTTTCCAGACGAAATAGTGGCACAAATGTTTCTGAAAATGCCCCCAGCCGAACAACGACTGGCGGGTATGTATATGATTCAGCACCTCATTACATTGTATGAGGGTCAGCACTCTGATCCAGGCCCGTTACATGATATCCTGAACGAGTTACTCCAGTATAGATGGAAAGGTTTAGGTACCAACTTAATTAGTGTCATTCTAGAACAGCGTCACAAATATAGAACGTTTCTGAACCCGCATTTTGTTCATGTCTCACCCCCAGAAAGTAAACCATTTTACATAGAGAGACAGAATCCGTTACGAGAAGTCCACCCAGTTAGAGGAACGGGTGGCGAACTAGAACGAGTGTTTGTTTACACTCCGATTACAAAGATGGAACTCCTAGAGATGAAGAAATTAATTCCCTGTCATGATAAAGATCCAGCAGGGTTCCATAGAGAATTAAAAGACATGCTCCGTATGGGAGAATACACGTATCCAGATATAATTAAAATGTTAAAGGTTCTGCTGCCCGCAGGGGTGTATGAAAAGCTCAAGGAAAAAGAATGGGAGGTGGGAGAGAAAAAGATCGATTGGGCAGTTCTAGAAGCTGAAGACAAGGCACGAGTACCAGGTACCGGTCTTGGAGCGAAATGTAAAGAATTACCAGAATTATTAATACAAGTTTTACCTAGATTATTGACAACTAGAAAAGAAGACTGGGATGCAATCTCAGCCTGTAAACAGAAACAAGACGAAGATATTAGTGATTTTTATTCCAGATTTGAGAAATGTTTTAGCATCAACAGTGGCCTCAAGACAAGTAGTGAGTCATACCCTCACCTTTTTGTTACTAAATTAGTCGAGAATTCAAGTCCACAAATTAAAAATCGAGTTTTGAAAGTCGAAAGTACCTGGCAAGCTAATACCCCGTCCCAGATGTTGCAGATGCTCCAATACCACCAGAATAGGATCAGGGAAGAACAAGAACACAAGAGAAAACGTATGAAAGACACAAAAATGAAAGTACTAGTTGCACAATCTGTTCCTCAAGACAGTCAGAAGAGGGGTCCGAATCAAGCCAGTCATCCTGCAGCTCCCGTTAAAGGGAACTGCAATTATTGTAAACAGCCAGGTCATTTTATAAACGAGTGTGCAGTTCTGAAACACAACATAGCTACTGGTAAGACTAAAGAAAGACCACGTCCGCCTAGACAAGAACAAGTTTCACAGACTCCTCAGCCACAGAATGCACCACAGACAGTTACCGCACCGCAGCCTATTGCTGCAACACAGCACGTTACACAGCAGATGTACCAGTATGCACAGTCTGAGTATCCAGAGTACCAGCAGTATTCATGAAACAGCCTAGAGAGGGAGGTAGGCTTGCCTCTCATCGAGATACCTGTAGATCAAGAAGGTCCCTATGTTCACAGTCAAGTATTAGGGAAAGACAGAAAGTTTTTGATTGATACAGGGGCAAGTAGGACCACAATTAGTCACGCCGAAGTTCCAGGGGCTCCGCTCTCAGGCTCAAGAAATGTTTCCCTTGGATTTTCAGGAAAACCCATTGTAAATGAAATATCAAAGCCAGTTACTCTAGAAGTAGGTCCATTGTCCCGCACTACTGATCTGTTACTTACTAAGTCATGTCCAGAAAACCTATTAGGCATTAAAACACTGAAAGAGTTAGGTGCAGTTATATGCTGTTCCCCAGAGGGAATACGATTGTTCCTACGTGACTTTAAGGGTCACTATGTATTACGAGATTTTGATCCCAGATTGTCTAATGTTCCGCAGCATCTATGGGCGCACGGTCCAACTGATGTTGGTTATATGCAAATCACACCCTATCGTGTGACTCTCAAGCCAGGTGTGGTGTTACCACGAATCAGACAGTACAGATTGCCACCTGAGGCTGTAGCAGCCTTATCCAAAATTATTGACGAGCTCATGGCTCAAGGAGTGGTTGTAGAAACTGACTCCAATGTATGCAATTCCCCGATCATTCCAGTCATGAAACGTACTGATCCAAATGCACCCCCAGTATATCGATTAGTGATTGACCTACGAGAACTTAATAAATGTATTATTCCTCAGTACCCAGTCGTTCCAGATATCTCTTCCCTATTGACAGCCATTGATTCCGAAGCCACGTTCTTTACTGTAATCGACCTCAAGAACGCGTTTTTCAGTGTCCCTATTCATCCAGACAGCCAGTTCCTTTTCGGATTTTGTTTAAATGGAAGGAGCTATATGTTCACACGCGCTCCTCAAGGTTTCACAGAAAGCCCTAGCATTTACAGTCAAGCACTTAAAAGACAACTAGACAACATTCACATGCCAACTGACACTGCCCTGCTCCAGTATGTCGATGATCTCCTGATCACAGCCCGTTCTGAACGTGCTTGCGAGCGAGCATCCCTTACAGTCTTGTATTTCCTAGCCGAGATGGGGCACAAGGTGTCCCCTTCTAAGCTTCAATTCTGTGTCCAGCAAGTGGTCTACTTAGGACACTTACTGTCCAAGAGGGGTAGGCAGTTGACACCAGACCGTATCCAGTTAATAGCGAGTCTTCCTCAGCCCAAGACCCAGAAGGAGGTACGTGCTTTTATCGGCCTTACTTCTTACTGCAGACAATGGATTCCTCAGTATGCATTTCTAGCCAAGCCACTGATACAGTTAACGACACAGGAGGCAGCCGTATCGACTGTCCTCCCTTGGACATCTGAACATACACTTAGTTTCAATGAGTTAAAGAAAGCCCTATGCCAAGCTCCAGTTCTAGCGACACCGAACTACAGTAAGCCTTTTACACTTTTCGTCACTGAACGCGAAGGTACAGCATTATCTGTTCTCACACAAGATCAAGCAGGACAATACAAGCCCTGTGCTTATTTTTCGAGCACATTAGATCCTGTAGCCCAGGCTCTGCCTGCGTGCCTCAAGTCAGTTGCAGCCACAGCCCTAGCTATCAGACAAAGTGATTCCATAGTCTTAGGACACTCCTTGACAGTACAAGTTCCACATTCCGTGGAAGTTCTTTTAAACCGAACACAAACTCAGCACTTGACAATTGCACGTTTAACAGGTTATGAATTGACACTGTTCCAGCCACACATAGAAATCAGACGCTGCAACATCCTGAACCCTGCTACACTGTTACCATCAGTTACTCCGAATTCTGCCACACATGACTGCGTGGAAGTAGTTAACATTACGACAAAGCCAAGACAAGATCTGACAGATGTTCCGTTACCAGACCCCGACCTGACACTTTATGTGGATGGTTCATGTATGAGAACAAGTACAGGAGAACTAGTCGCCGCGTATGCAGTGACTACTGACACTGAAGTTATTGAAACACACCGTATTGACACCCTGTCCGCTCAAGCAGCAGAGCTAGTTGCTCTGACACAAGCCTGCATACACGCCAAGAACTTGAAAGTTAATGTTTACACAGATTCACGCTACGCATTTGGAGTTGTACACGACTTCGGAGTGCTCTGGCAGGAGAGAGGTTTCATGACTTCTCATGGAACCAAGATTCAGCATGGTCTCCTTATTCAAGCTCTGTTAGATGCCATACATTTACCGACATCTATCGCTATCATGAAGTGCAAAGCACATACGAAAGTTACTGACACCATTTCTCAAGGTAACGATCTAGCAGATCGCACAGCCAAGCTTACAGCACAGACTCTAGACATTCCAGTTAACATGACACACACTCCAGATCCGATTACATGTATGACAGTTAAAGACCCTACACAAGATGTCATAGACATACAGTTACATGCTACTCCCGAAGAAATCAAGAAATGGTCCGAACAAGGAGGGGTCCAGACAGATCAAGGATGGTTAACGAAGGGTAGAGCCACATGGTTTCTCCCCGACTCTATGGTTCAAGTCATTATTAATACCGCACATAGTCCAGCACATTTAGGAGAAAAAGCTATGTTAGACAGTATCCAGAACATCTGGTTCAACAAGCATTTACGAGCTGCAGCCAAACAGAAAGTCCGTACCTGTATGATATGTTGCCAGTTTAATCCAGGTAAAAGTGTCCCGGTGGAACAAGGTGGATTCCAGCCCCCTGACCACCCTTTTGAAGTCCTCCAGATGGATTATATTCAGATGGAACGATGTCGAGGTTTCAAGTATGTCCTTGTAGTTGTATGCGCTTTGTCCAGGTGGACAGAAGCATATCCAGTCCCAGATTACACAGCCGCGACCACTGCCAAGCAGTTGGTTCGTGAGTTCTTCCCCCGTTATGGACTCCCTAGAGTCGTATATTCTGACAACGGCCAGCCATTCTCATCTGAGTTAATGAAGCATGTTTCCCTTTTGTTGGGGTACCAGTGGAAGTTTCATTGTGTACGCCATCCTGAAGCAGCCGGTCTCGTAGAGAGACATAACCAGACTCTGAAAATCCGTATTGCAAAAGTATGTAAAGAGAAAGGTGTGGACTGGCTAGTAGCTCTGCCAGTCGCTTTATTTTATATGCGCATGGTCGCACATTCCAGATCAGGTCTGTCCCCGTATGAGGTCGTTTTCGGCCGCCCCCCTAACATGTGGGGTACTCCTAGACCCCGAAGTATTACCGATGTTTCAAGTAATATGCTGACAGATTACCTAGCTTCCTTGATGTCTGCCGTCAACTCTTGTCGTTCACAGGTTGCCGCCGCATTTCCAGACAATACCGAGGTGGCACCGCATGAAATCGTTCCAGGATCCATGGTCTTGGTCCGCAATTTTGACCGCTCAAGTCCGCTGGAGCCACGCTGGAAGGAGCCCCGACAGGTCCTCCTCGCCACCCGTACAGCCGTGAAGTTGGAGGGTCGCAAAGGCTGGGTGCACCTTTCACATATAAACACTGTTCCAGCCACACATAGAAATCAGACGCTGCAACATCCTGAACCCTGCTACACTGTTACCATCAGTTACTCCGAATTCTGCCACACATGACTGCGTGGAAGTAGTTAACATTACGACAAAGCCAAGACAAGATCTGACAGATGTTCCGTTACCAGACCCCGACCTGACACTTTATGTGGATGGTTCATGTATGAGAACAAGTACAGGAGAACTAGTCGCCGCGTATGCAGTGACTACTGACACTGAAGTTATTGAAACACACCGTATTGACACCCTGTCCGCTCAAGCAGCAGAGCTAGTTGCTCTGACACAAGCCTGCATACACGCCAAGAACTTGAAAGTTAATGTTTACACAGATTCACGCTACGCATTTGGAGTTGTACACGACTTCGGAGTGCTCTGGCAGGAGAGAGGTTTCATGACTTCTCATGGAACCAAGATTCAGCATGGTCTCCTTATTCAAGCTCTGTTAGATGCCATACATTTACCGACATCTATCGCTATCATGAAGTGCAAAGCACATACGAAAGTTACTGACACCATTTCTCAAGGTAACGATCTAGCAGATCGCACAGCCAAGCTTACAGCACAGACTCTAGACATTCCAGTTAACATGACACACACTCCAGATCCGATTACATGTATGACAGTTAAAGACCCTACACAAGATGTCATAGACATACAGTTACATGCTACTCCCGAAGAAATCAAGAAATGGTCCGAACAAGGAGGGGTCCAGACAGATCAAGGATGGTTAACGAAGGGTAGAGCCACATGGTTTCTCCCCGACTCTATGGTTCAAGTCATTATTAATACCGCACATAGTCCAGCACATTTAGGAGAAAAAGCTATGTTAGACAGTATCCAGAACATCTGGTTCAACAAGCATTTACGAGCTGCAGCCAAACAGAAAGTCCGTACCTGTATGATATGTTGCCAGTTTAATCCAGGTAAAAGTGTCCCGGTGGAACAAGGTGGATTCCAGCCCCCTGACCACCCTTTTGAAGTCCTCCAGATGGATTATATTCAGATGGAACGATGTCGAGGTTTCAAGTATGTCCTTGTAGTTGTATGCGCTTTGTCCAGGTGGACAGAAGCATATCCAGTCCCAGATTACACAGCCGCGACCACTGCCAAGCAGTTGGTTCGTGAGTTCTTCCCCCGTTATGGACTCCCTAGAGTCGTATATTCTGACAACGGCCAGCCATTCTCATCTGAGTTAATGAAGCATGTTTCCCTTTTGTTGGGGTACCAGTGGAAGTTTCATTGTGTACGCCATCCTGAAGCAGCCGGTCTCGTAGAGAGACATAACCAGACTCTGAAAATCCGTATTGCAAAAGTATGTAAAGAGAAAGGTGTGGACTGGCTAGTAGCTCTGCCAGTCGCTTTATTTTATATGCGCATGGTCGCACATTCCAGATCAGGTCTGTCCCCGTATGAGGTCGTTTTCGGCCGCCCCCCTAACATGTGGGGTACTCCTAGACCCCGAAGTATTACCGATGTTTCAAGTAATATGCTGACAGATTACCTAGCTTCCTTGATGTCTGCCCTCAACTCTTGTCGTTCACAGGTTGCCGCCGCATTTCCAGACAATACCGAGGTGGCACCGCATGAAATCGTTCCAGGATCCATGGTCTTGGTCCGCAATTTTGACCGCTCAAGTCCGCTGGAGCCACGCTGGAAGGAGCCCCGACAGGTCCTCCTCGCTACCCGTACAGCCGTGAAGTTGGAGGGTCGCAAAGGCTGGGTGCACCTTTCACATATAAAGAAGTTTTATGGACTGAAACCCGTCTCAAAGAACATTTCCCAGGATTTGAAGGATTGCCAAAATATTGTTCTCAAGGACTGTCCCGCAAAAGACATTGCTACAAACCCTCCCCTGTTAGAGAAAACTCCGCAACAGGAGTATAAGTTGAAACTCCGGTCTAGTAAAATAAGTCAGCCAGTTTGATTGTCTAAGTCCTCCCCTAGGTGAAACGGTTAGACTGTTTCTGACATGTATAAAATAGACCCCCATAGTGAGAGAGTTAGTCAAAACTCAATTCGATGTATCGTTTTTCTATGTTTCATATTGTTTCTCAGCATTATGATTTCCTGCACCAGTTATGCATTTTTCTTGTATTTCCCAGTTCTTCATGTAAATAAGTCTGCTAATGCTACAGTAGAGCACACGTTTAGTGATCTGCCTCCTCATGAACTCTCTTACCGCCTCGCTATGAAAAATAATTCTTTCATCCGCATGTTACATTACTCACATCAGACCAGCAATGCCACTAATTGTTGGGTGTGTGGTCGACTCCCCCCTTTCCAGATACCGAAGGGAGTTCTGCCACTTTTTCCTTATCCATTTTCACATAATGGTTCGTGTGGAGCATGGTCCACGTTAACGTCATCCTCAACAGATATGTCTTTTCTTAACAGTACATGTTTTCCAGACAAGCAAGGTCTCCCCCACAGAACCGGGTTAGATCTAGAAAATGAAGTGTATAATTTAGGTAACTATTCTTCGAATTTCATGGTCCTGAATGTTCAGTCTGATACTACTCCAGACTTACCTGCTATTTCAGTACTACCAGTTAAAGGCGAATTATGTGTCCGAAATAATGGTTCCGTACATGTAGGACATAGTGATTGTACTACTATTGTCAAGTATAGTGACAGTGGGAAATCCATTTTCAAAGCTTCACGTCATTCTTATTTTATTTGTGGTCAAACTGCATATGTTCGTCTGCCCCTCGATTGGGAGGGAACCTGTTACATTGCCTTCCTACTGCCACGAGTTTTCCTAGCCCCACCTGATTATCATAGAAACACACATCTAGTACACATTAGACATAGAAGGGAGTCCCCAATTGTCGATTATACTGAAACTGCTCTAGAACAGTATACAGATTTCAACAGAGGTTTCTTTTTCTTTATAGGACCTATCCAGAATAGTAAGCTAATCCGTAGGTTAACCAGAACCCTCGAAGCTGTAGTAAATGAGACTGCCTCTGCTCTAGGTAACTTAACTGAAGAGCAATCTGCTATGAGATTTGTCGTTTTACAGAATCGTCTCGTCCTTGACGTCATACTGGCCGATAGGGGCGGGGCCTGTAGAGTCATCGGATCTAGTTGCTGCATTTTCATTCCAAATAACGCGCCGTCTGTTTATTCAGCTATAACCAGACTCCATAAAATTGCCCATCTGTTACACCAAGATCCAGGCACCTGGACATGGTCCGGTTGGTTCTGGAATATAATTTCCGCCTGGGGATGGAAAGTCTTGTCCTTTCTAGGTATTGCAGTAGCGATCATATTCAGCTGCTGCCTCTGTATACAATGTGGCCCTGCGATTTGCGGCATCTGTGCTACCTCTTGTATTCCTAGTCCCAAGCCCCGTTCTAAATCCCGTTCCAGGATAATTCGAGACGAGCAAATGATACTGTATGAAATGATAGATGGTATCATGAATATTGATGTTTCCTGATGGAAACGTAGTGACAAGGAGGGAATGTGGAAAAGTAAATTTTGCCATGTTCTGTGTCCCTACGTGTCATCCATCATATGTTATGTGTGCATGATTAAATATGCATATGCATTCCCTATGTTCGATTAATGACGCAATTACAGTTGTGTCCACCTCTAGTATGCCAGTTTCCAGTTCTCGTGAATACTACGAATATCAGGCCTATGTAAAGCTACGTTGCCACGTTTCTCAGTGTGCACGTTATTCTATTGAAAAGTCCCCGTTTCTAGGCCTCAAAAGGGCCCGGACACCAGATTCAGCTCCTGTCTCCTGAAGCCTCGCTGAGGAGCGATACAGCCCCCACCTGTATCCTCGACCCTTCACTTACTTCCTGCCTCGCAGTGCCCGGCTCACCCTGGCTCTGCCTCTGAGTCTGCCAAGAATATGTTATGATTCCAGTTATCAGTTCAGTCCTCCTTCTCTGCATTCCTAAAGCTACTGAATCGCATCGATAGTTTCCGTCATTGTCTAGCCTTCACGTCTCCACGTTAGAGAAATACTGCATTTAATGGTCATTTAATATTCTTCATCACGCACTACATGTAGAATAATGCATGGTCCAGTCTTAGAATCAAGTTAGCCTTTCCCCTCCTGACTTCTAGTTTATATCAACATGTTCTCTAAACATCAGATACTAGATGCTGTTTAGGTACATGTCGCCCTGACTCTCCAGACTTCAGTCTCTGCTCCTAGCACAGAGTTCATAGCCCCCAGCTTCTCCTAGTAACACGTCATTGCTAGTTTGCGCGCACCATCAGGTTAGAGGTCCCGGCTCCTCAGGTAGCCCCCTCCATGGTTTCCGCCCCATACATGACATATTCTGTTACGTTTGCATCACATGTCTATGTATACGCCCTGTTACACCTCTTTTCACCCTTATCTTTCGCGACTGCTACGCGTCACGCCTTTTGCTCCACCCACTGCTACGCCTATTGCAATGTAATGCTATGTGTTTGCGTTATGTATATATGCTCATGCACTGTTATTAAAAAGTTATTCCCCTTGTCCCGATCCTGACCCCGGCAGCGCTGCTGGGCCTTGCCATCCTATTCCTGTATTTGCTGTATTAAACCTGCAAAACTCCTACTACCTCGAATCTTGACTCTTATTTATTGAGCTATCTGTTATTCATTTATTCATTCAAAAATAGGGTATTATTTATTTATTTACCACACTTGGACCAACCAGTAGCATTCATTAGCCGGAGGCTACTCCCTCGAGGACAAAGGTGGAGCACCATCGAGCGGGAAGCCTTCGCGGTGGTTTTGGGCCCTGAAAAAGTTGAGGCCCTACCTGTTCGGTACTCACTTCCGGGTCCAGACCGACCACCGACCCCTCCGGCGGCTAATGCAGATGCGGGGGGAGAACCCCAAACTGTTGCGCTGGTCCATCTCCCTCCAGGGGATGGATTTCACTGTTGAGCACCGGCCTGGTGTTGACCACGCCAACGCAGACGGCCTGTCCCGATTCTTCCGCCTCAGCGAAGAGAACCCCCAAGAGGATGGGTAGTTCTCCCCGCCTTCAGCTGGGGGGGACGCGTGTTGGACCCGGCCTCGTGGCGTGGTTCGCCTCTGTCCCTCCACCCCCTGCGAGCGTAGGCCTGCACCCTGAGTCCCCTACGCAGCCTCCCCGTTAGTGTCCCTGCAACCCGAGTTTCGATGGCACCTCCAGCCTCCCCTGAGAGACCGATATCTGTCACACCATTGGCCTCCCCCTGGGGGCCAGTTTCGATTGCACCTCTGGCCTCCCCGAGTGCTGGCTCCAGACCCGCTGGGCGTCTGGGAATTCCCGGACCCATCTTTTCAAAGGATCAAAGAGCCAACCGCCGGACCTCGCCAACGACCAGCCCCCAGGGCTTGAGACCTCCGCCTGCGAGGGTCCGGACATCAAAGGGGCCCTGGACTATATCTGGGCCCGCCCGACAACTAGCGGGCAGTTGTATCTTGGACCTGAAGCCTGCTGATCTGATCGCGGCTGACCCTGAGACGAACTCAACCTCGCATCGCTGAGCCCTGCTGACGCTGTCGCGGCTCCCTCTTCGCAACAAGGAACTGAACCACCTGAGCCCTGCTGACGCTGTCGCGGCTCGTCCTCCCTAACCATCGGAGCCCTGCTGACGCTGTCGCGGCTCGAAGCTGAACTTGTAACCATTGGAGCCCTGCTGACGCCGTCGCGGCTCGAAGCTGAACTTGTAACCATCGGAGCCCTGCTGACGCTGTCGCGGCTCGAGCTGAATTCGCAACCATCGGAGCCCTGCTGACGCTGTCGCGGCACGTCCTCTCTAAGACCTCGGAGCCCTGCTGATGCTGTTGCGGCTCGAGCTTGAACTTGTGCCCATCTGAGCCCTGCTGACGCTGTCGCGGCTCCTCGCGAACTTCTCCGGATCGAGCCCTGCTGACCTCGTCGCGGCTCGAGGAGTACTCTGGTCCGGCTGGACCATCGAAACCACTATCACGACCGAGCCGACTCGACGTGGGTGAAGCAGCCAGTACGCCATCATCTCCCGTATCCCCCGGCTCGAGGATTGAGAGCTGTGCGTAGGGTACGCCTCGTACTGGCCCAAAGGCTAAAGACTGTCCCGCTTCCCTCCTCCTGAATCCTCAAAGACTTTTATGATCCCTTGATGATTCTGTACATAAGAGTGCTACTTTCCTTTACTGCTTATAAAGAACTTGTTACTGAGATACATCGGTGTGGTGTCCGTTTGTAAGTGTGGTGTGAGCTCAGTGTGTACGATCCTAGACTCGAAGTCCTCCCCGGTGAGGACCTCACGATAAGACTCGGCAAGATCTGTAGGTGAGGTGGGTCCTGGGGTGGTCGGGTGAGCACAACCTGGCCCTCTGAGAATGCCCTGTCTAACAACAACTATAACCACACACACACAACCACACACACAACCACACACACACACACAACTATAACCACACACACAACCACACACACACACACACACACAACTATAACCACACACACAACCACACACACACACACACAACTATAACCACACACACAACCACATAACCACACACACACCTATAACCACACACACAACCACACACACAACTATAACCACACACACAATCACACACACAACTATAACCGCACACACAACCACACACACAACTATAACCACATACACAACCACACACACACACAACTATAACCACACACACAACCACATAACCACACACACACAACTATAACCACACCCACAACCACACACAGCCACACAACCACACACAACCACACACCACAACCATACACACCACACACACACACAACCACACACACAACCACACATAAACACACAGCCACAACCACCCCCACAAACACACACAACCACACCCACCCAACCTCACAACCACACCCAACCTCACAACCACACCCAACCAACCACAACCACACACACAACTATAACCACACAGCACCACACACAGCACCACACAGCACCACACACTATAACCACACACACAACCACATAACCACACACACAACTATAACCACACACACAACCACACACACAACTATAACCACACACACAACCACACACACAACTATAACCACACACACACACACAACCACATAACCACACACACACAACTATAACCACACACACAACCACACACACACAACCACACACCACAACCATACACACCACACACATACACACAACCACACACACAACCACACATAAGCACACAGCCACAACCACACACACAACCACACACAACCACACACAACCACTCCCACAAACACACACAACCACACACACCCAACCTCACAACCACACCCAAACTCACATCACACCCAACCAACCACAACCACACACACAACTATAACCACACACACAACTATAACCACACACAACTATAACCACACACACAACTATAACCACACACACAACTATAACCACACAGCACCACACACAGCACCACACAAAGCACCCCACACAGCACCACACACAGCACCACACACAGCACCACACACGGCACCACACACAGCACCACACACACACAACCACACACACAACCACACACACACAACCACACACACAACCACACACACACAACCACACACACAACCAATGTTCCCTCTACTTTTTTTCCTCTGTGTGCGGCAGTGTAGGGTCTATGTGTGCTGCAGTCATGGCTATGGGCGGGAAACATCCTTTACAACACGATGTTTACACCGCGCGACCTTTACGACGCAGCCATTACAACGCAAGTCATTACTACGACTTGCGCTGGATGGCGCTCTTGGTTAAGGAACAGTTTGATTTTCTATTCCAACACCTTCCCTACTGTTACGTGGGCTGGAGTTGGAATAGAAAATTAAATTAATCCTCAATCCAGCGCCCTCCAACGCAAGTCGTTGTAACGCCTTGCATTTTGAAAACCGCGTTGTTAAGTACCGCAATCAAAATGATCGTGTTGTACTGACGTACATCCCTATGGGCTCCAGGAACCAGACAGCGCGTGTGTGCATCGCCAGGTTGGGCTGTGGGGTGAGTGTGTGCATTTGTTAAGGTTTTCGAGTTCATTGCAGCTCATGATGAGAGCTGCGATTACCATGAAAACTTTAACAAATGCACAGAGACATCCTAAGGATTTTGAGTGCCTGGGCCAAACTTATTTGTGGGACCCCTGATTAGAACAGCTTTGGATTTATGATCAAATTTCAGCTTTTTCATGTCTTATTTGGCCAGGTCACCGACACTGCAGAGGCACTTTTTTCCAAATTCAAAATGTGCTTCCATCTAATACTCAGGGATAGTGGTATGTGTTTTCAAAATTGTAACATAGTCTGAAGGAAAAGGACAGAGGAACAAAGTAGAAAAAAAGTCAGGGCGCAAAGACAATTCATGGGGATGGGGTAATGGAGAAATTGGTAAGAGAGGGACGGAAAGAGAAAGGCAGCCAGAGGCTTTGGAGAACTGGGATGGAGAACGGAGAATGGAAAATCGGTAAGAGAGAAAGCAAAGAACAGGCAGTGAGAGGGAAATGGAGACAAGAATGGGATGGGGAGAAGGGGAAGTGGGTAAACGTGGAGCGGTACAGATATGAGGAAGAGGAAAAGGAAGAGAAGGAGACGGCAAGAGCAGCTGGGAGTGGAAGTAAAAAGGACAAAACATATGTCAGAGAAGACAGTGAGTGTGGCTCAGAAGTAGCGTCTCTGCATATCGACGTTGGGATTCTATATGGAGCCTTTTTCGCCATCTTGTCATTTCTAAACGCTCGCTCTATGTAACTGTGCTCACTTGAACGAACTAAGAAGGGTGGAAGGCTGGTTAGGCCTTGCCATCATTTTGAATCGTGCCAAGATGCAGGTCTGAGCAGGTGGCAGCTGCAAGGGTGTAAATGACTGATCCATCTGTCGGGAGTATTCTCTTCACTAACACTTGCTTCCCTTCTCTCTTTTGAAACTCAGGGGAAGCAACATAGTTGTGGTGTCAACGGGGCTTTAAGTGGAAGCTTTCAATATTATATGAAAGCCATAGTTGCTGCTTATTTATCTCATACAATTAACAACCACTGACAAAGCCAATAGTCTGACTTGTTGTAGGTATGATGTTACTTGTATAATATATATGGATGCAATCACATCCTATTCCTGGGTAACAGTGGTCTTTATAAATTTAAATCAATCAAGTATACATTATAATATAAGAGTTATCTTTACCATTTGGTCCATAATTGATGCACGTTTTGAATAGCAGCAGACTGTTAAAAAAATATGGAGCTACTTATAGTCTGGTTTATGGTGTGCTATATTGCATTCTGATATATAGGGCATTTAAAAATAATTTGTGATTCTAGATAATACTGTCAGTGTACTTGTCTATGTAAATGGGATAATGTGAAAGACAAAAAGAAAGAAGGAAAGAGAGAGAAAAAGAGAAAGAAAGAAAGAGAAAGAAAGAGAAAGAAAGAAAGAAGGAAAAGAAGAAAGAAAGAAAGGAAGAAAGGAAGAAAAGCTTTATTTTAATAGCTCTTTCTTTTCAGGTGTGACAGCCCCGTTTGGTCAACTCAAATGAACCTAGGAAGTATTGGTTGTGTCCTACAAACAGATTTGAGACAGCAATGTTTCAATTTGTCACCCACGGGGTTGACGTCAAGCACTGTACGAAATACAGCCTGTCTTTAGAGCCAACAAATCAGTTCTCACATCTCCAACAGCACAAATCTGAGACTGGTTCGGTGGCGTAGAGAAGAGGTTTTCAGTCACCTTGTGGTGCATACGTGTGAGTTTCATGGTAAAACTAGGGCTGCTTCCAGACAGTACTGTCTCTAGAAGTGAGTTATGTGCGTTCAGGATTGCTTCTGCAAAGTAGTCGTGCTTTTAAGATGAACATGCACCTTTAATGTGCGTGCTTTTATTCCCGATTTCTGTGCTACAGAAATATTTTACAATCGGAGAGGGAAGGAGGGTAAAGGAAGAAAGGAAGCAGAAAATAAGTAACAAACACAAAGGAAACACTACTTTAGAGTCAGAGCGAAAGTAATAAAAAAGGAAGTAAAATAAAGTGTCATACAATGAATAAAGGGACGATGGGAAAGAAGAAAATTAGACTGCCAGGCTGAAAAAGACAAAAAATAAACAACAAAAAAACCTAAACGGGTAAACAAACTTACGGACTATTTAACCCCTTCCATGCTGGCCGACGGCAGCACTACCTCGCTGGTGCTGCCGTCGGCCAATGGCTGACGCGGCCCCGCCGTTTTGCAGAAGTGCTGCACTTCCGAAAAATCGCAGCCGCATGGAAGGTGTTAAAGATGCATTATAGGCAAATTGAAAAAAGAACTATGTAAATAAACACAACAATACACATATATGATGATCTATGCTCAAACATAATTATAATCAAGATATCACAAATCATGTTGGAATGCCATGCCGCCCTCGCCATTTGACTCAAAAAGACTCCAATCACAAGAATATTGGGACAATTCAGGTTTAGAAATCCCGCACTTATTTTGAAGTTTCGAGTTTGTGGTGATTCAACCCTGTATCGGCCTTCTGAAAATATTTTTCATGTGTTTAAGAGGACAAACTTATTCTGTTTACTCATGGTCCTACCACGGGGAAACGTACATTTGCCATTCTGTGGTGAGATATAGCCCAGCTCTGTTAAGAGTGACAGTCCTGCCAAGCGTCACGCAACTGGTGTGACACTCACGCATTTCAGCACGGTGATCCGCATCACCGCACTGAAATGGATTGTCACGCATACCAGCAGCGCCTGTCACTAACTGTGCCCGGGGCTCTCTCTGCAGTGCTGCTCCCTCCGAGTAGTGCGCGCGCCGGCCTGCCCGTCGTGTTAGTTAACCAGACTCACACACCTGCAGCTCTCAGCTCTGATAGCGCTACAACTAGTATCGACTCTACCACCAGGAGCTTCCTCAGCCTGTTGCCCTGGAAACAGAATGCTTCTACCTGAATTTTAATAGTGCGCGGGCGCGGCTCTGACACAGGGGCCGGGCTGCCTGCTGGGCTCTCAGTCCGATCGGCTTCAGCCAATCACTGACGACCGTGTCACCAGGGGGGCCGGGCGGGAATTATTAATCCGGATGTGTGCGGCGGCGGTACTGCCGTCATGTCCGGCCCGGAATTTAAAGTCGGCGGCGGGGGAAATGAGACTGCAGCCTGCCACAGCCTCTCTCGTGCCATGATGGCAAGCCGCCCTCCGCGGGCCACAAATCGATTGCGGCGCGGCCACCTGCGCCCCGCAAACCTGAGGCTGCAGCAGCCGACCAGCTGGCGAAAAGTCAGCTATGGGCTGTTTGACCACTGGAGGACGAGGGAGAACGAGCGCCGTGGCGGGGGCGCTGAGGCGAGGAGTGTCCGACGACGAGTAGAGGCAGCAGCAAGCAGCTCTGCCCGGATGAAGACAGCAGTGCCCTGGCAGTAGTGGCAGCCACTGCTGCACATCAGGGCTGGGCAGCAGCAGGTGTTCTCTAGTCAACAAGTAAGTGTCAGCCCCCACGCAGCGCTGGCTGCGCATACGAGCGACGCCGGTGATGATCTGATGTCCGCACTGACTGTAGTTTATTTTTATTAATGTTCAGCAGTGCGCACATCGTGCATATTTTTAATATGCAAGTGTAATTGCGTGTACTTTGTTGGTTATCGGGTTTACTTATTTCATGTAATGTCATTGGCCACACGCACTATACTAGCAAAGTTCTTCACACGACTTTTAAAATTGAAACAATGCATTGGGCTGACACCTTGTATGCTTTGTGTACAGATCGGTCAAACGTAAATTACAGTGTTTACACAGTGACTGCACAATGCTCTAGCTAAAGTCACATAATATCAGTCATTCTCGCAAGAATTACGCTTATTAGATGCGAAAAATCATAATTTTGTCCACTGAAAACATAATCGCCCTAACACAGGCACGCATGCATAAACTGTACCTTTCTTCTACTGAGGACTTTTGTTAAAAGCGGGAAAGTGAACAGCAAAATAAAGTAACTGTTCGACAAATACGCAGAACTTCCTGCATTTTAAACAGAGCGGTCTGGTGTTTCATATTATTGTTCATAGGAGGCCCAGTCCTGTGCAGTCGGTGTAAGGCGGTAATAGTTGCCTTCTGTATGTGCACATCATGCATTAGTCGGTGACGAAGGAGGAGCCTCAGGCAGATTAAGAGAGCACGTCACAATCATAAACCCTAAATCCCGCCAAGATTAGGCCGGCGGGAGCATCACAGGCGGGAGCAATAGGGTTAGTCTCCCATTTCTGGTGCTCTGCAACAGTTTCAAGAAGTTCTTGGAGTTTCTTGTTGCTCAATTGGCTGTAATTTCTGATATTTATAAGGTTCCATTGTCTTAATTGCATGATTTCTGCTCGCGAGAAAGTGTCACTCATAGTCGTTGAAATGTCACTCATAATTTCACTCAAATTTTTAAAATGTCACACATGGCAATCTGAAACCTTGGCAGCTATGGAGTGATTCAGCAAGTCTTCAAATACGACGTGTGCCTTTCACACCGTGTTTGTAGAGTTGCTGCATTTCTTTTCTTACCAGAGCTGGGCTGCGGGGTGATTGTGGGCCTTTGTTAAAGATTTCCGGTTAATCGCAGCGCCCGTCTGGAGCTGAAATTAACAAGAAAACTTTAACTAAGTCTCACAATCACCCCACAGCCCAGCTCTGGTAAGATGAGAAAATCAGCAAGTCTCCGAACACGACGTGTGCTCTGTTCTTAATAGAGTGCCCAGCTGCAGGGTGATGGGCATATTGTTTGCTTTTCTTTAAAGTATTCATGCTAATTGCAGCTGGTGATGGCGCTACAATTAGCAGGAATACTTAAACAACAGCACACATCATGCACTGCAGCCTGAAAGAAACACCCGTTTTTCGCGCTGCTTGCTTTTTAAAAGCAGCGGCACAAACGTACTTGTTTAATGTTCTGTGTGTGTGGGCGCTCCACACACAGCCCTGCGCGCTTCATGAAACAGAGATGCGCGCGCACACGCCCACCCGCGTACTTTATTGGGAACAGTGCACACAACCACACCCAACAACCCAACCACACACACACAAACACAACCACAAACACACAGCCACAACCCCACACACAACCACACCCAACCACCCCTACAAACACACACAACCAAACACACAACCACACACAATCACACACACAACAACAATCACACACACACAACTATAACCACACACAACCACACATACACACAACTATACCCACACACACATAAACACACACAACAACCACACACACACAACCACAC
Organism: Lissotriton helveticus; assembly: GCF_964261635.1. NCBI lineage: Eukaryota > Metazoa > Chordata > Amphibia > Caudata > Salamandridae > Lissotriton > Lissotriton helveticus. Next base: position 88,886,439 of record NC_136057.1, read on the forward strand.
ACACACACACACAACCACACACACACAACCACCACACACACACACCACACACACACAACCACACACACACAACCACACGCACACAACCACATGCACACAACCACATACAACTGCACACACACAGCGACACACAATCACACACACACAATCACAACCACACACAATCACAACCACACACAATCACAACCACACAACTATAACCATACACAACCACACATACACACAACTATAACCACACACACATACACACACACAATAACAACCACACACACACAACCACACACACACACAACCACCACACACACACAACCACAAACACACACAACCACACACACAACCACACACACAACCACACGCACAACCACACGCACACAACCACATACAACTGCACACACACAACCACACACAATCACACACACACAACCTCACACAACCACACACAATCACAACCACACACAATCACAACACCACACACACAACCTCACACACACACAACCACACGCACAACCACAATCACACGCACAACCACAATCACACGCACAACCACACACACACACAACCAAACCCACAACCACACACAACCGCACACACACACACAACCACACACACAACACACACGCACACAACCACATGCACACAACCACATGCAACCGCACACACACAACCACAAACACAATCACACAACCACACACATTCACAACCACACAACCACATTGGTTGCTGTGTAATTATGTGGTGTGTAATTATGTGGCACAGTGGTATTGTGTGGAGTGTATGTTGTATTCAGTAGAGTGTAATTGTGTGCAGTGTAATTGTGTGGCACTGAGTGGTATTATTTGGAGTGTATGTTGCATTGAGTGCAGTATAATTATGTAGCATATAATTATGTGGCAATGAGTGGTATTGTGTGGAGTGTATGTTGCATTCAGTAGTGTAATTATGTGGCGTGTAATTATGTGGTACTGAGTGGTATATGGAGTGTATGTTGCATTGAGTGCAGTGTAATTATGTGGCACTGAGTGGTATTTGGAGTGTATGTTCCATTGAGTGCAGTGTAATTATGAGGTGTGTAATTATGTGGCACTGAGTGGTATTTGGAGTGTATGTTCCATTGAGTGCAGTGTAATTATGTGGCGTGTAATTATGTGGCACTGAGTGGCATTTGGAGTGTATGTTTCATTGAGTGCAGTGTAATTATGTGGCGTGTAATGATGTGGCACTGAGTGGTATTTGGAGTGTGTGTTGCATTGAGTGCAGTGTAATTATGTGGCGTGTAATTATGTGGCATTGAGTGGGATTTGGAGTGTATGTTGCATTGAGTGCAGTGTAATTATGTTGCGGGTAATTATGTGGTACTGAGTGGTATTTGGAGTGTATGTTCCATTGAGTGCAGTGTAATTATGTGGCGTGTAATTATGTGGCACTGAGTGGTATTTGGAGTGTATGTTCCATTGAGTGCAATGTAATTATGTGGCACTGAGTGGGATTTGGAGTGTATGTTGCATTGTGTGCAGTGTAATTATGTGGCGTGTAATTATGTGGCACTGAGTGGGATTTGGAGTGTATGTTGCATTGAGCACAGTTTAATTATGTGATGTGTAATTATGTGGGACTGAGTGGTATTTGGAGTGTGTGTTGCATTGAGTGCAGTGTAATTATGTGGCATGAAATTATGTGGCACTGAGTGGTATTTGGAGTGTGTGTTGCATTGAGTGCAGTGTAATTATGTGGCGTGTAATTATGTGGCACTGAGTGGTATTTGGAGTGTGTGTTGCATTGAGTGCAGTGTAATTATGTGGCGTGTAATTATGTGGCACTGAGTGGGATTTGGAGTGTATGTTGCATTGGGTGCAGTGTAATTATGTGGCATGAGACAGAGCTCTTGAGGCAGAAAGCCGAGAGCAGGAAGCAATTTTAAAAGATTACGTTTTAAACTTGTTGTGATACCTTGTGTTCTTAAAATCCTATCTTACAGAGACAGAGCTCTTGAGGCGGAAAGCCGAGAGCAGGAAGCAATTTTAAAAGATTACGTTTTAAACTTGTTGTGATACCTTGTGTTCTTAAAATCCTATCTTACCTCTTGCTCCCCTTGGTGATTGCCTCCCCGCGCAGCCGAGTCAGGTGCTGAAGCGGGTCACAGGACAATCGCCGTGAACCCCCGGGCTACGCCCACTGACACAGGCCACGCCCCCTTTAACTATATCAAGGCGCGCTTTCTGGGCAGCGTTCGTATGAGACAGACCTCTTGAGGCGGAAAGCCGAGAGCAGGAAGCAATTTTAAAAGATTACGTTTTAAACTTGTTGTGATACCTTGTGTTCTTAAAATCCTATCTTACAGAGACAGAGCTCTTGAGGCGGAAAGCCGAGAGCAGGAAGCAATTTTAAAAGATTACGTTTTAAACTTGTTGTGATACCTTGTGTTCTTAAAATCCTATCTTACCTCTTGCTCCCCTTGGTGATTGCCTCCCCGCGCAGCTGAGTCAGGTGCTGAAGCGGGTCACAGGACAATCGCCGTGAACCCCCGCGCTACGCCCACTGACACAGGCCACGCCCCCTTTAACTATATCAAGGCGCGCTTCCTGGGCAGCGTTCGTATGAGACAGAGCTCTTGAGGCGGAAAGCCGAGAGCAGGAAGCAATTTTAAAAGATTACGTTTTAAACTTGTTGTGATACCTTGTGTTCTTAAAATCCTATCTTACAGAGACAGAGCTCTTGAGGCGGAAAGCCGAGAGCAGGAAGCAATTTTAAAAGATTACGTTTTAAACTTGTTGTGATACCTTGTGTTCTTAAAATCCTATCTTACCTCTTGCTCCCCTTGGTAATTGCCTCCCCGCGCAGCCGAGTCAGGTGCTGAAGCGGGTCACAGGACAATCGCCGTGAACCCCCGGGCTACGCCCACTGACACAGGCCACGCCCCCTTTAACTATATCAAGGCGCGCTTTCTGGGCAGCGTTCGTATGAGACAGAGCTCTTGAGGCGGAAAGCCGAGAGCAGGAAGCAATTTTAAAAGATTACGTTTTAAACTTGTTGTGATACCTTGTGTTCTTAAAATCCTATCTTACAGAGACAGAGCTCTTGAGGCGGAAAGCCGAGAGCAGGAAGCAATTTTAAAAGATTACGTTTTAAACTTGTTGTGATACCTTGTGTTCTTAAAATCCTATCTTACCTCTTGCTCCCCTTGGTGATTGCCTCCCCGCGCAGCTGAGTCAGGTGCTGAAGCGGGTCACAGGACAATCGCCGTGAACCCCCGGGCTACGCCCATTGACACAGGCCACGCCTCCCCTTCTTGATATATAAGAATGTGCCATTTCCGGAAGCGCAGCGGACGGGCGCAGCGGGCGCGCCGGCGGTGCGCCGAAGGCGCGCCAAAGGCAAGCCCGTCTGCGCCCGTCTGCGCCCGTCCGCGACCTTACGGGACCAGGGGCCACTACCCCTGGCCCCCACACCATCCAGGTCAGGACGTACAGCTCGGCGGCCATCCACAACATAGGATCTACAGCCGCTACATACTGTACACACATCTATTCACCAGCTGAACTCCCCTCCCGATGCCTTGGATGTGAACACCCTTTTGTAAACACCACGCCGTCAGGCACGACTCAGGAATATTATATGTATGTGCTAAACTGCCGTTCACTACCAAGGCACAGCACACAAATTGCCCTGCTGCTAGAAGAGCGCAAACCTGACGCTATCTTCCTGACCGAGACGTGGCTTACGTCCCAATCAGAGCCAGACATAGTCTCAGCCCTTCCCCCTGGCTTTCAAATCTATAGACTAGACCGGACAAAGGGGAGAGGAGGAGGCCTGGCTATCATTCTTAAAGACCAGTATCACTGTCGCGTTACAACTGAAACTATTCCTGAGTGCGAGAGTCTAGCATTTAGTATAGATTTCACGGCGAACAGCTCCTTCTCCGGCACCCTGATATATCGTCCCCCTGAACCAGTTAAGCTGTTTCATAGATCCCTTCCAGAAATTATAGCCAATCGAATCATGACAGCTGCTAATTACACGGTACTAGGAGACCTTAATTTCCATTTTAACTCCCCCTCAGATCATACTGCCTTGTAACTAACAGATGATCTAGCAGCCCTACAATTAACCCAGCTGGTCACAGCTCCAACCCATGAAAAGGGTAACCTCCTCGATCCGATCTTCAGCAATTGCACCGACTTGGTGGTGGGGCAACCCATTCGCCTCCCCTGGACGGACCATTTTTTAATCCCGCTTACCTGGCTCACTGTCAAGACCCCCCTGGCCACCCCCCAAATTATAACGAAGAGAAACTGGGCAAAACTACCTATGGAGTCTTGGAAACCCAACCTAGATTCCACTCGCCCACCCCCCTGTACAGACCCTAACCTAGCATACACAAATTATGAGGGCTGGATTAGGGACTCACTAGATACGATTCTCCCTTCCCGGAGATCTATGCCAAAGAGGCTGCACAAATCAGCTCCCTGGTTCTCGGACACCTTAAGAGAACAAAAACGCCTCTGTAGGAAACGAGAGAGAGCGTGGCGACTAAACTTCTTACCTGAAAAAAAGTCCCAATACAAAGAGGCAATTAAGGCCTATAGAGACGGGGTTAGGGCAGCCCAGGCTACCTACTTTGCAGATAAAATCATGGAAGCCAAGTCCAAACCCAGGGAAATCTTTCAATTATTAAAAAAATGCACTAAAGTGAACACGGCTCCCCCCCTGACAAAAACACAAGAACAATGTAATGAGCTAGCGGATTTCTTTCACAATAAAGTCACCCAGATCTATTCCTCTTTCCCGACAGTAGCCACCAATTCGGGAACAGTCATTCAAACATCTGCAAGAAACTCCACCCCCCCAGACCAGGCAATTTTAGAATATTTCCCCCCACTTGACCTTGACACCCTCCATCAATTGGCACGCCAAGTCAAACCTGGCTCCCCCCGTGACCCAGCCCCACCTGAGATATTCCTCCAGGCAAGCCAAGCCACCCTGCCCGTGGTTCTAGATCTACTAAACTCCTCCATCTCCTCTTGTAAAGTGCCCAATGCATGGAAGAGAGCTATGGTTCGGGCACTATTAAAAAAAAACAATCTCAACCCAGATGATCACTCCAGCTATCGCCCTATCTCACTACTTCCCTGGGTAAGCAAGGTCCTGGAGAAGTATGTCAACACCCAGTTAGTCCAATTTCTTGAAAACAACTTGTTATTGGACTCGACCCAGACAGGCTTCAGACCCAGACATGGTACTGAGACCGCCTTGCTAGCGGTTACCGAAGAAACACGAAGGATACTAGATCAGGGAGGATCAGTGGCAGTGATCCTCCTTGACCTAAATGCAGCCTTTGACACGGTCAGCTATGCCACCTTGCTGAACCGTCTACGCAATGTCGGAGTAACAGGAGATGCATTGAAGTGGCTTGACTCCTTTTTGACCAACAGATCAATTCAGATCTTCGACGGGGAAACAGTGTCAGCTAGAAAATCACTTAGCTGTGGGGTGCCGCAGGGCTCCTCTTTGAGCCATGCACTGTTCAACATATACATGAAACCACTGGCTGGGGTCGTCGAACCATACGGTATTAAAATCATATCATATGCTGACGATACCCAGCTAGTGGTTTCCCTGGCTCAAGAGGGCAACAGGCAAACATCGGAAGGTCTGATGAAATGTCTAGAGCATGGGTACTCACAAACTTTCTCTCGGGGGCCAAATTTACAGTGTGGTTTGTGGCCGAGGGCCGCACTGGTGGGGGCGGGGTCAGTGGGGGAGGGGGCGGGTCTAGAGCAAAATAAAAACTGTTACCATGAGGTTGAACACAGGCCCCTGCAGCGGACGCCTTCGTCCACTGAGTCACCAGACCCGGCATACACACATTTCTCTCTCTCTCTCTCTCTCTCTCTCTCTCTCTCACCCTCTGTCACCCTCACACTGACTGTCTCTCTCTCTCTCTCTCTCTGTCTCACTCCCTCTCTCTCTCTCACCCTCTGCTACCCTCACTCTGTCTCTCTCTCTCCCTCCCTCCCTGTCTCCGTCTCCCTCCCTCCCTCTGTCTCTGTCTCTCTCTGTCGGTCACCCTATTTCAACCTACCTCTGTCTCTCTCCCAATCTCCCTCTCTCTCCTTCCCCCTCTCTGTCTCCCTCCCTGTCTCCCTCTCCCTCGTCTCAGTCTCCCCCCTCCCTCCCTCTGTCTCCCTCCCTCCTTCTGTCTGACTCACTCCCTCTGTCTGTCTCCCTCCCTCCGTCTGTCTGTCTCCCTCTGTCTCCCTCCCTCTCTTTCTCCCTCCCTCTCTGTCTCCCCCTCCCTCCCTCTCCCCCTCCCATTTACAGACTTCTGGCTAGTAAACCTTTATGTAAAGACAGAACATTCCTAAATCATAGCCCTTCAGGAATTGTTCCAGAATTGAAGGTGATAGGAGAGGGACTTCACGACCACCACTGATTTAAATGATGCATATTTTCACATTGCAGTGCATTCATTTCTCATTTTTATCTTCTTTTTGTGGCAAGCGAACATATCCCCAATTTAGTCTTGCGTTGCGGAATAATGTCAACTACATGGGTGTTTACAAATTGTTCGGTAGTGGGTGTGACACATTTACATTGTGAAAGTGCCCATGTATATCATAAGTCCATAATTAGAAGGCTGGTGCAAGAGAGCACAACTCAAAAATGCCATTTACTAGCTCAAAAACTTTGCTACTCAATCTTGGATTTAATACCACGGTAAAAAAAAGTCACATCTGCATTCCTAGCAAATACCGAATTTTCTGGATGAACTCTCAATTTAACGATGGAAAAGGTTTAAACTTAAACCGAGTGACTATGGTTGTTTCTAATTTACTACATGTCACAATCTCTAACAGTGAGAAAAGTAAAAAACGTAATAGTAATGCTGGTGGCATGCATCGCATTGGCTCTAAATGCTCATTTTCAAATGAATTCCTTGCTGGAATCATTGGCACAGCAGAGGTTAGAAGCAACTGGAATCTAGAAAGACTAGTGTTATAGCACGGAGTAAGGTACAGTCTAAAATTATTAAACAGTAAGAATGTGATGCTGAGCAGAGTTTTGCAGACCCACATTCACTAGTAACTGTCTCCCTTCCTCTGCCTCTCTCTCCTCCCTTACCCTCCATCTCCGTCCCTCTGTCATCTCACCTGGCGTGCGTGTGTGTCAGCCAGGGCTGAGGCAGCTCGCAGGCCGCACCCGAGTACTTCACAGGTCTTTAATAGACCACTTACTTGTTAATGAGGCTTTGTTGTAGTCTGCCTCTTTTTAGCGCCCCTGCATTTCCACTCTGGCCTTCCAACCCCCACAGAGCGCTGCTGCAACCGCAGTGTTTGTGGACACACTTTTTACATTTAAAAAAAAAAAAACACACACACACGGTGAAAGCGTCCGTCAATCCCCGCCCAGCATGAGGGCACAGCTCGGCAGAAAGAGGCCCTGGCACCGGGCGCTTTCAAAGGCTCCACAGAGAGGCCCTCAGCACCCCACGGGCTGCTGCCAGTCGAGGCTCCCAGAAAAACAAACACAGCTTTTGGAGGGCGACGCAAATCATTTAATGTGCACGCATTTCAACCCCTTGTGCGTCTCGCTCGCTTTTGTAACACTCACTGCAAGAACAGCCGTGAAGCTATGAATTACCAGTCGGCTTCAATTAAAGAAATTACTTTGAATTTCATATGGGGTGAAACTTTATAGCGATAAATGGCACAGATCTAGCAGTGCTTGGCGCGCGAACACCACTACAAGTAATAATCGTGCACTCGGCAAGGTGGCCAGGGGTCCCACACACAGTGGGTATTACAGATGTCTGCAAGGTCCGCGGGCCGCAGCGGAAGGCTTGCCGGGCCGCCGCTGGCCCGCGGGCCGTACTATGAGTACCCCTGGTCTAGAGGATGTCAAGGAGTGGATGACATCCTCCTCTCTAAAACTTAATGGAGATAAAACTGAGCTCATGCTCCTGGGCCCAGTACTGCCAGTGTCTTTCACCTCCCTATGGCCTCCTTGTCTGGGCACCCCTCCTATTCCCAAGGAAAGTGTAAAAAGCCTAGGAGTATGGCTCGACAAAAACCTCTCCTTCTCCACTCAGGCCACTAAGCTTTCCGCTACATGCTTTGGCTTGCTCAGAATATTGAGGAAAGTTCTACCTCTTCTGCCAATGGAAGCCAAACAAGTGGCAGTGCAAGGCCTGATTCAGTCCCGGCTAGACTCGAACAACGCCCTATACGTGGGAGCCCCCGAGATGACCTTACGAAAGCTACAAGTGGTACAGAACTGCGCAGCCCGCACCCTGCTACAAATCCCACGTACTCAGTCAGCCAGACCCGCATTAAAAAGCCTACACTGGCTGCCAGTAAGGCAGAGAGTGGCATTCAAAGCATTATGCATTGCCCATCGGGCCTTCTGGAAAACAGGCCCCGCAATCAATATCAACTTAGTCACCCACTACCACCCAAAGAGAATCCTTCGGTCGACGGAGGCCTTCTTGGCCGTGGTACCTAAAGTAAGGAGAGCTAGGACCGGAGGAAGGATGTTTTCCCCAAACGCCTCGAAGTTGTGGAACTCACTGCCTTTACAACTCCGGTCCAATTCGAACTTGCTCTCCTTCCGCAAACAATTGAAGACCCTTCTGTTTGCAAGGTCCACTGAGCTCTAACCAATCCGCACTGCCCAGCCCTGTCTTCATGCTCAGCGCTTGGACGCCCACTGGGCAGCAATCGCGCTATACAAAAATTAATACAATACAATACAATACATGTAATTTTGTGGGACTGAGTGGGATTTCGAGTGTATGTTGCATTGAGTGCAGTTTAATTATGTGGCGTGTAATTATGTGGGACTGAGTGGTATTTGGAGTGTGTGTTCCATTGAGTGCAGTGTAATTATGAGGCGTCTAATTATGTGGCACTGAGTGGTATTTGGAGTGTATGTTTCGTTGAGTGCAGTGTAATTATGTGGCGTGTAATTATGTGGCACTGAGTGGCATTTGGAGTGTATGTTTAATTGAGTGCAGTGTAATTATGTGGCGTGTAATGATGTGGCGCTTAGTGGTATTTGGAGTGTGTGTTGCATTGAGTGCAATGTAATTATGTGGTGTTTAATTATGTGGCACTGAGTGGTATTCGGAGTGTGTGTTGCATTGAGTGCAGTGTAATTATGTGGCGTGTAATTATGTGGCACTGAGTGGGATTTGGAGTGTATGTTGCATTGAGTGCAGTGTAATTATGTGGTGTGTAATTATGTGGTACTGAGTGGTATTTGGAGTGTATGTTCCATTGAGTGCAGTGTAATTATGTGGCGTGTAATTATGTGGCACTGAGTGGTATTTGGAGTGTATGTTCCATTGAGTGCAGTGTAATTATGCGGCACTGAGTGGGATTTGGAGTGTATGTTGCATTGTGTGCAGTGTAATTATGTGGCGTGTAATTATGTGGCACTGAGTGGGATTTGGAGTGTATGTTGCATTGAGTGCTGTTTAATTATGTGGCGTGTAATTATGTGGGACTAAGTGGTATTTGGAGTGTGTGTTGCATTGAGTGCAGTGTAATTATGTAGCATGAAATTATGTGGCACTGAGTGGTATTTGGAGTGTGTGTTGCATTGAGTGCAGTGTAATTATGTGGCACTGAGTGGTATTTGGAGTGTATGTTGCATTGAGTGCAGTGTAATTATGTGGCATGAAATTATGTGGCACTGAGTGGTATTTGGAGTGTGTGTTGCCTTGAGTGCAGTGTAATTATGTGGCGTGTAATTATGTGGCACTGAGTGGTATTTGGAGTGTATGTTGCATTGAGTGCAGTGTAATTATGTGGCATGTAGTCATGTGGCACTGAGTGGTATTTGGAGTGTATGTTGCATTGAGTGCAGTGTAATTCTGTGCGTGTAATTATGTGGCACAGAGTGGTATTTGGAGTGTATGTTGCATTGAGTGCAGTGTAATTATGTAGCATATAATTATGTTGCACTGTGGTATTATGTGGAGTGTATTTATGTTGCATTGAGTAGAGTAATTATGTTGCATGTAATTATGTGGCACTGAGTGGTATTATGAGGAGTGTATGTTGTATTCAGTAGAGTGTAATTATGTGGCACTGAGTGTTGTTGTTTGAAGTGTATGTTGCATTGAGTGCAGTGTAATTATGTGCGTGTAATTATGTGGCACCGAGTGGTATTTGGAATGTATGTTGCGTTGAGCGCAGTGTAATTATGTGGCATGTAGTTATGTGGCACTGAGTGGTATTTGAAGTGTATGTTGCATTGAGTGCAGTGTAAATATGTGCGTGTAATTATGTGGCACCGAGTGGTTTTTGGAATGTATGTTGCGTTGAGCGCAGTGTAATTATGTGGCATGTAGTTATGTGGCACTGAGTGGTATTTGGAGTGTGTGACATGATGAAAAGGAGGGGGATTAGAGGCCACGGGTGAAAACATGGCGAAATCCCAGCTGGCTGCGCGAGGCCCCGTTCATACATCTGCTAAAAGACACATGCATCTCCTGCCAATTAGAATTCTAATGAGTTTGTTTAGGGATGTGGCTTGTAGGTGCTCACCCTCAGCAATATATTGTGGTATAATCCACTGGTAGAAGGCTGCAAATTTAAATGTCCGAATGCAAATGCTGTCCGAGTTGCCCCCTTTCGTCTTTAATAATGCTGTACTATAATTTAGTGGATGTTCGCTCTGTGAAGTCTCTGCTAGAGCGTAAACAACCAGGGAACGTTAATTTTGTGAAAGGGAAAGGATATTAAAGTTCATATTCATTATGGAAGTTTCTCATACTTATGATTCCTCTAGTGTGACTGTAAAGCTCAAATAACTGCAGTTTGAGGAGAGCATCTGTGATGCAAGCCATGTTATTCTGTTTGTTTATCATACAGATAACTCTGCATTTTGTTAGTACGTGCATGTCAAAGTGCTACATGCGCATGTGATATCACGTTATGTTCTATCACGAATTGGAACATAGACCCAAGAGATCCCGTTGTGTGCTGTGGAATTTGCTTATACTCCATCATTAGCCTAACATGCCCTGACTCGCGAATGAGGTTCATTGTCGTCAGCGTATGCAAAACATGCCCTATTCGAGACGTTAACCCCCGGGAGAAATATAGATTAATTTGTAAGAGGTGGAAGAGATGATGAAAAGGAGGGGGATCAGAGGCTGTGGGTAACTGTGACCACAGAGACATTATAGTGTGTTTAAATGTATGTGATACTCAGTGCATCTTAGTGTCTGTGTATACAACTAAAAGCAAAACAGGGCAGAGCAAACAAAACCCAGGGGGCGAGAAAGCAAATCGAAACGAACAACAAAATACGCATTAAGCGCAGTGAAACAGAGGAAGGGGGTGGAAAGAGCCTAAGGGAACAGCAGACGATAGCCAGAAACACCGGGGAGGGGCGACAGGGCAGAGCAGACAAAAGCCAGAAACACCGGGGGCGAGAAAGCAAATTAACTTGAAGCCTTTGAAGGCAAATGCCACGGGTCGCGCGCCTCAAACGCACAACTTTCACACGGATGTAAACCAAAACCGGTGCTCGGGCGCTTCCGCGAATAACAAGCATTGAGAGCCTGGTGGGGGGGAACAGCGAGTGGGAAGGAGCATATGGGCATGGGGTGTGAGTGAGGGGGAGCAGAAGTTTGATGTGGTGTGCGAGGCCAAGCGCGTGCTGGAGAAGCGTCATGCTTCAAGAGTTCACATGCATCGTGAGAAATCCGCTTGGTCAAGAGAGTTTGTTTCAAACACATCACTCTCGTCCTATTTATCCCTTCGGGATAGAACAGGCGAGACCTAAAAAAGCTGGAATGGTGCATTATGGTGGTGTAGAAAAAAAAAAGATAATAATAATAATGATAGAGCGCGCGGGTCACCCGACCAATAATTTCGCCACTTCCGGCTTCGGGCCCATATATTTCAAATCACCATATACATTGATCGGATGACCTCACGGTCTACTACCAATAATTGTGTGAGTCCCTTACGTTATTCTTTAGAGTACCCGACTTACCATCCACCGATGCAGGTACCTATGACCACAATGGATCAGGGAGCTAGCTGTAAAAGGAAAGGCAGCAAAATACAAACCCAACAAATAACATTCAAAACTCTTTGTAAAATGACCACGGACAACTGGAAGTTTTAAAGTCTTTATCTAATTTAGAAATATTCAGAGAGCATCAAATTCACAGTAATTAAGCAATCAATAAACAGGATAACATACAGTACACAGCTAAAGAGCAAATAGGTCAGTACAACCATTTATACTACTAAGGAATCAGGGCACATTCTATAGTTGAAGGGTCAGAAAATAGAACATCTAGGATGAATCACTAGAAATGGGGTAGGCTTTGATTCTGACTAGTATTCTAGATTTATCTCAAAGAAATGAGACAGGATTTCGGGACATATATATCTATAGGAGAGACTATGAAGAGAAACACGCTATGCATCAAGGCAAAAGTTCTTTAGACAGTTTAAGTAGGGATGTTCTAGACCATATCAGGAAATAACAAAATGCAATGCAAAATATAATTTCTAGCAGGTAGGGTAACATAGGAACCCGTTAATGAGATAAATACAAATGACTTTAGGATTCAATGGTTGCGGAAAAGCATGGAAAATTAACATATGCAAAGGTATGTCTTTATTAAAGCAAAAGACAGAAATTCAGAAAGGTGCAAGATTCAGAGTTTTCAGAGTGATATTTACCTAGACTGGTGTGGAAACCAAACCCTGGCCACGGGTCAGTTAAGGACAGGAAACCCTCAAGGCAGGATACCCCTCGATGGACAGCAGGTGCAGAATGGACACCCAGGACAGGACAGGAAGACCATATTAGGATCAGGACAGGAAACCCTCAGGACAGGACCCTCAGGACAGGACCGGCACCCGCAGTTCGGAAGCAACGCCTGCGCTCCACCCTCTCTGCAGCTATCGATCAAGACCCCGATTGGGTCAGCGAACTCCCAGCAAAGTGCTCCGCCAGCACTTTTAAGGTTTAGTAAAACCTTAGTCTATGGTCAAATTTCGGACAGAGTGCTCCGCAGCGCTCTGTATCTTCAGTCACCTATTGAGTGCGTTGGGTCAGTGACAGGTCAGCTAAATCAGACAAGTCGGACAATTTCCCTAGGTGAACCCAGGGTAGATATACTGTTTTGGGACGGTGTACCACCCCCCAATGTTGCAAAGTGTCAGAATCCCTCAATTTGGATTGGTCCTAAGGTAGGATTTGGGTAACACACCAATCAGAACAGACTATTTGGAGGCCTAATTTGCATCTCTGGGTACCGCCTAGCAAGATTGGGGTTCCCATGGGAAGTCGCAGAGAATACAATGGAAAGAATACATTTCGATACAATAGAACATAATCATGATGCTTTTGCTGGGCGAAGGTGCACTTTCCCAGGGTGGCTCTGGCATCAACCTTCTTTGGCCTGAGTTCAATGTCATGGCAGCCTCTAGTGATTCTGCGCAGAAATACCCTCCAAGATGGACTCCCCAGCCCAGCACCCCTCCGAGTCGAGGATACATGAAAAGTAAGCGAAGACAAATTAAAACATAGAAGTGAAGGTATGAAAAACACATCATTGGTTTTGTACTTTAAACTTATCATTATAAAAATATACTATGCAGTTTAAACGTTAGCAACATATACACGAACACAAGAGCATTCACCACGTTATTCACGAAAGCTGTGTATTACGCATGCGCACCCTTTCCCACCAAACTTATAACTACGTCAGGTCACGTGAGTGTGACCGACGCATGCGCAGAAGCAATTTTCCAAGCGGCGGCCATGTTTTAGGGACATGGATTAGTCGTATTAGAAAACACATAAGCAAGCTTCATCTACTTCGTTCGAATATGAAAATAAAAGATTAGTAAGACGTACAAATTTTATTAATTGATTACACACGGGCGAGGTTCATGACTCGAGCAAGTCGCAATGCGAAGCTTGCTCTATCAATCCCTTCTTTGATGATATTTACTATCATCACAAAATAATGGAACCAGATGCCAACTTCTCATACTTTATACAGCTCTATCTCTTCCAGCAAGCGATTCAGTTTCTCTTTCTCATTTTTGGTAGGGTGAGAATTTTTCACCTTTTTGTATATCTGATTATTCATTTCCTCTAATTCAAGCTCATCCACACTTCGTTTCACTCCTCTTGCATTCACTTGATGCTTTCTGGTGTGCTTTCGGCATTTGCAACAGACAAATATGAAAAATAGGATAAGACCTATAATTCCAATTGGCATCAGTACCTTAAACAATAAGCTTTTACCTAAGCTCGCAAGCCAATGACTTACATTTGAGAGACCATCTACCAGTCTCTTCCAGGCACCATCAACCTCGAGTGGTTTGAGTTCTTTTTCCAAATTAGTAATGTTTTTCACGTATCTTTTGAGCTGCACACTTTTGTCCGGAATATAAGTGCAACAATGTTGCGCCTTCAACATCCGGCAGACTCCGCCCTCTTTTGCTAATAAGGTGTCAAGAGCAAGTCTGTTCTGCAAAACCATTGATCTGATCGCAACCATTTCGGTATTGACCAGCAGAAATCCATGAGCTGTGTCCGTAGACAACACATCCACTATGGTGGATAATTTGCAAATTCTGTGAGTGTTCAGAACCACTCCCACTCCAGGTATCAGTGCACTGAAAATACTACCCATTATTTCACCTACGCTTTCTCTTTTACTACGCACTAAGCCATGAGTATTTTCACTGCTTCCAGCAACTTCATTCACATGGTATATTTTCGGGAAGACAATGCCAAAATAGCAGCTTCCATACCAGTGATCCGGCAATTTGAAATAAGCCTTGTCTCCACATATATAATAAATTCCTGGAAACACAGGCTCTGACCCATTTTTGAAACCCCATCCTCCAATTACCTTGTAATTATGTTCACATTCACTGGAACCAATGAAAATGTTATTATAGTAGCTAGTCTTCTCGCGGTGAAGACATAGCTTTCCCTTCCTTTCAAAATCCAGCAACAGAGCAGGTCCCGCCCCACCATTTGAGGTGCCCTCCATGTCCTCAGCCCACTTTGGCGTTTTCTGTCTTTCGTCATCTGCCTTTCTTTGTATTTTTATTCTCCTTTTCTCTGCCATGTTCAGGAACATCTTTTCCTGCTCAAGCAAAGAACAGGTCAAGTTATCTCTGTGTGCGTCACCTATGTCTATATTACCTATAGTCAGAAAGTATTCGCCCATATAGCGCGTAACATCACTTTTTGTATGTACAGGATTCAGGTTCCCACGTATAGGAAGTTCAGAAAAGATCACGTCATTGTTAGAGTAATAGTACTGTAACGGTCCTCTTTTGTAAAATAAGCTTGCTAAAATGCTACAGGATATTCCGTATGTCAGGGGCAGGTGATGGTATGTCACGCCTTCAGCCACAGAGGTAGGTAGCTTCATGCAGACATAGCAATCCTCAATTTCCATAGTCTCTACATAGTGTATTAACAAGTTTGCGAAAACATTTAAATGTGTCTTATTCTTAACTCCCTGATAATGCAGTCCTCCCTCATCTGATGCTTCTAGGTCTCGTTTTGTTTGTTTGAGTGCTTTCTCATGTCTTGCTACACTTTGTGTTGTCAGTTCTTCAATGTCAGTATTTACAATCTCAGTAGGGTCAATATTAGTATTTTTGCTCACCGCAAAAGGAATAAAAACTGTTAGTCCTATCCAAACCAATTTCACTATAATTATACTACATACACATACCTTGCAGCATGTTTTGCAACAACTGCGACTAGGTCTACCACTCACGTTTGAATCAGACATTTTAGCTCAGAAGAAGTTTCTCGACCCCTCTTTGTGTCTCTCCACAGGTATCTTACTTTTGTGCAATTTCACGGTGGCTCGTCTTCTTCTTCGGCAGAGTACTCAGCAACTGGTTCTCCGTCGCTTTCGTCAGTTATATCAAGATCTTCAAATTCTTCCAAAACAAGCGTCCATTCAGGAGCCTTGTACTTTTTGTTTTGTCTCTTTATTCGATCACTCCTCCTTTTGGAAGTGTCTTCTGGTTGCTCGGCTATGCGAGAACTCCTCCTTTCTTCTGCACGTTTTTCTTCTACCGTTTTTATCCTCAGTCTCAATTTCTTTATGAATCCAGGCTCAAGGTGCTTTCTTTTCTTAAGTCTTTTAGTTGCAACTGGGATTTCGTTTTCTTCTATTGCTCTTTTATTTTCATTAGTCGGTGGCAATTCTGCTTCTTCTTCCCTTCCTCTCTGACTAGTTCCAGGGCTCGCATCTATTTCTTCTGCCTGGTTACTAATCTGGCCTTGTTCAGGAGAGTTTTGTTTTTGCTTTTCAAATGTCTCTGCTTCTGTTTCCTGAACACGTTCTTCTAACCGTATCTGATCCTGTTCGAGCACTTCGATCTCTTGATTTTCTTCCGCCCGAATCTCTTTACTAGGTCTAATCTGTTGTTTTTCGATTTCTGGCGTTTGGGGAGGTGTATCAATTACTTGCTCAGTCCCTGTCTGACCTTCTCCTTCCTCAGTTTTGATGTGAATCTCAATAGTCTGAGGTTCTTCGCCTGTGCCTTGCTTTTCCTCTCTATTCCACTCTCTACCTTCCCAAATTCGCTCTATGGTTCTGATTGGGTCTTCTGTGAGGTCAATCAAGGGTATCCACTCATCTGGCCATATGCTTGGCAGCTCGTCATCAGCTACTTCTGGACCAACGTCTGGGAACCCCTCAGCAGGCTTGACTCTTGGTAGCTCGTCATCAACTACCTCTGGACCAACGTCTGCGGACCCTTCAGCTTGACTGGTACTGGGCTGTACGTCGTCAGCTACTTCTGGTCTTGCTTCTGCAGGCCCCTCTGCTGGACGGCCTCCTTCTCCAGGCTCCTCGTCTGGTAGTACCTTCTGGGTGTGGCTGGCATGGATCCAATAGGGAACACCTGCACACTTTACTGCTGTGGTTGTTACCAGGATTACTTGGCGCTTCAGTCCCCACCTTGGTGCCAGGCAGCTCGACCGAGTATGCTTCTTGATTTTGACCCAGTCCCCTGGAACCAGTTTGTGAAGAGGAGTCGTTGGATTGGCGACGGAGTCTTCTCCGATCTGGCGAGAGATATAACGCACTTGGTCACCTAATCTCTTGCAGTATTCAAGCACCAAATCATCAGTAATACTCAACAGCTTGCTTCCTGGTACCCACGCTTGTCTCATCACTCTTCCCATCAGGATTTCATGGGGGCTCAGGCCTGTCTTCCGGTCTGGAATACTTCGGAGTCCCATCAGAACCAGAGGCAGGGCCTTTACCCAGGTCATGCCAGATGCATCACACAATTTCGCTAGTCTTGTTTTGATAGTCCCGTTTATTTGTTCCACCACTCCAGAAGCCTCTGGATGATATGCACAGTAGAGTTTTTGCGAGATCCCAAAGGCCTTACAGAGTTGATCGATCACATCATTCTGAAAATGTCGGCCTCTATCTGATTCAATAGTGACTGGAACCCCGAATCTAGGTATTAGTTCTTTCAGTAAACACTTGGCTACTGTCAGTGCGTCACTTTGGGGAGTAGGGTAAGCTTCCACCCATTTTGAAAATAGGCAGACAATGACAAGGACATATCGCTTCCCCTCACAACGTGGCATGGTGATGAAATCAACCTGTATTCTCACAAAGGGACCCCCTGACCTCCCAATTCTCCCTAGTTCCACCATTGTTCTCTTGCCTGCATTGAACTGTTGACATGACAAGCACCTCTGGCAGAGGGACTCTGCTACTTTCCTGAACTTTTTGCTGTACCAAGCCTGTTGGAATACCAGAATCATGGCGTCCCTACCAATGTGTGATCCCTCATGTATCAGTCTAGCCATTGTGCCAAGCAAGTGTCTGGGTAACACAGGCATACCATTTGGGCCCAAGATGACACCATCCTCACGTCTTGGTCTACACCCTTCTTCCTTCCACTTCTCTCTCTCTTGCCATGGTGTCGCCTGCTGCCATTCTCTCACTTCATCCCATGTAGGCACTTCTTCAAACACTCGAAGTTGGCAGCTGTTTCCGGCCCCCTCCCCGTTTCGGATTGATTATCAGTCGATCCGTGGCGCATAATTTTGCCACCCGATCAGCGAAATCATTTCCCAAAGATACAGGGTCAAGGCCCTTCTTATGAGCAACACACTTGACCACTGCCAATTCCTTTGGTAATTGGATTGCCTCTAAAAGGTCTTGAACAACTTTTCCATTTCGAATAGGGGTACCTGATGAAGTCAGGAACTCCCTCTGTAGCCATAATTGGCCAAAGTCATGCACAACTCCATAACAGTACTGACTGTCAGTATACACTGTTATGCGTTCCTTTTTCCCCAATTTGCAAGCCTTTATCATGGCGATCAATTCGGCTACTTGTGCAGACTTTACTCCAAATAAATAACCTGCTTCTTCAATTTTGCTTAAGGAGACTACAGCGTAGGCAGCATTCAGACCTCCTTGTTCATGTCTTAGGCATGAACCATCCACAAACAATTCTTTGTCATGCATAGGCAAAGGTGTTTCTTTAATGTCTGGGCGTGGTTTTGTGCTAAATTCTGTTAAATCAATGCAGTTATGCTCGTCTTCCTCCCCATCTTCCATATCCATTGAGTTAGGAAGCAGAGTGGCGGGGTTCAGAATGTTGCACCGGACAATTGTTATATTTGCAGCACCCACGAGAATCCTCTCGTATTTAGTCAGCCGACTAGGGGTGAGATACTGAGTTTTCGTTCTTGTTAGTAAAATCACCACTCCATGTGGAACATATACAGTTACAGGATGTCCCATGATAATCGATTCACTCTGCTCTAAACTTGTGCAAGTAGCAGCTACTGCTTTCTGACATCCTGGTAATCCAGCAGCCACTGGATCCAGGGTGGCAGAGAAATATGCCACAGGTCTTCTGGTTGTGCCATGTTCTTGGGTTAGGACTGACAACGCACAATTATCGGGAGTGTCACAGAACAGGGCAAATTCCTTGGAATAGTCTGGCATTCCCAACGCAGGGGCTGTACACAGACAATCTCGCAGTTTTGTGAAGGCTGTTAAGCTTTCATCATCCCATTCTACGATATCCGGTGTTCCTCTCTTGGTCATTTTTATCAAGGGCCTAGCTAGGACTGCAAATCCCACAATCCATTGCCTGCAGTATCCTATTACTCCAAGGAACATTCTGATTTCTTTCTGAGTATGGGGTAACTGCATCTTTTGAATTATTCTGACTCTTTCTGACGTTACTTTCCTGATGCCTTTCTCTATCTGGTGTCCCAGATATTTCACTGATTTTGCACAGAACTGTAATTTTTCAGGGGCCACTTTATGTCCCTTCTCACTCAGGTGATTCAGTAGGGCAATGGTGTCAATCACACAATCCTTATGACTTTTGGACGCCACCAAGAGGTCGTCAATGTATTGCACCAAAACAGAATTTCCAGGTAAGACCAAAGTTTCCAAGCATTTTTTCAAGATCTGATTAAAGATAGAGGGGCTCTCTGTGTACCCCTGGGGGACCCTATTCCAGACATACACGTGACTGTTGAAAGCAAATGAGAAAAGAAATTTGCTGTCTGGATGCAAGGGAATGGAAAAGAATGCATGACATAGGTCTATCACAGTGAACCACTCAGCATCCCAGGGAATCTGGTACAGAATCACTTCTGGGTTCGGTACAATAGGACAGCAAGGAACCACTATTTTGTTGACCTTTCTTAGGTCCTGCACTACTCTGTACTTGCCACTAGGCTTTTTGATGCCCATAATGGGTGAGTTGCATGGGCTACTCATTACTTCCTGTATGATGTTTCCTTCTAGCACTTTCTGTATTTCCAGGGCAACACTGCATTGTCCTTTATGGCTATCTGTATGGGGTCTACGTTTTTCATTAATCCTACATCTTTTCCAGTAAAGTCCCATACCTCTGGCTTCACTGTTTCTTGGAGTTCTTTGGGCAAATCCTGCATAGTCATTCGTTTAATTTCTGAGTCAGGTCTGATTAACATTAATTTATAAATGCCATCTTCATCTGGGGTCTGAATTTCAACACCCTTTGGTGTGCAAAAGATGGTACAGTTCATTTTGCACAGCAAATCACGTCCCAGTAAGTTCACTGGACTGGTGTCACAAACGACAAATCTATGCATTTCTTTAAAGTTTCCAATTGAGATCTCCATGGGCTCGGTAACAGGAGTACTAATCAGTTGATTAGATACCCCCACTACTTGGATTGCTTCTCCCGAGAGGGGTAGGTTTGAAACGTCCACTGTTCTTACAGTAGAACGGGTAGCGCCAGTGTCCAACAGAAAAGTGACATCATTTCCGTCAACCTTTCCTTCAATGTATGGCCCTGACTGGTCTACCGGCAAGGAGGCGCCAAGTACGCACTCCTCGTCCTCCCCTCTCAGGCCCCGTCAGTACTGGTCATCACAAAGGAAGGTATCATTTAGTAAATACTGCGAAGTTGCTGTATTTCTGTTCTCATTGCTCCCCCAGACTTCTACGTCATCACCCTGCGTGGATTTTCCCTTAAATACTGGCTTTGGTGCTCGGGGCAACTGAATCGTTTTTACCTGTTGTTGGGTCTTCTTGGTCTTTCATTCTGCGTCTGTGGAGTTAAATCAGGTGTTTGGGAGTTATCATCCTGCAAATAGGGACACTCGTCTCGCCAGTGTCCAATTTCTCCGCACTGGTGGCAGGGAAATTTCTTCTTTGCCTCCTCCCTGCTCATTTTGGGCTGGGGCTTTCCTCCACCCCCACCCCCAGGACCTTGGTTCTGAGTGGACTTAGCCATTTTATTCAATTGCTTTTCCTGCTGTTCTGCGAGCTTCACTTGAGCCCACATAACCTTCTCCTTGAGAGCCTTTTTCTTCTCTGCCATCTCGTCCTCACAGTACCTTGCGTACCGTAGGACCTCATCCATCTTTTTAGTATGCCAACAGATTTTGTTATCTTTTATCCATTGACAAATTTCGGGTCTTAAACCATTTACAAACCTGTAAATAAAATGTGTCATATCCTTCATCTCGATGTTATCTATACCACTGTATGTTTTGAACACCTGCAACAGCCTTTCATAAAAGGAGTGCACAGTCTTGTCTCTTTCCTGCGTTGTTCTATCTATCTTGGTCCAATCAGTTTCCTTTGCTGGTACTTTTAGTTTCAGGTGCTGTATTACCTGTTCATATTTCCTCATTACCTCTTTCGATGGTTCCCCTGTTTTTTCGTCTCTCTGGTATTCTTCACTCGGCCATGCTATGGCAATTTTACACTCGGTCCACAGATCTACCGGGACCACAATGTCGAAAAACCCATCCAGGTCTTTCCACAGGCATTTTTGCACCTTTACGAACCTTTCCACCTGCCTGTACCAGTCAACTGGTTTTTCGCGCAATTTCGGGAAATCGTTAGTAAAGGACACAATATCCTGTCTGGACCATGGAACGTGCACATATTTTCCACCTGGTACTTCGCGCATAGGGCATAACTGTTCTGGTTTCTCAGCTTCCCTTAGAACAAATTCGGGAGTTGTCTGTCTAGACCTGGCCTCATCCTTTTTCTTGACCCATCTGGCTTTCCATCTTTCCACATCTCCCCATTTTTGCAATACTGTCAATAGTTCTTTGACCTGTGCTTTCTTCCCCGAAACATTCAAGTTTTCCAAATCTTTGTCTGAGAAATCTGCCCTATATGGTTTCTGCAGCGGTTTTGATCTTGAAATATCTATTCCCATGCTAGCAGCAGTGTCTGTCAGTTTTTCATGAAGTACTCGGGTATTTCGGGTGAGACTTTTGCAAATAAACAGCATTTCGTCTTCAGAGTAGGTATTTAGTCTGTCTAATCCTACTTTTCCTGCCATCAATTCCTCTATTTCTATTCTCAGTTTGTAGAGATCTAAAGGTTTCGTTGAGGACGTTTGCTTTTCCAATTCCTGACTCCATCTTTCGATTTCTTCAGGAGTCACCAATGTGACACTCCTAGTACCCGAGGTCGATTCCATCTGAATTTCCCTCGTACTAAACGTGTGCGGCTTCGGTATCCTTTTTCCGGTCTTTCTAACGGGCAGATCTAGCAGCGAGACCTCCGACTCGCACTCACTCGTCTGGTCATCTACAATTAATGGTTCTGGTCTAGTTGGTGCAATGACAGGAGTAATTACTGGAGTTTTCGGACTCCCTTGACGGTCCCCATACAACGGAACCACGGATCCGATAGTTACTGGGATCGTTAAGGCTTCAGGACTTGCATTTAGCTGTGACATTTTCCGTATTATCTCAGCTCTCTGATTTCCCAGCGCTTCTCGCTCCTTTTCTTCTAATAGCCTGTCCAAGGAGTTCCCATGTAACACCTGCGGGGTCAGAATGGGAGCATAACTCGGGGCAGTGGGATGAGTCTCACTCGGCCCTCCGCCATAGTTAGGCTTCTGAAACAAACTTCCTGTGCCCAGGATTCTTGGATCCTCCTCACTCTGGGACTGTAATAACGGCATTTCTGAACCTAAGGACCTCACCTCACCTCCGTAAGGGGGACGAGAGCAGAAATCTCCTTCCCGTGAATATCCCGTCTCCCTACCTACAGGTCTCCTGGGGTAAATACTTCTGGTTTCTACGGGTCCTAGATTTTCAGTATAAGGAGGAATTAGATAATTCCCTCCTACACTTACGGACCTGACCTCTTCCCTTTGTAGAGGTCTCCGGGGAATATCTCCTGCACTTGCAGGTCGGTGTCCTTCATTATAAGGAGGCGGACTTCTCATGCATAAGTCATCTAACAATTCATCATCTGATTCTCCGAGGGGCCCCCAATGTTTGGTTTTTTCCGTTCTTTTTCCCCCCCCCGGAGGATCTTCTGCTGGCATCATGGGAAACAGTCCTTCAACTATCATACTCTGTCTCCACTGTTTCATCTTTTTGTCTCTAGTTTCTTGTTTCAGTTTTGGGTAATACTTTGTCAGCCCTTTGTCCATTCGGGGCTTTTCTCTTTGGAAAGCCTCAATCTCCCATTCCTCTAATGCCTCATACTGCGTTAGTCTCAGTCTGGGATGTAATTCATTCATTCGGGTGCTTAAATTGAATAGGATTCTACCATTAAAGGTACCTTCTAACGGAAAAGCCATGATTCCGTCATCTTTTGTGTATTTCACCCAATTTTCTAACCACACACATGTATTGTACCCTCTGTCAAACATCATGAAAGAGGCGGGAGTATTTGGTGGTGGAATAACAATGCCCTCTCTAGTTTTAATCGGCTTGTCCTTTTTGAAGTAATTCTTTACCTTATTTACAAGGGACATTTTTCTCTTATTTCCGTACATAATGTCGTATCTATTAGCTTTCCACTGATCTCTTTCGAACCCTAGATGCCTTGGATCAGGTCTAGTATATGGCGTATATGTATGCCACATATAAGTTCCTGTGAGCGACTTTGTTTACCAATCACCTCCAATTAAAATGCATCTTGTAGTTCCGTGCGACCAATTAGGTGCACGAGTTCAAATATTTTCGGCCAATGGGTGCGCGGCCCCTTCGCGAGACAGTTCTCACGCTCCGGCGCTCACCCCTCCTTCACAATTCCAGGCCCGCTACCCGCCCGCTGCTTCTACCAATCCCAGCGCGGCACGGAGTGACGTGAGAGACGCTTCGCGACTGACTCCCTCCTTCACAAGGTAACGGAAACTTTCTTTCTAAAGTGCTCAATGCTTGGTTAGTTAACAACGAATACACATTCGCCACAGTGCTCAAGTGTCTAGACAGGAAAGATTTGTTTTACTGCAAGTAAACTACTTCCATTTACTTTTCACACACTGCGGGTAGATCTCTTCCGCCCACCCTTCACTCTAGCATCAGTGAACCTGTTACTTCCCTAGACCCATCCACTCTTTCCGGGATATATCCGTGTCTAAGGTTTCCCAGCGGACCCTTTTGCTTTCACCCAAGCTCCGATGAACCTGCTACTCTTCCGATGTGACCCTTACTAGGTTACGCCACTATGGGAATTTTGCCAATGAACCTCGTTACTAACATTTATTCACACATGTATTCAGGAAAAAACCCTAGTTAGTGCTTCCGGTTCTACCTAACCTGCACCTAACCTTCCTTGAGCCTGCGACCTCGAGGCAAGTAGATTCTATTCACCACTTGCCATTCAATTCCCCGGGGAGTTCCGACAACACTTAACAAACCGTTTTACATACGCATGGATTAATACATATAACAATATAAGAACAAGAACAACAATTTTAAAACAATTCATAAATTTCAAAAGCAACACATTTCAAGAGAGTGATCAATTCCTCGAAACGGCTGCTCTTGTAGCAGCAATAATGTCAGCAGCTACCGACTTGACTAGCCTAACTAGTCCTACTTAACCTTTAACTATTCCCTAACCATAGCTCTGCTACCAGAAAATTACTGATAGAGCGCGCGGGTCACCCGACCAATAATTTCGCCACTTCCGGCTTCGGGACCATATAGTTCAAATCACCATATACATTGATCGGATGACCTCACGGTCTACTACCAATAATTGTGTGAGTCCCTTACGTTATTCTTTAGAGTACCCGACTTACCATCCACCGATGCAGGTACCTATGACCACAATGGATCAGGGAGCTAGCTGTAAAAGGAAAGGCAGCAAAATACAAACCCAACAAATAACATTCAAAACTCTTTGTAAAGTGACCACGGACAACTGGAAGTTTTAAAGTCTTTATCTAATTTAGAAATATTCAGAGAGCATCAAATTCACAGTAATTAAGCAATCAATAAACAGGATAACATACAGTACACAGCTAAAGAGCAAATAGGTCAGTACAACCATTTATACTACTAAGGAATCAGGGCACATTCTATAGTTGAAGGGTCAGAAAATAGAACATCTAGGATGAATCACTAGAAATGGGGTAGGCTTTGATTCTGACTAGTATTCTAGATTTATCTCAAAGAAATGAGACAGGATTTCGGGACATATATATCTATAGGAGAGACTATGAAGAGAAACACGCTATGCATCAAGGCAAAAGTTCTTTAGACAGTTTAAGTAGGGATGTTCTAGACCATATCAGGAAATAACAAAATGCAATGCAAAATATAATTTCTAGCAGGTAGGGTAACATAGGAACCCGTTAATGAGATAAATGCCAATGACTGTATGATTCAATGGTTGCGGAAAAGCATGGAAAATTAACATATGCAAAGGTATGTCTTTATTAAAGCAAAAGACAGAAATTCAGAAAGGTGCAAGATTCAGAGTTTTCAGAGTGATATTTACCTAGACTGGTGTGGAAACCAAACCCTGGCCACGGGTCAGTTAAGGACAGGAAACCCTCAAGGAAGGATACCCCTCGATGGACAGCAGGTGCAGAATGGACACCCAGGACAGGACAGGAAGACCAGATTAGGATCAGGACAGGAAACCCTCAGGACAGGACCCTCAGGACAGGACCGGCACCCGCAGTTCGGAAGCAACGCCTGCGCTCCACCCTCTCTGCAGCTATCGATCAAGACCCCGATTGGGTCAGCGAACTCCCAGCAAAGTGCTCCGCCAGCACTTTTAAGGTTTAGTAAAACCTTAGTCTATGGTCAAATTTCGGACAGAGTGCTCCGCAGCGCTCTGTATCTTCAGTCACCTATTGAGTGCGTTGGGTCAGTGACAGGTCAGCTAAATCAGACAAGTCGGACAATTTCCCTAGGTGAACCCAGGGTAGATATACTGTTTTGGGACGGTGTACCACCCCCCAATGTTGCAAAGTGTCAGAATCCCTCAATTTGGATTGGTCCTAAGGTAGGATTTGGGTAACACACCAATCAGAACAGACTATTTGGAGGCCTAATTTGCATCTCTGGGTACCGCCTAGCAAGATTGGGGTTCCCATGGGAAGTCGCAGAGAATACAATGGAAAGAATACATTTCGATACAATAGAACATAATCATGATGCTTTTGCTGGGCGAAGGTGCACTTTCCCAGGGTGGCTCTGGCATCAACCTTCTTTGGCCTGAGTTCAATGTCATGGCAGCCTCTAGTGATTCTGCGCAGAAATACCCTCCAAGATGGACTCCCCAGCCCAGCACCCCTCCGAGTCGAGGATACATGAAAAGTAAGCGAAAACAAATTAAAACATAGAAGTGAAGGTATGAAAAACACATCATTGGTTTTGTACTTTAAACTTATCATTATAAAAATATACTATGCAGTTTAAACGTTAGCAACATATACACGAACACAAGAGCATTCACCACGTTATTCACGAAAGCTGTGTATTACGCATGCGCACCCTTTCCCACCAAACTTATAACTACGTCAGGTCACGTGAGTGTGACCGACGCATGCGCAGAAGCAATTTTCCAAGCGGCGGCCATGTTTTAGGGACATGGATTAGTCGTATTAGAAAACACATAAGCAAGCTTCATCTACTTCGTTTGAATTTGAAAATAAAAGATTAGTAAGACGTACACATTTTATTAATTGATTACACACGGGCGAGGTTCATGACTCGAGCAAGTCGCAATGCGAAGCTTGCTCTATCAATAATAACGTGCTGTAAACAGATACCGCAGTGAAAATATCAGCAGGACTGTAAAAAAAGTGATTTCAAATGTCTTCAATGGCGCTGTGTAAATACCAGAAAAGCATTGAGAAGTGCACGGAATCATGCAAAGAGCGAGAGAAAAACAACCAAATGAATGGGACAGAGGCACATAACAGTCACAGGGGCGAGGGCGGGAAAAGTCCATGCAAACGCCCGAGCCCATGTGATAAAGGATAATGAGCCCGCCGAGCACAGTACCCGAGGTAGGAAGGGGAATCCAAAGAAACTTACCATGCCCAAAGTGACATGGCGCCCGCTCGAACGCCGCGAGTATAGGAAGTGACGCATTAGAGCAGGAGCAAGCGCAGTATACGGTCAGGACGTGTGATAGAAAGTAGAGCAGGAGCATGCGCAGTATACAATCAGGAAGTGTGATGGAAAGGGGACTGTGCGTGTATCAGCCCGTCAACAAAGATATATACGGAAATGGAAGGTAAGAAGAAAGACATAAAAGACGGTATGAAAGATCATTTAAAAACTAGCGTGAAAAGGAGAAAAAACATGAATTATTCAAAGATGAAATAATAAAAGAGATTCCAAAATAATACATTAATTCAAAAGACTGGATGTACTCGAATATTCACAAACAATGACCTGTAAATACTAAAAAAAAAAAAAAAGTCAATAAAAGATGGAAAAACACAGGAGATGGAAAGTAAGACAAGGAACAAGAAAAGAAGAATGAGAAGATGGGTGTGTGGGCCAATGGTGGCTGGTGACATTTGAAAGTGGTGGGGCGAAAAGGTTGTCGCGAGTGAGCGCAACTATCATAAGTGAGCCTCGGGAGTGGGGGTTTCCCCCAAGAAAATGTGAAAAAAAGACTGTGAAAATCATTCATTTCAAAGCAAATTTGCTGAAGCAAGACGGTTTATGAAGCAATAGTGATTGTGTAGAGTTGAAATATTTAAACACAGGAAAAATATTCCATATTTTAAAGAATTATAATTGTTAATTACTGTAATTTGCAAATTTTGAAATGCAACAAGCAAGGTTTGTAATTATGTTACCTGCCCACACGAGGTATACCGTCCCCCAGACTGGAGCTTTGCGCATCCGTCCATTATATTATTAAATGTATTCAGCCTCAAAGAGGCTACAAAAGAAAGTGATTTGAGCAAACAATCACCTATTTGATAGTGTAACACAACACAACGGTCCTCCAACTTGCAGCGCTGAGCACAATACTTAAGAAAAGGGGGCCTCTTAGAAAGTAGGGCCCTGGCTAACCACCACACACTTTTCCCAAGCCTTACAACAACGTCTCTGTTAATCAGTAATTGCAAACACACCTATCTATCAGACAGCCATGCCTTAGCTTACAGGAAGGGGCAGCCCTTATCAACCATCCCAAAATGCTCGGTGCAACACACGATGAAAAACAGCACCTCTCATAGCCAGGCCTCAGCATGCACCGTTCAGTGCAGGTCACGCATGGATAGACCGTTCCAACATGCACCTTTCCACAAATGGCCGTACACAAGAACCAGGGCTTAATTAGTGAAAAATCTAACCCGGGGTCGGTCTCAGAGAGTCTTTTAGGAACCCACCGCTAGCACTGGTGAATGCCAGGGTCGCCGAGAGTACGGCTCTACTGCAGGAGACAGATAGGGGGTCTAATGGAGAACAGCTACTGAGGTGTGGAGTAGTAAATGTATATGTAAATTGATACTTGTATAGAGCACTACTCACCCGCAAGGGTCTCAAGGCGCTTGTACGAATACCGCTGTGGAACCCATCCTGGCTTTCCCTGTGAGGTGTCCACTCCTGGGCACCCCCAAGGTGGAGGCCAGGCATCCTTAGCGTTGTGGGGGCCGTTGTGGAGATTAAGCAAGCTATTGCCCAGAGTTGCAGAGTGGGACTCCATGATTGGAATAGGCACCAAGGCGAGAATTATCAGGTCCGAGAAAATTGAGCCCAAGACCCGCCGAGGCGGGGAATAGAACCCTGGTCCGGGCTAGACCTCTGCATCAGGGTCTGCTGCTCTAACCATTGAGCTTCACTTCTCCACGTGACGTGAGGTAACTGAGTATAGCCCTCGTATTGACCTCGGAACCAGGAGACCCAATTAATTGTGATTCCCGCTTCCCATCACGACCGAGCTGTGTGATCCTAGACAAACACTCACCACCTTCTTGTGTCCCAGTATCATTTGCAGGCGTCTTGAGTTTCAGCAGTTTCTGTCCCCCCTCCTCCTCCCGGCCCTCAGTAGGTCAGCGTATCCTCCCTTCTCTCCAGGCACACTTGGGCACTGCTTTTACTGACCATATTAGTCCAGCTGCTACTCCCCCGTCCACACCTCTGCTTCCTTTGTTTAAGGATTACACACCATGGCTACTGTGGATATTGTGTATCCAACAAGAGGAGGTGAGGAATGGATGGGGGGCTGACCCAGCCCATGACACAACCAGGGCCCAGGGTCGGGAGGCCTTGCTTGAGGAGTGACAATGCAGGAGAGGCGGATAGATGAAAACGGCGGGGAGGACACGGAAAAGAGAGAAAGAGAGACTCGGGAGACACAGACACTGGCAGACATTCACCGCGTGACTGATCTGTGCTGAATGAACGTCGCTGGCGCCGAAATGAATTGGATAAGCAGCACTGGCGGGGTGCAGGCGCTATTAATACAATTTAAAGCACATTTTGAAGAAGTGGCTGCCTGGCTATTTATGACTTACTTCTATCTCGATGTGACTGTCTCACAGTCGCACTGACAGGGGTCTCCAGACTCTCCCGCAAACATCTGGAGGAGGATCACGATCTGCCTGATGCGCAGGCCCATTGCTGAGACTGACTGAAGGTCAGTGAGTCACTGCTGCAGGTGAGTTGATGATGCTGCTGCTACGGGTGAGTCGATGATGCTGCTGCTACGGGTGAGTCGATGATGCTGCTGCTACGGGTGAGTCACTGCTGCAGGTGAGTCGATGATGCTGCTGCTACGGGTGAGTCACTGCTGCAGGTGAGTCGATGATGATGCTGCAGGTGAGTCGATGATGCTGCTGCAGGTGGGTCGATGATGCTGCTGCAGGTGGGTCGATGATGCTGCTGCAGGTGGGTCGATGATGCTGCTGCTACGGGTGAGTCGATGATGCTGCTGCAGGTGAGTCGATGATGCTGGTGCAGGTGAGTCGATGATGCTGCTGCAGGTGGGTCGATGATGCTGCTGCAGGTGAGTCGATGATGCTGCTGCAGGTGAGTCGATGATGCTGGTGCAGGTGAGTCGATGATGCTGCTGCAGGTGGGTCGATGATGCTGCTGCAGGTGAGTCGATGATGCTGCTGCAGGTGGGTCGATGATGCTGCTGACACGGGTGAGTCGATGATGCTGCTGCAGGTGGGTCGATGATGCTGCTGCCACGGGTGAGTCGATGATGCTGCTGCAGGTGAGTCAATGATGCTGGTGCAGGTGAGTCGATGATGCTGCTGCAGGTGGGTCGATGATGCTGCTGCAGGTGGGTCGATGATGCTGCTGCGGGTGGGTCGATGATGCTTCTGCTACGGGTGAGTCGATGATGCTGCTGCTACGGGTGAGTCGATGATGCTGCTGCAGGTGGGTCGATGATGCTGCTGCGGGTTGGTCGATGATGCTGCTGCGGGTGAGTCGATGATGCTGCTGCAGGTGAGTCGATGATGCTGGTGCAGGTGAGTCGATGATGCTGCTGCAGGTGGGTCGATGATGCTGCTGCAGGTGGGTCGATGATGCTGCTGCAGGTGGGTCGATGATGCTGCTGCAGGTGAGTCGATGATGCTGCTGCAGGTGGGTTGATGATGCTGCTACAGGTGGGTCGATGATGCTGCTGCTACGGGTGAGTCGATGATGATGCTGCTACGGGTGAGTCGATGATGCTGCTGCAGGTGGGTCGATGATGCTGCTGCTACGGGTGAGTCGATGATGCTGCTGCAGGTGGGTCGATGATGCTGCTGCTACGGGTGAGTCGATGATGCTGCTGCAGGTGAGTCGATGCTGCTGCTGCAGGTGAGTCGATGATGCTGCTGCAGGTGAGTCGATGATGCTGCTGCAGTTGGGTCGATGCTGCTGCTGCAGGTGGGTCGATGATGCTGCTGCAGGTGAGGCGATGATGCTGCTGCAGGTGAGGCGATGATGCTGCTACAGGTGAGTCACTGCTGCAGGTGAGTCGATGATGCTGCTGGTAAGGGTGAGTCACTGCTGCAGGTGAGTCGATGCTGCTGCTGCTACGGGTGAGTCACTGCTGCAGGTGAGTCGATGATGCTGCTGCTACGGGTGAGTCGATGATGCTGCTGCTACGGGTGAGTCACTGCTGCAGGTGAGTCGATGATGCTGCTGCTACGGGTGAGTCACTGCTGCAGGTGTGTGGATGATGCTGCTGCAGGTGAGTGGATGATGCTGCTGCAGGTGAGTCGATGATGCTGCTGCAGGTGAGTCGATGATGCTGCTGCAGGTGAGTCGATGATGCTGGTGCAGGTGAGTCGATGATGCTGCTGCAGGTGGGTCGATGATGCTGCTGCAGGTGAGTCGATGATGCTGCTGCAGGTGGGTCGATGATGCTGCTGACACGGGTGAGTCGATGATGCTGCTGCAGGTGGGTCGATGATGCTGCTGCCACGGGTGAGTCGATGATGCTGCTGCAGGTGAGTCAATGATGCTGGTGCAGGTGAGTCGATGATGCTGCTGCAGGTGGGTCGATGATGCTGCTGCAGGTGGGTCGATGATGCTGCTGCGGGTGGGTCGATGATGCTTCTGCTACGGGTGAGTCGATGATGCTGCTGCTACGGGTGAGTCGATGATGCTGCTGCAGGTGGGTCGATGATGCTGCTGCGGGTTGGTCGATGATGCTGCTGCGGGTGAGTCGATGATGCTGCTGCAGGTGAGTCGATGATGCTGGTGCAGGTGAGTCGATGATGCTGCTGCAGGTGGGTCGATGATGCTGCTGCAGGTGGGTCGATGATGCTGCTGCAGGTGGGTCGATGATGCTGCTGCAGGTGAGTCGATGATGCTGCTGCAGGTGGGTTGATGATGCTGCTGCAGGTGGGTCGATGATGCTGCTGCTACGGGTGAGTCGATGATGCTGCTGCAGGTGGGTCGATGATGCTGCTGCAGGTGAGTCGATGATGCTGCTGCAGGTGAGTCGATGATGCTGCTGTTACTGTCTCCTCCCTGCCCGGCCTCTAAAAGTATGCGCAGGCTGAGGCAGCGGGCAATCAGACTAGTCACTGACTGTCTCTCTCGAGTCCCCTGTAGCGCTAACGACCAGGGACCTCACTTCCTATGCAGGCGGACGTGATGAGGTCACATCCGATCATTATAATCCCCCCACGGCGAAGCAACCTCTGCTGAGCTGTGAGGGGCCAGTAGGCCCCGCAAGTTTTTGACAGAGTGGGTCAGTGTAGTCATTGACAGGGGCGCCAGAACCGGTCATCATCCAGGGCAGTCGCAGAGATTGTATCAATGTAGCACCTCACTGACTCCCAGAGCCAGAGAGACAGATCTGAGTCAGCTCTGCTGGCACATGAGTCTGCAGTGCAGCGCAGGGGAGCAGAAGACCCTGCACAGAAGTCTGCTGGACAGAGAATATTGTAATTGAAGAGTGGCAGTCCTTTGTTTACTTTCATGCCATTATTGGCTATTATTTGCCAGAATGCTAGCTCGATTTTTAAACAAAACAGATGGCCTCCAGCTATCTTGCTGGCTATGACACATGTTCACTTATTATTTTCACTTAGTTTGTAAACTTCACGTAAGTCATTCTGAAATCCTTTCCCAGTCCTGAGGCAAAATAGCCGGGAGCTGGTGGTACGAGTGCTTAATTGTCTACACTGTTTTTAACAACAAATAATTGATTTTTAAACTTTTGTGTGGTGTCACCTACTTGTGCTGTCTTGATTCAAAGCACCACCTTGGAAAAATCTTCGCTGCGCACAGCTGATCTGAACGCTGTCGCGCTTTGTATTGTAGAGCGGCCGCCATCAGTCCAGGCGTGCTCGCAGACCACGCCCCCTTTAGGCCACGCCCCCGACCTGCCTACAAATACGCTGAGAACTAGCGTCTGTCAGAAATCCTTTCCCAGTCTTGAGGCAAAATAGCCGGGAGCTGGTGGTACGAGTGCTTAATTGTCTACACTGTTTTTAACAACAAATAATTGATTTTTAAACTTTTGTGTGGTGTCACCTACTTGTGCTGTCTTGATTCAAAGCACCACCTTGGAAAAATCTTCGCTGCGCACAGCTGATCTGAACGCTGTCGCGCTTTGTATTGTAGAGCGCCCGCCATCAGTCCAGGCGTGCTCGCAGACCACGCCCCCCGACCTGCCTACAAATACGCTGAGAACTAGCGTCTGTCAGAAATCCTTTCCCAGTCTTGAGGCAAAATAGCCGGGAGCTGGTGGTACGAGTGCTTAATTGTCTACACTGTTTTTAACAACAAATAATTGATTTTTAAACTTTTGTGTGGTGTCACCTACTTGTGCTGTCTTGATTCAAAGCACCACCTTGGAAAAATCTTCGCTGCGCACAGCTGATCTGAACGCTGTCGCGCTTTGTATCGTAGAGCGGCCGCCATCAGTCCAGCCGTGCTCGCAGACCACGCCCCCTTTAGGCCACGCCCCCCGACCTGCCTACAAATACGCTGAGAACTAGCGTCTGTCAGAAATCCTTTCCCAGTCCTGAGGCAAAATAGCCGGGAGCTGGTGGTACGAGTGCTTAATTGTCTACACTGTTTTTAACAACAAATAATTGATTTTTAAACTTTTGTGTGGTGTCACCTACTTGTGCTGTCTTGATTCAAAGCACCACCTTGGAAAAATCTTCGCTGCGCACAGCTGATCTGAACGCTGTCGCGCTTTGTATTGTAGAGCGGCCGCCATCAGTCCAGGCGTGCTCGCAGACCACGCCCCCTTTAGGCCACGCCCCCCGACCTGCCTACAAATACGCTGAGAACTAGCGTCTGTCAGAAATCCTTTCCCAGTCCTGAGGCAAAATAGCCGGGAGCTGGTGGTACGAGTGCTTAATTGTCTACACTGTTTTTAACAACAAATAATTGATTTTTAAACTTTTGTGTGGTGTCACCTACTTGTGCTGTCTTGATTCTAAGCACCACCTTGGAAAAATCTTCGCTGCGCACAGCTGATCTGAACGCTGTCGCGCTTTGTATTGTAGAGCGGCCGCCATCAGTCCAGGCGTGCTTGCAGACCACGCCCCCTTTAGGCCACGCCCCCCAACCTGCCTACAAATACGCTGAGAACTAGCGTCTGTCAGAAATCCCTTCCCAGTCCTGAGGCAAAATAGCCGGGAGCTGGTGGTACGAGTGCTTAATTGTCTACACTGTTTTAACAACAAATAATTGATTTTTAAACTTTTGTGTGGTGTCACCTACTTGTGCTGTCTTGATTCAAAGCACCACCTTGGAAAAATCTTCACTGCGCACAGCTGATCTGAACGCTGTCGCGCTTTGTATTGTAGAGCGGCCGCCATCAGTCCAGGCGTGCTCGCAGACCACGCCCCCTTTAGGCCACACCCACCTCCAAGGAGGATATGTGCATGCACAGGAAGCGCAGCGGACGAGCGCAGCGGGAGCGCCGTGTGTGCGCCGATGGCGCGCCTAAGGCAAGCCCGTCTGCGCCCGTCCGTGCCAAGACCGCGACAGGCGCATGAAACTCTGCCCAATCCACCACGCACATCAGGTACCTTCCTAGCGCCCTCCACCTACTGCGGGGTATCAACTACTGCTGCTGCAAAATTGATTTGTCCAATGTCTCTGGCTCGGTCAGCTGCAAGGACTGCTGCTGGTCCTTCACGTTAAACCCAGCCCACTCCTCTACCCCCCTACCCCTTCCCAAGGTCTCCGGGCCGCTCTTTAAAGGCGGTTTGATAAACGCCCGGTCTATGTGTAAGCATAGCCAAGACATTCACGATCTCATTCTAGACTCTGATCTTGACTGTCTTCTGATTACTGAAACCTGGCTAACGGAAGACTGCAACCCAGATATAGCCAATGCCTTACCCCAGGGTTACTCCTTTTTTAGACAAGATAGACTGAAAGGAAGAGGGGGAGGTGTTGCAATTATACTGAAAAACACCTTCACCTGTCACACTTTTAACTTAGACCCCTTAACCGACTCAGAAGGCTTGGGTTTCTCTATTAAACTCAGCCAATCCTCCTCTTTCTCAGGTGGTTTGATCTACCATCCCCCTGGAAACGCTTCCAAGTTCCTAGACTCCCTGAGCGACGCACTGGGCCATTTCCTACTCCGTTACCCACATTTTACGCTTCTTGGGGATTTTAATTTACACCTTGAGTCCTTATCCGACTCACAAACTAATAGCTTTTTACAGACCCTCGAAATTTTCAATCTTCATCAGAGTGTCACTTTGCCGACTCATTTACTAGGACACACCCTTGACGGTGTCTGCACCAATTTTCCTTCTCTCACCACCTCACCCCCTCTCCCCCAGATATGGACCGACCACAGTCTGATCCCATTCCATATTATCAAAGTACACCCTCAAACCGGCAATAGAACAAATTCTCATCGCGTTAATTCGGTCAACTGGAAAACAGTTCAAGATAACCTTACTTTCAACCCCATTCTTCAATCCCAGTCCCCCGTTTTATCCGGCAACATAGAACAGGACGTAAACATCTTCCATAATTGGATTTCACAAGAAATCATAAGCCGGAACCCTACAAATTGCCCCTGCAGAACTCAGAAAATAACAAAAACCAATGTGGAAAATTAGTACGGTTTGGTGAACATTATCTGCGCCATCTTGCCTTTCCCCTGATGCCACACTTTTGTCGTGCGCGCCCGCCATTTTAGGTGCCTCGATCAGGACCATCCCTTTTTTGCATGCCACTGGCCCCCGACATAGCCCTTCGCCCTCACCAAGCCTGCACGCTGACCAACCCCCCCTGCTCGCACCTGCCTTGAATCATAAACCCCTCTCCAGCGCGGCTCTGCCTCAGAACCTCATCCTGTTCCCAGCGCAACACCTCCCTTCTTCCCTTTCCTGGTCCCCGGCCCTTTGATGCAAACCCCCTTCTTCCCCGTGTGCCCGTTTGTCTTCCTCGTTCCCAGGCCGACACCCAGCTCTGCCGATACTATTCCTTGCCCCTCCCCGTACAATAGAAAGCTTCCCTCATCAAAGGACCCCCGAGTTGATCAAAGCCCCCACCCCACGAGATCTGATCGAACCCCGCATTCCATGAATTGGCGGAATATCCAGCTGCGCGATAGTCATCACCTGTTGTGACCAGGGTGGGGACTTCTACTGTAAATGTGTGTGGGAACGGGCCCGAAGGGGGGATTCAGGGAATGTCTTTCCGTACATCAAAGCATTGCCATGAGTATGTAAACTGTAATAAAACCGCAAAAGGCTGTATATAAGGGGCCAGGCCTCAGAAATAAGTTAGAGCACCTCAGAACGATACCTGCTGTCTGTTTTGCTGTGTTCTCCTCCGGAGAGAATAAAACCTTGTTTCCTGCTTTCCAGTCTCCAGCGCCTGCCTCTTCATTGATTAATAATTCGTGGGTCACAGAGGCAATACCGCCGGGCAAATATCGATGGTCCCCGACCCAGGTTTTACAATTGGCGTCCCAAGCGTGGGGCCCATCAGCGACTCGTGGATCCAGTGGGAGAGGTCCCGACGACAGAGTGAACGACTGCAACGATCGGGAGAGCTCTTGCCCAATAGACCCTCGTCTGGCAGCCGATCATCCGAACTTCACTAGTTCCGAACAGACCTCTCTCGAGTGATCTACGGTCCTGACTGGGAACCATTAGGAGTGCCGTGAGAAATACGAGAAAAAGAGGACGAACGGGCGCTGGATTCGGAAGACAAGAAACTGTCCATACGGTCCGGGTAAGGTCGTGTAAACACGACGGATTGCGAAATAATTGCTTGATTGTTTTAAAAAATACTAGTATTACTCTTTGTTAACTTTTTTGGAGATTCACTGTCTGCACGCGGAGAAACAGTAGGCTCTTTCCCTTTTGCAAACAGTGAAGGATAGGTAACGCAGCCGTCGTGCCTATTTTTCTCCCCCACTGACTCTATTATTTATTAACGGTTTTTGGGAGATTCCCTCTCCCTCACTGATTAACTGGGTTCTTTGACCCCGAACTACTGTTCGCAGATTGTCTTCTGGAGATTCTCTGTCTGCAAACCGGAAATAACAGATTCCTCTTTGCGGATAGTGAAAGGGTAGAGGACGCAGACTTTTGCGCCCTACTTACTCTCCCCATTGATTCTACTCTATCTTATTTATTATTTATTGTTCCTCGTTATTGGTTACTCTTTGTTATTTTGTTCATGAGGTATTCACTGCCTGCAAACAACGTAGAATAGAAATATTCTGTCTAGTCTTTGCGCACAGTGATAAGATAGGCAGTGCTGACTTTTTGTCCCTCGTTGCGAGCCGTCATGTCTGTCTTCTCCCCACTGATTGATAATTGGTTCAGCCCGGACCGTGTATTAGAGGTGGATCATATAGCTCCACTGGAAGGCACCCCTAATAAGGACATGTTCATAAACTATGGATTAGTCACCATAGCCTATAATAAATTGTGGCACAGGTATACCAAAGAAAGTCAAGACAAACAGTGGCCACTGGTAGGGTCCTTTGACCTTGATAAAATAGAAACGTTGGAAATAGCCCTTCGCAATAATAAGACAACGCCTATTATGCTCGACAGTCTCGGTATGTGGCGCAGAGAGGCTATGCAACGACAGAGAAAAGACGAGGACAAATCAGGTAGAGAAACATATCGACAGGACAACCCCGGGGCACCACGACCCAAAAGTTATCCCCCGACACTACGCAAAAGACGGCCGGACTTAGGGCAAGACCAATGCGCTTTTTGTAGATATGTCGGACACTGGAAAGCCCAATGCCCGACTCTACTGAGCGTGAGTAGGGGCAGAGGGCCGACAGGAACGACAGGCCGGCAGAATGAGAAAAAGCGCGAGGCAAAGAAGAATCAGACTCACATGGACAGACCAGATAGAACCACCACGTTTGATTATGCCCGATGGCACAGATTTCGCCAGAACGATTTCAGCGACATGTTCGAATTTTCCTAGGTCGGACAATGTAAAGACGGGAACCCAGCCTAGCTCTAAATTAACAGACAGAAAGAGAAAAATTATGGCCAATCACTGTTTTATGTTTGTCTTTGGATCTTGTGTATCATGCTTTTACTGTCCCCCCCGTCTGAGTTTGTGTGTACGTAATATATGAATCTGCGTCATCCCCCTGCACGTGCTTCCTTGTTACATAAACTATGTTAATAGAAATTTTAGCATGAAACAACCTGGAAAGAAAGAAATGGGAAACGAAATCAGTAAGCCACTGATAAACACGAACTTTTATTTTAACATAACAAGCAAAGAAAAACACGATAACGCTAGAAAAACAAGAACGGTAAACTGTAGAACATGAAAGTCAACAGAACACCCCCCCACATTCTGGAACCTTCCAAAGTAGGGCAGGGTCACGGCTACGCCCAACCGGCGGCAACCCATATAAGGCGGGCCCTGCTGCCAACACTTGGTCAGGAAATCTTAACGTATGGGGGAGCCGGAGGAGAGGCAGGGGCCAGCGGAGTCCAGCCGCAGCGGCCCTAGGTAGTTGCAGGTAGTCCC